>NW_027362764.1:522639168-523239168 GCF_046119375.1 Phyllobates terribilis
GATCTACAACACTATACAAAAGAATATATATAGTATAGAGGTCAGTCCAGGAATGACAGAATTAATTAGCAGCCCATCTATCTGTACCAAACGTACATTATTATTCAGTGCAAGCAGCACTGCTCCGATCTGGGGCAGCCATGTGAATGGCATCTTGCAGAGCACTTGAATTTGCAATTTTGTTTGATGTGTAACTTTAAGAAGAGTAAAGAAGTGCTGGGCCAATCCCGATATTAAGGTCTCCTGTATTCCCCATTAAGTTAAGTAAAATTTGAGTAAGTGAGAAGTGTCACACACACCGGAGAACACTACGCTTTAGCAGACCTGTTTAATATTTAATTGCTGCTCCTATCCCTAATGGACTTTCAAAATAATGGCTGAAATAGGAATATCAGGTCTAAATTGCAAATTGTTCACTTAAAAGATGCATTTTGTTTTTAGCAAATGTTTCAATATATGATAGGAAACTTTAATGGGTTGCAAATCTTTTACTGAACAGGACCACACAGGGATGCCTTGTGGTAAAGAGGATAATGCACTGGGTCTACGCACCCTACTGAATGCTAATACTACATATAGGGCAGCATATGCCTCCCTGCATGCTTGTGGACATACAAAGCTTGAATATGTTTCATTAATGAGAATGATACTAATGAACAACCATCAGCAAAATGTGTCACAATTGGTGAAAAGATAGATAATAAATATATAATAGATAGATAGATAATAGCTAGATATATGGATAGATAATAGATAGATAGATAGATAGATAGATAGATAGATAATAGGTCGATAGATTTGTAGTATGCCAATTACTGCGGATGACCTATTTACAACTTTCCACTCCCAATTAATGGTATAAAAAATCAGACCTTTAATAATAATTTTATTCTATACAAAACTGCATTTAATTTCATGTTGAATTATTAACTTTTGTGCCGATATTTTCCTTTTTTCCAGATCCAGAGAACACTAGTAGCTACAATTTGGCACAATATACATCTGCCTATAATACAACACTACATGGTATGTCATCATGGTTCTAGGTTATACCGTGGTAAGCAATATTAAGCATGGCATGATACCACTACTTTAATTAAAGTTGGAATTTAAGTTAAAATATTGGATCCAAATGAGCTTTTTGTATGGACGTCTACACAAGCAGAACTGCCCTGTACACCGGCAGATACCGCAGTGCCATATACTTTTACTTTTCTGTTCGCTGTGATGCTTATGGGCACAGCCTGACCTGCTGCATGTGCTGAGGATAATCTCACAACCAATTACGCTTCCTTACATAATACCGCACAGAGGTGCATCATCTGCAGAGTATATAGGTGCACACAGGAAATTATATTTCTCATGCTGAAAAGAGACTTTCCTATTTCTGGGCTCATTTTACTGAATTCTAAGAAACTGTTTGAGAACATTTTGTTTTCTTGCAAATTAATTCTTTTTAACTCTTTATGATGGCTGTGATTCCCATAAAAGAAGATGAATTATCACATACAGAGCCCAAGCTGTGAAACAGGAGGAGACAAATAGAGACCCCTACTGTGTTCAACAATGTAGTTGAAATTCCAGACTCAATAGAAATTTTTGCCCTCTTTCAGACGCCACAATGGCTGTCAACCTGACAGTGAACAGTGGAGGGCACTATTGCTATGCACAATCTTATAGACTAGCATATTTAGATTAATCTATTCAGTGGCCTAAATCTCAGAATTTGTTAAGTAACAACCACCTGTGGCATAGTCACCAAATGTCTTCTTGTCTTTTTTTTTCCCTGTCTATTTAGTTCTGTAATCATGAAAGCAATCCATTAGCTACTTAAACACTGCGCATGGAGACAAGCTTGGCATCTCCAATATGATTAGCAAATATGCAGATTACACTGAAACGTGCGTGGGTAACTACATAGGAACGTGGCTTTATTTCACTTATTCCATTGCAGATCAAAATAGAAAAATTATAACTTTTGTAACATAAATTCATAGAATGTACTAGTATGGCAAGTAAAGAAAAAAATATATAAATTTCTAAAAAAAAATGGTTTTATCATTGGTGGAAAATGTTATTTTTGCAGTAATCAAATCAGTAATTTTAATTGAATTCAGGCATTAAGGGAAAAATCTATTATGTGCAAATTATATGCTATTCTGCTGCTTTTCTTTCTCTTTCATCATCTGTCATATAATCTATAAAATAAATATTTTTAATTTAAAGCTTATTACTTATGACAATACCTTCAGGGAACCACAATATATTAGATAGAGCTTCGGGCTCCCTATTAAACTAGACTCTGAATAATTTTAATTAAGTACAGTATGTCATGTAAATGACTCAGAAAGGAAGGGGGGGGGGTGCGCTACGTACGTGGGTCACGGTTTTCAAAAACCTCCAAAAATGGTTGTACTGGCCCAAACTAATCATATAAGTCTATCAAAGCTTTTAGGTTTGTATCTAAGTATGTATGACGTGAATAAAGCAGATTGACAGAATAAGTTAGATTGTTGAATAATATTTATTTGTAGATTTTTCATACACTAAAAAAGCTATATTATAGGGATATGTAACAAATTAATATATACTGAAATGTACGTGTTTGTATATATATATAAATGTGTGTGTGTATATACAAATTTATTTGTGTGTGCATATCTCTATATATATATATATGTGTGTGCATACAAATTTATTTGTGAGTATATATGTATATATATATGTGTGTGTGTGTATATATATATATATATATATATATATATATATATATATATAGAGTATATATACATATGTATATATATTTATATATATATATATATATATATATATATATATATATGCCATATTAAGTGGTATTAATTTACCAATATTTCCACTTTGGTAATTAGTATTTTGAAGTCCATATGGCCAGAAAGATATCACTTGCCTACGTATACATTTATATTCAGCAGTGCTCGAAGCAAATGACTTCCAGTTTCCAAAGTCCTATTCCAGCCCATGGACGCACAGTGGTCTGTGTAGCATGCAGGATCTGTAGGTAACACTCATTTCTAGTGTTAACACTTATCACAACTGAAGCAACCATGCTGCCAAGGTCAACTGCACAGATGTACTAATTGTATTATGAGCTTGACATCTAGTGGCCACCCCTGGCAGGGCAAAACAGGCAAAGGTTAAATCAGCCAGCCTTGTCAAAGCACTTCTAAACACCCACCCTCAGGGACAAGCCATTGGAAACCTGTTGGCAATTCATGCAGTCCCACCTTTTCAATGTCACCAAACAAAATGAATCTCTAGTGTATGCCCGGCATTAATGTTTAGAAATAAGACACTTATAGGCTGTTCTTGAAAGAATTTAAACAGCGTGATAATAGGCTCTAAACAAATAAATGTAAACACAACCTGCTAAAATATATATTTCAATATAATACAAGAGTTTTTATTGCAACCAAAAATCCAAAACAGCATAAAACCTAATAGCCGCAACCTGTGTTGCAACTTAGGAGGTTTTATAACAGGCCTTCTAAACTGTACATAGAAAAAAATGCTAGAAATATGAACTATTTTTATTTTTTAATCTGCTAAATATTATGCAAAAAATAATAATATTTTATTAATAAATATATTTCTACATTATACATTTAAAACCAATCTTACATCATATATTTTTTTCCCATTTTTTGCCTTACAGCAATGGTTCAACTGGAAAATGAAGCATCCTACGAGTCACGAGATCAATAGGAAGAATACAGGAGGATTAGCAGAATATGACGTCGAACCTGACCCAGATTTGCCAGATTTCTCCTTTTATTAAATATGAAACTAAGCACTTGTTTAACAAATTCTTATTAGTTAATGATGGTTTTCCGCTCCTGCACTAGTTAGTGAGACCGCACCACTCATATAAAAACAATCACTCGTGTGAAAGTAGTTTTTTTTTAAGGTAAAGACTATAGTATCTCATTGCTATTAAGCATTCAGCAGAGCCCAAGAATAGTGGGTGAAACAAGCTGGACCATAAAGCGAGCTAAAACTCTTTTAATGTCTAATGCTGGCTTCATCTCATAACTTACAGAAAAAAAAACTAAATAACAAAAAGTGCTATTCACATTGCTGAGCTTTATTGCATCGAATTGTAGAAAATAATAACATTTCGAGATTCTAGTTAAAGGAAAAATATATATAATTTTACTTAATTTTCGCTCTAAATTTCTGGCTTGATGTTTTAAACCCTAAATTTAAAATCAATATAAACCAAACACATAATATATGAACAAATCTTTAATATTATTTAGCAAAAAATACATTGGGCTTAGATATGAGCTGTTCTTTGCAGATCTGTATATGAAAAAAACTATTAAATTGGAATAAAATTCGATTTGTTTTAACATTTCAAATCATTTATATCATTTTCTTCTTTTTCGTTAAATAACTATTAAATTATATCAGGGCTTGTTGTAATATTAGGTTGTAATGAAAGTACAATTGTGCAAGTAAAGATGAAAATAAATTAAATATGTGACAATAATAAATTACTGTATTATCTATACATGCCCTCTATATCTTTCGGGGAATCTATCTGCAGATGGACACATATATTAATTGGGATAATTGAGACGTATATAAATAAAATATCAATATTAGTACTTTATATGAATTATTAGCAATGCGATTTTAGCCAGATTTTATTAATTTGACACAAAATAGACTGGATAAAATATGTAATACTGAATTTTAAAAGTTCTCATATCATTTTATTGGGCATGGAATAAGATATTTCTTCTCTTAAGAACCTACAGGATCTCTAAGTACTAGGATTTTACAACTATCCCAAAAAGTTTATTTAATCTATTTATTTTTGGTAAAAATATATACATATATTTCTATTCTAAAATGTGAATTTTTCATAGATTTCGGTGTTGTCTTGCGCTGCAGTTAACGGTTGCAGAATTATATAGATAGTTGAATTTTTTGAAGCTTCTCTGAAAGGAGAATTGAAGCTATTCAGACCCCTCAATAAGTAAGCTTAAAAAAAATCCTCCCTGGGTTGCAATGTAGCCCCCTTTGATGGAAAGGCTGTCTTTCTCATTCCGTAGAAATAAATCCATTCATTTGATCGTGTAGTCATTGAGTGCAATACAAAACAAACCAAGTGTAAGAAATGCTAAGTGAAGAAGTAAACAAAAAAACATTTCCATGACAAAAACCTCCTTTTTGCCCTTAATCTACAGACCATATGCAAGCGTTTCTTTTAGCATATCTCCTTCTCTAATCTCTAGTGACACAGCAACATAGATAAGACTCACTGTTAGCCATAAAAACAGCTTCCAAGAAAGATACTTTCTTCCCAAATCCAGGAAACTCTTCTGAAGGCTGCTCACAATGGCTTGTTCTGTTTAATGGAATAAAAGGGAGCATCTGGGATTCGCAGCCTCAAAGGACAGGCACCAAGCAAGGCCGGTCCTCCCCAACACCTCTCCTCTATCATTAGTGAGCATGATACGGCTACTTGGAGGCAGGAAGCCCACCAGATTATCGCTTTTCATCTTAGGAAACCATACTCTGTCCAGCCACAAAGTCTCATCATCTCAGTAAACTTCAGATGGGACTAAGAAGTTTTACACTAGGCTGCTTCTCCTTCGCAACTAATAAAAATAGGAGAAAATAAAATAATTCTTAGCAGCAAATGATAAAACTTGAGTAAAGGAATAAAAACATAACACCAGTAATTGATAAACGTAATAAAAAGGCAAGAGCAGGAAAAATGGAATGAAAGCTTCGTTGGTTTAGGAAAGTGTTCTGAGACTGTTCGGACGGTACCTCCAGGAGCTCCCGTGTCCTCTAAGGGATAAACCACCCAATCCCACCGCCCGTTGTCCCTTGTAACCTTTTAACCACATGCGGCTTTCCAAACAACCTCCTACCCAAGGGGTCCCCTCACCTTTGGCTGAACCTGGGAGCAGCTCCCCAGCAGAGAGGGCAGGGGCAGGCATGGAGTGCGCCTCTTCTTGTGTGTGCGTCTGAGACATCAAGAGAATGCACGATGTTTCCGGAAAGGCTTTCACAAGCCTCGATCTTTCTCCATCCCCAAAACAAGATCAGTAGAGCCCCCTCCTCCTCCTCCCTTCTCTATTCCCCCAGTAGTTGCAGGGAAGGACACAGACTGGGATGGTACAAGCTCCTGCTGATTACTGGAACTTTCCCTCTCTCTTGTATGCTATGTAGTCCTACAAGGAGAGGTCACTTACACCTATTGTAGAGGGCACTACCTCTGCCACCAACACACCAGACACTGAGCCCCCCTGCAGCCACATCTGTCTGTTCTGCAGGTGCAAACGCTAGGAAAAAAAAGTAAATATTACATCCCAAACTCCAAAACAGACTTTTCTATTCTCTCCATCCTGAAATGATAGAAGACAAGAAACACAGCAGAGATGTCTTGTACAGCTGTAGCAGAGCTGAATTTGTCAGTGAGCAGTTTCTCCTTTTAACTTGACAGGTCTATCATGCAGTCCTATGGAAAATCACTGATATACATATAATAATAATATCACAAAAATTTGTATGTATATATTTGTACATTAGTATCATGGAAACCTTTGGAATAATAAGTCCGGCTACAAATACTAGTTTGTAGAATTAGTATTTGGGCTCCTGTACTTTTCCTATAAAAGTGAACCTGTGGGAAGAAAATTGCATTTTAGAAAAATAATAGGTGAGCCCCCCCGGCCCATCACTCACCGTTGCTGTCAGTGAGCACCTCAGTGGTGCCGATGTCCTCGTCCGATTTCAGGTGCTGGGGCTTGGCTTGCTTACGACGAGACATGCTGCTGCTGCTGCTGGGAGCTGGGACTCGTCGCTGCTATTTTGCAGATACATCAGTGGCAAATAAAAAAAAAATAGTTCACAAATAGCAGAGTTGGAAAATGAGGGGAATGAGCCGGTGCCGGTGCGGAGCCCACTACGCATGTGCCAGTATAATGGGGAATAATACACAGCGATTATCGGCTGAGGGCGGGGGATGAGGGATGGGCTCCGGCAATTAGCTGCTGTCTCTCCTCCCGGGCACACACACAGGCAGGAAGGTCACATCGTCGCCGGGTCCCGGGCACATGCCGTGTTTGTGTGACCCCTGCTGTCCTTTGTGGTGTCTGTTGTGTCTTCCAGGGATGTGAGGAAACTTTGTGGCTGTGTCCGCCCGCCCCGTCTCCTCACTCTGCTGTCCCTAGTCCATGTACACGACTTGTGCTCTCATCCCCTGCACTTCTCCTTCACTCTGCCCTGTCTCACAACTGCAGATCACATTGGGACGACCATGTTGTACGGATGTATGGATATAGGTGGATGAGTACTGGATCACTTTCCTGAGACAATCTGGAGGGGGTGGGCTGCTAGGGACAATGAATGTGATGGAGCTGACAGCCGGGAGCTCTCCAGAGTTAGATGCTGACTTGTCCCTGCGTCCGTCCCGTCCCTGTCTGCACAGCCTCCTCTCTGGACCCTGTGACGAGCACACTCACCTCTCACAGCTGCCAGGGAGGGGGTGGGCTCTGCTGTGGGTGGTGGAGGAGATGGGAGGGAAGCCAGGTTAGGAAAGTGCAGCACTTGTACATGTGTCGCCCTCCCTCTCCCTCACATGTCCTATTCATGATGCTGAAGTTGGTTTCTTATTCAGCAGTTTCTTAGTTGCAAAAAAATATTTATTTTGCAAAAGTTATTATAATAAGAAAAACAATGCAGTGACTTGCCCAGAGGTGATAACAATTAAAAACAGCTTTAAAATAGTACAGCGGGCACAAAATGGGCATCAAAGTTGGTAGACAAGGGTGTATTTTAATGGGTTAAATGACTTTTGAGCCACTAATCTCACACTGAATTAACACAGGAAGGGACGTCCTTCTTAAAATTCAGTTCACTCCTGGTTGGCTTAAATAGTTTGTGGGCATAAAAGCTGCCATCAAAGTGGGCAAATGACCACTTTTCACTTGATTTAAATAGGTAATCTGTGTTTTTAAGGAAATAAATGATTTCATGCCACAAATAACAATGCAGTAATACAGATAGGGATGTCAGGCATCAGATTGATTTCAGTCTAGACTGGCTCAAATGGGTTCTGAGCAAAAAAGCTGGCATCAAAGTGGGTAAGCAACCAACTTTTTTTTGTTTGAATAAGTTAGAGGTGTGTTAAAAGGGTTAAACGGCCTCTACTGCCAACACACAGATAGGGACGCCACGCATCAAATTCAATTCACTTCAGGCTGGTCCAAATGGGTCCTAGGCATAAAAACTGGAATCATAGTGGGCAGACAGTCCTTTTTTTTCTGATTTGACTAACTGGTTAACTGAAAGGGTTAAATGACTTTGGGCTACTGATCTCACCCTGCCAACACTCAGAAGAGGATACCCCACATCAAAATCTATTTACTCAAGGACGGCCCAATTGGGTTCTTCTGGGCATGAAAGCTGGCATCGAAGTGGGCAGACAACCAGTTTTCACTGATTTGAATACATGTATTTTTAAAGGGTTAAATTATCTTGGACAACTGATCTCACCTTGCCAACAAACAAAAGGGGATATCTCACAACAAATTCAGTTAATTCTTGGTTGGTCTAGAACAGTTCTGGCATCAAACTAGGCCATTCCTTTTCACTTATCTGAATATGTAGCTGGTGTTTTATAGTCTTACAAGTTGGCATCAAGATGGGTAAGTGACCACTTTTTCCTGATTTGCATTAGTAACTGCTGTATTCTCATAGGTTTAATGAATTTGGGTCACAAATACCCCCCCCCCCCCCGCACATATATATCGATGCCCTCCAGGACGTTTATTACAAGCTAGTAAAAAAGTGTGTTGGGCGTAAATACTAGCATCAGAATTGGCACATGAACATTTTTAATGATTTAAATAAGTAGCTGGTGTTTTTAAAAGGTTAAATAACTTAAGGTCACAGACCCCGCAGTGCCAACACACAGATAGTAATACCCCGAATCAAACTCAGTTCACGTCAATAAAAATGAGACTATTTTGGCCAGTCTGGAGTGAACTGAAATTGATGCAGGGATCCCTCTCTGTGTGTTTGCAGTGTGAAATTATTGGCCCAAAGTGATTGTACCCATTACAAAATACCCTTATGTACCACTTTGATGACCATTTGTGTGCCAGCAGCTCTTGTAGCTGCTTTCTGGTGTATTCACTTCACAGCACCTCACTCGTTATTTATTATGATAACTTTTGCTCATTAATAAACTTATAAAACAAAAAATAAGGATTTTTTGTCAACAAGAAAGTGGACAAATAAGGAACCATCTTCCACATCGTGTCATATTAAGACTGTTAGAGGATTTTGCAGCCACTAATATGGAGCATGTGTCACCAGACTCTAGATACATGGTAGCAGCATCTCATACACTCAGCTTGGCATGTAACCTACCCCTTATCTCCTGCTCACTATACTGGCACTGCTTGCTGCTGCCACCCCTCTAACCACTAGTGTTATATAGGGCAGCGCCCACTACTGCTCATCCCCAGTCCTTGATCAGCACCACTGTATATTACTGCCTGTCCCCAGTCCTTGATCAGCACCACTGTACATTACTGCCTGTCCCCAGTCCTTGATCAGCACCACTGTACATTACTGCCTGTCCCCAGTCCTTGATCAGCACCACTGTATATTACTGCCTATCCCCAATTCTTGATCAGCACCACTGTATATTACTGCCTGTCCCCAGTCCTTGATCAGCACCACTGTCCACTACTGCCTGTCCTCAGTCCTTGATCAGCACCACTGTACATTGCTGCCTATCCTCACTCCTTGATCAGCACCACTGTGCATTACTGCCTGTCCCCAGTCCTTGATCAGCACCACTGTACATTACTGCCTGTCCCCAGCCCTTGATCAGCACCACTGTACATTACTGCCTGTCCCCAGTCCTTGATCAGCACCACTGTACATTACTGCCTGTCCCCAGTCCTTGATCAGCACTACTGTACATTACTGTCTGTCCCCAGTCCTTGATCAGCACCACTGTAAATTACTGCCTGTCCCCAGTCCTTGATCAGCACCACTGTACATTACTGCCTGTCCCCAGTCCTTGATCAGCACCACTGTACATTACTGCCTGTCCCCAGTCCTTGATCAGCACTACTGTACATTACTGTCTGTCCCCAGTCCTTGATCAGCACCACTGTACATTACTGTCTGTCCTCAGTCCTTGATCAGCACCAATGTACATTACTGCCTGTCTCCAGTCCTTCATCACCATGACTGTACACTACTGCCTGTCTCCAGTCCTTGATCACCATGACTGTACACTACTGCTTGTCCTCAGTCCTTGATCAGCACCACTGTACACTACTGCTCATCTTCAGTCCTTGATCAGCACCACTGTAAATTACTGCCTGTCCCCAGTCCTTGATCAGTACCACTGTACATTACTGCCTGTCCCCAGTCCTTGATCAGCCCAAATCTACACTACTGCCTGTCCCCAGTCCTTGATTAGCACCACTGTCCATTACTGCCTGTCCTCAGTCCTTGATCAGCACCACTGTCCATTACTGCCTGTGCTCAGTCCTTGATCAGCACCACTGTACATAACTGCATGTCCGCAGTCCTTGATCAGCACCACTCTGCATTAATTCTTGTTCCCAGTCCTTGATCAGCACCACTGTACATTGCTGCCTGTCCTCAGTCCTTGATCAGCACCACTGTACATTACTGCCTGTCCCCAGTCCTTGATCAGCATCACTGTACATTACTGCCTGTCCCCAGTCCTTGATCAGCACCACTGTACACTACTGCTCGTCCTCAGTCCTTGATCAGCACCACTGTACATTACTGCCTGTCCTCAGTCCTTTATCAGCACCACTGTACATTGCTGCCTATCCTCACTCCTTGATCAGCACCACTGTGCATTACTGCCTGTCCCCAGTCCTTGATCAGCACCACTGTACATTACTGCCTGTCCCCAGCCCTTGATCAGCACCACTGTACATTACTGCCTGTCCCCAGTCCTTGATCAGCACCACTGTACATTACTGCCTGTCCCCAGTCCTTGATCAGCACTACTGTACATTACTGTCTGTCCCCAGTCCTTGATCAGCACCACTGTAAATTACTGCCTGTCCCCAGTCCTTGATCAGCACCACTGTACATTACTGCCTGTCCCCAATCCTTGATCAGCACCACTGTACATTACTGTCTGTCCCCAGTCCTTGATCAGCACCACTGTACATTACTGTCTGTCCTCAGTCCTTGATCAGCACCAATGTACATTACTGCCTGTCTCCAGTCCTTCATCACCATGACTGTACACTACTGCCTGTCTCCAGTCCTTGATCACCATGACTGTACACTACTGCTTGTCCTCAGTCCTTGATCAGCACCACTGTACACTACTGCTCATCTTCAGTCCTTGATCAGCACCACTGTAAATTACTGCCTGTCCCCAGTCCTTGATCAGCACAAATCTACACTACTGCCTGTCCCCAGTCCTTGATTAGCACCACTGTCCATTACTGCCTGTCCTCAGTCCTTGATCAGCACCACTGTCCATTACTGCCTGTGCTCAGTCCTTGATCAGCACCACTGTACATTACTGCCTGGCCTCAGTCCTTGATCAGCACCACTGTGCATTATTGTCTGTCCCCAGTCCTTGATTAGCACCACTGCTCCTTACTGCCTGTCCCCAGTCCTTGATCAGCACCACTGTATATTATTGCCTATCCTCAGTCCTTGACCAGCACCACTGTACATTACTGCTTGTCCCCAGTCTTTGATCAGCACCACTGTACATTACTGCCTGTCCCCAGTCCTTGATCAGCACCACTGTGCAATACTGTATGTCCCCAGTCCTTGATCAGCACTACTGTTCATTACTGCCTGTCCCCAGTCCTTGATCAGCACCACTGTCCACTACTGCCTGTCCCCAGTCCTTGATCAGCACCACTGTATATTACTGCCTGTCCCCAGTCTTGCTCAGCACCACTGTCCACTACTGCTCATCCTCAGTCCTTGATCAGCACCACTGTCCACTACTGCTGGTCCTCAGTCCTTGATCAGCACCACTGTCCACTACTGCTGGTCCTCAGTCCTTGATCAGCACCACTGTCCATTACTGCCTGTCCCCAGTCCTTGATCAGCACCACTGTCCATTACTGCCTGTCCTCAGTCCTTGATCAGCACCACTGTCCATTACTGCCTGTTCTCAGTCCTTGATCAGCACCACTGTACATAACTGCATGTCCCCAGTCCTTGATCAGCACCACTCTGCATTAATTCCTGTTCCCAGTCCTTGATCAGCACCACTGTACATTACTGCCTGGCCTCAGTCCTTGATCAGCACCACTGTACATTACTGCCTGTCCCCAGTCCTTGATCAGCACCACTGTACACTACTGCTCGTCCTCAGTCCTTAATCAGCACCACTCTACATTACTGGCTGTCCCCAGTCCTTGATCAGCACCACTGTACATTAATGCCTGTCCCCAGTCCTTGCTCAGCACCACTGTCCACTACTGCTCATCCTCAGTCCTTGATCAGCACCACTGTCCACTACTGCTGGTCCTCAGTCCTTGATCAGCACCACTGTCCACTACTGCTCGTCCTCAGTCCTTGATCAGCACCACTGTACATTACTGCCTGTTCCCAGTCCTTGATCATCACAAATCTACACTACTGCCTGTCCCCAGTCCTTGATCAGCACCTCTGTCCATTACTGCCTGTCCTCAGTCCTTGATCAGCACCACTGTCCATTACTGCCTGTACTCAGTCCTTGATCAGCACCACTGTACATAACTGCATGTCCCCAGTCCTTGATCAGCACCACTCTGCATTAATTCCTGTTCCCAGTCCTTGATCAGCACCACTGTACATTACTGCCTGGCCTCAGTCCTTGATCAGCACCACTGTGCATTATTGTCTGTCCCCAGTCCTTGATTAGCACCACTGTACATTGCTGCCTGTCCCCAGTCCTTGATTAGCACCACTGTACCCTACTGCTCGTCCTCAGTCCTTGATCAGCACCACTGTACATTACTGCCTGTCCTCAGTCCTTGATCAGCACCACTGTACATTGCTGCCTGTCCTCAGTCCTTGATCTGCACCACTGTATATTACTGCCTGTCCCCAGTCCTTGATCAGCACCACTGTACATTACTCTGTCCTCAGTCCTTGATCAGCACCACTGTACATTACTGCCTGTCCCTAGTCCTTGATCAGCACCACTGTACATTACTCTGTCCTCAGTCCTTGATCAGCACCACTGTACATTACTGCCTGTCCCCAGTCCTTGATCAGCACCACTGTACATTACTGCCTGTCCCCAGTCCTTGATCAGCACCACTGTATATTACTGCCTGTCCCCAGTCCTTGATCAGCACCACTGTACATTACTGCCTGTCCCCAGTCCTTGATCAGCACCACTGTACATTACTGCCTGTCCCCAGTCCTTTATCAGCACCACTGTACATTACTGCCTGTCCCCAGTCCTTGATCAGCACTACTGTACATTACTGTCTGTCCCCAGTCCTTGATCAGCACCACTGTACATTACTGCCTGTCCTCAGTCCTTGATCAGCACCACTGTACATTGCTGCCTGTCCTCAGTCCTTGATCTGCACCACTGTATATTACTGCCTGTCCCCAGTCCTTGATCAGCACCACTGTACATTACTCTGTCCTCAGTCCTTGATCAGCACCACTGTACATTACTGCCTGTCCCTAGTCCTTGATCAGCACCACTGTACATTACTCTGTCCTCAGTCCTTGATCAGCACCACTGTACATTACTGTCTGTCCCCAGTCCTTGATCAGCACCACTGTACATTACTGCCTGTCCCCAGTCCTTGATCAGCACCACTGTACATTACTGCCTGTCCCCAGTCCTTTATCAGCACCACTGTACATTACTGCCTGTCCCCAGTCCTTGATCAGCACTACTGTACATTACTGTCTGTCCCCAGTCCTTGATCAGCATCACTGTACATTACTGCCTGTCTCCAGTCCTTCATCACCATGACTGTCCACTACTGCCTGTCCCCAGTCCTTGTTCAGCACCACTGTTCATTACTGCCTGTCCCCAGTCCTTGATCAGCACCACTGTCCACTACTGCTCGTCCTCAGTCCTTGATCAGCACCACTGTACATTACTTCCTGTTCCCAGTCCTTTATCAGCACCACTGTCCACTACTGCCTGTCCCCAGTCCTTGATCAACACCACTGTCCACTACTGCCTGTCCCCAGTCCTTAATCAGCACCACTTTCCACTACTGTCTGTCCCCAGTCCTTGATCAGCACCACTGTCCACTATGGCTCGTCCTCAGTCCTTGATCAGCACCACTGTCCACTACTGCTCGTCCTCAATCCTAGCTCAGTAACACTGTACATTACTGCATGTTCCCAATCCTTGATCAGCACAACTCTACACTACTGCCTGTCCCCAGTCCTTCATCAGCACCACTATCCATTACTGCCTGTCCTCAGTCCTTGATCAGCACCACTGTCCATTACTGCCTGTCCTCAGTCCTTGATCAGCACCACTGTACATTACTGCATGTCCCCAGTCGTTGATCAGCACCACTCTGCATTAATTCCTGTTCCCAGTCCTTGATCAGCACCACTGTACATTACTGTCTGTCCCCAGTCCTTGATCAGCAAAACTGTCCACTACTGCCTGTCCCCAGTCCTTGATCAGCACCACTGTCCACTACTGCCTGTCCTCAGTCCTTGATCATCACCACTGTCCATTACTGCCTGTCCTCAGTCCTTGATCAGCACCACTGTCCATTACTGCCTGTACTCAGTCCTTGATCAGCACCACTGTACATAACTGCATGTCCCCAGTCCTTGATCAGCACCACTCTGCATTAATTCCTGTTCCCAGTCCTTGATCAGCACCACTGTACATTACTGCCTGGCCTCAGTCCTTGATCAGCACCACTGTGCATTATTGTCTGTCCCCAGTCCTTGATTAGCACCACTGTACATTGCTGCCTGTCCCCAGTCCTTGATTAGCACCACTGTACCCTACTGCTCGTCCTCAGTCCTTGATCAGCACCACTGTACATTACTGCCTGTCCTCAGTCCTTGATCAGCACCACTGTACATTGCTGCCTGTCCTCAGTCCTTGATCTGCACCACTGTATATTACTGCCTGTCCCCAGTCCTTGATCAGCACCACTGTACATTACTCTGTCCTCAGTCCTTGATCAGCACCACTGTACATTACTGCCTGTCCCTAGTCCTTGATCAGCACCACTGTACATTACTCTGTCCTCAGTCCTTGATCAGCACCACTGTACATTACTGCCTGTCCCCAGTCCTTGATCAGCACCACTGTACATTACTGCCTGTCCCCAGTCCTTGATCAGCACCACTGTATATTACTGCCTGTCCCCAGTCCTTGATCAGCACCACTGTACATTACTGCCTGTCCCCAGTCCTTGATCAGCACCACTGTACATTACTGCCTGTCCCCAGTCCTTTATCAGCACCACTGTACATTACTGCCTGTCCCCAGTCCTTGATCAGCACTACTGTACATTACTGTCTGTCCCCAGTCCTTGATCAGCACCACTGTACATTACTGCCTGTCCTCAGTCCTTGATCAGCACCACTGTACATTGCTGCCTGTCCTCAGTCCTTGATCTGCACCACTGTATATTACTGCCTGTCCCCAGTCCTTGATCAGCACCACTGTACATTACTCTGTCCTCAGTCCTTGATCAGCACCACTGTACATTACTGCCTGTCCCTAGTCCTTGATCAGCACCACTGTACATTACTCTGTCCTCAGTCCTTGATCAGCACCACTGTACATTACTGTCTGTCCCCAGTCCTTGATCAGCACCACTGTACATTACTGCCTGTCCCCAGTCCTTGATCAGCACCACTGTACATTACTGCCTGTCCCCAGTCCTTTATCAGCACCACTGTACATTACTGCCTGTCCCCAGTCCTTGATCAGCACTACTGTACATTACTGTCTGTCCCCAGTCCTTGATCAGCATCACTGTACATTACTGCCTGTCTCCAGTCCTTCATCACCATGACTGTCCACTACTGCCTGTCCCCAGTCCTTGTTCAGCACCACTGTTCATTACTGCCTGTCCCCAGTCCTTGATCAGCACCACTGTCCACTACTGCTCGTCCTCAGTCCTTGATCAGCACCACTGTACATTACTTCCTGTTCCCAGTCCTTTATCAGCACCACTGTCCACTACTGCCTGTCCCCAGTCCTTGATCAACACCACTGTCCACTACTGCCTGTCCCCAGTCCTTAATCAGCACCACTTTCCACTACTGTCTGTCCCCAGTCCTTGATCAGCACCACTGTCCACTATGGCTCGTCCTCAGTCCTTGATCAGCACCACTGTCCACTACTGCTCGTCCTCAATCCTAGCTCAGTAACACTGTACATTACTGCATGTTCCCAATCCTTGATCAGCACAACTCTACACTACTGCCTGTCCCCAGTCCTTCATCAGCACCACTATCCATTACTGCCTGTCCTCAGTCCTTGATCAGCACCACTGTCCATTACTGCCTGTCCTCAGTCCTTGATCAGCACCACTGTACATTACTGCATGTCCCCAGTCGTTGATCAGCACCACTCTGCATTAATTCCTGTTCCCAGTCCTTGATCAGCACCACTGTACATTACTGTCTGTCCCCAGTCCTTGATCAGCAAAACTGTCCACTACTGCCTGTCCCCAGTCCTTGATCAGCACCACTGTCCACTACTGCCTGTCCTCAGTCCTTGATCATCACCACTGTCCATTACTGCCTGTCCTCAGTCCTTGATCAGCACCACTGTACATTACTGCATGTCCCCAGTCGTTGATCAGCTCCACTCTGCATTAATTCCTGTTCCCAGTCCTTGATCAGCACCACTGTTCATTACTGTCTGTCCCCAGTCCTTGATCAGCACCACTGTCCACTACTGCCTGTCCCCAGTCCTTGATCAGCACCACTGTACATTACTGCATGTCCCCAGTCGTTGATCAGCTCCACTCTGCATTAATTCCTGTTCCCAGTCCTTGATCAGCACCACTGTTCATTACTGTCTGTCCCCAGTCCTTGATCAGCACCACTGTCCACTACTGTCCATCTCCAGTCCTTGATCAGCACCACTGTGCATTTATTCCTGTTCCCAGTCCTTGATCAGCACCACTGTACATTACTGCCTGTCCCCAGTCCTTGATCAGCACCACTGTACATTACTGCCCATTCCCAGTCCTTGATCAGCACCACTGTCCACTACTGTTCGTCCTCAGTCCTTGATTAGCACCATTGGCCACTACTGCCTGTCCCCAGTTCTTGATCAGCACCACTGTCCACTACTGCCCATTCCCAGTCCTTGATCAGCACCATTGTCCACTACTGCCTGTCCCCAGTCCTTGATCAGCATCATTGTCCACTACTGCCTGTCCCCAGTCCTTGATTAGCACCATTGTCCACTACTCCTCGTCCTCAGTCTTTGATCAGCTCCATTGTCCACTACTGCCCATTCCCAGTCCTTGATCAGCACCACTGTCCACTACTGCCCATTCCCAGTCCTTGATCAGCACCATTGCCCACTACTGCCTATTACCAGTCCTTGATCAGTACCACTGTCCACTACTGCCCATTCTGAGTCCTTGATCAGCATCACTGTCCACTACTGCCCATTCCCAGTCCTTGATCAGCACCACTGTCTATTCCTTTTCTATCCAGTCTCCTCTCAGCACCACTATCTTTAGTGTTGCTTCTCTCCAGTCCCTGCTCAGCACTAATAACTTGTACTCTTGTTCCTTTTCGGTCACTGCTCATTGTGTACTGTGTCCTCTGCAATTCTTGAAATTGGAACTTGAAATTATTCACTATAATAAATGTATCAGCAATGATCAACTACTTTACAGGGCAACTCCTCAACTAGCACTTTCTTATGTCCGTTTTCTGGGTTATTAAAAGTTCATCATGAGGGAATTAATAAAGTTGCTCACAAAGTAAAATTAGCAACTGCTCAGCATATATCTGATACATGAGACAATTCCTCAACTAACAATCACTTACAAATACTCAAATAAACCAAACCTTTAGATTTAATATATAGATACATGAATATACTATATTTAATAAAGTGAAGTTGACAATTACTTATATATAGGACGGCTACTTGGTGAAAAATTAAATATATGCACACAGCAACAAAATGTTCTAAATTGAATATACATTGGACAACTCCTTAACAATTCATCTCATACACACATACATATACATAACCAAAGCTCCCAAATTGCAGAATGATGTACTATTTATCATAATATCAAGTTAACAACTACTTGGCAGATATCTAATACATGGGACTATTCCTTAAATAGTATTTCCTTATGCAAGCAAATAACTAAAATCTTCCAAACTAAAGGGGTATCACTACTGGGTCCCCAGCGAGTCTTCTAGCCTTCTCTTCTGGCGGGACATCAAATGATCGCTGCAGCCACCAAGTGGCTATAATGGTGAACAAAACACCACTGATGTGGCCAGTAATTGGCGGCAGTGGTCACATGTCTCCGGAATAGGATGTCACATCACTGTCATGTCACTGACCATAGCAGTGACACTTTGTTTACTACTGCTGCCACTGATGGGCTGCAGTGGTCACAAGAAATCCCAGCTGGAAGAGAACACTCCGACGGGGAAATACATGCATTATGTATGGAATAGTTTTATCACTTCGTTAATATGTTTATGGAGTTGCTAGCTGAGAAGTTGTCTCGTGTATTGCTTACTTGCTAAGTTCTTTTTCACTCCCCTCATAAATACATCTATTTATTTAATTTGCAAGGTTTTGGCTGCTATGTTCACATATAAGGAATAGATAGTTAAGCCATTAACCCCTTTCCGACGTGGTGCATATTAGTACGCATCACGTCGGTACCCCCGGTTCAGCGCGGGTTCCGGCTCTCAGCCCGCACTGAACCGGGCACATGTCAGCTGATTTATACAGCTGACATGTGCCTGCGACAGCCGTGTGGGAAATTGCGATCAACCCGCGGCTGTTAACCAGTTAAATGCCGCTGTCAATCTCTGACAGCGGCATTTAACTCTCGCTTCTGGGAAGCGCGTCACTGACTCTGCCCATCGGTGACCCCGTTACATGATTGCGGGTCACCGATGGGTTGGCATGACAACCCAGGGTCTGCAGCAGACCCCTGTGGTTGTCATGTCTAGATTGCTATGAGCGCCGCCCAGTGGTCGGCGCTCATAGCAAGTGAGCATTTCTTCTACATACAGGTGATCTGCTCATCGCTTGTATGTAGCAGAGGGGATCAGATAACTGCTGCTTCTAGTCTCCTATAGAGACTATTGAAATATGCAAAAAGTGTAAAAAAATTGTTTTTAAAAATATTAAAAAAAGATAAAAGTTGAAATCACCCCCCCTTTCGCCCCATTCAAAATAAAACAATAAACTCCCCCCCACATACACATATTAGGTATCGCCACATTCCGAATCGCCCGATCTATCAATATAAAAAAAAATTAATCCGATTGGTATACGGCGCAACGAGAAAAAAATTCTAAACGCCAGAATTATGTTTTTTTGGTCGCTGCAACATTGCAATAAAATGCAATAACGGGCGATCAAAACATCGGATCTACCCCAATCTAGTATCAATAAAAACGTCAGCCCAGCGTGCAAATAATAAGCCCTGACCCAGCCCCAGATCCCGAAAAATGGAGACGCCACAGGTCTTGGAAAATGTTGATTTTTTTTTTTTTTTGCAAACTTTGTTTTTTTTTTCACCATTTAAATAAAAAAGAACCTATGCATGTTTGGTGTTTACGAACTCGTAATAACCTGGAGAATAATAAGTATTCAGTGAACGTGGTAAAAAAAAAAAGCCCCAAAACAACTGTGGTATTGCACTTTTTTTGCTCTTGGATGGGGAGCAAAAAACAAAACCGCAAAAACTGAAAATGCTCCGGTCATTAAGGGGTTATATATAAGGAATAGCTAGTTAAGGCATTAATATATAAGGAATAGCTAGCTAAGGCATTCATATATAAGGAATAGCTAGTTAAGGCATTCATATATAAGGAATTGCTAGTTAAGCCATTAATATATAAGGAATTGTTAGTTAAGGCATTCATATATAAGGAATAGCTAGTTAAGGCATTCATATATAAGGAATAGCTAGTTAAGGCATTCATATATAAGGAATAGCTAGTTAAGGCATTCATATATAAGGAATTGCTAGTTAAGCCATTAATATATAAGGAATTGTTAGTTAAGGCATTCATATATTAGGAATTGCTAGTTAAGCCATTAATATATAAGGAATTGTTAGTTAAGGCATTCATATATTAGGAATTGCTAGTTAAGGCATTCATATATTAGGAATTGCTAGTTAAGCCATTAATATATAAGGAATTGTTAGTTAAGGCATTCATATATTAGGAATTGCTAGTTAAGCCATTAATATATAAGGAATTGTTAGTTAAGGCATTCATATATTAGGAATTGTTAGTTAAGGCATTCATATATTAGGAATTGCTAGTTAAGCCATTAATATATAAGGAATTGTTAGTTAAGGCATTCATATATTAGGAATTGCTAGTTAAGCCATTAATCATCACTGCAATCACTGTATTAGTTACCTGCTGAGTAGCCTTTGGTCATACTTTATGATAATCCATCAGTCTATACATTCAGTTTGGGGTGTTTTGGTTGAGATGTAATATATGAGGAATTGTTAGTAAAGGAGTTGTCCCCTGCATTAGTTACCACTGAGTTATTATTAGTAGTTGGTTACTTATAATGGTGCATACAAATATAGCTAAATATTGTTGGGACATCTTTTGAATGTTTTGATTACTGATACAATTAAATAATTTTAATATTATACAGTAAGATCATTTCTGTTTTAAAGTGGAAATGTCACCAGATTTCAAAATATAAACTGCATATATTAATGAATAAGTACTGGTGTGCTTACTTTGAAAATCCATTTCAGAATGACTGTTTTATCCATTGTGAAAATTTCCCTGCCTAATGTTAAAATAAAAGACTCCCACGTAAAAGTGCAATATTCTTAAATTCTTAATATACTCCTATTGATGGGACTGGCAGTGGATAGATGAGTACAGCACTATCTCTAGCAGTCCCGTAGAGAATGAATGGAGCACAGGTGTGCCTGCTAGACCTCCCCTCCATCCAAATGGGGCTCTTCAACGCTCTGTTCTTTGGATCAGTGAACATCCGACCACAGAGACCTTCTCTGATCAATAGTTATGCCCTCTCCTACCGATAGAGGATAACTTAGTAACATGGTACAGTCCCTTAATAAACAGTGCAACCTATGGGAAATATGGTTATTTTATGTGCCACTATTGCCTACAACAGGGAATTGGCAGGAGGATATGAAGACTCTACCTGATGAGGCAACCTCGTGAAATGGGAACTGATGCGTCCATCATAAAAGCAGTGCAACCCTGATATATCGCCTGGAGGTCACAGCGGACCACACCAGGCCTACCAGACTGAGCATTTGTTATCATCCAAGCGGGCGTCTACTATTAACGACGAGTTTTGTCTATAAACTAAACTTTTACCAAAGGTTCAACCCCAGGTCTCTCTTTTTAGATTTTTTTTTAACTGTATACATATTTTTTACATCCCTTTTCAGCACCGACTTTTTCTGGCCAAGTCATGTTCCTCAAACCATTCCTGAACATTTTAGGAGAGTGCAGGAAGCTAGAGAATACTGCTGCCATGAATGGGTGTACTGGGTCTACAACAATGTTTAGGTAGGTGGTACATGTCAACATCCACATGAACCCCACTGCCCAAGATCACCAGCAGAACATTGACCAGAGCGTGGCGTTACCTCCATTGACTTGCCTTCTTCCCATAGTGCTTCCTGAAGACATCACATCCCAGGTAAGCAATACACACACCGAGCTGTCCACATGACGTAAATGAAAGCGCAGACAATGGAGAGGTTATAATATGATGTATATTATTTTATATATATATTTTTTTTTTTTCTACACGGAGAACAGTAACAGATACACAATTTGTCTAATAGGCATCTATGAGGTTACCGGTGTGATGGACAAACCATAAAAGGGATGTTTTTTTAATTGACTTACATGCCGGAAATCAATTTAAGAAAGTCAGGATTTACTGTACACTCAGCACAGTTACAGGTGCAGACATCTTCTGTGTAATGTCAGCGAATCGCCCATCATCAGAAGACATGTAACTCAATGATGAGGATATTAGTATTGTTGTATCTGCTATTATTACTTACACAATATTGTTTTTTTTACATTAAAATATAATGAGTATCTCAATTAAAAATAAGTTACATATGTGTGGACATATATATATATATATATATATATATATATATATATATATATATATATATATATATATATATATATAGTACATTTTGCTCCCGGAGATATAATGCGAGAATTGTGACTACCTAGAGATATTAGTAGGTGGAGGATAAAGTTGCCCCCCACCCCCTCTAATTACCCTTAATTCGTCCATTATCCCCCGTTGTTTTGTTACAGTGGAGACGACACGTTATTATTTTGTCTGCCGTTGGATAATATTATGTGTAAATTACTACTGTATTTTTACAGGAGATGAACGTGTAATTACGGATTCGCTGTACTTCGTGCCACTGATGTAGTGGGATCATGTAAAATCTGTTTTACCTCATCCCAGCCCTTGTATGAACACTGTATTGTCTACCTAGTCCACGCTGCGCCCGCTGCAAGCACCACTGTGCCAGCTGCTGACAACTTTTTACACTGCATCCCAGCTATATTACCATAGTAATATTATTATAACAGCAGCTGCCACTGTCAGGATAAATGCCTCATCCATCGGAGCCCGGCTCTTCCACAGGCCGCCCCAATGGCAGGTCACATGTCAATTACAAAGATGTCCCATTATTGTCTACAAACGATGCCCCTCGCTGTGCTCCAGAAGCACGATGGCAGCAACTAAAACTTTCCTGCAATCTGATCAGCTCAGTGTGTCATGGACGTGGAGGCATGGAACAAATGGTGGTGGGGAAACAGCACAGAGAGGTATAAAAAATACATAGATATAAATAAATACTATATATATTTATATATATATTTATTTTACTCACTTACATAGCGCCATTAATTCCACAGCGCTTCACAGACAATATCGTGTATATATATATATATGTATATATACTGTACACATATTTATTTATATCACATCTATATATGTCAGTGTCTCAACATTTAATTAGCAGGATTTAAATTGTGAATCAATAATTTTTTTGTCAATATGATATTTAATGAGACATATATATATTTATTTACATGTACATTCATGCAAACACATGTGTATATATATATATATGTAAAATATAGACATATGCGTGTCAACACATATGTGTGTATGTACATACTGTATGTATATATACATATATATATACACAATTGTATAATATTATATATATATATATATATATATATATATGCACACATATATACTTCTTTAATCAATTATCAGATAGACATAAAATCCATCACAACGTGATGTACGGAGACAACACCAACGTGTTTCCGATACAGGTTGCGTCCTACGCCATGGAGCACCAGGCAGTAACGAGCGACTTGTAATAACGACCAGTGAGACATTGTCTTTCCTGTATGTTCAGAACATGCTGGTCGGACTAATAAAAAACTCATATTCAGATTATATAAATGAAACCTCAACAGACTAAAATGAATTAAAAACAGATAAATTATAAAATAATATATTTTTTTAATTAATATATTTAGTGTAATATCTGAATGGTAAGAAGCAGAATTTACAATTCGTTAAAAAAAACACAAATTGAATTTTTGGATTTAACGTTAGGAGAAACACATGAGCACATAATCTGTGACACCGTATTCCCTGTGCGTATAGCCCACCCACAACACAGAGACGCTATCCCAGTTGTGGAATCAGGGCTAGATGTAATTGCAGAGCAGCAGTGGATTTTGGCGGAGAATCCATCAGATCAATACCCGTCTGAGGACCTGGGGACGTCCTCCTTGGATCCTCACCACAGCACAATCCATTGTTGCACAGAAATCCAGGACTGATCTTTTGGGTAACAACAAGGATCATTGTAGTAACATGGAAAACCAAAATAGAGCAGGAAAGAAATCCCCCTCTTGTGTTACAGCCCAGCAATCAGTTTAATGAAATGATAAACTCCATTTTACTATTTACCTGTATTAATGGAGGACACCGTTTTTTAAAGAATGGCTGTCAGGTGGTACACGTGAACCCCCCGCTCTGCAAATCATTTTATCGATCAGATTATTTGTACAAAAATCAAGACTTGGTTATTACAAAAAGTTTTTTATTATGCCAAACGTTTAATGCTACTAACGCCACTGCATCAGATATAGCCCCGATCATGTTATATGTCCCATCTCCTGCACACGCTGTACGTCCCGGAAGTCAGACGCACGCTTTTGACAATATCTGGGGGACATTTCTACTCCGAAGAAAACCAATGTATCCAGGACTGCAAAGCATGTTATCTGAGCTCAGAACAGATCGGCAACACCATGTCAGTCACTGGAATAGAAGGAGTTAAAAAGCCCCACTATGAGCAGGGGATGCCCAGCTCTGCTGAATGGAGGCTGCTGATATTTCAGGAAGCCCCTCGCGCTGAATTTCAGACGGGAAATTATATTACACTACTAAAGTCCTAGATAGAAAACACATGAAACACCTTCAAGAGGACACACAGGAAGCAGAGTTACAGTACGCCTCCCATATCAAGCAGAGCCGATGAGCAGAGCAGAGACGAGTGTGTCGTGTCGCATACAATAGCAGATCTGGGCATGAGGCTTAATAACAGCTTGATGAGGATATAGTAGAGCTGAAAATGTGATGTTCTCTATGCAGCTGGATGAATTATTTGGCTGTGCATGAGATAGTGTATGTAGCAGAGCTGAGAATGTGAATGTAACAGTGATGTGCTCATAGCAGCTCAGGGGTTAGTGCTGGGGTCCTGCATTCAGATCCCACCAAGGACAACATCTGCAAGGAGTCTGTATGTTCTCCCTGTGTTTCTGTGGGTTTCCTCCGGGTTCTCCAGTTTCCTCCCACACTCCAAAGACATACTGATAGGGAATCTAGATTGTGAGCCCCAATGGGGACAGCGATGATGATGTCTGTGGAATTAATGGTGCTATATAAGTGAGTAAAAGTAATAATATGAATATAGATACTGAAATGTTCAATCTGGAATACATTTGTGGATGTAGCAGAGTTGAACATGTGAAGCCTGAAGCACAGCTAACTACATGGCTTTACAGGAGACCGTGCATGTAGCAGAGCTGAGTATGTGGAACAGCGATATGTTCACAGTGTAAACAGGGCTGAATGCAGATACTGAAGTGTTCTATTTAGAGTTTACCATGTGTTACAGTAGAAAGGGCTACTGAGAAAAGGAGTTTCTGAATAGAGCGGAGTCCATCAAGCAGAACCTGTCACGTGTCCACTTGTCTGCCCGCCATTTACTGATACTATGATAAAGCAGATAGTATTATTATGCTGCTAAAATCACACGTGTGTCATGTCATGGTTCCCATCAGCAACGATATTGACATGTTATAACCAAGCCCATCTGACCTCTGGCTGTGATCACACGTTGTGTCTTGGTAGCTACAGTATAATGTGTTGGCCATTATTGTATTAACAACACCTTATGTTGTCCATGGTGGATCTGTGACAACAGTCTCAGCGTTACGTCACTGTGACCCTCGGAAGAGTTTATTTATATCACCTGAATTTAAAGCCTTAATCTGGAGCATAATCTGGAGCGTAATCTGGAAAGTAATCTCGAGTGTAATCTGGAGCGGAATGTGGAATGTAATCTGGAGCGGAATGTGGAATGTAATCTGGAGTGTAATCTGGAATGTAATCTGGAGTGTAATCTGGAGTATAATCTAGAGCGCTGGGTCCCTTTCCCCACATTCAGATGTCTAAGACTTAGTGCCCACGATGCAGAAATGAAGCAGAAATTTTCCTGAGCATTTCTGCATCTCCTTGGCAGAAAAACGCATGTGTTTTTTACATGCGTTTTTGACGCGTATTTGACACGTATTTGCATGCGTATTTGCCATGCATTTTTCCAATGCATTGTATAGGCAAATACGCATGCAGAAATGCACAAGAATTGGTCATGTCCGTATTTTATCTGAGAGTAAAATCTGCGCAGAAAAAATCCGGACCATGTGCACAGAACTTGCAGAATGTCATAGGAAGTCATGGGATAAGGTGTGCAATGCGGTTCTGGAGCATTTACGCGCTGCAAATACGCACCAAAATAGGCACCAAAAACGCATCGTGGGCACACAGCCTTACAGCGCATGGCTGGAGTGCCTATTCTGCACACCCAGAGAAAACAAGTGCTATATACCGGGAGCTGGTATAATCCTGCTTGTATTATCCAGCTAATGAAGTCAGAGGTTACAAGAATTGTTTCGATACCATTCCGAGGTGTGATGTCAACTGAGAGGGATTAATTTGGGAGACACAAGGCCTCCCCGCACATAGCCTAACTGTACTGATGTCTGTCTGTCTATGGCGGATGGATAGCGATATATCTACATAGTCTATTGTAGTACTTTACCTTATTATTACAAATGTGTGACCCTCTCTAGCTGTGCCCGATGCCTCCTTAGATGGTGGGCACCGTGTATGAACACCCAGTGACATATGTGTTATGTGAGCATTTGATAGCTTGTTTATATGTTACGTTGCCCCCCGCTCGGCCATCTAGAGGGGGCTCGGCAGCCATTGTCTCCGCATAGCTGTCCAGCTTGCAGACAAGTGGCCCTTGTGTTAGGCAGATTATTATTAGCTTGTATTAATAGATGCAGCTCTGCAGAGAGGGAATCAGCTATTGATAATTGCCAGAAGTATACAGCAGCCACTGTATCGATCGCCTTGTCCCTTATTCCCCTGCTATAGCAGAGATAAGAAGACACACTCTTTAGTGCAATATAATTTCTTTTGACCTATCTGCTTGCTACAGACTTATGATGAATAGCCGCACTGGTTAAAGTCTTTTATCACCAAACTTACCCCTTGATATAATATTGATTCTTTATAACTAGCTCCAAACACAAAAATCAAACTGTCCACTTGGCCATCATCATCATCAATATCATCACAAAGGCTGTGGAATAAAGATCAGCCCAGCACACAGGATGAATCCCCTAATCTGCCCAACTAATCTTTATTTCCTGTTGATGAAAAGAAAGAGGAAGGGGCTGGGGGGCTGTCATTTCTGCAGAATGGGAACATTTGGGAAAAGAGGCCACTTTATATATATCTGTGGCATTACTGCCTAATAGCTAGGGTTAATTATATATAGTGCAATAATCAATGCAGTAAAACAATAACGGTAATATAGGTTTCTGATCAATAGTAACAGGTTTACATTCACCAGATGCTCTTCCTTTGTATTCTAAGCCCGTGGAAGGTTTTCTCCTGTAATGGGAATACCTAGCTCTGTTAACACTCAGCTGTATTTGTCCGAGAGTCGAGTGTGCCAAGTGGGTCTTTAAGACAAGTGTATTTGGGTTAAATGGAGTGGATTTCCTGCCTCACCCTTGAGTGTGCCAGCAGGATTGTGCTGAGGGTAGCATTAGCACAATCACAAGTAATTACAAGCATGTGTACTCTGGGAGGATGAGGACGGGGAAGGTGTGAGGGAGTCAGGGACCGCCACAATCCCCTTTGGAGCAATCAGAATGGGAAAGGTTTCCCCCCTTCATGCAAACGGTATGTTGATTTTATTTAATGGCTGATTAAATTAGGCACGGGTTAACCCTTTCGTTGCAGTAGATATGCAACTCTGCGCAATATGCATCTCACCTGCTACTTGTGTCACCGGGTACTGAGTATGATCTCAGAGCCCGTCATTCTGTAGTGGGGCAGTCCTGACGTGTAGACTACCTGCCTCGTATACTGTGTCCTCCACTACTTTTATATGCTATGCTGTGCCCCCCAAGAAGCCATCTGCTGCGGAATATTGTGCTAAGGATGCTTTTCCACAGCACATAAAAGGCAGCTTTTAGCTGTGAGATCAATGTCACACAAAGTGTCTGCTTGACAATGGATTTCCCAGCTGAGAGCCCTGTGATCGGCGCCCGCTACACTACAGTATGTGTATCCTCACTGTACGCTGCCGGGGGGCTGCTGACTACTGCTGGGAGATAGAAAGGACTAATCCACCTAGTATTGGAATTAGTCTTCTATATAACACATAATGTAACTAATTCCTTCCTTCATTGAGAGGGCGAGGTTTAGGTAGAAGAATATGTAAACTGTTTGAACGTAGCGAGATTATATGGTTTTTGATATAGACAGATGCAAAATAGTTTCAAATGCGTTGGAAAAACATAAAAGTTTTTTGGGGTCATGCTTCCTCGTATGGCCCTCCCGTTAAGGCCTGCTTACACGGAGCAGTGTATCATCTCTTATATATGAATATATATATGAATATCTTGTACCTGGTATAAATGCATGGGCAAGATTTTAATAGTTGGCTCTGCTTTACTTATCATATTGTATCTTTAAAAAATTTTTTACGTTTATGGATAGCAATATTTACAGTCCAACTAACTTCCCAGAGCCATGAATTACTTCTTCACGTATAATCAAGAATTATTCATTAATTGCTAAATCATCCCCCCCCCAAAAAAATCCTTCCATGTGAGCAAGTTCACAATATAATTTCTAGATCACGCATTTATTAAGCCATACTTACATCACCTACATAACAATTCAGAATTAGTGCCAGGATCTTTAGTGCTTCTGCCCGAGTGTCACCCAGAATCAATGGAAGGGGTAAATGCAATGATTTCTGATGGTATTGATAAACACATTAGATTGCTATACAGCATAATGCAGATCACAGTCTTGGCCTGTCCAGAAGCTGAAGGGTTATAAAGAATTACAAGATGGGACCTGCAAAGCTTTAAATAATGTATGTGCATTCAAATTGATCCAAGCCTTTGTCTAGTGGTTTGAGGCCCTGTGGCACTTTTGTGCTCACCCTCTTCTATACCCATAGGACTATTCATTGACGTTTCTGGTAGATATTGTGAGAGGATTAGATCAGTCCATCAAGCATAAAAAGTTGAAGACCTCTTGTCATGCAATGTATTAAAATGCTGTAGGATCTTGTCTTCACCGAGGGATGTGATGTCTTCTAGGGGGGATATTGCTCGCCACCTACATATACAGTATAAGCACTCGTTAAGTGACAGATTCTGCATTTAACCCTTACGTGCCTGTGTGACGGCAGCCATTTACTGGACACTTCTGAATATTCATGAGTATTAATTAAAGTTTAAATAGCCCTTGGTTGCCTTGTTCTTGTAGGCGTTTACTTTCTTCTCTCCCTAGAAACCTCCCTAGGCATCATGAAACTGCTAGCTTTTTGTCAATTGGCTTTGAATGGTCACTTGAGACCTAACATCTCAGGAAATTATTCCAATTCCTACAAATAAAGGTCTGCTATATCATCAGAACTATTTTTCGGGACACAATTCTTCACATCAGTGGTGTCAGAAAAGCCGGATGTGATCAAATGATTGTTAGAAACACATTCTGGACGGTGTGATCACTGAATGGAATGCTAACGCGCGTTTGGTAATTTGACAGTTTGAAAAAAAAAGTAATTTACAGTGAGACCAGGTAAAGTTCACACGCACCGGTTTGGTGCATTTTTCACAGTATTCTGTGTTGTGTTTTTCACCTTCTTTTTGTAAGCTAAAACCCTGCGGCCCAATATTTGCTGAGAGTCAAAAGCAAATTGTGAGAAGATATACACACAGGCCTGCAACAATTTTGTATTTTTTTATGCAGCTTGTTTTGCAACAAACACATCTAATGTGATGAGCCATTAGCATTTTATTTTGGAGAAGGAGCTTTTGGTACCGATTTGTGGCTTACATTTCAGGCCAACCTGCTGAGGGCATACAGTAGTTACTTTTTTTTTTAAAGTTAGCATTTTTCTAAAAAAAAAAAAAAAGACACTTTTTTCACTGCTTTTTTCATGGCTTGTTCATGGAAGTATTTGCTTTGCCAGACTGTAAGATAGAACTCACTACACATAATGTGATAAAGCCTTAGCTACATTTTTAGAATCACTGGTATTTTATTCTTTTTATCATAATTAGGTGTGACATTCTTAGCGTTTTTTTTCTAGTCTTTAGCTCCCATAGGCTTTGGGTATGTTCACACTTATTTTCCAGCAGTCAAAAACAAATTTTTCAAGCAGTTCCTCCTTCAGTAAACGCTGGCGTTTTTTGTCCTGAAGTATATATTTTTTTTACTTTTTCTTAGCGTTTCATGAAGCATTCTGTTAATGTTTTTTCTTCGGTACTTTCCAATACCCTTTTTCCTTTTTGAGCAATTTTTTGCAAAAATTTTTGGGTGATTTTCTTATGTTTTTAGACATGCAGTAAGTAATAAATAAAACATCAGTGTTCTTTGAGGCGAAAAAGCTTACAAAACATACAGAGAAACACTCGGGCATTTTCCAGGCATTTTTTAACCTTCTCATTTACTTCTATTGTACAGTCTCATAGACTGTAAGCTCGCGAGCAGGGCCCTCACTCCGTTCGATATGAGATATGCTTATTCTGTATTGTCTGTATAAGTCCCCCCTAAAATTTGTAAAGTGCTGCGGAATATGTTGGCGCTATAAAAATAAACTATTATTATTATTATTATTATTATTGTAATCTATAAGGTGGCTTCATAGCAAAAAATGCCTGAAGAGTTTTTCGATTACCTCTAACCGCTTGGCGTTTTTAGAAACCGGAAGCGGTTAAAAATGCTGACAAAGCACGAACATATAAACAGTGATGTAATTTTATAATAGAAATGAATAGTAAGGCTACGGTAAAACGTTGAGTATTTGGTCAGCATTTTCCATCAGTATTTGTCAGACCAAACCAGGAATGGGTCAAAAATACAGACGTGTTTCTATTATACTTTTCCTCTGATTGTCCCACTCCTGGTTTTGGCTTATAAATACTGATGTAAAATACTGACCAAATACTGAACATGTGAATGTGGCCTAAGGGTCTTTCAAGTGTTTTCTGAGAACTTTTTCAGATGTTTTTCAGAGCAGACCTGCTCAAAAAATGCCTGAAAAAAAGCAGTGTGAAAATACCCTTACATAGTATTTTCCTCTGTGAGCCATGACTTTTTAATTTCTCCATGAACATAGCCATGCGAGAGCTTATTTTTCGTGAGAATTTAAAGTGGAATAAAACCCAATTCTGCCATTGTTTTTAGGTTTCATTTTCATGACTTTAATTGTGCTGTAAAAATGGCCTGACAATACGACTCTCCAGGACACTTTGATTACAGCGATACCAGACTTGTGTTGATTTGTTTTAGATTTTAGTGGCTAACACAATTCAGAATTTTGTTAAAAAAAAAAAAATAAATTGACGGTCCGTATTGCCTTTGACTGAGATCCATAACTTTTTTTATTTTTCCATTGATGGAGTTGTCTGAGGGCTTGTTTTTGTTTGTTGAGCTCATGTATTTATTGATATTGATTTTCTTCATTTGCATCTTATTGGGGACAGAAAAATGGCTATTCTGATATTTTTTTTATTATTACATCATTTACCATACAGCATAATCAATTTCACATTTTAATAAATCAGACTTTTACAGAGTCGTCAATAGTAAACACTGGATATTTATTTTAATCTTTTCTTTTTTTATTATTTTTGAATTAGGTAAAGGGGATTAAAAAAGTAATATATGTATTATAGAAGAAAGTTCTTTAAAAAATAATAAATATATATATATATTCACACACTACCGTTCAAAAGTTTGGGGTCACCCAGATAATTTTGTGTTTTCCATATAAACTCATACTTTTATTTATCAAATGAGTTGCAAAATGAATAGAAAATACAGTCCAGACATTGACAAGGTTAGAAATAATGATTTTTATAAGAAAGAATAATTTTCTCCTTCAAACTTTGCTTTCATCAAAGAATGCTCCCTTTGCAGCAATTACAGCATTGCAGACCTTTGGCATTCTAGCGGTTAATTTGCTGAGGTAATCTTGAGAAATTTCACCCCATGCTTCCTGAAGCCCCCCCCACAAGTTGGATTGGCTTGATGGGCACTTTTTGCCTACCATACAGTCAAGCTGCTCCCACAACAGCTCAATGGGGTTGAGATCTGGTGACTGCGCTGGCCACTCCATTACAGATAGAATACCAGCTGCCTGCTTCTTCCCTAAATAGTTCATGCATAATTTGGAGGTGTGCTTTGGGTCATTGTCCTGTTGTAGGATGAAATTGGCTGCAATCAAGCGCTGTCCACAGGGTATGGAATTGCATTGCAAAATGGAGTGATAGCCTTCCTTGTTCAAAATCCCATTTACCTTGTACAAATCTCCCACTTTAGCAGCACCAAAGCAACCCCAGACCATCACATTACCTCCACCATGCTTGACAGATGGTGTCAGGCACTCTTCCAGCATCTTTTCAGTTGTTCTGCGTCTCAGAAATGTTCTTCTGTGTAATCTAAACACCTCAAACTTTGATTCATCTGTCCATAAAACTTTTTTCCAATCTTCCTCTGTCCAATGTCTGTGTTCTTTTGCCCATATTAATCTTTTACTTTTATTAGCCAGTCTCAGATATGGCTTTTTCTTTGCCACTTTGCCCTGAAGGCCAGCATCCCGGAGTCGCCTCTTCACTGTAGACGTTGATACTGGCGTTTTCCGTGTACTATTCAATGAAGCTGCCAGTTGGAGAGCTGTGAGGCGTTGATTTCTCAAACTAGAGACTCTAATGTACTTGTCTTGTTGCTCAGTTGTGCAGCGTGGCCTCCCACTTTTCTTTCTACTCTGGTTAGAGCCTGTTTGTGCTCTCCTCTGAAGGGAGTAGTACACACCGTTGCAGGAAATCTTCAGTTTCTTGGCAATTTTTCGCATGGAATAGCCTTCATTTCTAAGAACAAGAATAGACTGTCGAGTTTCACATAAAAGTTCTCTTTTTCTGGCCATTTTGAGAGTTTCATAGAACAAACAAATGTAATGCTCCAGATTCTCAACTAGCTCAAAGGAAGGCCAATTTTATAGCTTCTCAAATCAGCCAAACCGTTTTCAGCTGGGCTAACATACTGTACTTGTGCAAGGGTTTTCTAGGGTTTTCTAAACATCCATTAGCATTCTTACACAGTTAGCAAACACAATGTTCCATTAAAACACTGGAGTGGCGGTTGTTGGAAATGGGCCAATAAATGATAATCCGCAACGGAAATTTCCACAGCATGTGCACAGCACATGCGGATTATCATTGGGACCATGCGGCACGTATTACCAAGCTTTTTTTAAGCGTTTTAGCTGGGGAAATTCCGCAGCAAAAATGCTAGAAAAACGCATAATGGGCAACGCAGCCTGACTGAAACAGTAAGCCAAGGTCTATGTGGTGACTTTGGTGGAATTACACAAAGATTGCAAGGTCGAAATGTGATTGCAAAGTAAAAAATACAGGTAATAATTGTGAATGTGGTCGCCTTACTACATGCAATGTTAGTGGCTATGTAGTCCTAAGTATTCAGTGATTATTGCATTTTGATTTGTTTTTTCTATAAAATTTATTACTTTTTTCAGTAGTAATTCAATACATCCTGCACCAGAAGATGTTATTTAAACAATTACCATAGCAAGTATTTTAAACTTTGAAAAAAAATTCAGGCATCCTGTAGACACTTTTAGTTTTATTTGCCAGAATTAAATCCCCATTTGAATCCAATCTCAGGTTATGTGCACATGACATCTTTTCTGGAGGTAGTCATGGAGTTTTTCTAGGTGAAGCCTTCCCTCCCGCTCGCCTGGACCTGTCACTCTTGGGGAACCAGCGGGGAGAATTCAAACATACTGCCAGTGTCTGATACATGCTGCCTGTGGAACAGGCCGTGAGTATCAGCTGTCAGGTTCCCTTTAAACAAACTTTGCATAAATTAATAATAGATGAAAATGTTAGTTTTTCCACTTATAAGACACTTCTTCCCCTCCTCCTGACTCTTGAACTTAGCTTTCACACTGAAAACAGCTCAAATCATCTTGGTCAAAATATGACAGACTGGCAGCTCACAGAGGGATCAGATTACAGCTGCTTATTGAAGTCTATGGAGAGAGGAGGGGGAAGAGCAGAGTGTGAGAATAGGCAGAAGACAACAGATTCAGATCCTGTTGCTGCTTTCTACCAAGTGTTTATGCTTCTTCATCTATTCTTGTTACTGCAGTATAATACCCTCCATGCTGCTGCTGCTGGTTCTGAACAAGTGCTTTCATAGAAACAGAAGAGCAGGAGTCCACTATGTCTGTGTGTGCAGTGTATAGTAGAGATCATAGTAATAGTAATCATGTGGGCAGCACGGTGGCTCAGCCTTGCAGCGCTGGGGTCCTGGGTTCAAATCCCACCAAGGACAACATCTGCAAGGAGTTTGTATGTTCTCCCAGTGTTTGTGTGAGGTTCTCCAGTTTCCTTCCACACTCCAAAGACATACTGATAGGGAATGTAAATTGTGAGCCCCAATGGGGACAGCATTAATAATGTATGTAAAATTATCTGAATTGTAAAGCACTGTGGAATATGTTGGCACTATATAAATATAACAAAATATTATTATTATAATAATAAGAAATTCCACCCACTAGCTCAGAGACCGCACTCTGAGTTTCATTGTTCCAGGCACACATCAGAGAAAAATGGTCCAATTATTCTGATCAGAGTGGCATCAGTTTTTCTCAGCCATGGAGAGAGAAAAAATATAAGTTTCTCCAATAAATAGTCTAATGTTAGATGCTTACACATGCCACCTGAGTACAGCAGTCAGTTGCAGGTGCTTTCTAGTGGGAAGTGATGCTACCTATATTTTCTGGTACCAGCATATTTTATAAAGGCACATGGTCTTTTTTTTCTTCACCATTAATATGAAAAGCCTCTTCTTATTTTTGGAATACCTGTTTTAATTGTCTACTAGAGATACCGTACACCCCACGGCCATACTGACATTGCTGCCACATGTTTGTTACCAGTCATGAGCCTACATGTACCAACTTCGCATCCTAGCATTTTAGGTTTCATTAAATTACTTTTCATTTTGGTTGAACATCATTATTTAAAAAATAAATAAAAGCAAAAATGTAAAAAAAAAAACAAAAAAACAAATAACCTAACAAACAGAGGTTAAAGTTTTGCAACTGTTTGACCAGTCGCTGCATTTAACAATCGTAGGCGCCACAGCAATACTGCTGGCTGTTGCCGCAAATTACTTTCTGTGCATATACTTATATAGAGATCTCTTTATTTAGGGTTAAGTGTTTTTTGTCAAGTGTGGGAAAATTTTAAACCAAAAATTGGTTGTTAACAAAGTTTAGAAACAAATTAAACATTATAAGTTTGTCTTGTCCAAAATGTATGCTAAACCCAAACATGACACAGACAATGGATGTGGAGGACTATAGAAAAAAATGTAGTATCACAGATAAGAATGTGGTTGCCTCTAGCAGCAGCTCTAACACCACTTGTAGTGCTGGCAGCAACTGTCCGTGTGGTAGTAGCACCAAACACAAGTCACATTTAGCCGTCTTTGCAAACCCTGGCAAGCTCATTAGTGAGGAGGAAGCAGAGGGTGTAATGGAGCATATGTCACATCCCTCATCTCAATCACAACAGTATGATGTAGCCTCTGACAGCGACACCATCAGCTGGAGTCAGTGTTCTGCTCAGTCTACTTCTTTCGACCCAACCATAACAGTTAGACTACGGGTCACACTATCAGTATTTGGTCAGTATTTTACCTCAGTAATTGTAAACCAAAACCAGGTGAGGGACAATCAGAGGAGAAGTATAATACAAATATGTGCACCACTACTGCATTTTTGGCCCACTCCTGGCTTTGGCTTACAAATACTGATGTGAAATGCTGACCAAATACTGATAGTGTGACCATAGCCTTAATGTTGAACATAGCAAAATTTCCAATCATGCCACGACACTAACAGCGGGCTCTACACTGATGCACTGCACAGCCTGGTGTCAGTCAGTGCCGGGGTGTGGTTACAGTCGCTGCTCTCTATGTATTGAGCGGTGACTGGAGCTGCACCAACCGCGCCTTTATGACTGAAAGCCAGAGACTTCTGGGAGGAATAAAGTTCATTTCCTCAGTGAGCCTTCAGTGCGACTGCTGTATGAGTTCAGAACGCTATTAATCTGCAGATTAATCCCTTACCTGCAAGTTAATAGCATTTTCAAAGGTTCCTTTAAACTTATAAACTGGAGAGTTTGACTATCTAAAGGGTATGACCTTTCAGACGAAAATTGAAATGTAAAAAACTTAATTAAAGAGCTTAATTAAAGAAACTGTCAGAGCACTTAGTGCTGACTGAAGCCACGCCAGCCACACCTCTATGACTGAAAGCAGGGGGCTTCCAGGAAGAATAAAGTTCAAATCCTCCCGGTAGCTGAGCTTTCAGTGAGGCAGCTTCACAGCTTTAGAATGATATTAACCTGCATACTAACCCTATATCTGCAGGTTATTAGCGTTTTGGGACATCACAGGTTCCCTTTAATTGCAAAATGAATCAATGAAGTTCACATGTTGTGAAAACCGCTTGTGTAAGGACACTTATGGTAAAGAAATAAAACAGCATTTATGGTTTGTATTGCACAGAGGGGTATAAATAAGCAGAGATTAAAGAGGGTCTGCCAGGAGGATTTCCCACTCAAAACTATTTATATGTGCATGTAGCTCTTTCAAAGACAAATCCAAATCCAGCAATACCTTTACATGGCCAGTCTGTTCCTCTGTTACAGAGAAATCAGCTTTTGAACTGATATGAAAATGAGGTTGTAGATATAAAACCTCTGTCACTCTAGCTCTATTCCTTGCCCACCACCACCTCCTCCTGCTTGACTAACAGCCTCTATATTGAGTGACTTCAGGCAAAGGAACCTCCTATCAAGAAGGATGAGGTGGCTCTGGGCGGTGAATAGAGCTGGAGTGACAGAGGCTTCAGATCTACAGCCTCATTTATATATTAGTTCAAACCCTGATTTCTCAGTAACTGAGAAATTGACTAATCATGCAAAAGTATTGCTGGACTTCTTTTTGAAAAAATTGCACATATAAATAGTTTGGGGTGTGAAATCCTGCTGACAGATTCCCTTTAAGGGCACAATTCATGATTACATTTGAGTTTTTGTTTGTCTAATTTTTGGAGTTTTTTTTGCCTGTTTTTCATTTTTGCCTTTCATTTGTGTCTCTTTTATATGTGCTTGATTTTTTTTTCTATGTTTGCCATTATGGGCAGAGCGTAAGGTTCCCAGATGTTTTCTCCTGATTGATCATTAGCGACTTTTTGAAAAATTGCTAAATTTGTTGTAAATGTACTCCATTACCACCCCTAACCCGATGAGTGATTTTTTTTGTACACCTAAAACCTTGGTGAAATTTTTGCAAAACACTTGACTTTTAGTGTTTAAAAAGTAGCAAAAAAGGTTAAAGACAAAAATAAAGACTATTTTTGAACTGCGCGCACCAATTTGAAGTTTTGCATTAAAAACATCAATAAAAAGCTCAAGACAAGAAAAGGAAAAATTACTTAAAGAAAAAACCTCAAATGATTAATCAGGGGCCTGAATGTTTAGGACTGTGGCATGCATGGGATTTACATGGTTAATAAGAACACCATTAGGAATTCCTTCTCTCGACCTCATTGCAGTGATAAGTTTTTCACTTATGTAAATGGCCCGCCATCAGCGCTGAGCTAAATATACACCACAAGATTTCTATACAAAGTTTTATTCCAGGGCTAGACATTCCTTCTTGTTATAAAAATATATTTTCTTTAAAAGGGAACTAGTCTTTAGCAATAAAACCATACAGAGCTGCACAAGCCTAATGAAATCAAATCTGCTCCATATAAAAGTGAGTGTAGCTGACCAGCACAAACACACTGGCATCGCCACATGTTCACACAAGGAACAGCTGAGTGGGAAAACACATAAAACAGCTCACGTTTCTCCGCACACAGGCACAGGAAATATAATTAAGAGATGGGATGTCTAACATATTATAGCCGGGAAATCAGGAGAACACCAGTCTCCGCATCACTGATTTCCATTCATAACGCTCTGGGAGTCCAGTTCCTAGGACAGTACAATGACCCAAAACAGGTCCTTATCTTATTACCTGAAGCTTTGTCATTTATTTATCATATGAGAAATTCACTGATTTAAAGGGGTATTCCCATCTCCATGATCCTATCCCATTATGTAGTAGGTGTAATAATAATAATATTAATAAATACCTCTATTTAGAAATGTAGTATAGTTCTTCTGATTCCCTATGTCACTTACCCCATGTGCAGGACATTGCAGTAGCTTAGATTTCCATGATTACGAACATTAACAGCTAACTGTCGCTATATGAGTCATGGTAACCATGGATACATAAGCTACTGCAATGCCTTGCACATGGGGTAAGTGACATAGCGAATCAGAAGAACTATACTACATTTCTAATTGGAGATATTTGCTAATATTATTATTAATATTACTCCTACTACATATTGGGATAGGATCTTGGAGACGGGAATACCCTATTAACTCTGATGGTAAAAACCGACACACTGACCAAACGCTGATGACACTTGGATCTAAAACACCGAAGAAACTTTGATTGGAATCTGAGTGAGGTCCCAGGAATATTAAGAAATATTGATATATGTGACCACAACTACTTTGTATGATCCCAGACATAAATAAGACCATAATATGTATTTCCAATAGGAATGTTTGAATTCTAGTGATATATTAGGCCTCATTCACACGTCAAGCGTTTTTCAAACATGTAAACTAATGCTATGGTTTAAATCAGTGCTTTGTATCCGAGTGTCATCAGTGTTTGGTTAGTGTGTCAGTTTTTACCATCAGTGTTTGGTCAGTTTTTACCATCAGTGTTTGGTCAGTTTTTACCATTAGTGTTTGGTCAGTTTTTACCATCAGTGTTTGGTCAGTTTTTACCATCAGTGTTTGGTCAGTTTTTACCATCAGTGTTTGATCAGTGTGTCAGTTTTGTACCATCAGTGTGTCATCAGTGATTTCCATGTATGGAAAAATAAATGAATAAAGTTACCAAGTTTCTCCTATTCATTGTAATGTTAAAAACTGACATGTCTCCATAGGTTTTGCATAGACACAGGTTCTACAAAAATACGGACATGTTTATAGTCCTGTATGTGATTTATTGCTGAAAATCACGATTAGAATGCATAAGTGAAACACGGATGTCTGAATGAGGCCTAGCACAGGAGGGTAGCAGGAGAGATCTGCTCAGGTGAGCCCTCTGTATATTTAACCCTTTCCGGCATTACAATGTGAATTAACGTCGTGCGAAGGGGTCAACGTGTGGAGGGGGCTCAGGAGCCGAGTTCCTTCCACATGTGACTGATGTGTGTAATATTTCATCATTCGGTTCTAACAGTATCGGCTGAAGCGGAGTTCAGTTAACCATTTAGATGCCATAAATGTAAAAATATTATCAGTTATCGCTATGAGTTTGAGAACAAGAAAACAATAAAATTCTTTGAACCATCTCAACAAGTACAGCAACTACATTGAGAAGAAATTATAAACGGCACAGCATGCAGCTGCCGCTCTCCTTTCTAGGGTTCCACATAGTGGTTTTTATTTGCCATACTTTGTTAGAAATTGCAAAAAAAATAGATTTATGTAATAAAAAATACATATTAACAGCAAAAACCATGAGAACCCAACAGTGGTGCCATGAGGTTTGGTGTACAGGGGGGATACAATATTGCAAGCCAGCTGTGACTCTATTTCCCAAGGGCACATACAGCATAAACCAGGAGCAGCCCCATCGGATTGCACTCAAACCATTGTTATTCTACGGGGCCATGTACATGTCCAATTTTTTTCCTCGGACCAAGCCAGTCCAAGGAAAAAATCACAGCATGCCCAAGTTGCATCCAATTAGCAGATCGCACTTGGCCATGCAAGTCAATGGATCAGTCAAAAAAATCGTCCCACACTCCGATGACATCCGAGTGTGGTTCATTTTTGATGGACTGACAGAATGGAAAAGATGGAGACATTTTTTTCCCATTGTCTCCACATCTGAGAAAATTGGAACATGCTCCTTACACTAGGGTCACACGACCACATTTTCTCTCATCCGAGAAAATCGTTCTGATTATGCTGATCACACTCTGATCAGAGTCTGATAAAAGATTGATCAGTGTGATCCGTTTTTCTCGGATGTGGAGAAGATGGAAAAAAAATGTCTCCATCTTCTTCATGCTGGCAGTGCATAAAAATCAAACTGCACTTGGATGTTATCCTAGTCTGGTCCGATAGTTTTGACGAAGCCTTTGACTTGCATGGCCGAGTGTGATCCGATATAGGACATGTGCACAGCCCCATAGAATAGCATCGGTCCGAGTGCAAGGTTGTGTTGGATCGCACTCGGACTGAAAATACGCTCATCTGCACAAGCCCTACACTTTGTTTCATGTTTCTGTCAGAGTTAAATTTTAGGAGTATTCCTCAATAATTACCTTTAATATATGTCACAATACAGATATACAGGGGCATATGTCGGTCATTGACTTCCATTTGATAAAATACTGTTACTGTGTGTTATATGACTTTCTACTGTAACACACTCTATACTAAAGCATAGTAGACTGTTTTCATATAAAGCAAAAAAAAAAAAAAATAGGAATGCTTATGCATACTGGCCCAGCATATGCCAAATGGACACTCTTTTGGCACGTACTCTCTCTGTTCATTGGGGCTTATGCACCCGCTCAGAATTTGCTTAAAGGACATACAGGATTTAACTTGCTATACCTTTGTTACTGTCAAAAAAGTCAGGAGGTCGATGGTCTATGAGGTCTAGAAGATATTGAGGAGGTAGATCACAGGCAGACTGTAAGTCAAAAAAGTTGAGATCACCAAAGTTTCAAAGAATGGCATTGCTTGTTCAATGCAGAGTCCATGGCACCAATTTATGGAGAAAAGCAAATCCCTCATAAATCTATAATGGTGTCCAAAATTTCTAGGCAACAATAAAACGTGCATACAAGTATTCTGCAACACCTGCAATGTGTGAACAGTGGTATGTTCTGTAAAGTTACTTGCTGTTACTTTAAGGGCTCTTTCACACATCAGTATCTCTGGTATGAGTGGTGACAGTTTCCACACTTACTGGAGACTCTGACATACGCAGACCCATTCAAATGAATGGATCTGTGCACACCTCAGTGTGTTTTTGTGGACCCTGTGCTCCACACAGAGACAAGTCAGTTTTTTTGCGGACACACGGTCCACAAAACGTACCACACGGATGACATCTTTGTGTCATCTGTGTGACACATACCGGCGCCTGGGAATTGCGCTGTTCCCCAGCGCCGGTGCTGAACGCTGCCCTCATCATGGTTCCCTGCTGGCGCTGTGATCAGCACCAGCAGGGACCATGATGAGGGTAGTAGTAGTGTACTCTCAGTGTCCCCACCTGTAAAATGAAGAATAAAATAATAAAATCCTTATACTCACCTGTCCTAGGTGTCCCCTGCTGTCATCCATGTGACTTCTGCTGCAGAGGAGCCAGGGAGAATGAGCTACTCCGGAGCTGCAGCTCAGGAGCGGTGTCCTGTCACTCATTGAGCGCAGCTCCGGAGCGGCTCATTCTCCCCGACTTCTCAGCATCAGCATCTGTGCCCGTCTGTGTGATCCAGATGCGGCACATGTGCCGCACACAGATGTCACACGTAAAACACATGGACACACAAGCACACGGGGCACGGATATCTCTGGTACTGTTTATTCCGGTACCCGAAATATTCGGACTTGTGAAACCGGCCTAAAGACTTTGTAAATAAACACACAGTAAAAATATGTCAATCTTGTAGTTGTTTTTTTCTTCAAATAAAAAACTGTTTCCAACCTACAATGGGTTTACAAAAATGGTAAGCAAAGAAAACAGAATCTTGGACTGCATTTGCAATTAACACAAACAGGAAAATTTTTATTTTTTTGGAGATAATATTTCCTTTAGGCAAAGTTGTATCTAATGTTGGCCAGACGCTAGAGATTTCCCTATGACTCATGGTTGGTTTGTGATGGTTGTTGCTCAGGCAGATCTCAGCCTTGCTCCTTCATGCACCTCCTCTCACGGGGTGCACATTTTTCACAAACACCTTTCTGATTATATTATTATCAAAGTTTTCTGCTCTTTTTTGTAACATCCCTGGTGGTGTGCTGGCATGGCTTACCATCTCCCACCATGCAAGACCACCAACTTACCTATCAGTCCAGGCTGTGCACTATACTCCTTTACTTGCTGTGTGCATGTCTCTTGTCTGCTCGCTTAGGGCTGCGGCGCTGTTACTTCCTGATTCTTAAAGTTACAGTGTGCGCAGTCCTAATGTGTCCCCAACCTATTGCTGTGAGTCACTGGATAGTTAAACCTCCCCCACCCTGTGGGAGGTGCCTGAGCAACACTTTCTTTCAGTGTATTCTGTGCAACTGAGTTGCCAGGTCCTGTCCTGTATCTTGTCTGTTTCTGCCACCCTGGGGGCTGAGTTCCCAGGCTCGTTCCTGTATCTCGTTCCAGTGTCAGTTCCTGTCTGAACTGTGTCCTAACCCATTATCTGTTTGTCTCTATGTCCGATCCTTCCCTTTTCCTGCAGTGTCTGAACCAGTACCTAACTCCAACTCGTTGTCTCTGTACTTCTGTTTGTGAGTTTTGTGTTCACTCGCTACTTCATTGTAAGTACCTTGTGTGTATCTGGTTCTGCTTGTCCCGTTTCCCTGCCTCCGTTTCTACCTCCTGTGTTCTAGCTATCTTCCTGTGCTTCCCTGTCTGTTCCATGTGAACAGAGCCCTGTCCTGTCTGCCTGAACCTGCGCCTCTGCTCCGCTCTGCTCTGCTTGCCCCCCGCACCTGCAGCTTTGCTCTGCTCTGCTCTGCCCTGCTCCGCTTGTCCTCCTCACCTGCGGTTCTGCTCTGCTCTGCTCCGCTTGTCCTCCTCACCTGCGGTTCTGCTCTGCTTGTCCTCCGCACCTGCGGTTCTGCTCTGCTTGTCCTCCGCACCGGCGGTTCTGCTCTGCTCCGCTTGTCCTCCGCACCTGCGGTTCTGCTCTGCTCTGCTCCACTTGTCCTCCGCACCTGCGGCTCTGTTCCTTTATCCCTGGTCCCTATCCAGCCTGTTTTCCTACCTGCCAGTACCGGCCTGTCTGTATACCAGCCAAGCCTGCTAGTACCCACCCGTCTGTACACCAGCCGTACCTGCCAGTACCCGCCTGTCTGCATACCAGCCATGCCTGCTAGTACCCGCCTGTCTGCATACCAGCCTTGCCTGCCAGTACCCACCTGTCTGCATACCAGCCATGCCTGCCAGTACCCACCTGTCTGCATACCAGCCAAACCTGCCCATTCCTGCATTCCCCGGTGTGGATCAACAGCTGTGTCCGGGGTCTGACCTGGAGTAGCACCTGGGCCACCTCCCACGTCCCTCCTCGGACCACGGAGTCGATTAAGCCGCCGTGTGTTCGTGGTCGGACCTGGCGAGGCCCCTAGTGACGCCCCTCCAGGCACTCCTCGGTTCGTGGCCCAGTGGGACCACTAACCACGCTCACGCCAGTCAGTCCGGGCGTGAGCGCAACATTTTGTATCTGCCATCTTGCAGAAAATGATCCAGAGCCTTTTAGGCCATCTAAAATCTCAATTGTATGGCCATCATAAGATGAAGAGATGCACAATGTCTATTCTGCACTTATTGGGGTCTGGACTAAATACTCAACCAAGTATTTTAGATGCTGAAACACTGTAAAAGTCTATTCATAAAATTGTTTTTATTGCAGATGAGAATCAAGCCCAACATGCATTGTGGGCAGAATGCTAAGGAAGAACAAGCGATTTATGTGGAAGGAGCTTGTGGGTTGGTTAGCAGCCTGGATTGGCTCCTTGAGATGTCCTGTCCAGTTGCGGTATTAGTATCAATATTTATTAAAGAAATTGGGAAAAATGAGGCAAACAGTGGGGCTTTGTTCTGCTTCAATATCAATATGTAGGATGACCTAGTTTGGTTGATTCTATAGTCAAGTTATTCCTGCACTTTGTTGTCTTGAAGACTAGTCTGTTGCTAGCTATTGCAGTGTTATATAGAGTGTTATATACTGACCATTAGTATTTAAGCATGTTGTACTATATTATGTATCCATGGTGTGAGAAAGGAACACTAAACTACGTTCAAGCTGCGTTAGAGGTCAGACATTATGAACACCGCAATAACGTTAAGAAAAAACAAGTGGAGTTGTGTTTTCATGTGATTCATTCTGACTCATAACTGCCGCACCAAATCCATGTTTGGAAGTTAATTATTACAAAGAACCAGGCTCCTAATTGTAATTGTGAAATCACAATCTAGATTCCTATGAATTCATGAATTCATGGGTCATCTCCTTCATTAATTTTTGAAGGACATTTTTTTTTTGAAGGACAAGTACATGTGAAAAATAACAAATATCTTTTGCTGCTTCAAAAAGAAAAAAAATGTTAGGATATACTAAATTAACATATTTAACATACTTATTGTTTAAATAAAGTTTTATTAGTATCACATGACTACCTAAAAACCAGGTTTAATGTTAAAGGGGTGGTGGCGTCATTTACGGGGGCATGCTGGGCTCTGCTCGCCGGGTAATCTCCATACAATGTGCACTGACAGTGCGCTCTCTTACCAGATCATCACTTCTCAACAGAGCAGGCAAGGGAGCGCACTGTCACTGTGCAATAAAAATAATATTGCACAATAACAAGATCCCACTGAGCATACAGTATGTCGGGATTGACAACTGATGCTAGCTCGGTAGAGCAGGAACTAGACCAGCCCCTGAAAAGGACGTCACTGTTGACTCCTTGTTTCAGGATGGGGACAGAGGCTGCGGTAGTGACTGCAGCCTCCGCCCCTAATGATGTCTCATTTGAGTATGCCAGCATGGGGGTTCTCAAATGAAGCATCATCAAGCAGGATGTAGGTAAAAAAAATAAAACAGTTAGATAGAGGGAACGATGGGGACTTTAATTACAGTATATTAGAAAAAAGATTAAATTATGACATTAAATAGACAGACATTGAAGACTAAAATAAATGTTAGTTTTGGACCAACCCTTTAACCTCTCCAAGCCTTTGTTCAATACAAAACAGTATTTGCCAGACATGCCTACTAAAGTATATGTGCACATTCAGCCGATCTGAGGATGTTGCTGTAAGAGAATGATTTTTGACTTATGTTTATAAACAATGTAGTAAATTTATGGCTGTACAGGATAAATGAAAGAATACTCATTTATATAATCCTGCACGGTCACTATATTGGAAAGCTTAAATATCTCTTCAGAGGGCACTGAAAAGGGCAGCCCATATCTCTTCTTCCTGGACAATCACAAAAATGACTGGAGGAAGGGAAAGGAAAGATTTTAATTAAGTGCCCTCAAACCTGAATTGTACTAAAACATTTAACTTTTAGACCCAAAATGGATAAATATTGAAGTGAGAGATTATTTTTTTGTACTGTATTGCAGAGTATGATGGCACTATATACACAAAAAGAAATGTCTGAAAATCCATTTCCTAAAGAGTAACCATTATTTAAATTTTTAGGTCATAAATCAACAGTACACATGAAACAAAGCAACTTTGTCATATATGTTATCAGTGAAATCTGCTTCTTTCTCCTCCTAGACTGATCATTCATCTTCAAAATTCTTAATTGTCTCGTAAAAGCTGTTATCCAGTGAAGACGGATTTTCCCATTACTGAAACAGGAAATGACAGTTGTTACTGATGTGAATCTACATAAACGGGAGGAGGAAGAATGAGGGATGATCTTGAAAATCTCTGCCTCTAGCTCCTCCCTCCTCCCTCTACCTTCTACATAGAATCCTATAAGTAGTAACTGCCATCTCCTATCTCAGTAATGTAACAATCTGTTTTCACTGAATACAGATTTTACCTGTAAATTGAGAATTTTGAGAATGACTGATCAGCCCAGGAGGAGAAAAAAGCAGATTTCTCTGATAAGATACATGACAAAGTTTTCTAATTTCATATGTACAATTATTTATTAAAATAAAATTAAAATGACATTTATTCTTTAAATTAGCAATGATGTTAAATATAACGTTAGAACATGTTAAGTTTTTTTTTTAATTTTTGAAGTAGTCTTTTCAAAAAATAAATCCTGAAATCTTGCAGTTTTCATATTAGTCACTAAGTCTAACAATAAAAGTAATTATTTCATCATTTACAGGTAGGTTTACAGTAGAAGGTAACACCTCTGCTCTGTTCAAGAGCTGAAGGCAGATAACAAGTTCCACAATGACAATAGGACATGGATATAGCATACTTCGCAACCTCCTCCATGCACTGTGATCTCTGTACATGCTACTGAGCATGCTCACAACTCCCTTTAATATAGGTCAATACATAATTTTCTGGCATAGTTTACTTAATTCTCTATATGCAATTTCATTTGTGGAAACTGTGTTCTGTTACTGAGATTTTATGGCAGTCAATCCAAACATATATGATCATGGAGGAGGTAAAGGGTTTGATAAAAGTCTGCAGTCACTCTGTGACACAAGACTTTTGAATGAATCCGGACAGTGTGTGATGAGCACGCTGTCAGGATTCACCAGTATTGCCAGTGATAGTTGGTGGTCACGTGATCACAAGTATGCAATCTACATATATGTGGTCACCTGCCAACTAGACGTTCTCGGCTTCTCTCAATTCTTTTGTATTGAGAGAAGCCAGGCATATCTGTGCGGAATGTGGCCAGATATATACAAATCGCATAGTTGTGGTCACTTGAACGTCTACTATCACTGGCAATACTGGTGAATCCTGATAGTGTGCACACCATATATTGTCAGGATTAAGAAGTCTTCCCTCACATAGACTGACTGCAGATTTTTCTCAAAAGACTTGACAACACCTTTAAGGGAAACCATTATAGTATACCGATTTTAGAATAAAATACTGTGCAGACTAAGAGAAGATCTCTATTTAAATTATATGGAATTTATCACCTTTTTCTTTTGTCACGAATAAAATTATATAATGAAACATTCTTTTTTTGGTATACTTTTTTATTCTCTTTTCTTTACCATCTTGCTCTGAGTTTAGAACAGCACCTTTTAGTAAATTCTTCTACTGAAGACACATAAATAAAAAAAAATATTTGTACTATTACAATGAACAATATATGCTAAATATGCAAAGATGAACTAAATATAATGTTTCATTAAATAAAAATAGGAATATACCCAAAAATATACAGTACATGTGCATCACAGATTTGGGGTAAGACAATAAATAGTGTGCTGTGTTTATATTATAATCAAAGAATGATACATAACTATAAAGAGGGAATATAATAAACTGGCATAAAACACAAGTAAACATAAGCAAAAAACAGGTAAACTCTTTCTTGAATAATTTATTATATGACATTTTTGTTTTCTGAGAGTTCATTATGGTTCAGTTAAGGCACTAGATCTGATGGAAACGTGCAGACACTGATAGTGCAGAGTCTTTTTATACTGCCTGGGATAAAGGGATTAAGTTACAGGGTCCAAGGTCATAAGGAGCCGACTTCTATCTATCTGCTCCCCTGTCAAATTCCTACATACTTATTTCATTATAGGAAGCAAGAATCTCCACGACATATTATCGTAATATTTTTGTTCAGCATTTAAAAGCCTATGTCAAAATGACAAAACCAAATAATATAATAATAGATGTAATCTCTTTGGAAGGTTAAGGATGTATTAACTCATTCAATGTTAGCAGATAAACCTGGAGAGAATCCAGTCACAGATTACTCTTCCACTAAAAGGATTACAGAAAGATACAGGTCAAACCTCGAGAAATCAACACTTGCTCTTAAAGTAAGATAGAAAAAAAGAGTCATTGGAAATGACGGCACATTGCTGCAGATATCCTTATCATCTGGAGGCATATAGTTATAAATTAATTCTGTGTGCACTATATTAATACGTTTATTTCTTGACCTTCTACATCAAGGACAGTGTCGAAAGTAGGGCGTACGACTCTAGTTAGTATCTTGAATTTAGTAATTTCCTTCAAGGTTATTTTTTTCTCATTCCAATTTTTTATAATCGCAAATATTTACTGAATTATACTTAATACAATTTACCTTTTAACTAATTTTTATGTTCTGTTCAATTCCTCACTAATGGATGACTAATGTGACATACGTGTACCTGGTGAAAACTTTAACGAATGGTGACGTTTTCTTAAAAGCAAGTGTATAGTGTCCTTTTCCCTGGTGACGACTGTAATGAATAGTGTGCTTCTCCCTATTGAATAGCATCACGTATAGTGTTAATTCCCTGTTGTGTAATGTAATGTAGACTAACCATTTCCTGGTTGGTAGTATGCTGTTGCTGGTATCCATTTCTTCTATGTAAGTAAAATGTATAATATCCAGGTTCATTCTGCTGGTCAGATTATACACAATGGGTTGAGCCCAAATTCCATCAATTAATCTATAAAGAAAGAGAGATATTTCTGCATATGAATTAACAATGATACAATAGATGATACAATGATACAATCATTAACAGTGATGTGATAGAAGTCATCAATGTTGTAATATGGACTGATATTTCCAAAACTGCTTATATCACCACTGAATTACCATTATTCTTATCAACACATTTTTAACCTTGATCAAAAAGCCAAGTAAACCTTGTATCCTCATAAGCTACAACTAGCCTACGGGTGGACTGATCAATGTCTTAAATGTTGGACTGGTACACAAGTGAATCAGCAATGAGAATTTAGAACAGCATTGCGGAATCAGCAGCTGAAAGACCAGGGAGGCTGCTATCAGGCACTTCCCAATACCTACAAAGAAAGCAGAGAGGGTTTATTACCATCTCTGCCTACCTGATCGCTGTTTACACAGCACTGAACAAACACTGCGTATAAGGTATAGAAAGTACTAACAGCACTTTCTATTCCTGTACTTGTGATCATGTGATCGAGAATGTCCCAAGAGGACACAGGTGCTTTTGGGTCTTAGCAGACCCAGATCAGCTCTACAATGTTGCTGAATTTGCCCTGCAACTGGGGCTAACATCACAGCCTCAGTTACAGGGAAAGTCAGCGATATAAAATGTATTTAAATGATGAAATGCTTGGTCTTTTATGACCTTATGGAAGGCACAATATGTGAAAAAAGTTAAAAAGGAAGAAATCCACTTCTCTACCAACCCCAAATGAAAATAATCTTCATGTCCAATATATAAAAATAATTGTTATGGAAATAAGAATACAAAAAATATTAATATACAAATTACATACAAATTAAGCCCCAAATATCTCAAAATAGATGCAAAAATTATTTGACTAAAAAATTGGAATTTTATTAGCAGTCTTAAAAGCACATGTCTTAGATTGGCCCAGTCTTCAACTAGTTAATTATAAACTACTGCTACTTCTGTAATATATTAATCAATTGTATACACTACTATACAGACAAATATGCAGTATGTGAACTTTTGATGCATAAAAAAACATATCTGTATGTCATACTGTAGCCCTACAGGATCAATTTGTTCAAGCGATAATGCTAACTGACCCTGGTTGAGTAGGTGTAAATCCTGGGTATTACCCGTAGTGAGAAGTGCCAATCTGACAGCGACTTTCCATGTGGCTATATGGATCACAGTTTCTTGAAAAGTCTGCACCAAGGAACATCACTGGCAACTGTACAGTATCTGTGATACATCTAAAAATTATTCATCGTATGTCAGAAACTATAATGGTTTATTATCTTTTTCAGTTGTTATTAATATGAGTATAATTATTATCTACAATCAGCCCTTAAATTACATGAGCTATCTTATTTTATGCTATTTATGTGAGTGTGAACTTTAAATCATACCTATAATTTCAGGGGAATTTTTATAGTAAACTTTATTGCATGTGTACTTGATTAATAACTCTCTATATAACCAGTATATGACTTTTATAATAGCTTGAGTATTTTTCTAGTAGTTTATACCCTCTGCAGGCCCAATACCAAATTATCAGTTTTCTCCGCGCTCAAGTCCAGATTTGGCTGAGAATTACTGCTTAATGTTTCCCATACACAGCACACATATAGAATAGGAGATCATATTCCCCTATATCTCTGTAGAATAAAGTAGCATGGAGAATATTATAGAGCAGGACTAGGAGTGAATTAAAATGCTTATTGCAGACTGCAGAGAAAGAAGCAGATTCCTCTAATAAAATATAGTACAAAAGTTTCTTATTTTCATGGGTATTATTAATTTATGGAAAAAAATAATTTAATTTCATATTTTGGTGGAGGTAAACTTTCAAAGAAATTTAATTTCTATTTCACCATCAGTGGTAATCACCACACAAGTTCTAGAGTTCTTCCACAGCTTAGAATTCTTGTACTCTTAGGCCCCGATTCATTAAAGGGGTTGTGCGGTACTTTATATTCCCCTCTCATGTATCCCCCATCAGGTCCCTAAGACTTTTTGTAAATACCTTCTGCTGTTGATAATGCCTGTGAGCGGCCTTATCGGTGGCCGCTCATAGCCATCACGTGACCCCTGGCTGCAGCCGGCTCTGACATCCGTTGATGTTACGACAAGTAGGGTCACGATCTTCCTGGTTCCAGGTGGATGCCAGGCTGTGGGCGGGGTTACCTCTGCCTCTCCCCATTCATTGGGAAAGCGCATGGTGGATGCCGGGTGTGACGCGGGGGGTAACCCCGCCCACAACCCAGCTGCCACCGCGGGGACCCCAGTGCTGAGTCACGTCTCACTTGTCGTGACGTCAGCGCTGGGTCACGTAATGCCTGTGAGCAGCCACCGATAGCACAGCTCACAGGCATTATCAATTGCAGAAGGTATTTACAAAAAGTCTTAGGGACCTGGTGGGGGATACATGGGGGCGTAATCTTAAGTACCCCATAACCCCTTTAAGACTGGTGATTTGTCTCGCTGTTCTCAATGAGGGGTGTCGTGTTGGAGCGAATGCTCCTGATTCATTGAGAGGTGCATGCGTAGTGCGGTGCATCGCTATGTGCGCTTGACCAGAAATCTTACTCCAGTTGCCACTCATCATAAATTTAATGAGCAGGGGTCGCGATGCCTCATCATGCCTCCCCAGATCCTCCCACTTATCAGAGTTGGGACGAGAATGGCGTGAAAACGCCAGAAGTCGCTTTTTCATGCAACCCCGCTAACAAATTAGTGACTTTTCAAAGCTTTTCTTGCCACAAATCTATGCAGGCAAGAGGTTGAAATTTCCATGTAACTGGTGCTAATATATCCAGTTCAGTCCCAATTACATCTAGTCCCACTTACAGGGGAAATAAGCAATCAAAAACATGTTAATATTCCCTCCAAAGGTCTTATAACACCTTTTGGGGGCACAGTGTGTAAAATAAATGAAAAAAAAAAAAAAAAATGAATTTTGCTTTTTTTCTTTACATTTTCTTCAGATAGCAGAAAAAAAGGGAATATAAAAATGAAGTAAACATTCAGTCCTATGTGTTGCAAAAAAAAGATCCAAAAATCATTTGAATATCAATGACATTTTTTAGTGCCGTTAAAAGCGCATGCACGATAAAATCCGAAAATGTGCCTGCTCAGGAAAGGGGAGGGATTGGTATAGTTTTGAACTGGTTAAATTAGTACATACAGTTTAAGTCCATATTCTACATAGTTTTAATATGATAAATTTAGACAGCAAAGGTAAAGAAGTTGATGATTTATACAGTGGAGGGCATCATATCATATTCTATGACAGCTGAGCCAGAAACGCGTTAGTATTTTTTAACCATGGATATTCCTCTTTTTAATGGATGAAATAAATAGAAGTTTTATTCTACAAGTATTGATCCTTTTCCTATTTTTGCTCATTATATCATGAGAAAAGATGTATAAATTCTAAAGATTATTATGAAGCATGTTTATATGGTGTAAAATGATCAGAACGAGAGGTGCCTAATAGAAGAACTCACCATTCAGCCTTCATGTACTCCACAGGAGTAGACAATCTGGTTGTATGGAGTAAGATGAAGTGCTAGTTGTTTGTTCCTTGGCTTTCTCACAGCCCTTATTAACAACCACTGGGCATTAGCTTTCCATTACAAAGTTCATCACCACAATTGACAGGAAACAAACTGCATATAAAACTGAACAGAATGGTTAAGCAATTTCCCTGTAATGCTCTAAATCGCGCGTTTAAATGTTTAACGCCTAGCACTAAGTACACTTTTAAATTATTGTACTTGTGAATTGTAAGAGAGTACTACAGTATCATTGACCTAATCTTCCTCCTTTGTAAATGGTAAATTAGATAGGCGTAGAAATTTAGAGATTTCCGCAAGCCAGTGTATATTTATAAAAAAAGGTCCAATTTTACTCAGTTAAAGTGCCTCTTCAGACATTATCCTCTGTAGTATCACATGTATTAAAGCGTACTGACTGCATTTACAGGGTGCTAATTAATAGCTTACATCTGCTGCAGGATTTCTGTCCATACTCAGGGCTGTCACCAAGGCATTCATAAATCCCTCTTTAATAAGCCGCGCTCCTACTAACATGCCCGTTTATTGCTTGTATGCAAACAGCAGAAGCTTGCTATGATCATAACGCTGCGGACATTTTTTGAGTAAAAGACACTTTAAAAAAAAAAGATCTTCTCATAAAAAGACATGGAAAGTGCCTGGATCTACTAATGTACTTTATTATTAACGGAAACTGTATAAAGCCATGTGTAACCAATGCAGCGCATTTATGTAGAGACGGTTTCTTATAAAATTAGATGTTAAGTACGTTATATCGCTCATTTGGGTATATATAATTAATTGCACAATTTGCTGTGTAGGGATTTTGCTAAATATCTGTCCAATGTTCTGATTTAACAAGCTGAGAAAAAGGAAAGAGTAGCGGAATGAATAGAGGAGCATGTACTAAATGGGCGACATAGATCACAACGGGAAATTAAGGTGTATTGTGTATTTAAAAGAATTCCATTTACATTTCTTAGAATTTAGTTTATTTAGAACGACTGGCACATGTAGACGGTAGGAGCTTTTGTTAGAAACTCTGACATTGCTTGAATCTTTATTTGGAAATATTAATATGGAATTTTATTATATTTCTAGTTCAACCTACGCTATCAGTATTTGGTCAGTATTTGGTCAGTATTTTTTCTCAGGAGTGGGAACTAAAACCAGGTGAGGAACAATCAGAGAAAAGGTATAATAGAAACAAGTCAGCAATTCTGCATTTATCACCCACTCCTGCTTTTGTCTCCCACTCCTGAGAAAAAATACTGACCGAATACTGATAGTGGGGCCGGGGTCTAAGAGATAGGCTCATTCACACGTCCGATTTTCACGTATGAGTGCTATCTGTGAGTTTCAAATATAGCACTTGTTCCTGTGATAATCTATGGGGCCATTCACAAGTCCTTGATTTTTCGTGGATCGAGAGGTCTGCGGAAAATCGCCAAGTCATGTCTGATTTTGAGCTGAGGGTCGAATCAAAATTGGCAATGCAAGTCAATGGGTCCGTGAAAAAATCGGACCGCACTCGGATGACATCTGAGTGGGGTCTAATTTTTACGGACTGTTGGAATAGAGAAGCTGGAGAAACTCTGTTTTTTATTTCTTCACTTACGAGAAAAACGGATAACACCCGGACTACACTCTGATCAGAATAATCGGTCCATTTTTCTTGTACATGAAAAAATCGGACGTGTGAATGAGCCCTTAGGCTAATGGTTGTCACTGATCCACCTCTGGAGGAAAATGATCATATAATATTCCTAACTACACTGTACTTGGTCTATTAGCTATATCCAATTATTACTTTAAGTGTAATTTTATCTTTAGTATATGATTAAAAGATTGTCCAGTTTAGAATTTACTCTTCCATAGGATTACATATCTTTAAAATAACAATCAAGCAATATTCACTCTCCCCAGGTCCAGAGATGCCTCTCCATCTATGTGTCACCACTGCAGTCTTTCAACAAAGAGCATTGCATTTCTGGACCCGGGGAAGGTGAGTATTGCTGTGATCACTTATTTTAAATATATGCAACCCTATGGAACAGTAACATTTTAACCTAGACAACCCCTTTAAGAGTTAGTTGTGTTGAATAACAGCAGAATTATTTTTTTTCCTGTTCCTCCTGCTAAGATCAAGTGTTTTCTTTCTTTACATCATTAGTGTGAATTATTGCTTTTATTACATACATTCAGTGTCACGGTATTTTTATTAGGTGATCCAGGTTTTTGAGTTCCAATGCCTTATGTATATGAAGTGTTGTACAATCAACACCTCCTGTCTGCCCTTTACTGATCCCCAAGACAGCAAGGAAAATAAACCAAGAAGGAATTATCAATTTGTAGCTTGAAAACGTTTGGATTCCTTTCAGAATAGTTTAACAAAGTTGTTTTAACTGTTGCTTTTAAGCAGGGTCCAAACGGCCGATCATTGCATCGGAGAATTCTTCAATGTGGCCCAGACTCAATTCCAGTCACATTAATGGGCTCCGAAGGAGAAGACAATCCCATTGGGAGCTGAGCCAATCACTTACGATCAGGGTCTATTACCCAAATGCTACACAAATACCCTCTCAAATCAGATGTCCTGTCTGTACAATTACACCAACATTCACGTGTATAGATAGAGAGTAAGCTCTCAGCCTCACATCCATGGCTGAGCCCAATAAACCTCTAGAAAAACAATGGATATAAAAGTCACTGGATTTCTAGGAATGACTCTTTGTGAAGGGATAAACACATGGCAAGCAAAAGTTTTAAAAACTAGTCATAGGTGCATTACACAGTATCCTTGATGCACTGCACAGTAGGCACTGTGACTGCCTCTGCACAACATTAAAGGTGCAGCTAGTTTAAAAAGCAACAAACTGTGCTTCACTCACCCTCTCTGGGTCCAACACTGAGTCTCCTCTGCTGCTTCTAGAGTAGGTTATTGTCTGCGTGGACATGAGCTCACTCAATGGTTGCAGTGCTGTCAGTGTGATGTTAGTTAGTGCTGCAGACAGTAACAGACAACCCAGGAGCAGCGGCAGAGACTCACAGTAAGGCCACGGCTCCACTCTCAGTATTTGGTCAGTGTTGGGTCAGTATTTTTTCTCAGGAGTGGAAGCAAAAACCAGGTGAGGAGCAATCAGAGAAAAGATAGAATAGAAACAAGTCACCAATTCTGCATTTTTCATCCTCTCCTGGTTTTGGCTCCCACTCCTGAGAAAAAATACTGACCGAATACTGACCAAATACTGATAAAGGGGCCGCGGCCTAAGGCCAAGGTCACATGGCCGTATATTCTGTCATGTGAGAGAATCGAGCTGACTATTCTAATGACACTCAACTCAAACTCTGTTAAGAGTTTGAGCTGAGTGTCAGTGTTCTGTGCTCCGGTCCTCTATCATGAGAGAATTACAGCCAAGGTGCGGAGGAGACAGAGAACGTAATTTCTCCATCTCCTCCATTGCTGGTGTCCTTGGGAATCAGACTGCACTCAGATGGCATCTAAGTGTTTCACACGCACACATAGACTTGTATGGATGCGTGTGATTTGGTTATCGGATGCAGTCACAGCATGCTGCGATTGTTTTCTCATGCCAAATCTGCATGAAAAAAAATCGCAGATCTGCACTGCTCCATAGTATAACATTGGGCCAAGGACTATCTGATATTGGATAGCACTTGGCCGTGTTATACAGCAGTGTGAGCGATCCCTAAAGCACAGTTTAAAAAAACAAACAAAACAGGACAGCTTGCAGAGGTTTTCTGGTTTGAGAAACTCCCTTTAAGGGTATGTTCACACTGAGTCTTTTTGCTGTGTTTTTGGAGTGGGAAACGAGAGGAAAATCAGTTTTTGAGGAGCCCAGAAGTGTGTAAATAATAACTAGAGTGAATAACCCTGTGCTGTGTTATAGATCTTCAGTGCGTATTTAGGCTGCAGACTCTGGCTGGCAGGACATGTAGATTCTGGTCATGTGACCCTGATGACATCATCACAGGTCCTTCTGCAATTCTATGCTACCTGCTTATGATTGGTCAGCATCATTCAGGAGGTAGAAGGACACGCCCCCAGTGAAAACTATCTGATAACTTTAGTTAAGTCCAAGTTGGTGTTAACTCATTATGTGCCAAATATTTGATTGCTAATATCTCAGGAGAGATGAAATTGAAAAGAAATCAAAAACTTTTTTATTTTTGTTCTGTACACCATGAGAAATTTGGTGATAGGTCCTCTTATAAATATTGTAAAATATACCTTCTTCAAGCCCCCCTTCCCCAGCGCTGCCTATTGGCCCTAGCCTAATGTGCCTATCTATGAACCCCACTCTTATATCACTAAAATGATATCATGAACCTTTACATAAAATAATATTACACGTGAATAAAAAGATAGGCATCACAATATATGCAAATATATCATTTATTAGTATGATGTGCAGCAAGAAACAAAACTGTGTATGAGCTACCATCAATACTGCTGTCATGCTGGCCCAGTACATTATATGCCTTTACGTATAAGTAATTGGCGGTAAGCAGCTTGAGGTCTTTAGTGAGATTACCTATTACAGTGTGAATAATAATGATCTGTCTGAACTTCCTCTCTCAGCTCCTCGTCACACTACTGATCTCTATGGTAAAAGTAACTGTTACCGACATTGATTCTATGCTGTAATTAGTTTGGGCAGGCTAAAATCTGACTTGTCAGCGGCTATTAAAAGGCGAACGCTTCCTATGACTTCATGAATATTTTACCACAATATTTCAACATTTATAGGATCCATCCTGGGGCGTACAGTAATCATACGGCACGATAACATAAACCCAAATTGGGCCAGAGGCCTAAAAGAAAAATACAGCAGTTACCTGTGGGTATTTGTTGATTAAAACAGCTGGCAACAGCCAGTTATAGCACGGGCTCAGCGCTTGAGCCTACGCCATGCAGCTGCTCCTGACCTCTGCCGTACGTATACAGCAGATGACGGGCAGGGCTTAAAAAAGAGGAGATGTCAGAAGACTTGGCTATCGAATAAGTAGAGCTTCCCGTTGCCTATTGTCTACCGGAATCTAGTGACGTTTATGGCTATTTGTTCATGTTTAAATTTATGGAACTAGAACCCTGGCCCTTGCCTTAGATAGGGTTAGAAAAATTATGTGTTATGTGTTTTTTATATTTTTTTTGACATTTTTTTCTACAGGCATCTTTTTACAGTTTGCACTGCTCTCAGCAGGTGTCTCTCTCTCCTCTCACAAAATTACAAGTGAGGGAAAAGGAGGGGAGCAGTGAAGAGCACAGACAGCTCCTTACTGTTACCGGCTCTGACCACTGTGATAAGCCTATCACAGCTTCCCCCATGTCCAAGCTGTAATGCCCACTCAAACTTGCCGATGACTGCCAATCTGCCCATATACAGACCAATCAGTAGTTATACAAGCATTTTGCTCGATTGGTGGGTGATTGATGGCATGTAGCTGATCAGCAAACATGCATTCTACAAAACACTAGTTAATGATTACTACTACGTTACCTGCTGGAGCATGGAGATGTCAGTGCTGCTTATTTTAGATTGCACTGTTAGTACTCAACCCCCCCCAACTCATGGTCCCCATAGCAGTTGCATGGTCTCCTCTATTGGAGGTATGCCTCTAGATATACCCACTCATATGGATTACTTCACATAAAAGATCCACTGGCCATGTTGAACATAAATAACCATGCAGTCTTAGGCCTCATTCAGCATTAAAATATCAGTGATTTTTCTTGTATGCAAAAAAGTTCAGATTTTCACCAGTATTTTGGATCAGATTTTCATCAGTTTGGTCAGTGTTACAATTTTTTAAGTTTTTACTATGTGTTTTAACAGTTTTTCTTTCTGAAAAAAAAAATGCAAGGTTTAGTTTCTCCTATGAAATAGTCAGTGGAAAACAGACAGCAGTAGAATGCAACTAAGGTAAAAACCAGTATCGGTCTTGTCTGTTTCCATGTGTCTGTATGTACGTGTGCATCATTCATGTGTCATCCGTGTGTACGTGTGCGTCATCCGTGTGCCGTCCGTGTGCACCATCTGTGTGACATATACCGGAATAGAATGCAGAAGAGAAGTTGCAGATGTTTAGGTATTAAAGATGTGCAAAGATGTAGATAGATTGATATGGGGTAAATAGATCCTAGATAGATAGATAGATAGATAGATAGATGGATAGGGGCTAGATAGCTATCCGTGAGATATATAACTAATGCCTTGCGTGTGTTAGTTATAGTGCATGTATTAAGCTAATAAATAAATGAAAAAAATGACGCGAGTTCCCTGTCATTTTTGATAACCTGCAAAGGCAAAGCAAACAGCTATGATCTGATATTATCAGGCTGGGAAGGTCCATGGTTATTGTGCCATACCCAGACAAAATATACAAGCCCGCAGCCGCCCCAGAAGCGGCACATCACATTAGAAGCACTCATTCTGGCACTTTGCCTCAGCTCTTTCTTATACCTTGGTAGTTGGGGTTGATGTCACCAAAAAATTGAGAAATTCATAAAAAGAAGAAAATTATTTTGTTTGCAACACAACTTTCTGAGATTTGTAAAATTTTCACTTTTACATCAATGGAACTGCATGAGGGCTTTTTTTTGGCTTAGTGAGTTTATGATTTTTATTTACTCTTTACAGTGTTGTGATTAATTAATTTTACATTTTAATAGATTGGGCTTTTTACGGATGCAGTGATACAACGTGTTTATTTTTTGTTCTTTTTTTTATTATTATATTTTGAATGGGCGAAATGGTGGGGAGAATTTAATTTTTTTATTTTTAATATTTTTAAAAATATTTTTTTATTAAATTTTTAGTCTTTTGAGGGGACTGTGATTGTCTGATTGCTTATGCTATGTATTGCAATATAAAAATGCAATATAACTACCTCTTGAAGCTCATCATGAGAATGCCAAGAGTGTGCAAAGCAGTCATCAAAGCTAAAGGTGGCTACTTTGAAGAACCAAGAATATAAGACATATTTTCAGTTGTTTTACACTTTTTTGTTAAGTATATAATTCCACATGTGTTAATTCATAGTTTTGATGCCTTCAGTGTGAATGTACAATTTTCATAGTCATGAAAATACAGAAAAATCTTTAAATGAGAAGGTGTGTCCAAACTTTTGGTCTGTACTGTACCTGTAAGGCCAATGTCAGGAAGGGGTTAAAGCTCTTTTACCTCAACATATATGGTCAAGGGTATATATGGCCAAGGGTAAAAAGATGGTAACTGGTGATAAAGAACATTCTCCAATAACAACTTTTAGTTTTTTTTTGTTCATGTAAAACTGATTAAAAAATTATCTCCTTGGGGAACAGATGACTGCCAATTCAGTTTTAATACACAGGCGATATACATGGAAGCGTCCATGATTTTTTTTGGCAAGGCTATAGATTTTTAACAAGCCTTCCAAAAATTATCTCTTTTTTTGAAGTGACAATAGGTTTGCTATTTGGAAAGAGAAGCAATGGCTTTTATTAACAAGCTATCCAAATAGTATCCATATTTTGGAATCAGCAATAGGTTTGCCGTTTGTGAAATGGAGAACCATGGCTTTCTTTTAAGAAGCCATCCAAAAACGATCCCTATTTTGGGATCAGTAACAGGTTTCCTGATGGGAAATGAAAAGGTAATGGCTTTTTAACAAGCCATCCAAAAATACTCCCTTTTTATGAAAACAGCAACAGGTTTGCTGTTTTGGAGGTAAAAAAGCAATGGCTTCTTAAAAAGCCATGCAAAAGTTATCACTTTTTGGGAGTAATGTCAGGTTCATTAATCTTCTATAGGGTAGGGATCTCATGAGCAATACAGTATAGCGCTAGAATACCATGGACAAGCAAGAGATGTGTCTGTCTATTTGCAGTGGCAAAGAATATGATGGGAAGTAGAAATCTGGCAGTATAGAGCCAGCATTAGCTGACTGTTTATCGGCAATGGCAGCGGCTGCAGTAGCAGCAGCAACACAGTTTGGAATATGACGGGACAGGCAAGGGGATGTCAGGCTGTGTACGGCTAGCACTGGCAACTCAGGCAGAAGTAGCTCTAAATATATATAGAGACAGGCAGGAGATAATGCCCAACTGGGTACTGATCTCTGCTTTGGCCTATCATTAGCATCAGCTATAGGTGAATGAAAATTGACACTGATCCATGCCTGATTCATTTTGATCAATAAAATGTTTTCCACACTTGTGGAGGACAATCTTGTCTGCTTGGGCGTGATGAAGCCACCTGCCTCAGTATGCCTAAGACAAAACAGTACACCTATGGCAAACTGGACCAGGTCTTTCTCTTGGTCAATTCTGCTGACATAAAAGACCATGGGGTCAGGGCTCCAAGTATATGTCAGAGAAAGGACATAATCCAGGTAAATCTGAACCTGAATGTTCAGTTGGTGCATCTCTATTTGGTGACGTGTATCAGGTTGGTGCAGCGGAAGATAAAACATTTGGTCCTTCATGTCATATATACTGGCATTGCTACTGCTGCCTTGGCTTCTTGTAGTGGTAGTGCTGGCATAGCTCATCCTCACTATGCTCCACTCTATTGGCCTCAAGGACCCCATTCTCATCCTACTTCTCTGACTTCACTATCTTTTGCTGGTTCTTCTTCCTCTCCTCTTCCCCTTATTGTTGGGGGTTCCTTAATGTTCTATTCTAGACCCCTCTTCTGTCTGTACACTGCCTCTATTGGACAGACCATCAGCTTATTTGGTTTCCAATATAATCTCTATGAGCATGACACCCAATTATGTACCTCTTCTCCTGACATCTTCCCCACCTTTATACAAAATAACAGGGTTCGCTGTCTCTAACATCATGTCCTCCCTCTACATGAAACTGAATCTCTCCAAAACTGAACTTCTCATGTTGCCTCCCTCCACTAACCTACCTATTAGCGATTTTGTAATTGCCTTTGGCAGTTCTACTATAATTCCCAAGCAGCATGCTAGCGTTCTTGGGGCCATATTTGCCACAGAACTTTCCTTTATTCCCTATATCCAATCGCTTACTCGATTATGTTACCTGCATCTTAAAAACATCTCCAGAATCCGACCTTTTCTCTCCTTTGAAACTGCAAAAACTCTGTCGCTCTTATTCATTGTTGTCTGGACTACTGCAGCTTTCTACTGATTTGGTCACCTAACCAAACTTCTTCCTCTCCAATTCGTCCTGGATGGGGCAGCCATATTTATTTCTAACCACTATACCGATGCCTCCACCTTGTGCCAGTCATTGCACTGGTTGTCCATTCGCTACAAAATACAATACAAACTTATCTCTGGCACCCCCAAAACTTTCCACAGTTCTGCACCACCCTATATTTCCTCCCTCATCTCTGTCTACCACCCTACATGTGCTCTCTGCTCCGCAACTGAGCTAAGACTAACATCCTCTATAATCCGAACCTCACACCTTCATCTCTAACATTTCTCTTGTGCTGCACCAGTTTTCTGGAATGCACTACTCCAGACTATGAAACTAATACCTAGCCCTTACATTTTGCTTTAAAAATCATGCCACTTCACTGATCTAACTCTTCCCTGTTCCCTCTTTCTAAATTTTCCTCAGAATCTGGTTCCTCCTACTCATCTGTCTTCATATCCTCCATGCACCCAATAGCACTCGGAAACTGTACTTAGATACTGGCTGATGACTGGCTCATGCAGATTATTTGAAATGCCCTATTTATTATAATGATGACTGAACCATACATTACAAGCACATTTTACCTACTGTGTCGCCCCCATTTCCTCATAGATAGTAAGCTTGCGAGCAGGGCCGTCACTCCTTTTGTAACTGTTGAACGATGTTCAATACCCAAACACTCTTCTGCCCAAGGCCACAAGTTTTTTGAAGTGGGTATATCTCTTTAACAATTTTTGCCCGATTAAATTCAGCAGATGTGCTATGCCTGCAACATACGTTACTTTGCCATAACGTAATGCTCCCAGTTTGTTCCGGGCATTGTCACTTATGACAATGTCCAGTTTCACTTGATGGGGAGCCAGCATGAGATTTGCAGCTTGATGTAGAGTAGCAACTGATCTACTCTATGACTTTTGTCACCTAGGCTCACAAGCTATAAAACAGCTTGGCAGCATTTAACCATAGGGCTCATGCAGACGATCATAGTTTCGGTCTGACTGCGATCCATCAAAACATCGATTGTACTTGGACTAATGTTATTGAATAAGGCAGTGCACATGTCCGATCGCATTATGCATGATTTTCCTCAGATATAATCGGATGGCACTCAACAATTCATGTCTATGCTTCAGTTAAAAATATCAGATGACATCTGAGTGTGATCTAATTTTCACAGCCTCACAGAATGGAGAAGATTTAGAAGCTTTTTTTTCTCCACATCACAGTAGGTGAGGGAAGAGCTGGTCATGAAGCGGTATCGTGAAACAAGGGTTACTGCAGGTTGTAGGCTTCTCGGAGTGAAGCGCCAGCAGCTCAGCCTCCTGCCCGGCAGAGACGCCGACCCCTTGTCGCCACGGCTCTGCTCCAGATCCCTGGGCACTGAGCTTAGGGCGCGTGTGCGCTCTCTGCTTCTTAAAGGGGCCGTGCGTGGCGTCCTAATATGTCCCTGGCCAATGGCCAGAGGACAGCTGATATTTTAGGCACCTCCTCCAAAATGGAGGTGCCTGTGCAATGTTGTAGTTTGTGTGTTAACACTCTCTCCAGCTCTCAGGTCCCAGTGCTGTAGCCAGCCTGTCTTTCAGCCGTGCCCGCCAGCCTGCCTATCTGCCGTGCCCGCCAGCCTGCCTATCTGTTGTGCCCGCCAGCCTGCCTCTCTGCCGTGCCCACCAGCCTGTCTATCAGCCATGTCCGCCAATCAGCCTGCCAGTTCCCGGTTCCTCCTTGGCTCACAGAGTCGACTAAGCCGCTGTGTAGCCAGGGTCAGTCCGGGTAGGCACTTAGTTACGACCCTCTGGTCCCTCCTTGTACCACGGCACAGTGGTTCCACCATCCGGACCCGTAACAGTTTGCACAGGCCATGGAATCCGGTGGCTCCCTGGCTCCCTCGCTTTTGGACCTGTATCAAGAGGTCTCCCGCCAGAGATCTCAACAGGATACTATCCTGTCCTACCTGTGGACTCTAAACTCCCATCTGGATGTGTGGCGCCCCTGCGGGTCCAGTTGCCACAGAGGTACTGCATCTCACCCAGAGGTGTGGTACCCCACTCTCAGGTAAGGAGGGAGTACTACCCGGGACCCACCCACCTGTATCCAACACTACACCATTCCAGATCAGCAGGAGGGGCAAGATGCATGAATCCACTGCTGAGCTCTGTCCCTGGTTGGTAGGGGGGAACCAAGAGAGGGGGAACCATCTAGTGGGTGTGGGTGGAGGAAGTAGATCAGGGGAGCACCATCAGAAAGAGTATAAAAAGAAGGTAGAAGGTGTTCTGTCCCCACTTAAGGCGATTGAAGGTGCGCAGTAAAATTATAATATGAGAGGTGTTACCTTCTTATCCTTGAAGCGAGGCAGACAGGACCAAGTGCGGCTCCAGGTGGATGGAGTCAAACGTGGATGCAGAGAGATGAATCAGCAGTGGTTTATTTGAACCGTACCCGAAGACAGTGAGGTAATACAGTGCAGATGATACAAGTAGCCAGTACTGTAATAGTCTTGTGGGTGTTCACCCTTGGAGCCGCTACTGAGCTGCGGAAGCTGCTGTTGGTCAAAAGACTTTGCTTTCTGCAGCCCGAAGGGGAAGTGTGCCTCTCACGGTGGTGGCTGGGGTAAAAATGGATGCCAGGAAGTGAGGTTAATACACAGAGCTGCAGGACACTCCCACATTCTAGAAAAAATGTAAAAGGAGGAGCGAGGGGGTGACACAAAGCTTCTGGTCAACAGGGGGCAGCAGACAAGCATGAACAGGTAACAATAGAACAGTAGATTGAACTATAAGAAAGAGATATTAAGGAAACAGCACACTCCCTGTCTGAAATTCACTTTGGGGATTTCACTACTAGAGTCTATGATTAAAAACAACCTGTAAAGAAAAGGCATGTTAAAATGCAACATTAAACATAAGTCAAGTCCGTATCGAAGAAGAAGACTCAAAGGTTCGACTTGTACTGTTCATTCAGTAGGGATGCTCTCAACAGGCAACAACAGAACAAGTTCGTGGATGGGTCTTGTAAAAGTCTTTGGCTCGCCTTTCCTGACGACCTTCAATTCCACCTTCCGAACCTTGCCATCCTGGCTCGGGAGTGCTTTAGTAATTAGTCCCATAGGCCAATCAGACCTTTCTGTGGGTTGATCTTTCATGAGCACTAGATCTCCTTCTTTGAGGTTCGGCTTGGGGTGTTGCCACTTCCTTCTCCCTTGCAAAATGATGATGTACTCCTTTCATTTTGGGCTTGTTGTTCATGGTACGCTGAAGGGAGTTAAACCTAAACTGAACTTGTTCCCGATTGTTTGGGAGTCTTACCCTGGTAGCTCGGAAGGGTAATGGAGAAACCCAATGGTTTGTTTCATCTTTAGAGAACTCACAGTCCATTATTTTGATAAATTCTTTGTCCTCTACTGACAGGGCTACCTTGTCGTCGTCCTTAGTTGTGTGGAAGACTGATCTTCCCAAGTTGCTGATACATAGAGAAGCAATGCCAGTTGTCTGTGTGGGGCCTGGAGACTTCTCTTTCACCCCATAGTGATGAGGACATGGCTTGATAAAGGTAATGCGTCCATCTCCCTGCACGTAAGTCTTGAAGGAATTAATCTCTGAACGATTTGCATATGCATTTCCTATGACTACCCATCCTAAGTCCAGCCTCTGGGCGTATGGTGCATAGTCAGGTCCATTGCACTGTTGACGCACCTTGTGTACCCTTAGATTGTCTCTACCGAGCAGGAGCAGAACCTCGGTGTTGACATCCATAGGAGGAATAACACTGGCCAGGTGCCTTAGGTGTGGTTGATGAAGTGCCGCTTCGGGAGTAGGAATCTCGTCCTTGTGATTAGGTATTTGGTCACATTCAATAAGAGTTGGTAGGGGTATTTCGGTATCTCCATTGATAGGAGAAGCAATGAATCCTCGCACTCTCCTGCCGCTAGTCTCTATACGGCCTGAACAGGTATTTAAGGTGTAGGGTTCTGATGGACCTTTAATTCCGAAGGCTTCAAAAAACTTGGGTCCTGCCAAGGACCGGTTGCTTTGGTCATCTATTATGGCATACATCTTCACTGCCTTTTCTGGAAGACCTTCCAGATAGACCTTGATTAGACATATTCGGGCATAACACTTCTCCCTTTGACCCTCACCACATACCTCAGAGCATGAGCATGAGACCGCTGTGGTGGTGTTAGACTGATTCTGGGGCTCCCCGCCATGACTTGGAGTGGGAGCGATGTCGGAGACTGCAGTCGGTGAATCTCTGGCGAGCGGGGTTGGGTGCATAGCTGAGGTGTGTTCTTCGCTATTACACTCCTCACACTTGATGACAGCTTCACAGTCTTTGGCCATATGCTCCACTGAAGCGCAGCATCTGAAACATAAACCAAGCTCGGTGAGGACTTTCTTCTGCTCCTGAAGGGCCTTGGACCTGAACCCTATGCACTTGCTCAGTGAGTGAGGTTTCTTGTGAATGGGACACTCCTGATTGAAGGACTTGTCTCCTGATGATGCGGTGTACTGTGTACCGGTGGGTACTGCAGGTGATGGGAGATTAGTCTTTTTAACACTCACAGAGTTCTCAAAGTCTCTACGTTTCTTTATGAAACCTTCATACTTCGATGATGGTGTAGTTGAGGTTGCAGTGTTAAGCTGTAGGAAGTCGAGGCTGGGGTCGTTCCTCATCTGGGATTGCTCGTCGACGAACCTGCAGAAATGAATGAATGGGGGGAAGGTGACATTGTGCACTCTCTTGTACTTTGTGACTGACGTTGCCCACTTATCCTGCAAACTGTACGGTACCTTCAACGCGATTGGGTTCACTCCATGTGCTGTATCCAGGTAACACAGGCCGGACAGACGAGGGTCTCTTTTGGCGAGCTCCAGCTCCATGAGCAAATCACTTAGGTCTTGAAGCTTGTGGACTTCCTTGAGGTTGATCTTTGGGATGTTCTGAAGTCTCTTGAATAGGGCCTTTTCTATTGCTTCTGCACTGCAAAAGGTGCGTTCCAGTCTTTGCCAGGCAGCAGCAAGACCTGCTCCTGCTTGTCCCACGTAGACAGTTCTAAGGTTCTTGATACGGTTTGTAGAATCTGGACCCAACCATTTGATCATGAGGTCAAACTCCTGTTCTGCGGTGAGACCGAGGTTGGCGATTGCAGCCTTGAAGGTTGCCTTCCAGGCCCTGTAGTTCTCTGCACAATCATCAAATTTGGAAAGACTGGTGTTGATTAGCTCTCTGCTCACCATAAACCTTGCAAACTCTGACATATCGGATTTCTCACTGCTTGTTGCCACAACAACTTGTGATGTCCTTTGGGCGTATGGGTTGCCTGGCGTGAAAGGTTGAGATGTTTCTGGGTAGAATGATGTTGCGGCAGGGTTGAGCTGTGGTTTAGCCTCTGTAGATTCTGATGACTGCTGCTCGAGCTGTGGAGGTGGATGAAGAAATGCTTGGTAGCCAGCTTGCTGTAGTGACTGCATTTGAGAAGGCACCTCCTGGTGACTGTCATTAACTTGCTCAGGTGCTGTGGAAGGCTTTGGTGCTCCCGGTAGAGCTGACTTGGAGATCTCAGTGTTGTTGGCTTGGACGGTGATGCAGCCTGGGGTTGACTCAGGCAACTGGTTCAGCACATAGTCTCTGGTGCGATCAACCGGATCGTCTACTACCTGTGGTGGAGAGCAAACTGGATCAGAACCTTGGCTCAATGCTAGCTCGAGTAGCTTCACTTCAGCTAACGCAGCTTCCTCTTCCATTTGTGAATGAAGAACCTTTATCCGAGCCTCCGCTTCTGCCCTCTTATTCTCTGCTTCTACTTCTCTTTCTGTGAAGGAACGTCTCACCTTGGATTGTTCTGCTCTTATGCGGGCCTCTAGTATTCTGTCACTCAAGGCTAAGCTTCTTGAGGATGATGCTCTTGATGACCGAGAGGAGTGTCTAGATAAGGTTGTTCTGTGAGATCTAGTTTCTTGCTGGTGAGAAATACGGTATTCTGCTTCATCTTTGACATTTTGTATCTTGGCGTCTCTTTCCCTGTATACCAATTCTGCCTTGCTCAGATCTGAAAGGGCTTCGTCAAGATTGGAGCCTTTTAGAAAGGTAGTGTACCTCGCAAACAGCCTCTGGTATTTTTCTTGAGCTGTGTTCAGTCGTTCAATGGCACCTTGTAAGTTTGCAGTGTCGCCTGAAGAGGATTGAAGTTTTGACATGTGGTAAGAAACCCGTTCTCATAGTTCTTCAAGGTTGTCACATAGTTCGTCTTTTGTATTGCGATAGTTCTCAATAGCCTTTATTGTTGGTTTGACAGAGCGTCTTTGTCGAACAACTTGATCTGCTGGGAGCGTGGTTTCTGCTTCCCGCTCTTCATCGTGGACAGTATCGGGTTGTATTTGCTCTGTTTCAGCAGTGGGGAACTGTGCAAGGTCTTTTTCGGCCATTTCGGTTTAAGGTGTGCTGTCTCTTTAAGAAACTAAACTTTTGAATTGGGGGTTGGAAATCGCGGTGCAGCTTCGTTAAGACCCCCTGATAAGATTCCTAAGGTGTTTTGTAGAGAAATGTGGGTTTTTTGTTTGTTTTTCGGTCCCACGATGAACAGCGATGTGGTATAATATACTGCAAGAGTATGGGCGGAGGGAAACCTCAGGCATAGATGTGAGGGCTTCCTCTTAGGCTTACCCAGGCAAGCGCTGTTGCTGGGCAGATTCCAGAGTGAGGTGCTGGATTCTTAGGGGGTCAGTAGCTGGATAATGATCTTAAGGCACTGTTTTTGCTGGGCTTAAAGTAGTCTTTTGACTGTTCTGTCCCCACTTAAGGCGATTGAAGGTGCGCAGTAAAATTATAATATGAGAGGTGTTACCTTCTTATGCTTGAAGTGAGGCAGACAGGACCAAGTGGATGATAATGCCTCGTCTCATGCTGCACATAACACATCTGCATCTCTGGCTGCTATGGGCATAAAAGGGGACAAACTTATGGTGTGGCACCCATGCTACCCTGACCTCAACCCCATTGAGAACCTCTGGAGCATCATCAAAAGGAGTGTCTATGATGGCGGGAGGCAGTTCACATCTAAGCAACAGCTCTGGGAGGGTATTCTGTCCTCATGCAAAACAATTGAAGCAGAAACCATCCAAAACCTGACAAATTCAATGGACGAGAGAGTTCAGAAGCTCCTTTCGAACAAGGAGTCCTATGTGCAAATGTAACATCACCTAGAATAAAGTTTTGAGTTGAAAACTGTTTGATTTCAGTTTGTAATAACCTGCTAATGTTTATAATTTCAAAAATGACCATTTTTTTTGTTCTTTATTAAAATGAAAAGGTTGAAAACTCTGCTGTGCATAATAATTTGGAACATGCATTTTGAGTGCAGTTTGAGTTTTTTATTTTTTTTTAAAAAAATATACTGTTATCATAGGCAGTTTGTACAAAAACCTTTCAATTGTACTCTAATAGTTATTTGACTGGAAAATTACAGTGACTGCAATTCATATAGGTAATTTGGGAAAATCTGAGAAAATATTATTTGCATAATAATTTGGAACACAGTGTAGACTTGTCCATCAGTCTGGGAAACCGCCCCCAGGTGTGGCTGACAGCAAGCTGCCATTGAACCGCCCCAGAAAGGGGAGAGGAGAATAAAAACCTAACAGACAGGGTGGGGCCTCCAGCAGAGCAGACAGACCGCACCCGGCAGGCGACATGGATGGAGACAAGCCTCAGACTCCGGCCAGTGGCCTGCAGCCTACTGCATCATCCCTCAACCTGGAGGGGGTCCTGACCAAGTTGTCCCTGGAGGATACGGGTTTCCTCCGCGATGAGGTACAGGAGCTGGGCCAGTGGATGGAAGAGGCCCAGCAGGCCGCCGTCGCACTGTGGAAAGACGAGCTGCTGGAGAAGCTGATGACCCGACAGCAGGCCGCTCAGCATTCCACTGACAGCATCCCAGCCTCGTCGGAGCCTCTCCTGGACCTGGAGGTGACATGCAGTGCCGGAGCGGCCGCAGGGGCAGGTAAAAACGACACCCCTGCCCCGGGCGCCGACAGCACTAACCTGCTCCTGGGCCCCCTACAGGAACCACCTTCCCTGGGTGCTGACAACGCTAACCTGCTCCTGGGCCCCCTACAGGAACCCCCTGCCCCCACACCCGAATGGGTGTGCGGGTGCCCCACGTGGGACTGGTCCGCAAAATATGAGGATCAGCAGGGAGCCCCTCTACAGCCCGCGCCCCCGGTCACCTGTAAAGGAGATGGAGTGGAGTACAGGTGGGATCACCCTGAGGGTGATCTCATGGGCTTCCCGCTGGAGAACCAAGCTGAGGCCCTCAGAAGGGAGGAGTATTGTGAGCGGGAGTTCCGGAAGCTGGCAGCGGAGCTCAAGGAGCGACAGGAGAGGTGGGAGAAGATGGAGGCCCGCAATATGCAGGAAAAGACCCGGGCCCGCAAGACCAAGTCTGCCACATCCAGTCCACTTACTGAGGGGACTGTGGTTAAATTTGATCTGGAAACCGGATGGGGCTTCATTAGGGAGCCGCAATTGGCTAAGGAATGTTTTCGTCAACTGGCGTGACGTGGAGTCCCATCTCCAGCAGGGACATCCCGGCCGGGGTCTATACCCTGGTGACAGGATCACCTATACCCGGCATAAGGGAGAGCGTGGATGGTACGCCCTCCACATACACAGGGTGGAGGAGAAGAGTGTGCCCTCGCCATCTGAAGAAGATGACCTGACTGGGCCATCTAGTGGTGGGCCAATGTTCCCCTGGAGGGAATACCACTACTGACTGTTTGCTTAGAAAGAAACTGTAAATAGTTACCGGAAGGGTATTGAAAATAATGCAGAGTGTTTAAAAGTGTGTGTTTAAAGTTTTATAGTGTACCCGGTTAAGATACAAAGACTTTTAGGCTGTGGACGGTGAACAACCAAAAAACTTTCCATTGTAAATAGTTTGCACTTCTTAAAGTGCTTCTAGTTGGTTTTATCATGACCACCGAACAAAAACCCGTTTGGCGTGGCCGAAGATGTGGTCCAACAACTGGATCAGTTATGCCCTGCAGCCACGCCCAGGGCCTACATTGAGGGTTTTCAGATGGGTCCCTCAAATTGCACCTTCTCCAGTGAGATGGACACCCGGTTATAGATCTCACGGTAGTTGCTGAAAATGAGTTTTATATGGAAAAATGTTTTATAAGTGTGAAGAAAAATGTTATTAAAAGTGGTTTTATAATTTTTTATATGCTGATAGAAACATGTAACGTTCAAGGAAAGTGCCTCCCATAAAGGGAAGAAAAAGTTGTGTATTATTCTTATATGTGATGCATCTAAAAATTTTGTATGTCTTAAAGATTTGTTTTACTCTGTTCCAGCCTGCGGATGTGCTGTGTTTAACGACGGAGGTATGTGGCGCCCCTGCGGGTTCAGTCGCCACAGAGGTACTGCATCTCACCCAGAGGTGTGGTACCCCACTCTCAGCTAAGGAGGGAGTACTACCCGGGACCCACCCATCTGTATCCAACACTACACCATTCCAGACCAGCAGGAGGGGCAAGATGCATGAATCCACTGCTGAGCCCTGTTCCTGGTTGGAAGGGGGGGAACCAAGAGAGGGGGAACCATGTAGTGGGTGTGGGTGGAGGAAGTAGAACAGGGGAGCACCATCAGAAAGAGTATAAAAAGAAGGTAGAAGCGGCGACCCCATATAGCCGCATACCACAGGTGGCGTCACGAATATTATCTCTAAAAACTTTATTCCCCTTTTACTTTTCCCTTTTATTGACCACCCTGGGTCACAGACCAGGTCACTGCCACCGTAACATCCCCCAGCACTGACCGGCCCAGCTACCGAGTACCCCACGGCCCAGGGGGCACGTCAGATGCACTATCCACCCCGGCTACGTCCGCCTCTAACCAAGCGGCATCTTTTCCGGCAGCACCTCTTCCCAGCAGCAGTCCACGTTTTGGCGGTGATCCCGCTCTATGTCGGGCTTTGTCAACCAGTGCACGCTGCACTTTGAGTTCCTGGCTCATCAGTTCGCTTCTAACGGGCTAATGTGGCATTCATTATGTCTCATTTCACCGGAGAGGCGTTGGCGTGGCTTAATCCCCTGTGGGAGAGAGGGGATTCTATGGTGTCCGATCTCCAGGCTTTCCTTGCGGCTTTCTGGAGGGTGTTCGATGAGCCCGGACGCACACCTTCGACTGCCTCCTCCCTCCTTCGACTCTGCCAAGGGAATCTCACTGTGGGCCAGTACGCTGTGCATTTCCGCACCCCCGCATCAAAACTTGCCTGGAACAACGAGGCTCTGGTGTCTACCTTTTGGAAGGGCCTTTCTGGGCGGATCAAGGATGAACTAGCCGGTTGTGACATACCCACCTCTTTGGACGACCTGCTGTCGTTGGCCACACGGATCGACATCTGGTTCCAGGAGCGTTCAAAGGAGGTAATCCGTGAGAAAAGGCCTCTGCGCCTTGCACCAACCTTCCAAAGGCCAGTCTCTCAACCAGCATGTAGCATCGGCGTCTCTGCCTCCTGCCGGGCAGAGACGCCGTTCCCCTCACCGCCGCGGTGCCAGCTTCCCAGGCACTGTGCTAAGGGTGCACGCACGCTCCCTTCTCTTAAAGGGGCCATGCGCGCCGTCCTAAAGAGTTCCCGTCCAATGGCCGGAGGACTTCCCCAAAATGGAGGTGCCTGTGCAAGGTTATTGTTCCGTGTGCTAACACTTGCCTCAGCCCTCAGGTCCCGCTGCCTGTCAGTCCTGCCCGCCAGTCTGTCTACAGTCTAGCCCGCCACTCTGTCTACAGTCCAGCCCGCCAGTCTGTCTAATAGTTCTGCCCGCCAACCTGCAGTAACCTGCCGTGCCCGCCAGCCTGCCTACCTGGAGCACCTGCCAGTTACCTGCCGTGCCCACCAGCCTGCCTACCTGGAGCACCTGCGAGTAAGCTGCCATGCCCGCCAGCCTGCCTACCTGGAGCACCTGCCAGTTACCTGCCGTGCCCGCCAGCCTGCCTACCCAGAGCCCCTGTCTGGCTATCCGCAGTACCCACCTGCTTGCCTACCCGGAGCACCTGTCTGACTATCTGCCGTACCTGCCTGCTGATCTACCCGGACCACCCATCAGCCTTCCTGCCATGCTCATCCGCTGTACCGGTTGGCTCCTGTCATCTGACCCGTGGGAGTCACCTGCTCTCACACAATGTCGGACCCAGAGTGGTACCTGATTCACCTGCCCGGTCCCTCCCTGGTTCACGGAGTTGACGGAGTTGACTAAGCCGCCGTGTGACCTGGGTCAGGCCAAGTAGGCACTTAGTCACGCCCCTCTGGCCCCTCCTTGCACCGAAGCACAGAGGTTCCACCACCCGGACCCATAACAGTTTGCACAGGCCATGGAACCGGGTGGCCCCCAGGCTCCTTCGCTCTCTGACATGTACCAGGAGGTCTCACATCAGAAATCCCAACAGGCAACTATCCTGTCCTATCTGCGGACTGTCAACTCCCACCTGGACACGCTGTCCACCCAGTCTGTGTCCGTCTCTAGCCGTGCGGCACCCGCTCCGGTGGCACCTCAACCCAGTGGCGCTGTGGCACCCGGCTTTGGACACCGGCTCTCTGCGCCTCCACGTTTTGGTGGTGACCCCGTCTTATGTCGGGGCTTCTTAAATCAGTGCACTCTGCACTTTGAACTCCTGGCACACCAGTTCACCTCCGACCAGGCCAAGGTGGCATTGATCATGTCTCACCTCACCGTGGAGGCATTGGCATGGCTAAACCCTCTGTGGGAAAGAGGGGATCCCCTGGTATCCGATCTTCTGGCTTTCCTCGCTGCCTTCCGGAAGGTCTTTGATAAGCCCGGATGAAAATCTTCTACTGCCTCCTCACTTCTCCGTCTCCGCCAAGGGAGTCTCACTGTGGGCCAGTATGCCATACATTTCCGAACCCTCGCATCTGAACTTGCCTGGAACAACGAGGCCCTGGTGTCCACCTTTTGGGATGGTCTTTCCGGACAGATCAAGGATGAGCTAGCCGGTCGTGACATCCCTTCCACCCTGATCAACCTGGTGTCATTTGCTACCCGGATTGACATCCGTTTTCTGGAACGTGCTTAGGAAACTTCCCGGGAGAGAAGATTTCCGCGTCTCGCTCCAACATTCCAAAGGCCAGCCTCGCAATCAGCAATTCCCCGAGCATGTTTGCCTGAGCCTATGCAAATTGACCAAACCAACATGGTCAAGTCTCGTCTGGAGACACGCCGAGCCGAGGGGAGTTTCTTCTACTGTGGCAATAAAGCGCATGTGATCCGTTCCTGCCCGGTGAGGCCGGGAAACTCCAGTGTCTAGGACCGCTCGGAGTGATCGTCCTAGGCAAGAGTAAATCCTCTTCCAGTGGTGAGATACGCTTCTTCAAGACTGCCCATCTGGATTCAACAGGCTGTTGTGGAGCGGTATCAGATTCCTACCGTATGTCTGGCTGAACCATTGGCGGTTGCCTCCGTGGATGGGAGGCTTCTTCCGGAAACCATCGTGCTCGTCACAGAGCCTGTAATCCTTCAGGAGGGAATGCTGCACTCGGAGAAGATCTCCTTTCATGTGCCTGTCCGGTCTCTCTCACCCCCTCTTGCTTGGTCTACCCTGGTTACAAAGACATGAGCTCGTCCTGAATTGGAGATCTGGTGAAGTGCTCCGTTGGGATCAGGAATGCCATGAGTCCTGTCTGGTTCCAGTTTGTTCTGCTTGACCCCTGTCTACTCCGGCTAATCTACCTGGTCTGCCGGCACCCTACTGGTCCTATGCGGATGCTTTTGACAAAAAGGAAGCAGGAGCAAGATTCTTCTTCGTCAAGAAGAAAGATGTCTCTCTACATCCCCGTATCGATTACAGGGGCCTTAACCAGATTGCCATCAAAAATAAGTACCCCCTGCCTCTCATCTCGGAGCTGTTTGGCTGCCTTAAAGGCACGAAGATCTTCACCAAGCTCGAGCTTCGTGGGGCGTACAATTTGGTCCGGATCTGCCAGGGAGACGAGTGGAAGACGGCATTCAACACCCAGGACGGTCACTACAAATACAGCATGATGCCCTTTGGTCTCTGTAATGCTCCAGCTGTCTTCCAGGAGCTGGTTAACGACATCTTCCGTGATCTCCTGTATTCTTGCGTGGTGCTGTACCTGGACGATATCTTGGTTTTCTCTCCGGATCTGCCCTCACATCGGAGGAATGTTCGTCAGGTTCTGCTAAGGCTCCTGAAGAATCGCCTATACGCTAAATTCGAGAAATGCCTCTTTGAGTAGACCTCTCTGCCGTTTCTGGGTGTCACGGGTGTGTTGCCACGAAGATCGTCACGAGCACACAGCCTGACTTCTCGCAGCTGACTTGTTGGTGCTTTGTGTTTTCTCGGCAGTGTAGGAGTTAATTCTCTCTCTCTCTGGGCTAGCTGAGGTCCAGCCTCGCCCAGCTGCAATCAATGCTTCTTTAGTGAGACTCCTTTATATTCCTGCAGGTCTGTTTGGGAGGTGTCGGTGAAAGCTTTTCATTCTGACTTACAGAGCGGATCGTGGTGTTTGGAGTTGCTGAGATAAGTGTATTTGGAAGTGTGTTTTCCCTTTCCTCGCTTTATCATTTATCTCCTTTCCCGTTGGTGTTCCCTCTGTTGTAGTTGTTTAGAAGTTGTATGCAAGGTGGTTTTGGTTTTTCCCTTGTACTGTCTCGTTCGTCTAAATACTGTGTGTGGGCATATTATTTCTGGTTCCCTATTGTTGTGATCGGGGTCCTTCTCAGGACTAGATTACTTAGGTGCAGGGATCCTCAGAAGGTAGGGGTTACGCTGGCGGCCTGGACCTCTGTACCTTTAACAGTACCTCCAGGATGAGGGATTAGTCAGGGCCCCAGCTTAGGGTCAGCTTAGGCCCCCTACCTCCAGTATTCTGTGACAGTGTGACATTTTCACCGACCATCTTAGTTTTTCTCCAGCTACCATGGATCCAGTAGCCGGTCTAGCTCGGCAGTTGCAGAGTTTGTCCATGGGGCTGGCGGACGTTAGGTCCAAGGTTTTGCATCCTCTGGAGCAAGCCGGACCAGAACCTAAAGTACCTCTCCCTGACAGGTTCACTGGGGGGCGGGACAAGTTTTTTGTTTTCCGGGAGGCATGCAAATTGTACTTTCGGCTGCGGCCTCGGTCATCGGGCAGTGAAGAACAAAGGGTGGGAATTGTCATCTCGCTCCTACAAGGGGACCCACAATCTTGGGCGTTCTCTCTTCCCCCAAGCTCCCCGGTTCTCCAGTCAGTGGATAGGTTTTTCGCTGCTCTGGGACTCGTATATGATGACCCAGATCGGATCTCCCTTGCTGAGTCTAAGTTACGTAGGATTCAGCAGGGAGATCGTCCGGCGGAGGAATTCTGTTCGGAGTTCCGTAGGTGGGCCACGGACACCCAGTGGAATGACCCGGCTCTTAGGAGCCAGTTTTGTCATGGTTTATCCGACAAATTACAGGATGTGTTGGCACAGTATGACTCTCCCGCGTCACTGGAAGCCGCTATGGCCCTTGCTATTCGCGTTGACAGACGGCTTCGGGAGAGGTGCGGGATAACTCTACCCCCTGTAATGTCTCCACCTCCTACAAGGTCCCCTCATATGGTGGTTCCCCTGGTCAGTCCGGAGGAGCCTATGCAATTAGGAGGGACATCATTTCGGGGAAGGGGACCGGTGGTGCGCCATAAGACAGGAAGGTGTTTTCTCTGTGGGAAAAAAGGACATTTTATTGGGGGGTGTCCATCCCGTCCCTTGCAGAGTAAAGAGTCGTCGAAAAAACTGTTGATCCCAGGTTGTGTTGTGGACAGCAATCTGGGAGTAGGTATTTCGTCCCTAGGTTCGTCTCAGTTTCTCGTACCGGCGGAGGTGGTGGTGGGTACGAGAACTGAGAGGATATCTGTTCTTCTGGATAGTGGGGCCGGGGCTAATCTGGTTGATGCTCGGTTTGCCCGGGTTCAAGGTATGCGATTGAGTGAGTTGGCTAAACCCATCCCCATATTCTCAATCGATGCCAGACCTCTCGGTCAGGGAAGTTTTTTGCAAGCTGTGCATGGCGTAAAACTTCAAGTGGGGGCAATACATAAAGAACTGTTGTCTTGCTACGTGTTGGAGGGTCTTCCCACTCCTATAGTGTTGGGCCTTCCTTGGTTAGCTAAGCATAACCCGGTTATTAATTGGCAAACCAGAGAGATAAGCCAATGGAGTAAATTCTGTAATAAAAACTGCATGAACACGGTCATCGGTGCGCTTACTCCTTGGGTCTTACCTCCATTTCTGGCGGACTTTGAGGATGTATTCTCGGAGAATGGGTGTCAGGAACTACCTCCTCATCGCGTGTATGACTGTTCTGTAAAACTGCTCCCTGAGGCCAAGTTACCTAAAGCTAGGTTGTATAACCTTTCTGGTCCTGAGAGGCAGGCCATGAAGGATTATATTTCTGAAAGTCTGGCTAAGGGGCATATTAGACCTTCATCTTCTCCGGTGGCCGCGGGGTTCTTCTTTGTTAAGAAGAAAGATGGAGGCCTACGCCCTTGCCTGGATTTCCGTGAACTTAATCGGATTACGGTCCGAGATCCGTATCCGCTCCCACTTATTCCCGATCTCTTTAATCAGATCGTGGGCGCCAAATGGTTCTCTAAGTTGGATCTCAGGGGGGCGTACAATCTGATTAGGATGAAGGAGGGGGATGAGTGGAAGACGGCTTTTAACACTCCGGAGGGGCATTATGAGAACCTTGTCATGCCATTCGGTCTGACTAATGCCCCGGCGGTGTTTCAACACTTTGTTAATGATATTTTTCGCCACCTGGTGGGACAGTTTGTTGTCATATATCTGGATGATATCTTAATTTACTCGCCGGATCTGGTGTCTCATCAGGAGCACGTTAGACAGGTGTTACAGATCTTGCGGGATAATAAACTGTATGCCAAATGGGAAAAGTGTGTGTTCGCCGTACAGGAACTCCAGTTTTTAGGCTTCCTGGTTTCAGCGTCCGGTTTTCGTATGGACCCTGGGAAAGTGCGGGCAGTTCTTGAGTGGGATCGGCCGGAGAATCTTAAGGCACTACAACGTTTCCTGGGGTTTGCTAACTATTACCGGAAGTTCATTCGTAATTTCTCGTCCATGGTTAAGCCTCTCACAGACATGACTAAAAAGGGGACGGATTTTTCTAGGTGGTCTGACAAGGCTTGTCAAGCATTCTCCTCCTTGAAAAAATGTTTTGCCTCGGCACCCATACTCATTCAACCTGATGCGTCTCAGCCATTCTTTGTAGAGGTAGACGCTTCCGAGGTAGGGGTGGGAGCAGTATTGTCACAGGGTTCGTCCCCTGGTAAGTGGCATCCGTGCGCCTTTTTCTCTAAAAAATTGTCGTCCGCTGAGAGGAATTACGATGTCGGCAATAGGGAACTCTTGGCCATTAAGTTAGCTTTTGAGGAGTGGCGCCATTTTTTGGAGGGGGCAGTTCATCCGGTCACCGTCATCACCGATCACAAGAACCTGCTATATCTGGAGTCCGCTAAACGTCTGAATCCCAGACAAGCTAGGTGGTCATTGTTTTTTACCAGGTTTAATTTCGTCGTTACATATCGTCCTGGGTCTAAAAATGTAAAGGCGGATGCCTTATCTCGTAGTTTCCCTGGGGCCGGGAATACGGACGAACCGATTCCTATTCTTCAGGAGGGGGTGGTGGTTTCGGCAGTATGCTCTGAGCTGGAGGAGGAGATATTGGAGGCTCAGGGAGACGCCCCTGTTGGACCTCCGGGGAGACTGTTCGTTCCAGATCAGTTGCGACAAAAGGTGATCGAGGCACACCATAACTCAGTTTTTGCAGGACACCCGGGGAGTAAAGCAACTGTGGATCTCCTCTCGCGTCGGTTTTGGTGGCCTAACTTGCATAAAGAGGTGGTAACTTTTGTCGCGTCCTGTGGGGTTTGTGCGCGCTCTAAGACCTCACATACCCGTCCGTCTGGGGCCCTCTTACCTTTGAAGATCCCGGAGCGTCCTTGGACTCATCTGTCTATGGACTTTATTACTGACCTCCCTCCGTCTTCGGGTAAAACGGTCATACTCGTTGTAGTGGACAGATTCAGCAAGATGGCACATTTTATCGCTCTTCCGTCTCTCCCTAATGCTAAAACTCTTGCGCAGGTGTTCATTGGGGAGATTGTGAGGCTTCACTGGGTACCCTCCGAGGTGGTGTCTGATCGGGGGTCTCAGTTTGTGTCCAAGTTCTGGAAGGCGTTTTGTGCACGGCGGGGGATGCATTTGTCATTCTCGTCGGCTTTTCATCCTCAGACCAATGGTCAGACGGAACGTATGAACCAGAGCTTGGAGACATATCTTCGGTGTTTTGTGTCAGAGAACCAGGAGGACTGGGCTTCTTTCCTACCTCTGGCAGAGTTTGCTCTCAATAATAGGCGGAGCGAGTCCACTGGTAAGTCCCCGTTTTTTGGGGCATATGGTTTTCACCCCCAGTTTTGTACTTTCAGTAGGGGGGGCTCTTCGGGGGTTCCGGAGGAGGAACGATTTTCCTCATCTCTCGCTTCAGTATGGAGAGGGGTGCTGAAGAATCTGAATACTATGGGGAACCGATACAAACGTATGGCTGATAGGAGGAGAGTGTCTGGTCCGGACCTAAGTGTGAACGATCAGGTATGGTTGTCTACCAGGAATATTAAACTTAGGGTTCCCTCCTGGAAACTGGGTCCCAGGTTCATCGGGCCGTACAGAATCAGTTCTGTTATTAATCCGGTGGCATTCCGTCTTGACCTCCCCCCTACGTTTAAAATTCACAACGTGTTTCACAGATCATTGCTTAAGAGGTATGTGGCGCCGGTGGTACCGTCACCTTTACCTCCCCCTCCTGTGGTTGTCAATGGTAACTTGGAGTTCCAGGTATCGAGGGTCATTGATTCACGCTTTAATCGCCGGTCCCTTCAGTACTTGGTTCATTGGAAGGGGTATGGTCCTGAGGAGAGGATGTGGGTTCCTGCGTCGGATATTAACGCAGACCGATTAGTTCGGGCCTTCCACACGACTCACCCGGATAAACCTGGCCCTGAGGGTCCAGAGGCCCCTCGTAGAAGGGGGGGTACTGTCACGGGTGTGTTGCCACGAAGATCGTCACGAGCACACAGCCTGACTTCTCGCAGCTGACTTGTTGGTGCTTTGTGTTTTCTCGGCAGTGTAGGAGTTAATTCTCTCTCTCTCTGGGCTAGCTGAGGTCCAGCCTCGCCCAGCTGCAATCAATGCTTCTTTAGTGAGACTCCTTTATATTCCTGCAGGTCTGTTTGGGAGGTGTCGGTGAAAGCTTTTCATTCTGACTTACAGAGCGGATCGTGGTGTTTGGAGTTGCTGAGATAAGTGTATTTGGAAGTGTGTTTTCCCTTTCCTCGCTTTATCATTTATCTCCTTTCCCGTTGGTGTTCCCTCTGTTGTAGTTGTTTAGAAGTTGTATGCAAGGTGGTTTTGGTTTTTCCCTTGTACTGTCTCGTTCGTCTAAATACTGTGTGTGGGCATATTATTTCTGGTTCCCTATTGTTGTGATCGGGGTCCTTCTCAGGACTAGATTACTTAGGTGCAGGGATCCTCAGAAGGTAGGGGTTACGCTGGCGGCCTGGACCTCTGTACCTTTAACAGTACCTCCAGGATGAGGGATTAGTCAGGGCCCCAGCTTAGGGTCAGCTTAGGCCCCCTACCTCCAGTATTCTGTGACAGTGTGACATTGGGCTACAGTGGTGGCCAAAAGTATTGGCACCCCTGCAATTCTGTCAGATAATACTCAGTTTCTTCCTGAAAATGATTGTAACCATCAATAAGTTTCTTACAATGCTCTGCTGGAATTGTAGACCATTCTTATTTGGCAAACTGCTCCAGGTCCCTGATATTTGAAGGGTGCCTTCTCCAAACTGCCATTTTGAGATCTCTCCACAGGTGTTCTATGGGATTCAGGTCTGTACTCATTGCTGGCCACCTTAGAAGTCTCCAGTGCTTTCTCTCAAACCATTTTATAGTGCTTTTGGAAGTGTGTTTTGGGTCATTGTCCTGCTGGAAGACCCATGACCTCTGAGGGAGACTCAGCTTTCTCATACTGGGCCCTACATTATGCTACAAAATGTCTTGGTAGTCTTCAGACTTCATAATGCCATGCACACGGTCAAGCAGTCCAGTGCCAGAGGCAGCAAAGCAACCCCAAAACATCAGGGAACCTCCGCCATGTTTGACTGTAGGGACCGTGTTCTTTTCTTTCAAGACTGGTCGGTGGATGGATCCCGAGAAGGTGTCTACTGTCTTAAAGTGGCCCCAACCGGAGGGGTTGAAGGCGATTCAGCGATTCCTGGGCTTCGCAAACTATTACCACCTCTTCATTCCTCATTTCTCCTCCCGGACTGCTCCTTTATCACCCGTAAAGGATCAAATCCCAAGGAATGGACTTCCGAAGCGGAGAGTGCCTTCTTCTCCCTTAAACAAGCCTTCTCCTCCGCTCCTGTGCTGCACCGTCCATATTGCAACAAGCAGTTCTTCCTGGAGGCTGATGCATACTCCTCCGGGGCCGGAGCGGTGCTCACCCAGAAATCCTCGTCCGGGAGAATGGTAACCTGGGGCTTCTTCTCCAAGCTCTTCTCCTCGTCCGAGCGCAACTACTCTATAGGAAATCGTGAGCTGCTGGCCATCAAATTAGCGCTGGAGGAGTGGTTCTACTTGCTGGAGGGGGCTCTGCACCCGGTGGTCATCTACACTGACTACAAAAACCTCGCTTATTTGCAGAACGCCCAGAAACTAAATCCGCATCAGGCCAGGTGGTCTCTATTTTTTGCCCAATTCTCCTTCACTCTGCACTACCGCCCGGCGGACAAGAACATTAAAGCTGATGCTCTATCCCGCTCATTCCTGTCTTCCGACCAAGAGGAGGAGCCTCTACATATCATTGATCCCTCCAAAGTAATGATTGTTGCTCTGTTTGACTTATTTCATCTTCCACCCGGTAAGACGTTTGTAGCAGTTCCGGATTGGAAGAAGGTTCTACTCTGGGGCCATTCATCCAAACTAGCCAGTCATGCTGGCCAGAGGAAGACCTTTTTGCTCATTGCTTGACATTACTGGTGGCCTTCCCTGTGCAAGGATGTTGCAGACTTTGTTGCGGCTTGTTCTTCTTGTGCCCGTAACAAGGTTCCCAGGCACCTTCCTGCTGGCCGTCTTCTTCCTCTTCCCGTGTCTTCCGTTCTGTGGCAGCACATTGCAATGGACTTCATCACGGATCTCCCTGTTTCTGCCAGTTGTACTGTCATTTGGGTGGTCCCTGACTGCTTTTTTAAAAAGGCCCACTTCATCCCTCTGCCTCGTCTTCCATCTGCATCTGTGCTGGCTTTGGACTTCATCCATCACATCTTCCGCCTTCATGGCCTACCCCTCCACATTGTCTCGGATCATGGAGTTCAATTCACTTTGCGCTTCTGGAGAGCCACATGCAAGCTGTTGGATGTCTCTTTGGATTTCTCCTCTGCTTATCATCCTCAGTCCAATGGTCAAGTGGAACGTATCAACCAGATCCTTACCAGCTTTCTTCGGCACTTTGTCAACGCTCACCATAGCGATTGCGTTGAGCTCCTGCCCTGGGCCGAGTTTTCCTATAACAATCATGAGAGCGAGTCTTCTACTAAATCCCTGTTTTTTGTGGTCTATGGTCGCTCCCCCCGGATTCCGTTTCCCATCTCCTCTTCTGTGGACAATCCTGCCGCGGAGTCTCTCATCAGCGAACTTTCGGCTATTTGGGAAAACACTAGAGCTGCGCTTCTTCAATCTTCTGAGCGGATGAAGAAACATGCTGATAAGAGACGTCTGGATCCGCCTCAATTCCGTCCGGGAGACAAGGTCTGGCTTTCCTCCAAATATGTCCGTCTCAAGATACCTTCTTATAAGTTGGGTCTGTGGTTCATCGGTCCGTTCGAGGTACTGAATCAAATTAATCACCAGAGCTCCACTCTCCGCGGAGAACGTCTTTGAGGTAGAAAACATTTTGGCCACCAAGAGGGTAAGAGGAAAGACCTTCTTTATTGTGGATTGGAAGGGGTTTGGCCCAGAGGAAAGATCTTGGGAACCCGGGAGAACATTCATGCCCCTCATCTTCTTAAAACATTTCTTGCGGGCCTAAAGAAGAGGAGGCGTAAAGGAGGGGGTACTGTAGCATCGGCGTCTCTGCCTCCTGCTGGGCAGAGATGCCGTTCTCACCGCCGCGGTCCCAATCCGGCATCTTCCTGCTCCCCTGCTGCTGCTGTGGCGCGCACCTCTCTCTTAAAGGTGCCGCGCGCGCTGTCCTAAAGAGTCCCCGGCCAATGGCTGAAAGAGTTTCCCTTTATAAGGCACCTCCTCCAAAATGGAGGTGCCTGTGCAAGGTTGTTGTTCCGTGTGCTAATACTTGCCTCAGCCTTTAGGTCCCGCTGCCTGTCAGTCCTGCCCGCCAGTCTGTCTACAGTCCAGCCCGCCAGTCTGTCTAATAGTTCTGCCCGCCAACCTGCCAGTAACCTGCCGTGCCCGCCAGCTTACCTACCTAGAGCACCTGCCAGTTACCTGCCATGCCCGCCAGCCTGTCTACCTGGAGCACCTGCCAGTAACCTGCCATGCCCACCAGCCTGCCTACCTGGAGCACCTTCCAGTTACCTGCCATGCCTGCCAGCCTACCTACCTGGAGCACCTGCCAGTAACCTGCCGTGCCCGCCTGCTTGCCTACCCGGAGCACCTGTCTGACTATCTGCCGTACCTGCCTGCTGATCTACCCGGACCACCCGTCAGCCTTCCTGCTGTGCTCATCCGCTGTACCAGTCAACTCCTGTCATCTGACCCGTGGGAGTCACCTGCTATCACACAAGGTCGGTCCCAGAGTGGCACTTGGTTCACCTGCCCGGTCCCTCCCTGGTTCACGGAGTCAACTAAGCCGCCGTGTGACCTGGGTCAGGCCGAGTAGGCACTTAGTCGCGCCCCTCTGGTCCCTCCTTGCACCGAAGCACAGAGGTTCCACCACCCAGACCCGTAACACAACATCAGCCTCGGCCTCCTCCCCAGAGTATATGCAAATAAACCAAGTAAAGATGGTCAAGTCTCGCCAGGAGGCCCGCCGCGCCGAGGGAAGTTGCTTTTACTTTGGCAGTACTGAGTATCTAATCTGTTCGTGTCCAGTGAGACCGGTAAACTCGAATGTCTAGAATCACTTGGAGACATCGTCCTAGGCAAAAATTCTTCCTCTCCACCCCTGATTCTGTCTGTATCGATCACCTGCCGTAAGACACACTTCTACCTGGATTCCGGTGCTGCTGGGAATTTCATCCAACGGGCCATTATGGAGCAGTATCAGATCCCTATCCAATGTCTTGCGGATCCGTTAGCTGTCTCCTCGGTGGATGGGAAGCTTCTTTCTGAATCCATCTTGTTCGTCACCAAGCCTGTAGTTCTTCAGGTAGGAATGCTACACTCAGAGAAAATCTTCTTCTACGTACTGTCCGGCCTCTCCTACTCATTACTGCTTGGTCTACCCTGGCTTCAAACACATGAGCCGGTGTTGAATTGGAATTCGGGAGAGGTGCTCCGTTGGGGTCAAGTGTGTCACAGGACCTGCTTGGTTCCTGTCCGTCCTGCTCGACCTCCGTCCTCTCCAGCCCGGCTTGCCGGCACCCTACTGGTTGTACGCTGAAGTCTTTGACAAGAAGGAGGCTGAGACACTACCACCACATAGGCCGTATGACTGTCCTATTGACCTCATCCCTGGTTCTTCACCTCCCCGAGGTCGAATTTACCCCCTGTCAGTGGTCGAGACCAGAGCCATGTCCGAATACATCGAGGAGAATTTTTCTAGGGGATTTATCCAGAAATTCACCTCTCCGGCAGGAACAGGATTCTTCTTTGTCAAGAAGAGGCATGGCTCTCTTCGCCTATGTATTGACTATAGGGGCCTAAATAAGTATCCTCTGCCTCTCATCTCCTAGTTGTTTGACTGCCTCAAGGGCGCCAAGGTCTTTACTAAGCCCAATCTCCGTGGCTCATACAATCTTATCCGGATTTGTGGTGATAAGTGGAAGATGGCATTCAAAACCCGGGATGGCCACTACGAGTACCACGTGATGCCCTTCGGACTCTGCAACACACCAGCAGTCTTCCAAGAACTGGTGAATGATATCTTCCGAGATCTACTGTACTCATGCATGGTAGTGTATCTGGACGACATCCTGGTGTTCTCTTCTGATCTGCCCTCGCATCGAAAAGATGTTCGACAGGTACTGCAGAGGCTCAGGAAGAATCGTCTGTATGCAAAATTCAAGAAATGCGTCTTTGAACAGACATCTCTTCCCTTCCTGTGTTACATAATCTCAGAGAACGGGCTTAAGATGGATCCTGAAAAGGTGTCTGCCATTCTAAAATGGCTCCGACCGGGGAAGTTGAAAGCTATTCAGTGGTTTATGGGGTTCGTTAATTATTACCGCCTGTTCACCCCTCACTTTTCTCCCATCTCTGCTCTGACCCGCAAAGGGATTAACCCCAAGGAATGGACTCCCAAAGCTGAAAACACCTTCATTTCCTTGGAACAAGCTTTCTCTTTTGCTCCGGTGCTTCATTGTCCTGATGGTAACAAGCAGTTCTTCCTGGAGGTTGACGCCTCTTACTGTGGGGCCGGAGCAGTCCTCACCCAGAAGTCCTCATCCGGGCGAATGGTAACCTGCGGCTTCTTTTCCAATCTCTTCTCTTCCTCGGAGCGCAATTACTCCATTGGTGATCGAGAACTGCTTGCTATTAAACTGGCATTGGAGGAATGGTGGCTCTCGCTAGAGGGGGTTCTGCACCCTTTGGTCATCTATACGGATCACAAGAATCTCTCCTACTTACAATCCCCTCAGCGAATCAATCCTCGTCAGCAAAGATGGTCCCTGTTCTTTGGTCGCTTCAAATTCACCCTTCATTTACGTCCAGCAGACAAGAATATTAAGGCAGACGCACTCTCCTGTTCCTTCATGTCTACCGATCAAGAGGAGGAGCCTCTGCACATCATTGATCACTCCAGAATAATGACTGTCACCCTATTTGATCTGTGTCATCTTCCTCCTGGTAAGACCTTTGTGGCAGCTCCAGATAGAAGGAGCGTCTTACTCTGGGGTCATTCTTCCAAACTGGCTGGACATGCTGGTCAGAGGAAGAAGCTTCTGTTAATTTCCCAACATTACTGGTGGCAGGCTCTGCACAAGGACGTTGCGGATTTTGTCTCGGCTTGTTCTTCCTGTGGCTGTAACAAGATGCCTAGGCAACTTCCGACTGGTCGTCTTCTTCCTCTTCCCATGCCTTCTGCTCCATGGCAACACATTGCGATGGACTTCATCACAGATTTTCCTGTATCGGCCGGTTGTACTGTTATTTGGGTGGTCTATGACCGCTTCTCCAAGATGGCTCACTTCATTCCCTTGCCAAGTCTTCCTTCTGCGCCAGTGCTAGCCAAAGACTTCATCTTTCACATCTTCCGTCTCCATGGCCTACCTCTCCATATTGTCTCGGATAGAGGAGTTCTGTTTACTTCACGCTTCTGGAGAGCCACATGTAAGCTGCTGAATGTCGCTTTGGACTTCTCTTCGGCCTATCATTCTCAATCAAATGGTCAGGTGGAGCGTATCAATCAGATCCTCACTAGTTTCCTTCGGCATTTCATCAACACTCACCATAGTGACTGGGTGGAGCTAATAACTTGGGCTGAATTTTCCTACAATAACTATGTGAGTGAATCCTCAGGCAAATCTTCATTCTTTGTGGTGTACGGTCAACATCCCAATATTCCGTTTCCTGTTTCTACCTGGTGGACAATCCTGCTGCAGAGTCTCTCGTCAGAAACTTTTTGGTGATTTGGGAGGACACTAAAACGGCATTGCGGATGAAGAGACATGCTGACAAAAGACGTCTGGACCCACCTCTATTCCGTCCAGAGGACAAGGTGTGGCTTTCCTCTAAGTATGTCCGCAAGTTCTTACAAGTTGGGTCCAAGGTTCATTGATCCGTTCGAGATTCTGAGCCAAATTAATTCAGTGCCATACAAGTTGAAACTCCCTGCCTCGTTACGGATCCCCAATTCCTTCCATGTCTCTCCTTAAGCCTGTTGTCCTCAATTATTTTTCTTTTGATCCAGGTATCGTTCCAGCTCCAGTCAGCGCTGAGGACGTTTTTGAGGTAGAGAGCATTTTGGCGTCTAAGAGAGTAAGAGGAAAAAATTTCTTTCTTGTGTATTGGAAGGGGTTTGGTCCTGAGGAGAGGTCATGGGAGCCCAGGGAGAACATTAATGATCCTCTTCTTCTGGAAAGATTTCTTGCAGGCTTGAAGAAGAGGGGGCATAAAGGGGGGGGTACTGTAGCGCCAGCGTCTCTGCCTCCTGCCCGGCAGAGACGCCGACCCCCTTACCGCCGCGGCTCTGGTCCGGTGTCCTCCGCTCCCCTGTCTGTGTGCACCCAGGGTGCTTCTTAAAGGGGCCGCACGCTCCGTCCTAATATGTCCCTGACCAATGGCCAGAGGACAACTAATATTTTAGGCACCTCCTCCAAAATGGAGATGTCTGTGAAATGTTGTAGTTTGTGTGTTAACAACTTTATTGAACTCTCAGGTCCCAGTGCTGTCCGCCAGCCTGTCTATCTGCCGTGCCCGCCAGCCTGTCTTTCAGCTGTGCCGCCAGCCTGCCTATCTGCTGTGCCCACCAGCCTGTCTATCAGCTGTGCCCGCCAATCAGCCTGCCAGCCGAACCTGTCCGTCAGTCAGCTCCATCCGTCTGCCTACCAGCCATGCACATCTGTCTGTCCATCTGTTGTGCCAGTCTGCTTCGGCTATCAGCTCCGTGGGAGTCGCCTGCTCTCACACAAGGTCGGTCCCAGAGTGGCACCTGGTTCACCTTCCCGGTCCCTCCTTGGTTCATGGAGTCGACTAAGCTTCTGTGTAGCCAGGGTCGGTCCGGGTAGGCACTTAGTTCCGCCCCTCTGGTCCCTCGTTTTACCACGGTACAGTGGTTCCACCAACCGTACCCGTAACACGGAGAAGGTAGGTCTTCAGGTTCCTTTTGAAGGTTTCCAAGGTAGGTGAGAGTCTGATATGTTGGAGTAGAGAGTTCCAGAGTAGGTGAATGCATGGGAGAAATGTATGTGATTGTGGGAAGAGGAGAAGAGGGGAATAGAGAAGGAGATCTTGTGAGGATTGGAGGTTGCATGCAGGTAAGACTAGGTCACAGATGTATGGAGGAGACAGGTTGTGAATGCCTTTGTATGCCAAGGTTAGGGTTTTGAACTGGAGTCTCTGGGTAATGGGAAGCCAGTGCAGGGACTGTCCGAGGGGAGAGGCCAGGAAATAGCGGGGTGACAGGTGGATTAGTCGGGCAGCAGAGTTTAGGATAGATTGGAGGGGTGTGAGAGTGTTAGAAGGGAGGCCACAGTGCAGGAGGTTGCAGTAGTCAAAGCAGGAGATGATGAGGGCATGGTCTAGGGTTTTTTCATCTTCTTGATTAAGGAATGTACGGATCCAGGAAATATTTTTGAGTTGGAGTCGGCAGTAAGTGGAAAGGGCTTGGATATGTGGTTTGAAGAAGAGATCAGAGTCCAGGGTTACCCCAAGGCAGCGAGCTTGCGGGACTGGGGAGAGTGAGCAGCCATTTACTTTAATGGATAGGTCCACTGGGGGTGTTGAATGAGATGGGGGAAAGATGATGAATTCTGTTTTGATCATGTTCAGTTTTAGAAATCTAGCAGAGAAGAAGGATGAAATAGCAGACTGACAGACATTGTGGGATTCTGGTTAGTAAGCAGGTGATATCAGGTATAAAGAGGTAGATCTATGTGTCATCTGCATACTGGTGATAACGAAAGCCGTGGGACTCTTTGAGCTGTCCTAGGCCAAAGGTGTAAATGGAGAAGAGCAGAAGCCCTAGCATAATCAGACCGTTTTTCTCGGATGGAGAACATACAGTCCTCTGCACCTGCCCTAACAAGAACAAAAAGATGGAGGGAGGGCAATGGATGAAATACTGTTCCCTGTTGTTACTGCACCCCCAGCACCTTGACTAGATGAGAGTTAAATTGGTGCACAAGCTGATGACTGGGATCATACACTTGTTTTCTGACTACACAATGCAGGATGGATATTTGACGTTGCAATGGACAAGCATGAGGAGAAGTCAGAGTACAAGCTGAAATAGTTACGAAGGATGATGATGATGACACCTACCATGTACTACTTGAAGATGCGGCGAGACTACCAGAAAAATGAGTGTGAAAGATGAGTGAGAGGAGAAGGGGCAGGAGAACAGCTTATTTTTGGTGGTCAGCTTGCTTTTCCAAGGTGATGTCACTTCATGTACTGATGGAGAGTAGTAGTTCCTAGTCTATTCGAGACTCGATGTCTACAGCATATTTTCCTCATGCAGAGCCTGCACACTGAAAAATATTCGACAGCCAACAGTGTGGAAAAGAATTCCATTACATAAGACGGCCATACATAGAACACGCCACTACAATGACAACAACCAGATCATTCATGCCTTATTGAGAGGGTGTAAACAAATGATGTGCCATTTTTATTACAATGCTCTCCACTTCATCCCCACTAATGTGCTTGTTGGAGGCAAATGAGACCAATTGGGTTTGCTACAGCCCAGACAGCTGGTGCCAGGTCATAGAAAGCTGAATAAAATGATACCTTTATATCTGCGATCCATTGCCTCATTCCAGAGAAAGCCACGTTTTTCTTATATGTAAATGAACTGTTCCAGGCTATGGGTCGACATTGATCTGCATGAGAATCTGCCGGCAGAGCTTATTTTAAATAGATAGGGGAGTTACCAGTGTGATGTGTAATGGCTGCTCTCCTGATCTCACTGTAGATCTGTGTGTGATTCTAACTAACACACCTGAAGGTTCCTCTCAGTGCTTCAGCTTCCATCTCACAGGCAGCCAATGTGGCAATATTGATGCGATACAGCACAGCTGTGAAAGCTGCAGCTACTAATGTGAAAGACAAAGAAGACAAAGTTCAGTTCTCCTGTTCTGTGTTAGTTACATGTCTCACAGTGGTTAATCATCCTTTTATTAAAATGGATGCAGATTCTCATGCAGATCAGGGTCCTGTCCAGAACCTGGAACTGCTTATTCACATATAAGAAAAACATTGATATATCTGGAATAAGACATCGGATTACAGATATCAAGGTACCATTCAAGTCAAATTTCTATGACCCGCTTGCCCACATAGATGACTTAGAGGGTTGATCCTACTAATAGATGCCATTTAAAAGGACATCATCTATTGTAGATAGGTGGATACATGTCCAGAGAGCTAAATGCGGCAACAGGCAGACATATTGTTATGTATGATTATGGTAAAATTTGGGGAAAAAATGGAAATTTTGCAATTTTCAAACTTTTAACTTTTTTATACCCTTAAGTCAGAGAGTTATGTCACATAAAATAGTTAATAAATAACATTTCCCACATGTGTACTTTACATCAATACAATTTTTGAAACATAATTTTTTTTTTGTTAGGAAGTTATAAGGGTTAAATGTTGATCAGTGATTTCTCATTTTTCCAACAAAATCATTTTTTAGGAACCACATCACATTTGAAGTGACTTTGAGGGGTCTATATGACAAAAAATACCCAAAAGTTTCTATACCATGCCCCACAAGTAACACAATTCTGGAAACTAGACCCCCCTGTTTAGCCGTGAAAATAAAAAAAAAATTTTTTCCCACAAAAAGTTTTTTTCCCTCAAATTTTGCATTTTCTCCTGGGTAACAGGAGATATTGCACCATACAATTTGTTTTGCAATTTCTTCTGAGTATACTGATAGCCCATATGTGTAGAAAAACTACTGTTTGGGCACACGGCAAGCCTCGGAAGGGAAGGAGCACCATTCGTGTTTTTGAATGCAAAATTCGCTGGAATAATTAGCGGATGCCATGTCGCATTTGGAGAGCCCCTGATGTGTCTAAACAGTAGAAATCCCCCACAAGTGACCCCATTTTGGAAACCAGATCCCTCAAGGAGTTTATCTAGACGTGTGGTGAGCACCTGTCATGGGTGTGTCAGGTGTGACAGACAGTCGTCCTGGAACCAGCTGTAGAAGATCACCTTCTTGATCTTCTCTTCTCTGTAGTGTAGTGATATCCTTCTCCTTCTAGGACTTAGCCGTGACCTCCACCTTCTTCTGCTAATTTACACACCCTTGCTGGATATTTAAATACCTTCAGTCTCTCCAGAGAGTTGCCGGTTATAGCTCTATTTTCCTCTGTCCAGGCTTGAAGTATTAGTAGTCAGCTAGTGTCTTCTTGGAGTTTCCTTAGAGGATGGTTGGCGTGATCTCTCTGGTGTCTTCTCAAGCTAAGTATTTCCCTTGTCTGTTTACCTGTTTGTCTTTAATTGCAGTGGGGGCTGACTAGTGCTCACCCTGTCCCCTCCCTACCAAGGGGCTATTGCTGGGGCAGTCAGGGATTAGGTTTCCTGCTCAACAATAGGTACAGAACCAATTTAGGGACGTTACGGGAGTCAGGGTGACTGTCACATCTGCCTAGGGGTCTCCTCTTCCCCTTTCCTTTGTGTTTGGGCTTCCTCCCCCTCTTCCCGTCATTGTGCACTTAGTCTTTCCCTCACCTTGCGTGACAGCAGCTTGAACCCACAGGTGCTTCATAGAATTTTACAATGATGATTTGTGAAAATTTGAAAACATTTTTTTCCCACAAAAATGTTGTTTTAGCCCCAATTGTTTTCATTTTCACAAGGATAGCAGGAGAAAATGGACCCCAAAATTTGTTGTGCAATTTCTCCTGAGTACACTGATACCCCATCTGTGGTCGAAAACTACTCTTGAGGCACAGTTCAAAGCTCAGAAAGGAAGAAGCGCCATATTGGAATTCAGATTTTGCTGGAATGGTTTGAGGGTTCCATGTCAAATTGGCTGAGCCCCTGAGATGTCAGAACAGCAGAATCCCCCCATAAGTGACCTGATTTTACAAACTACACCTCTCAATTAATTAATCTAGGGGTGCAGTGATCATATTGTCACAGAAGTTTTAGCCATTGGGCAGTGAAGAAAAAATCATCAAATTTTTACCACCGAAATTTATTTTGGCCCCAGATTTTACATCTTCATGATGGTAAATGGGTAAAAATGGCACCAAAATTTGTTCCACAATTTTTGCTGAACATGTAAATACCCCATATGTGGCTGTGCAGTACTGCTTAGCCATACGGTGAGAATTGGGAGGGATGGAGTGCTATTTGCCTATTTGCCGCAGATTTTCCTAGAATAGTTTGCAGACTCTATATACAGAGCCCCTAAATGCTAGAAGAGCAGGATCCCCCCTCAAACAACCCCATTTTGGAAATTATACCCCTTTGGGAATTTATCTACAGGTGTAGTGATGATTTTTGACCTCATGAGTGTTTTCCAGAGACAAGCAGCAGTGCTGAGTGAAAATTACAAACTGCCATTGTAGTGCTCAGTATGTTGTAGTGACCAGTATGCTGTAGTGACTAGTATGTTGTAGTGACCAGTATGTTGTAATGCCCAGCTCGTGCTTCTAGAGGCACTCACCTATAAATTAGGCTGGTTCTCATCGCTACAGAAATGCCAAACATTTGGAAGTTAAATGTGGTTTAGGCACACTAGGGTCAGAAGGGAGTGCGGCATTATAATTTGGGAGGTCGGAATTTGCTGAATTTCTTTTGGGGGTAAGGAGCCATAGTGCTTTTTCATAGCCTTTGTACTACCAGTAATGTGGAAGCCCCTATATTTCCATTAACAGATGACAGACCTGAGTGAGAATTTGCTTTTATTGTGGATTGATTTGAAACTTTTGTTGGAAACATTTTACATAATATTTAGGATCACATTTATCTGGCACTTTACATTGAGCATGAGCACTTACTCTGGGGTGTCCTTTTCAGAAGTGCACAAAACTGTGGTCGACCGTGCTTTTATGCACGCCTAAACAGATGGACACCGCCGAATCATAGGCCAGATGGCGTCCACAGTGACTCCATCTGACTCATTATAGGGAATCTTCCATCGGGGGTAGATAATAAAAATAATAGCAGATCTGCATTGCCCCACAGTATAACATTGGTCTGAGCTCTACCCGATAAATCATTGGATAGCGCTCGGCTATGTTATACAGGAGTGTTAGCGTACCCTAAAACATGTGTAAAAAAAATTGTTTGTGACACACACACATCACTTTGTAAGGTAAATATTTGTATTTGAATGTGTTTTTTGGTTAATTTTCTTTGTACTTGTGAACAAAAAGGATTGCACAAAAAATATAAATTCTCAGTAAAGTCACTTGTGACAAGCAGACTTTTCTGACTGACACTAAGTTCAACTTTTTTTCTTTGAAAAATAATTGTTCAGACATGCTGCTTTCTAGTGCATGAAGAATTAAGAAACTCATGTGCTGTAGAACAAATATCGCTGCCAAGACACACTATATCACTGCTCAGTCACACTGACACTACTGCTGATAGAACCTGCTCTATCTCTCTTTACCATATCAATTGAATCTCTGTATTATTCCCAGACTACTACACTAATATTCTTCAGTGCTGCAGATGTACAACAAACACTGGAGTATTTTTTCCAATGTTTTAGGGCTTTCTCTTCCTATTCTATTGCTTTGCTGTGAGCTTTGATGTAATCTCATTAACTCAAGTCACCATAAAATGGCTGTGGCATTCCCTGTCTCAATTTTTATCCAGACAATGATGGTTCCTTCTATTTGGCTGCGCTATAACCTGTGATGAAAGAGCTGCAAGGTATTATGGGGAAGCCAGTGCAGTCATGCATGATGTTATTTGATCATTATGAAATCTTCTGCAGTGTGTAAAATGGCAGCTGGCTTTTTTCTTCACTGAAATCAAATAGCAAATTGTTTAAATTTGCCAAGACAATCGAATTTACTAAAATTTGACACAAATTCGTTTTGCATCAAATCGCTTCACTCATCTCTAGATAATGACTTTATCCTAGGTGTCCTATCCGTGTTTTTCACAGACAGAACATTTACCAATTATAGACTGTATGACAGTTAACATGGAGTAATCTATCAAAATCACCCATAAAAGTCTATAAGTCTGTAAAAAATCACTGACATTGCCATCCGTCTTCAATCAGTGTGCTGTCCGTTTTTAACTTTGTAGTTGATAGGAGAAGCTTTGCAATTTTTTTAATAGGCCTTATGGCACTTTTAACAAGTGTCATGGAGGCAGGAGGTTAAATGGCCATGTAAATAGATTGCAGGCATTTTAAAAACGCTTTCTTTTTTTTGGCCTTGTACCTTTTAGTTTATTCCTGGTAACAATTTATAGTAGAATGAGGACTGGGCCAGTTGTATTTAGTCACTTGTTAAATACAGCAGTGGTTCTATGGAGTTATCATCATCAACAAAGGGTTAAATATCTTATAGTCTGCATAAACCCTTGCTAAATGAGGTCTTAAGACTAAAATCTGTTTAATACCGTTAACCAAATAAATAAAAACGATAAGGGAATTAAAGAGAAAAAAAATCTATAAAGTGTTTTAAAGCAGCTGATGCATAGTGCAGTTTTCCAATTTGCTTGCATCGCATGCATGGTCATCAAATGTTAAGAAGCATACAGGTACACTACTCAGTACTGTATTTACTGCATTTTTTTTTCAAAGTTTTTTTTTAAGCTAAAATGTGGGCAGATTATTGAATTTTCGATAAATCTGTAGAGAAATCAAAATACCTACAGTGTCATTCATAGGAAGGAGTGGAGCAACCAAGCAAAGTTAAAACTAGAACCCCTGTTATGTTTGATTTTGCCACACTGCCACACTTTCATGACCCAAAGGACAATTACCATCGCCCTCCTTTTGCTAACAATGCAAATGTTTTTTTTTGTTCGCAATGATTTTTGAACTAGCCGTACACATCAGATTAATGTTGACGGAGCCTGCTAATTAAGGTTGGATTGACTACTTAATGTGTATAGGGGTTTCCTCACTCTCCCCTTAAGTTGATAGTTGTTGGATGAAGGCTCATGTGTTTCCAGTGGAACTTTAAAGTTTGTGAAACCTTCAGAATTTTCCATATTTCTTCATAAATTTGACCTAAGACTACATCAGACTTTTACACATGTCCAAAAAAGTAGATACAGAGAACCAAATAAAATAAATCAGTCAATATGTTATGATTTGTCACTTTTTTTGTTAAGGAAAGTGATCCAATATCACATATCTGTGCGTGTTGAAAGTATTTCATCCTTTAGGATTAGCAATTTATTTATTTACTAACAACAAAAGGAGCATGAACAATCCAGAACATTATCAATGTAGAGTAGACAACACCCAAATTATAAATACCACGAAAAAGAAACAAAAGGTGCTTCTTGCCTCTAAAATAAATCTTTATTAAATGTTGCAAAAATATAAAAGCAATACTTACAGAGTAAACACAATGGAGGACCACAAACCACCTTAACATGAATGTCACACTCAGTGGCGTACATAGGAATCGTGGGGCCCCATATCAGAAGTTCTAATTGGGCCTCTCCCCCTCCCCAAAAAAATGTAAATAATTGTCGGAGTCACAGAAGAGCATATCTCACAACTTTCCAGCCTTTACCTTTACATAGTAATCTTCCTCCGGCTGAAGTCCTAGATTCCTCTTTCATTGCGCCATAAAATATGATGCCAACAAAAGTGCCCCCCAAACACAGTGTGATACCCCCATGGTGAATTCCTCCACATTGGCCTCCATATGCACGGTATAATGACCCCACTGTACCCACCTCCCACGGAAAAGTATGGTGACCTCCAACACAGTGATGCCTCCATGGTGAATTCCTCCACATGCGCAGTATAATGAATGACCTTACTGTACCCCACCTCAACTCCCAAGGCAAAGTATGGTGACTCCAACACAGTATGATCTCCCAACTATGACCCCCACACAGCCCTCCATGCATAATAGGCCTACGTACAGTATAATGGCCCCCACACAAACCTTCACACTCTACAGAGTATAATGCGTGCCCCATGGTCCTCCACACAGTATAATGCACTCCCCATGCTCCTCCACATAGTATAATGTACTCCCCATGGTCCTGCATACCGTATAATGCACTCCCCATGGTCCTACACACAGTATAATGCACTCTCCATGGTCCTCCACACAGTATAATGCACTCCCCATGGTCCTGCACACAGTATAGTGAACTCCCCATGGTCCTTCACACAGTATAAGACACTCACTATGGTCCTCAACACAGTATAAGACACTCGCCATGGTCCTCCACACAGTATAATGCACTCGCCATGGTCCTCCACACAGTATAATGCACTCGCCATGGTCCTCCACATAGTATAATGCACTCGCCATGGTCTTCCACACAGTATAATGCACTCACCATGGTCCTGCACGCAGTATAATGCACTTCCCATGGTCCTGCTCACAGTATAATGCAGTCCCCATGGTCCTCCATGCAGTATAATGCAGCCCCCACCATAGGGTAAAAAAGCAGCCCCCAGCATAGGGTAAAAATGCAGCCCCCACCATAGGGTAATTGCAGCCTCACCATAGGGTAAAATGCAGCCCCCCCCAATAGGGTAAAAATGCAGCCCCCACCACAGGGTAAAAATGCGGCCCCCATAGGGTAATTGCAGGCCCACCATAGGGTAAAGTGCAGCCTCGCCAATAGTGTAAAATGCAGCCCCCATGGTTTAAAATGCAGCCCCCCATAGGATAAAATGCAGCCCCCAGTCCTCCAGTATTATCAGTACTCACTCATTTAAAAATAAAGAAATTCATACTTACCGCTCCTTGTTCCCTCGCTGCTTCAGTCACTGCAGCGCCTCTCCTCTCATCACTTCAGCAGCTGCCAGCTCCACTGCCTGACCCAGCGTGGTGCGTCATCACGCTGCTGCGTCAGACGCAGAGGAGGAATGATGGGAGAGGGAGTGTCACATGACGCTGCCTCCACCATCATTGCTTTCAACTGTATCGGCATCTGCCGATGCAGTTGAATGTGGAGCGGGCGATGAGGCGCTGACTGACCAGAGAAGCGGGGGCCCAATGCAGGGGGGGCGGCGGGGGCCCTATGCAGGAGGGGCGGCGGGGGCCCGATGCAGGCACTGACAATGAGCCCCTCGGCTCTTGGACCCCATAGCAGTCACGTGGTCACTGGTCAGTGGTCACACTTATAAAAAAATAAAGGTCTGTATATATGCAGATTACAAAATGGTTGTCAGTAGACAGAAAAATACTAATGATTAGTGATGAGCGAGCATGCTCGCTACTGCTTGGTGCTCGCCCGAGCATCTCACTGCTCGAGATGCTCGGCGCTCGCCGAGTATTTCCGGGGTTGCTTGGCGGGGGCTCGGGTCCCCTCCCTGCATGTTTGGCGCTCTTTAGAGCGCCAATCAACATGCAGGGATTGCCTGCCACTCACTGTAATGCCGTAGCCATGTTGGTTGTGGCATTACAGTGATTGGCTGGCCGCACAGCGTCATCAGGTCTATATCAGACCTGGCGCCGCCATGCTCGTCACAGTCACTCCGGAATCAGACAGTGTAGGGATAGGTGCTGCTGCGTCAGGGAGAGATTTGCTTGTGTATTACGTAGTGTAGGGAGAAAAAACGTACATTACACATATCCATCTTAACAAACAGTCCTTTTTGAGGACTAACTAATCCATTTGCAGAGATATCAGGCAGGCAGTGTATATAGGCAGGCAGGGTATATAGCAGACTGCAGTGCATATAGCACATGAGGCTCCATTCCAATTCCACCTTCTACTGTTGTTAGGAATACATTTTTGGATCTTAATCCTCATTATTTGCTTAAAAAGCAATCCAGAGAACACCGTTTTTCTGCGCCATTTGCTTGTTGGCACTGCAGAATACAGCCAGGTCCTTTCCATATTACAGCGCTAGAAATCCAGCTATTTAAAACTGTGTTTTCTCCGTCAAACAGATCACATATACGTTGTCAGAAAATACTGCCATTTCTGGCCTCCATTAAAAATTTCCAATTGTGTCAGTGAAGCAATTCACACCAGTTTGCTGTTCAAACTACTTACCTATAGGCCAGGTATTTAAAACTCTGTTTTCTCCATCACACGGATCACATATACATTGTCAGAAAATAGTGCCATTTCTGGCCTCCATTAAAAATTTCCTTTAGTGTGTCAGTGAAGCAATTCACAGCAGTTTGCTGTTCAAACTACTTACCTACAGGGCAGGTATTTAAAACTCTGTTTTCTCCGTTACACGGATCACATATACTGTAAATTCGCTCCAAACTTGGTCATTTGTAGTGAGTGTGGAAGATACTGTCCTCCATTTAAAATGGGCAAGGCACGTGGCAAGGGACGGGGAACTGGACGTGATGGTGATGGTGCATGCAGAGGCCGAGGACAAGGCCGTGGGCAAGCTCAAATTGTGCCACAAAAACACCCGCATCTTCTCGCCTGACCTTCCTTTCCCAATTCCTAGGGGACCGCAGCACACCACTATTGAACCCAGAGCAGTGTCAAAAGGTTGTTGGTTGGATAGCAGATAATGCTTCCAGTCACTTAGCCACCAGCACCACCACCACTCTGTCTTCCACACTGTCAAGTCTCAGTAGCCGTGAGTCTGGACCGCATATTCCTCACCCTGATCCTCCTTCCTCCCACCATGCCGAGTGCCCGGAGACAAATGATCCCACACTTGGACACTCTGAAGAGCTGTTCACTTTTCCATTTATAGATTCGGGCCTCTCGCCCGGTCCACTTGAAGCAGGGCAATAGGACATTGCGTGTAGTGATGCCCAAATATTTGAGCAGCCACGGTCACACGAAGGTGACGGTGGGAAAGTGTCACAAGAGGTGGACGATGATGAGACACAATTGCCAGAAAGTCAGGAGGAGGACCAGGGTGCGGAAGTGGAAGACGAGGTGGTGGATGATATAGTAACTGATCCAACCAGGCAGGAGGACATGCAGAGTGAGGACAGCAGCACACAGGGGGAGGGAGGCAGAGCACCCCAACAGGCAGGAAGAAGCAGTGTGGTGGCCGCAGACAGAAGGCAGGCAACCGTTCCCCGTAACACCAACACGAAGGAAGTTGCCAGTACAACTGTTAGGTCTTCCCGAGTCTGGTTGTTTTTTAAAGACTCTGCCGATAACCCCAAAAAGGCCATTTGCACCACCTGCCAGGCCAGCATCAGCAGGGGTAGCAAAACTACCAGCCTGACCACCACCAGCATGATCAGGCACATGACAGCAAAGCACCCGACTTTGTGGGCCGAACCCCAGGGTCCAGGAACAGTGTCTGCAGGTGGCACCATTGCTTCTTCTACTGTTGTGCATGCAAGCCAATCCCTTGTCCATGGTGCATGCGAAGATGCCTCCGGCCCTGCACCTATCATTGCGCACTCTCAAGTAGCAGCATCAGGAAGCACGTCCACATCCTTATCCCAGTGCAGCGTTCAGTTGTCCATACCCCAGTCCTTGGAATGCAAGCGCAAATATGTAGCCAACGCCCCACAGGCCACACTACTAAATTCTCACATTTCACGACTGCTTGCGCTCGAAATGTTGCCTTTTAGTCTCGTGGAGACGGAAGCATTCCGCAACCTGATGGCGGCGGCCGTCCCTCGGCACTCGGTCCCCAGCCGCCACTATTTCTCCCGGTGTGTTGTCCCCGCATTACACAAGCACGTGTCCCAAAACATTAGCCGTGCCCTCAACAACGCAGTTACCGGGAAAGTCCACCTAACCACGGACACGTGGACAAGTGCTTGTGGGCAGGGACGGTACATCTCGCTGATGGCACACTGGGTTAACATAGTGGAAGCCGGGACCCAGTCGGACCTTGGGACGGAACACATCCTCCCGACGCCAAGGATTGCAGGCCCCCTACAGCTCCTGCACCTCCTCCTCCTCAGCCTCCTCCTCCTCTTCAGCCTCCATCTCCAAAATGACCACATCAGTCACAAGCTGGAAGCACTGCAGCACTGCCTCGGCCAAGCGGCAACAGGCTGTGCTGAAGCTAATATGCTTAGGTGACAAACCACACAATGCTGAAGAGTTGTGGACAGCTCTGAAACAGCAGGCAGATCTGTGGCTCACACCGCTGAACCTACAGCCAGGCATGGTCGTGTGTGACAATGGCTGGAACCTGGTGGCGCCTCTGAGGTGAGGCAAGCTTACACACATGCCATGCCTGGTCCATGTGCTTAACCTCATGGTTCAGTGGTTTCTGAAATCCTGCCGGCGCTGCCGGATCTGCATGCTAAAGCACGCCGCCTGTGTGCCCATTTTAGAAAGTCAGCTACAGCTTCCGCCGCCCTTATCGCATTTCAGCAGCCTTTGCAGCTTCCGGCTCACAGACTGGTGTGTGATGTCCCCACGCATTGGAACTCTACACTGCAGATGTTGGGAAGGATTTGTGAGCATAAGAGGGCCATTGTTGAGTACCAGCATCAACAAGGCCGTCGGTATTCAGTTCAGACTCCACACATAAGACATGGATGTCAGACATATGTATCATCCTCCAAAACTTTGAGGTCTCCACCAAGATGGTGAGCAGCGATAATTAGCGTCACCATGTCGCTTCTCGGTCTTCTGAAACGCTCTCTGCTCACAATCAAAGAGGATGCATTGCAGGCGGAGCACGATGAGATGGAGCAAGGAACCATACAGGGTGATTACACACAGCCAAGCCTCATCTCATCCCAATGTGGATTGGGTGACAATGAGGAAGAGGAGGAGGAGGAAGGACAGGAGCTAGTTTCATGCACTATAGACGGTACTACTTGCACAGCTGTCATACCGTCTGTTCAGCGTGGATGGCCAGAGGACAGAGAGGAGGAGGAGAGCATGATCAGTCATCCTCTTGGTGAGGACACGGAAGTCTTGCCTGTTAGTAGTCTGGCACGCATGACTGAGTTTATGTTATGCTGCCTTTCCCATGACCCTCGATTTCTCAAAATTTTGGGTGACAGTCATTACTGGTTGGTGACACTTCTAGACCCATGCTACAAGGAGAACTTTATATCTTTTATTCCTGAGGTGGACAGGTCTACAAAAATCAAGAAGGAAAGAATTGTGCGGTGTTAGGGAACCGCTAGAACAACTAGACAGGGAATTAAGGTTATAAAACACAAACCTTTTATTGTTTTGCATGAGGAAATTAAAGCAGAAACCATCCAAAACCTGACAAATTCAATGGACGAGAGAGTTCAGAAGCTCCTTTTGAACAAGGGGTCCTATGTGCAAATGTAACATCACCTAGAATAAAGTTTTGAGTTGAAAACTGTTTGATTTCAGTTTGTAATAACCTGCTAATGCTTATAATTTCAAAAATGACCATTTTTTTGTTCTTTATTAAAATGAAAAGGTTGAAAACTCTGCTGTGCATAATAATTTGGAACATGCATTTTGAGTGCAGTTTGAGTTTTTTATTTTTTTAAAAATATACTGTTATCATAGGCAGTTTGTACAAAAACCTTTCAATTGTACTCTAATAGTTATTTGACTGGAAAATTACAATGACTGCAATTCATATAGGTAATTTGGGAAAATCTGAGAAAATATTATTTGCATAATAATTTGGAACACAGTGTAGATAACGAACGCTATCTTTGAATCACAGTGGTGTTAGTATCATGGTTTGGTCTATTTTACTGCATCTGGAATATGACAACTTGCCTTCATTAACCCCTTTACCCCCAAAGGTGGTTTGCATGTTAATGGCTAGGCCAATTTTTACAATTCTGATCACTGTCACTTTATGAGGTAATTACTCTAGAACGCTTCAACGGATCCCCCTGATTCTGAGATTGTTTTTCGTGATATATTGTACTTCATGATTGTGGTAAAATTTCTTCCGTATCACTTGCGTTTATTTGTGAAAAAAAATGGAAATTTGGCAAAAATTTTGCAATTTTCAAAATTTGAATTTTTATGCCCTTAAATCAGAGAGATATGTCTCATAAAAATAGTTAATAAATAGCATTTCCCACATGTCTACTTTACATCAGCACAATTCTGGAACCAATTTTTTTTTTTATTAGGGAGCTATAAGGGTTAAAAGTTGACCAGCGATTTCTCATTTTTCCAACAAAATTTTCAAAAATCACATTTGAAGTCACTTTGAGGGATCTTTATGACAGAAAATACCCCAAAGTGACACCATTCTAAAAACTGCACCCCTCAAGGTGCTCAAAACCACATTCAAGAACTTTATTAACCCTTCAGGTGCTTCACAGGAATTTTTGGAAAGTGGAAGAAAAAAATTATCATTTAACTTTTTTCACAAAAATGTTACTTTAGACTGTTACTTTAGACACAATGTTTTTTTATTTTTGCAGGGGTAACAGGAAAAAATGGACCCCAAAATTTGTTGTGCGATTTCCCCTGAGCACGCAGATACCCCATATGTGGGGAAAAAACACTGTTTGGGAGCACTTCAGGGTTCGGAAGGGAATGAGCGCCATTTGACTTTTTGAATGTAAAATTTGCTTAAATAATTAGCGGACGCCATGTTGCGTTTGGGGAGCCCCTGATGTGCCTAAACAGTGGAAACCCCCCACAATTTACACCATTTTGGAAACTAGACCCCTCAGGGAACTTATCTAGATGTGTGGTGAGCACCTTGAACCCCCAGGTGCTTCACAGAAGTTTATAACATTGAGCCATAAAAACAAAATTTTCACATTTTTCCCACAAAAATGTTTTTCAGCCCCCAATTTTGCATTTTCATAAGGTTAACAAGAGAAATTTCACCATGCAGTTTGTTGTGCAATTTCTTCTGAGTAAGCAGATACCCCATATGTGGGGGAAAAACACTGTTTGGGCGCATGGCAGGGTTTGGAAGGGAAGGAGCGCCATTTGACTTTTTAATTGTAAAATTTGCTTGAATAATTAGCGGACTCCATGTTGCTTTTGGAGAGCCCCTGATGTGCCTAAAGAGAGGAAACCCCCCACAAGTGACATCATTTTGGTAACTAGACCCCTAAGGGAACTTATCTAGATGTGTGGTGAGAAACTTGAAGCCCCAGGTGCTTCATAGAAGTTTATAACATGGCGCCGTGAAAATAAAAAAATCAAACTTTTTCCACAAAAATGATGTTTTAGCCCCAATTTTTTTATTTTCACAAGGGTAAGAGGAGAAAATGGACCCCAAAAACTTTTGTGCAATTTCTCCTGAGTATGCCAATACCCCATATGTGGGGAAAATACAGTGTTTGGGCGCACGGCAGAGTTCAGAAGGGAAGGAGCACTGTGTGACTTTTTGAACGCAAAATTGGCTGGAATAGAGAGCGGTCGCCATGTTGCGTTTGGAGAGCCCCTGATGTGCCTAAATAGTGGAAACCCCCCACAAGTGACCCCATTTTGGAAACTACACCCTTCAAGGATTTTATCAAGGAGTATAGTGAACATTTTGAACCCAGAGGTTCGACACAGAATTTGATAACATTAGGTCATCATATTAAATAAGTTTTCATTAGTCTTGAACGCAAGTGCTCGCTACTTGAGTTTGCATTGGGTACTCAGATATGCAATCCCTGCAAAGGTGTTTTTGACTGCGAAGCATATGGGGCGGAGACTTGAGCATGTCACTTGAGCTTCCGCGATACGCAGTGCATACCCGAGCACCCGATGCAAACTCAAGTAGCGAGCACTTGCGCTCAACACTAGTCGCCATATCGTCATCTTTTTTCTTTTACTTTTGAAAAAAATCCAACCCTAACCCTAGCCCAACCCTAACTCTAGCCCAACCCTAACCCCAACCCGAACCCTAACCCTAGCCCAACCCTAGTCCAACCCTAACCCTAGTCCAAACTTAACCCCCAACCCTAACTCTAGCCCAACCCTAACCCCAACCCTAACCCCAACCCTAACTCTAGCCAAACCCTAACCCTAGCCCAACCCTAACTGTAGCCCAACCCTAACCCCAACCCTAACCCTAGCCCAACCCTAACCCCAACCCTAACCGTAACCTTAGCACAACCCTAACCCTAGAGTTTATTTTTTACGCCGTTCCTCGTGCGGTATAAGTGATTAGACGACTTTATTCTTCGGGTCGGTGCGATTACAGCGATACCAGAATCATATGGGGTTTTTATGATTGACAGCTGTCACACACTAAAAGACGCATTTTTTTGTAAAATCTAGTTTTTGCATCGCCATATTTTGAAAGGTATAATTTTTCCATATTTTGGCCGACAGCATGTGACGGCTTGTTTTTTGCGGGATGAGCTGGCGTTTTTATAGGTGCCATTTTCAGGCACGTGACATTTTTTGTTCGCTTTCTATTCCGATTTTTGGGAGTCAGAATAAACAAAAACCAACAATTCAGGAATTATTTTTTTTATTTTTTTTTTTAGTCTGTTCCGCGTGTGGTAAAATGGATAAGGTAGCTTTATTCTTCGGGTCAGTATGTTTATAGCGGTAATACATTTATACAGTTTTTCTATGTTTTGGCGCTTTTACACAATAAAAGCTATTTTATAGAAAAAAATATTTTTTTGCATCGCTTTATTCTGAGAGGTATAACTTTTTTATTTTTCCGCTGATGGAGCTGTATGTGGCTTGTTTTTTGTGGGACAAGATGACGTTTTCAGCGATACCATTTTTATTTATATTTGTCTTTTTCATCGCATGTTATTCCATTTTTGTTTGGCGGTATGATGATAATGCATTGTTTTTTGCTTTTTTTTTTTCACTAAAGGGGTTAACTAGTGGGACAGTTTTATAGGCCAGGTCGTTCCGGACGTGGTGATACCAAATATGTATACTTTTTTTTTTTTTTCATAATAATATTTATTGATGGGTACATTATAATTTTATTTTTGGTGGATTATTATTATTTTTTTTAATATTTTTACAATTTTTATTTTCAATTTTTTAACACTTTTGTTACTTTTATTCTTTGTTCCACTATGGGACATTCACTTTTTTTATTCTGATCGCCTGTATAGCATAGGGATGGAGCACCATCCCTGTGCTATACAGGCTGTGAGCGCTGCAGATGCAGAAGATACTTTGGTCATGCAATGCGCATGACCAAAGTATCTTCCTGCTGTCTGGTGGTTGACCCAGATGTTGTCATGATGGCAGACAGCGTTGGACGCCGGCAGGAGAGGTGAGTATTGCGATCACCTCTCCTTGCCACCGCAATGCTGCGCTCCCAGCGCATAGCACGGGGTGTCAGCTGTCATAGCACCCGGCGGCGATCGCGCCCGCACAGCCTGTGTGTGGGCGCTATCACCATGACGTACTACTTAAGTCCCAGGGCGCAGGTAGGTATTAGTATGTCTTGGCTTTAAAGGAGTTAATAGAAGACTTAATTCTGTATTGTAACCTGGAAAATCTAAAGGAAAATTTGAGGACTTTTGTCCATGAGCTGAATCTCAAGAGCAAGCGGGTCATGGAGGAAGACATTGACAGAAAGCACAAAAGCCATTTTACAAAAGAATGGTTACAGAAGAATAAAATTAATGTTTTGAAATGGCCAGGTTAACCCCTTAATGACGGAAATAGCATGTCATGATTGGGTGTAAGTTCCTGCATAATGACATACTATGTCATGCATTTAAACTGTCAATGCGTGTAAACACACATTGACAGTTCACTGACGACAGCTGAGCGGCATAGGAAGAAGTGCGGGGATGCATGTCATCGGTAACTGTAATCACACCGACCCGAAGAATAAAGTCGTCTAATCACTTATACTACACGAGGAACAGAGTAAAAAAATAAATAAAACCAATTCTTTACCTACTACTGATTTGGTCATTCTGCCTCCCAAAGATCGCCAGTAAGGCTTTGCTCACATTTATCCTGCGCTGTACGCTGAGCCCTTACACTGGGGTTTCCGTGTACATCTCTGAAATACGTAATTCAGACGGAACCCCCGACTGAAGATTCCCTATAATGAGGCAGACACTGTGGACGCCATCTGGCCTATGATCCGACAGTGTCCCTGTTTTTAGGTGTGCATAAAAGCGTGGTCTGCCACAGTTTTGTGCACCCCTGAAAAAAAGGACACCGCTGAACAGAGGTCAGACGGAGTCCAGAGCAACTTTGCTGTCTCATTATAGCGAATGGATTCCACTGGGTTTTCTTCTGAATCACGTAATTCGGAGATTTAGATGTAAACCCCAATGTAAATACTCAGCGTAGAGTGCAGGATAAATATTATCCAAAATGTTATGTAAAATGTTCCCAACAAAAGCTTTAACTCAATCTACAAAAAAAGCTCCAACTCAGGCTCGTCATCTATCAATGGAAATATAATGGACTTTCACGTTACTAGTAGTACAAAGGCTCTAGAAGATCAAAATGGCTCCTCACCCCCAAATGAAATTCAGCGAATTCTGCACTCCCAAGTCCAAATGCCCCTCTCCCTTCTGAGCCCCACAGTGTGGCTAAACCACATTTAGGGTCCACATGTTTGGCAGGTGTTTGGCAGGGGGGTATTCTGCTCTTCTAGCACTTAGGGGCTCTGTATATGGAGTCCGCAAACTATTCTAGTAAAATCTGTGTTCCAGGAGGTAAATAGCACTCCGTTCCTCCCGAGTCTCACCATGTGGCTAAACAGTACTGTACAGCCCCATATGGGGTATTGCCATGTTCAGCAGAAATTGTGTGACAAATTTTGTTGCCTTTTTTACCCATTTCCTCTTATGAAAATGTAAAATCTGTGGCTAAAACAAAATTTTTGTGGTAAAAATGTAGTTATTTTCTCTTCATTGCTCAATGGTATAAATTTCTGTGAGGTACAGGTGGTGTCAACATGCTCACTGCATCCTAGATGAATTCATTGAGAGGTATAGTTTGTAAAATGGGGTAACTTATGTGGGGTTTCTGCTGTTCTGGCACCTCAGGGGCTCTGTCAATATGACATGGCATCCGCAAACCATTCCAGCAAAATCTGAACTCCTATATGGCGCTTCTTCCCTTCTGAGTTTTACACTGTGCCTCAAAAGTAGTTTTCGACCATATATGGGGTATTTGCGCACTCAGTAGAAATTGCAAAACAAATTGTATGGTGCATTTTTTTCTGTTATCCTTGTGAAAATAAAAAATTTGGGGCTAAAAAAACTTTTTTGTGGGAAAAGACTTTTTTTTTATTTTCACAGCTCTACGTTATAAACTTCTGTGAAGCACCCTTAGTGTCAATATGATCACTGCACCCTTATATGAATTCATTGAGAGATGTAGTTTGTAAAATGGGGTCACTTATGGTGTTCTGCTGTTCTGGCTCCTCAAGGGCTTTTCCAGTGGGTCATGGCACTCTCAAACCATAACAGTAAAATCTGCACTATAATATGGTACTCCTAGTTTTCTGAGCTTTGTACTGTGCCTCAAAAGTAGTTTCCCATTACATACAGGGTATGGGCGCAATCAGGTGAAATTGCACAACAAACTGTGAGGTCCATTTTTTCGTTTTAACCCTTAAAAAGCTTAAAAATGTGTGACTAGAAGAACTTTTTTGTGGGAAAAAAGCTTTTATTATTTTCATGGCTATACGTTATAAACTTCTGTGAAGCACCCCGGGGTTCAAGTTGCTCATCACACATCTATATACATTTCTTGAGTGGTCTATTTCCAAAATGGGGACACTTGTGGGGGTTTTCCCATGTTTAGGCACATCAAGGGCTCTCCAAATGCGACATGGCATCTGCTCTCGACTCCAGCCATTTTTGTGTTCAAAAAGTCAAACAGTGCTCCTTCCCTTCTGAGCCCAGCCATGTGCCCAAACAGTAGTTTTCCCCCACATAGGGGGAAACAGTGTACTCAAGAGAAATTGCAGAAGACATTTTGGGGTCCATTTTCACCTGTTACCTGTGTAAAAATAAAACATTTGGGGCTAAAGTAAAATTTTTGTGAAAAAAAAGTAAAATGTTCCTTTTTTTCTTCCACATTGCATTAACTCATGTGAAGCACCTGATGGGTTAATAATCTTCTTGAATGTGGTTTTGAGGAGAGCAGGTTTTAGAGTGGTGCCATTCTTGGGTATTTTCTGTCATATAGGCCCCCCAAAGTCAATTCAAATGTGATGAAAATGGTTTTGTAAATTTTGTTGGAAAAATGGGAAATTGCTTTTAACCCTTCTAATTTCATAACAACAAAAAATATGTTTAAAAAATTGTGCTAATGTTAAGTTGACATGTGGAAAATTGTATTTATTAGCTATTTTGTGTGACATAACTCTCTGGTTTAAGGGCATATGAATTAAAAGTTTGAAAGTTGTGAAAGTTTACATTTTTTTTACAAATTTCCAATATTTTCACAAATAAACGCAAGTCATATCAAACAAATGTTACCACTATCATGACTACAATATGTCACAGGAAAACTCAGAAACATTGGGATCCATTGAAGCGTTCAAGAGTTATTACTCGTAAAGTGTCACTGGTCAGATTTAAAAAATGAGGCTAGGTCATTAACATACAAAGTGGCTTGGTCCTTAAGGGGTTAAAGTCCTGACCTAAATCCTATAGAAATGTTGTTAAAAGTGTTGTTGAAGTGAGATATTCATGTGAGAAAACCCCCCAAAATATCACAGTTGAAGTTGTTTTGCAGGAAGAATTTGGCTAAAATTTCTCCAAGCCAATGTGCTGGAATAGTCAACAATTGGAAGAAATGCAGTTTTTGCTGCGTAAGGGGGTTACATTAGATACTAAAGGTTCTCATACTTTTCATACATAGACATGTGATATTGGATAATTTTCCTCATTTAAAAATTACAAAATCTAATCTTTATTTATTTTAGTTTTAGATAAAATTTATCCAGAATCATTGAAAATGTTGAAGAGTTTACAAGCTTTCAAGTACCACTACTTTACACAGCAGCAAAAATAGTGAGACTAATCACAACTGTGTCTCCATCTTTCCAGAGTCCTCAAAGCAACTGCATGTGTTGCTTCTATGGAACAAATACTCTTGAATGCAATCCAAAATGTATCATGTTTAACCCCTTAAGGATTGGTGATTTTTAATTTTCGCGCTTTACTTTTTTTCTACCTTTTTTCTAAGAGGCATAACTTTTTATTTTTCCATTGATATACCCTTATGAAGGCTTGTTTTTTGTGTGGGATGAGTTTTAGTTTTGAATGACTCCATTTATTTTACCATATAATATTCTAAGAAATAGTAAAGCAAAGTTGGAAGCACTACCCCACAGTCCTAACCTTCTAAGTGCCACTATCACTATTACCAGTGACGTCTAAGAAGTTAAGATTGGAGCTTCTGTATCTCCCATCACAGCAGTTGCTCTTGGATGTCGGCTATATAACACAGCTGGCACCTTCACTATTTGGAGTGGGCTTAGCTCCTCAGTCTGCTCCACACAATACATCTGCAGTACATATATAGTGGATGTCACCAAGGGTTTTAAATGGCACTGTACTTTCAACAAATTTTGCATACAGGCAAATATAATAACCTTTGCAATATATCTTATCAGAAACTTCCTTCCCCACTTATCAGCTACTTCTTCCCTTCCCTCTTCTGAAAAATCAGCTCAAATCCAACTTGTCTCACCAAGATGAACTGCAGGCTCTCTGTGACACAGTCCATGGTACTCTATGGAGAGGTGAATGGGGGAGAGGATTGAGGAGTAGGGAAAGGAAACAGGCAGAGGGAGGAATGCAAAGATTGTGATTAGCTTTCTAACAAGTCATTTATAGAGATGAGCGTTGTTCTACTCGAACTGTTCGCCAATCTCAAATTCGAGCTGTTTTGGGCGGTGTTCGAGCCGTTCGGCGAACACGAACAATTTGAGAAAAATTCGGCTGTTCGAGGTTATGTTCGATAACTGTTCGTGCACCAAAATCATAACTGGATTTTTTCTCAGTAATGATGAAAATTAATGTTAATACGCAGTTTGAGTGTACAGCGGGGTGGGGGGAGGGGCAGGGGATGGATCTCTGCAGGAACAATGAAGATCTCCATTTTTTTTTTTCTCTTTCCCGCATTTACAGTGGGGAGGTGCAATCTGTCAGCCTATCAGCAGCGCACACACGGAGCGAAGTGCTTTTTTTCACACAAGCAAGGGCATGTGTCATTGGCAGTGTATGTCACATGTCCTTGCCCTATAAGACCAAGCCATTTTCCCCGTCGCCACCATTTTCTCACTGCTGCAGCTGCGTGTTAGACGGCACCGCTGTTGCTGTGAGGGCTATACCTTGTTAATTTCAAGCCAATTTTCGCACAAATCTACAGATAGCTTGGGAGTAGGGAATAGTTGTGATTGCAGTCCTTTTAAGGACTAGGTTACAGCATTTCCTACGACTTTTATCAGGCAGGTCTGTGCTCTTAAATAGATAGATTGTGGGAGTAAAGACTAATTGTAATTGCAGTCCTTTTCAGGACTAGGTTACATCAGTTCCTATCAGTTTTTGCCAGGCAGGTCTGTGCCAGTGCTGTGCAAGTTTTTTTCACAGCATTTGGCGGAATCTAGCAAAGCTAATCCTTTTTGGCCTATTGCAGAGTGTGTTAGTCAGTGGAGTAGCCTATCTGTGTTGCAAGATATACCACCTGTGTATAGAATACCAATTTTTTTACTACACCTAGTGAAGTAAAATCTTTTGGGCATAGCATCATTCTATTAGTCCATCTATACTGACCTCCATCAGGTTGCAAATTGAATATAATTTTTTTCTGCATCTAGCTCTGAAAAAATATTGGGCTTCTAGCTGTGTGTGGGACTTGTTGTATTAGTCCATCTATACTGACCTCCATCAGGTTGCAAACTGAATATATTTTTTTCTGCATCTACCTCTGAAAAAATATTGGGCTTCTAGCTGTGTGTGGGACTTGTTCTATTAATCCATCTATACAGACCTCCATCAGGTTGCAAACTGAATATATTTTTTTCTGCATCTACCTCTGAAAAAATATTGGGCTTCTAGCTGTGTGTGGGACTTGTTGTATTAGTCCATCTATACTGACCTCCATCAGGTTGCAAACTGAATATATTTTTTTCTGCATCTACCTCTGAAAAAATATTGGGCTTCTAGCTGTGTGTGGGACTTGTTCTATTAATCCATCTATACAGACCTCCATCAGGTTGCAAACTGAATATATTTTTTTCTGCATCTACCTCTGAAAAAATATATGGCCTTCTAGCAGTGTGTGGGACTTTCTCTATTAGTCCATCTATACTGACCTCCATCAGGTTGCAAACTGAATATAATTTTTTTCTGCATCTAGCTCTGAAAAAATATTTGGCCTTCTAGCAGTGTGTGGGACTTTCTCTATTAGTCCATCTATACTGACCTCCATCAGGTTGCAAATTAAAAATAATTTTTATCTGCATCTACAGTACCTCTGAAAAAAAATTTGGGCTTCTAGCTGTGTGTGGGACTTGTTCTATTAGTCCATCTATACTGACCTCCATCAGGTTGCAAATTGAATATAATTTTTATCTGCATCTAGCTCTGAAAAAATATTTGGCCTTCTAGCAGTGTGTGGGACTTTCTCTATTAGTCCATCTATACTGACCTCCATCAGGTTGCAAATTAAAAATAATTTTTATCTGCATCTACCTCTGAAAAAATATTTGGGCTTCTAGCTGTGTGTGGGACTTGTTCTATTACTCCATCTATACTGACCTCCATCAGGTTGCAAACTGAATATATTTTTTTCTGCATCTACCTCTGAAAAAATATTGGGCTTCTAGCTGTGTGTGGGACTTGTTGTATTAGTCCATCTATACTGACCTCCATCAGGTTGCAAATTAAAAATAATTTTTATCTGCATCTACAGTACCTCTGAAAAAATATTTGGGCTTCTAGCTGTGTGTGGGACTTGCTCTATTAGTCCATCTATACTGACCTCCATCAGGTTGCAAATTGAATATAATTTTTATCTGCATCTAGCTCTGAAAAAATATTTGGCCTTCTAGCAGTGTGTGGGACTTTCTCTATTAGTCCATCTATACTGACCTCCATCAGGTTGCAAATTGAATATAATTTTTATCTGCATCTAGCTCTGAAAAAATATTTGGCCTTCTAGCAGTGTGTGGGACTTTCTCTATTAGTCCATCTATACTGACCTCCATCAGGTTGCAAATTGAATATAATTTTTATCTGCATCTAGCTCTGAAAAAATATTTGGCCTTCTAGCAGTGTGTGGGACTTTCTCTATTAGTCCATCTATACTGACCTCCATCAGGTTGCAAATTAAATATAATTTTTATCTGCATCTAGCTCTGAAAAAATATTTGGCCTTCTAGCAGTGTGTGGGACTTTCTCTATTAGTCCATCTATACTGACCTCCATCAGGTTGCAAATTAAAAATAATTTTTATCTGCATCTACAGTACCTCTGAAAAAATATTTGGGCTTCTAGCTGTGTGTGGGACTTGTTCTATTAGTCCATCTATACTGACCTCCATCAGGTTGCAAATTAAAAATAATTTTTATCTGCATCTAGCTCTGAAAAAATATTTGGCCTTCTAGCAGTGTGTCTGACTTTCTCTATTAGTCCATCTATACTGACCTCCATCAGGTTGCAAATTAAAAATAAATTTTATCTGCATCTACCTCTGAAAAAATATTTGGGCTTCTAGCTATGTGTGAGACTTGTTCTATTAATCCATCTATACAGACCTCCATCAGGTTGCAAACTGAATATAATTTTTTTCTGCATCTAGCTCTGAAAAAATATTTGGCCTTCTAGCAGTGTGTGGGACTTGTTCTATTAGTCCACCTATACTGACCTCCATCAGGTTGCAAATTCAAAATAATTTTTTGTCTGCATCTAGCTCTGAAAAAATATTTGGCCTTCTAGCAGTGTGTGGGACTTTCTCTATTAGTCCATCTATACTGACCTCCATCAGGTTGCAAACTGAATATATTTTTTTTCGGCATCTACCTCTGAAAAAATATTGGGCTTGTAGCTGTGTGTGGGACTTGTTCTATTAATCCATCTATACAGACCTCCATCAGGTTGCAAACTGAATAAAAATTTTTTCTGCATCTACCTCTGAAAAAATATTTGGGCTTCTAGCTGTGTGTGGGACTTGTTCTATTAGTCCATCTATACTGACCTCCATCAGGTTGCAAATTGAATATAATTTTTTTCTGCATCTAACCCAGCCAATAGTTTTGGCCTAATACCACAGTTTGGCCACTCAGCTCTGCTCGGTTCCCATCCATTGTTTTTTTGTGCAAACAACTCCAGAGTTGTGAATTAGTTAACCACCAAAATGAGTGGAAAAAGGCCTGCTGCTGGTGGAAAGGGGAATAGGCGTGTTGGGAAGGGGAAAAATGGTTGTGTCCGTGGGGTAGGTGTTAAAGCAACAGTAACATCTGCAGAAGAAAGACCATCTTCCAGCCAAACTAAAATGTCTACTTCTTTTAGCGGACAATGTGATAAGATCCCTTTCTTACGGCCACGCCAATCGCTACAAATTCCAGATGAGGCACAAAAACAGCAGGTGCTTCAACGGATATCAAGTGCTCCTTTAAGTGGGCTCTCCTCCACATCAACTTCAACATCACAAATACTCCAGTCCTCAAAGGTGTCACCCCAATCACAATTGCTTCCTCACAGCTCCCAAATCTCCAGCTGCCCGTCTGAGTATGAGGTAGAACAGATGGTTGAGTCTGCAGAGCTGTTTACTCATACTATAGCCTGGGAATCAGAGGTCGACTCCAGCGCTTCTGTGAATCCAGACGAGGAAATGATCTGCACTGATGCCCAGAATCTTTATGAGTCGGATCCAGGACCAGACGCAGAAGGTTCTGACCATAATGTAGACCCTCATTCCCAAACTGTAACTCCTGTTGGTGGAGACAATGAGGAAGACGATGATAAGACTCAAATACCTGATTGGAGCGACAACTTTAGTTTTTTGTCAGGGCAGGAACAGGTTGGCTCTGAGGACGACGGGTGTGATAACGCACAGGGTGATGATGATGAGGTTGGAGATCCCACTTACTGTCAACCCACAGTCAGCCAAGAGATGAGGTCAGCAGAGGAGGTGGAGGAAGATGCTAGTGACGACGAGGTCAGGTTGCGCCTTCCTGGACAGAGACGTAGTACTGGAAGCACGTCAACAACTGCATCCTCAAACACAACTCTGCCTCTCACCACAAGTCGTGGTGGCTCTTCAGGTCGCATGGGTGCTAAGCCTTGTGTAACGGGTCCGGGAGGCGGAACCTCTGAGCTATTATACAAGGGGGCGGCCCTTGTAAGGGAGCGGGTGGCAGTCTCTGGGTGAACGGACTGGGAGTTACGGCAAGTGATCAGGGCAGTCTCTGGGTAATGGGTAGGTACGACCTGTGATGGCAGTGCCTCCGGGTAGGCTAGCAGGCAGATGGTAGATGTGTGCTCCCAGGTGAGCAAGCGAGAGTCTCTGGAATAGCAGGTGGTCACGGCACGTGACGGCGGGACCTCCGGGCTGGCAAGTAGGCAGGTAACGGAGATGCGCTCCCAGGTGAGCGGGCAAGAGTCTCTGAGATAGCTGGTGGTCACAGCACGTGACAACGGAGCCTCCGGGCTGGCAAGCAGGCAGATAACGGAGAAGCGCTCCCAGGTGAGCGGGCAAGCTGGTCCATAGACAGACTGACCGGAGTAGTAAGGCAGACCGTCGGACCTCGGGCAAGCAGGCAGGTAGCTGATATGCGCTCCCAGGTGAGCGGGCAGGCTGGTCCTTTAGACAGACTGACAGGAGTAGTACGGCAGACCGTCGGACCTCAGACTAGAAGACAGGTAACAAGTATTCAGGCAGGAATCAGGCAGGTAACTAGCAGGAAACTGGCAGGAAACTGGCAGGTAACTGGCAACGGGACCTGAGGGCTGAAGCACAGGTGAGACACAGGTGCAAACAACATTGCTCGGGCACCTCCATTTTGGAGGAGGTGCCTTATATATGATGAAGTCCTCCGGCCATTGGCCGGGGACTCCTTAGGACGGCGCGCGCGGTCCCTTTAAGAGGAGGGGAGCGCGCGCGCGCGCCCTAAGCACAGGGGCCGGGAAGGAGCGCGCGCTGGGAGCAGAGCGGGAGGAGGACGCCGGGAAGGAGCGCGCGCTGACAGCAGAGCGGGGAGAGGACGCCGGGCACGGAGCAGAGCGGTGAGGCCAGCGCTACAGTACCCCCCCCTTTAGGCCCCCCCTTTTTTAGGCCAGACAGAAATTTAGCTAGGATGAGAGGGGCATGGATGTTCTCCCGGGGCTCCCACGTTCTCTCCTCAGGACCAAACCCCTTCCAATCTACCAGAAAAAAGGTCTTTCCTCTTACCCTTTTGGTGGCAAGAATGTTCTCTACCTCAAACTCGTCCTCAGCAGAAACCGGAGCAGGAGGCGTACCTGTAGACTTGGAAAAAGAGTTAAGCACTACAGGTTTGAGGAGAGACACATGGAAGGAGTTAGGGATCCGTAAGTTGGCCGGGAGTTTCAATTTATAGGCCACCGGGTTGATCTGACTGATGACCTCCAGTGGGCCGATGAACCGAGGCCCTAACTTATAGGAAGGGATCTTGAGCCGGACATATTTGGACGAGAGCCAGACTTTATCCCCAGGGCGGAATTGAGGAGGGTCCAGACGTTTTTTGTCAGCGTGTCTTTTCATACGCTCGGATGACAGAAGGAGTGCGGACCGGGTACTCTCCCATATGGAGGAAAATTTGTTAACAAGAGATTCCGCAGCCGGATTGTCCGCCGAGGTGGAGACGGGAAACGGGATCCGAGGATGCTGACCGTAGACTACAAAAAACGGGGATTTGGAGGAAGACTCGCTCTCGTGATTGTTGTACGAGAATTCGGCCCATGGCAGGAGATCCACCCAGTCAGAATGGTGGGCATTAACGAAGTGCCGAAGGTAACTGGTCAGGTTCTGATTGATCCGCTCCACTTGACCATTAGACTGTGGGTGGTAAGCGGAGGAGAAGTCCAGGGTGACGTCCAGCAATTTACAAGTGGCTCTCCAGAAACGGGAAGTGAACTGTACCCCACGATCCGACACGATGTGACGGGGCAGGCCATGAAGACGGAAGATGTGGTGGATAAAGTCTTTAGCCAACTCAGGTGCAGACGGAAGACCTGGCAGTGGAATGAAGTGAGCCATCTTGGAGAAGCGGTCAGCGACCACCCAAATGACCGTACAACCGGCAGAGACGGGTAGATCAGTAATGAAGTCCATCGCTATATGCTGCCAGGGGGCAGCAGGCACTGGCAGAGGTAGGAGACGGCCGGCCGGCAGGTGTCTCGGAACTTTGTTGCGGGCGCAGGACACACAGGCAGAAACAAAGTCTATTACATCCTTGTGCAGGTTAGGCCACCAGTAGTGCCGGGTAATAAGCTGGAGGGTCTTTTTCTGACCGGCGTGGCCAGCTAGTTTAGACGAATGACCCCAGTGTAGGATCTTCTCCCGATCAGGTACTGGTACGAACGTCTTACCAGGAGGAAGACGATTTAGACTTACGGGAGCCACCTGCATTACTCTGGCGGGATCGATGATATGTTTCGGATCCTCCTCGAGATCAGACACCAGAAAGGACCGAGACAAGGCGTCCGCCTTGACGTTTTTGTCAGCCGGGCGAAAATGAAGGACAAAATCAAAACGAGCAAAAAACAAGGACCACCGGGCTTGGCGCGGGTTAAGTCTCTGGGCATGCTGGAGGTAAGCCAAGTTCTTGTGGTCAGTGTAAATTATTACCGGGTGAAGAGCCCCCTCGAGCAGGTAACGCCACTCCTCCAATGCCAGTTTGATGGCCAATAACTCTCGGTCTCCTATGGAATAGTTGCGCTCAGAGGAGGAGAAGAGTTTAGAGAAGAAGCCACAAGTTACCATCCTCCCGGAAGATGATTTTTGGGTAAGTACCGCTCCGGCTCCAGAGGAGGAGGCGTCAACTTCCAGGAAGAACTGTTTGTTGCCATCTGGGCGATGCAGCACCGAAGCGGAAGAGAAGGCCTGTTTAAGGGAAAGAAAGGCCTCCTCTGCTTCGGGTGGCCACTCTTTGGGATTAGTACCTTTACGGGTGAGCGCAGAAATTGGGGCCGTCCGGGAAGAGAAGTGTGGTATGAAGAGGCGGTAGTAGTTGGCGAAGCCCAGGAATCGCTGAATGGCCTTCAACCCCTCCGGTCGGGGCCATTTCTCGATGGCAGACAGTTTCTCAGGATCCATTTGTAGGCCGGTCTGAGAGATAATGTAGCCCAGAAACGGAAGCGAGGTCTGCTCAAAGAGGCACTTCTCAAATTTAGCGTAGAGATGGTTCTGCCTTAGCCTGAGCAGGACCTGACGAACGTCCCTCCGGTGAGTCTGGAGATCCGGAGAGAAGACCAAGATGTCGTCCAGGTACACCACTACGCAGGAGTAGAGAAGGTCCCGGAAGATGTCATTGACCAACTCTTGAAAGACGGCAGGAGCGTTACAGAGACCAAAGGGCATTACCAGGTATTCATAGTGGCCGTCCCGGGTGTTGAATGCCGTCTTCCATTCATCCCCCTGACGAATACGAACCAGGTTGTACGCCCCACGAAGGTCCAGTTTGGTGAAGATCCTAGCCCCCCTCAGGCGATCAAATAATTCTGGAATGAGCGGAAGGGGGTACTTATTCTTCACCGTGATCAGGTTTAGGCCTCTATAGTCTATACAGGGACGGAGAGAGCCGTCCTTCTTTTTGACGAAAAAGAAGCCTGCTCCCGCCGGGGAGGTAGATTTCCGGATGAATCCTCTGGCCAGATTCTCCTCAATATATTCGGACATTGACCGGGTCTCAGCAGCGGATAAAGGATAGATACGCCCACGGGGAGGAGTAGTACCGGGTAGCAGATCGATGGGACAGTCGTATGGTCTATGTGGTGGTAATGTCTCTGCCTCCTTTTTATTAAAGACATCTGCATAAGACCAATAAGGAATCGGAAGTCCAGGTAGATTAGCTGGGGTAGGAGAGGGACGGACGGGATGGACGGAAACCAGGCAGGTTTTATGACAGTCTTGTCCCCAGCGAAGGACCTCTCCGGTTTGCCAGTCTAGCACGGGTGCATGTCTCTGGAGCCAGGGCAGACCTAGCAAGAGGGCATGAGAGAGTCCAGGCAGAACATGAAAGAAGATACTTTCAGAATGCAGCATTCCCACCTGCAGGGTAATGGATTCGGTGATGAGTTGAATGGGGCGAGGTAAGAGGCCCCCATCCACGGCAGCGACAGACAAGGGTACAGCCAGAGGTTTGGTAGGGATGCGGTATTTCTCAACCAGGGACTGTGAAATAAAGTTCCCGGCTGCTCCAGAGTCAAGTTGGGCTAGTTCGAAATAACGGTTCTCCCCGTAGATGATCGAAACTGACAACAGCAGGGATGGAGAGGATTTATTCTTGTCTAGGTGGACCTCTCTGAGCGAACCTAGACACAGGCGTTTCCCGACCTCTCCGGGCAGGCACGGATCCGGTGCTCCTTACTGCCACAGTAGAAGCAGCTCCCCTCGGCACGGCGTGAGTCCTGACGGGTTTTGACCATCTTGGTCTGGTCGACCTGCATAGGCTCAGGAGAGTGTACCAGGGGAGAGATGGAGGGATTGACGGGTCTCTGGGAAGTAGGAGCTAAACGTGGAATCCTTCTCTCACGGGTGACCTCTTTGGCACGCTCCTGGAACCGTAGGTCAATCCGGGTGGCAAGGGTTATTAGATCATCGAGAGAGATAGGAATGTCCCGACCAGCAAGTTCATCTTTAATACGACCGGACAGACCCTCCCAGAAGACGGATACCAGAGCGTCGTTATCCCAGGCCAGCTCCGAGGCAAGGGTGCGGAACCGTATGGCATATTGGCCCACGGTGAGACCCTCCTGACGGAGGCGTAGCAGAGAGGATGCGGATGAGGTCTTCCGTCCGGGTTCGTCGAAGACTTTCCGGAAAGCCGAGAGAAAAGCAGGCAAGTTGGACACCAGGGGGTCTCCTCTCTCCCATAGAGGATTTAGCCAGGCCAGGGCCTCCCCGGTGAGATGGGACATGATAAAGGCAATTTTGGCCCGGTCGGAATTAAACTGATGGGACAAAAGTTCAAAGTGTAGGGTGCACTGATTTATGAAGCCCCGAGCCTGGACGGGGTCGCCTCCGAAGCGAGGAGGTGCAGAAAGCCGGGGTCCGGGGTAGGATACCATAGTATTAGTGGGCAGCGGAGCTGCCGGATTGCAAGATATGGCACTGGCGGAGGTTGTTGGTGGATCAGACAGGGTGTTCAGGCGAGTATTAACATTCCGCAGATGACCCAGGATGGCCTCCTGTTGGAACTTCTGACGGGACAGTTCAAGACAGAGGTCCGAGAGCGAGGGAGCTTGGGTGCCACCGGGTTCCATGGCCCGAGCAAACTGTAACGGGTCCGGGAGGCGGAACCTCTGAGCTATTATACAAGGGGGCGGCCCTTGTAAGGGAGCGGGTGGCAGTCTCTGGGTGAACGGACTGGGAGTTACGGCAAGTGATCAGGGCAGTCTCTGGGTAACGGGTAGGTACGACCTGTGATGGCAGTGCCTCCGGGTAGGCTAGCAGGCAGATGGTAGATGTGTGCTCCCAGGTGAGCAAGCGAGAGTCTCTGGAATAGCAGGTGGTCACGGCACGTGACGGCGGGACCTCCGGGCTGGCAAGTAGGCAGGTAACGGAGATGCGCTCCCAGGTGAGCGGGCAAGAGTCTCTGAGATAGCTGGTGGTCACAGCACGTGACAACGGAGCCTCCGGGCTGGCAAGCAGGCAGATAACGGAGAAGCGCTCCCAGGTGAGCGGGCAAGCTGGTCCATAGACAGACTGACCGGAGTAGTAAGGCAGACCGTCGGACCTCGGGCAAGCAGGCAGGTAGCTGATATGCGCTCCCAGGTGAGCGGGCAGGCTGGTCCTTTAGACAGACTGACAGGAGTAGTACGGCAGACCGTCGGACCTCAGACTAGCAGACAGGTAACAAGTATTCAGGCAGGAATCAGGCAGGTAACTAGCAGGAAACTGGCAGGAAACTGGCAGGTAACTGGCAACGGGACCTGAGGGCTGAAGCACAGGTGAGACACAGGTGCAAACAACATTGCTCGGGCACCTCCATTTTGGAGGAGGTGCCTTATATATGATGAAGTCCTCCGGCCATTGGCCGGGGACTCCTTAGGACGGCGCGCGCGGTCCCTTTAAGAGGAGGGGAGCGCGCGCGCGCGCGCCCTAAGCACAGGGGCCGGGAAGGAGCGCGCGCTGGGAGCAGAGCGGGAGGAGGACGCCGGGAAGGAGCGCGCGCTGACAGCAGAGCGGGGAGAGGACGCCGGGCACGGAGCAGAGCGGTGAGGGGAGCAGCGTCCCTGCCTAGCAGAGGGCAGGGACGCCAGCGCTACACCTTGCATAGCCTGGGCATTTTTTCAGATCGATAAAGATGACCCAACTCGTGTTATCTGTAACATTTGTCAGCAAAAGCTATGTAGAGGCCAAAAAATACATAGTTTGAGTACTTCATGCATGAACCGGCACATGGACATGAAGCATAAGTTGCAGTGGGAAGCTCAGTGTGCTACAATGCGGCCTAGCCGGCCGGGCCAACCACCGTCTGCCATATCTTGTGCATCCGCGGCCTCTTCATCCTCTGTGACTGGGGGGACAGCAGTCACACCTGTTTTGGGGCGCAGACCTGCCACCTCTTTACCCGCAACAGCCAGCGTGATTGGCAGGTCATCATTTTCTTTGGAGGTGGTAACACCAGCTGGTGTTGAGCGCTGTCCGACATCGATAGCACCACCTTTGGATCAAGGCAACCTAACATGTCCGCCTGCATCTTCCTCACAGACCGGCAGTTTGCCGGGGACACCCTTATCAACCCCGTCTAAGCACAATAGCCAGCCCTCGGTCCCTCAGATGTGGACAAGTAAAAGACCATTTCCCCTAGCCATGAGAGAGCTAAGAGGTTGAATTTCACCATCTGCAAGCTCTTGGCTACAGAAATGCTGCCTTTCCGCCTGGTGGACACAGAGGATTTTTGAGACCTTATGTCCGTCGCAGTGCCCCAGTACCAGATGCCCAGTCGGCACTACTTCTCAAAGAAAGGTGTGCCTGCGCTCCACCAGCATGTCGCACACAACATCACCGCTTCTTTGAGAAACTCTGTGTGTGACAGGGTGCATTTCACCACAGACACTTGGACGAGTAGGCATGGACAGGGGCGTTACATGTCGCTGACTGGGCACTGGGTAACTATGGTGACAGCAGGACAAGGGGCTGCTGTCCAAGTCTTGCCGTCCCCACGAGTTGTGCGTCAATCCTCTTTATGTCAAAGTTCGTCCACTGCTTCTGCCTCCTCAACCTCCTCTCGGTCTTCCACCTGCACCCAAAGCCTGTCTGGTCATGCCACAAGCTTTCTAACTGCGCAGAAGGGATCCTGCACACCTCCTTACTATGCTGGCAGTAGGGCTCAACGTCATCAGGCGGTTTTTACATTGAAATGTCTGGGAAATGTGAGTCACACAGCTGAGGAGTTGTGGTCAGCTCTGGAGAACCAATTTCATGAATGGTTGTCTCCACTGGACCTGAAACCAGGGAAGGCCGTGTGCGACAATGCTGCAAATCTGGGTGCGGCCCTTCGCCGGGGCAATGTCACACACGTGCCTTGTATGGCTCACGTGTTGAACCTGGTTGTCCAGCAATTTTAAGCCCACTATCCCAGACTAGATGGCCTTCTGCAGAGGGCACGGTCGCTGTGTGCTCACTTCCGCCATTCGCATCCCGCAGCTCAGCGACTTACATCTCTACAGAAGTCGTTGGGCCTGCCACTTCACCGGCTAAAATGCGATGTGCCTACCCGGTGGAATTCAACTCTGCACATGTTGCAGCGACTGTGGCAGCACCGACAAGCCCTGGTGCAATACGTTCTGACGTATAGCCTGGGCCAACGAGATCCAGAGGTGGGGCAAATCACGCTGGAGGAGTGGTCTCAGATCAGGGACCTATGCACCCTTCTGCACAGTTTTGAAATGGCGATGAAGATGTTTAGTGCTGACGATGCCATTATCAGCATGACTATTCCGGTGATTTACATGCTGGAGCACATGTTAAACAGAATTCGGAGTCAGGTGGTGGCACAAGAGGAGGTGGAGGAAGTAGAGGAGGAGGAGTTGTATGCGGAAGGGCTAACATCTGCAAGGTCCAGACGGTCGGCAGCACCAAGGCGGCAGGCATGTGAGGGTGGGGGAGATGGTTTTACCAGGGCGCATGGTAGCAGCCAAACTAGTGAGGAAGGTGCAGGAGCCCAGGAAGAAGTGGAGGACGAACTGATGGAAGACTCATCAGATGAGGGAGACCTTGATCAAATTTCTGTTGTGCGAGGTTGGGGGGAGAGGACAGAGGAAGGAAGCATGATTGTTACCTCGCCACCAACACAACAGGGACTTGGTGCTCCTGGATGCGCAACACACATGAGTGCCTTCTTGCTGCACTACCTGCAACATGACCCTCGAATTGTGAGAATTAGAAATAATCCTGACTACTGGGTTGCCACACTGTTAGATCCCCGGTACAAAAGTAAATTTGCAGAAATTATTCCTGCCATAGAAAGGGATGCACGCATGAAGGAGTATCAGCAGAGACTGTTGCAGAATCTTACATGTGCTTTTCCACAAAATACCAGTGGTGCACGTAGTGAATCTCACAGTTCCAACTTGCTAACCGTGGGACCGTCAAGTGTTCAGCACTCAAACCGTAACAGAACCACAGTATCTGCTGGTAACATCAATTTTGCAGAATCATTTCACCACTTTTTTAGCCCATCCTTTGCAAGGCCACAGGAGACAAGAAGTCTGACACATAGTCAACGCCTAGAGACGATGGTACAGGAGTATCTCCAAGTAAACATTGAAGCCATGACTGTGTCACTGGACCCTTGCTCTTTTTGGGCTTCCAATCTGGATAAATGGTCGGAGCTAGCCACTTACGCCTTGGAGATCTTGTCATGCCCCGCAGCCAGCGTTCTGTCTGAACGTGTGTTCAGCGCTGCTGGTGGTGTGCTGACAGATAAGCGCACGCGGCTCTCCACTGATAATGTAGACAGACTCACGTTCATAAAGATGAACAAATCATGGATCCGAAAAGACTTTTCTACCCCTGTGTCATCCTGGGGAGAGTAAAAGCTTGATGATTGGTTAAAATCACCCTACCAACCGTTTTAAGCTTTCAAATTACTAATCATGTTTATCTGTATCTTGGCTGGAAAATAATTTGGGCTTTGTAGCAGTGTGCAGCACTGATTCTATTAGGCCATCTATAATAAGCTCCACCAGATTTAAAATTACTAATCATGTTTATCTGTATCTTGACTGGAAAATAATTTGGGCTTTGTAGCAGTGTGCAGCACTGATCCTATTAGGCCATCTATACTAAAGCTTCACCAGATTTAAAATTAATAATAATTTTTAGCTGCATCTAGCCCGGAAAATAATTTTGGGGCTTCGAGATGCGCAAGACACATAAGTGCCTTCTTGCTGCACTACCTGCAGCATGACCCTCATATTGTCAGAATTCGAAGTAATCATGACTACTGGGTTGCCACACTCTTAGATCCCCCAAACTTTTCGATCAACCTTTTCATTTTAATAAAGACCAAAAAAATGGTCATTTTTGAAATTATAAGCATTAGCAGATTGTTAGAAACTGAAATCAAACAGTTTTCAACTCAAAACTTTATTCTAGGTGATGTTACATTTTCACATAGGACCCCAGCATGAGATGGTGCATTATCATGCAAAAAAATGATCTTGCTGTGAAATACACGGTTCTTCTTCTTGAACCATGGCAGGAAGTGCTGTTTGAGAAAATCCACATACATTATGGAGTTCATCTTTAGCGCCTTCAGGGATCCTAAAGGGGCCGACAATCTCTCTCCCCATGATTCCAGCCCAAAACATTACTCCACCTCCTCCTTGTTGGCGCTGTAGCCGTGTTTGCGTGGGGTGTCCATCAACCAGCCATCCTCCACTCCATCCATCTGGACCATCGAGCGCTGCACGGCACTCATCCGTGAACAAAACAGTTTTGAAATCAGTCTTCATGTAATGTTTGGCCCACTGGAGCCGTTTCTGCTTGTGTGAAGTGGATAGAGGAGGTCGACAGGATGGCGTATGCACAGCTGCAAACCTCTGAAGGACCCTGCATCTTGTTGTTCGGGGGACGTTGGAGGCACCAGCAGCTTCAAAAACTTGTCTGCTGCTATGACAAGGCTTTTTTGCCGCTGCTCTTTCAACCTGACGTAATTGCCTGTAGGAAAGAGTCCTCAGTTTGCCCTTATCAGCACGCACACGTGTGTACTGTGAATCAGCTACATACTTCTTGATTGCCAAGACACTTCATCCTGATCATCGCACAATGTTGATTGTAGTCATGCCTTGACCTAAACACTCCACAATTTGTTGCTTCTCAGCAGCCGACACATCCTTTTTCTTTCCCATTTTGGCAGAAAATGTAGGCTGCTTAATAATGTGAGACAGCCTTCTTAAGTAGTCTTGCCTTTCATTGGACACACCTGCCAAACTAATTAGCACAGGTGTCTGCAATTGCTTACAGTGATATAAAGAGCCCTGACACACATCACCATCAATGAGTTTAACTGACAAACAAACAAATTCTTCCCTTATCACTCCTAAACACTTTTTGCATAATAATTTGGAACACAGTGTACATGTGCTTTTCCACAAAACACCAGTGGTTCACGTAGTGAATCTTACAGTTCTAACTTGCCAACCGTGGTCTGTATGGAGTTGTTCAATAAAGGGCCCAAAATTAAGATAACATAGATGGGAGAGGTCTCTATGAATAGGAATTCCTAAGTATTTGATACCCTGTGAGGGCTAGGCAAAGGGAAAGTTGGACTGGATGGAATCCTATATGGATTTGGGGAGGGAGACATCGAGGGCCTCAGACTTCGCTGCATTGATTTTAAAATTTGACCATGTAACAAAGTGATCTATTTCAGCCATAACAGCATGGATGGATATATGTGATTGAGTGATATATACTAGGACATCATCAGCAAATAGAGAGCACTTGTACTCGGTGCCTCCCACCTCAATCCACCTAATATTGGGATTATGGCGAATTGATGAGAGCAGGTGCTCCGTCACTAGGATGTATAAGAGAGGGGACAGAGAACATCCCTGCCTTGTCCCATTGGTGATTGTGAAAGGTGATGAAAATGTTCTGACGCGCCCCCTGGGCCTTGGGACACCCGGATCCGGACCCTTTTTGGTGGATGCTGGTGGTTGTAGTCCCCGTGGCGGCGACCCGGTTCCGTGGCTCAGGGCGGTCAAACCAGTGGCGGAACTATTTATGTGGTTTTGATGTTTAAATGTCCGACTACGCCACCCGTGGATTGCGGTCAGAGTGAACCGCCGCTCCAGGGCAGACCGCTGAGGCTGGTGTTGTGGGTGCAGCAGAGCGTAGCATAACTCCCCACGGGAGGAGTATAGCCTCAGGGCAGTGTATGCGGAGGATGGGGGTGATGGTGCAGGGCAGCAGCAGTAACGACACTGAGTCAGTGATGCAGTCCAGGGCCTTTACTCACAGTTCTTATTATCCAGACCACGTCTGCAGGTAACGGCTGCCCACGTTGTACTGTGCTCACCAGGTGAGGGGCTCAGACAACTCCCAGATAACTTTGGAGCGCTTCACAGGACCCCCTTTGTGTGTCCTTTGTCTGGCCTTTCTTACCAACCCTTCTGTCCGGCTGCCTCGTGCCTCCTCTTGGTAAACTTGGCGCCAGTTTCCCTGACCCTATGTGGTGCCTTCCTAGCGGGTGTAGCGAGGGGCTGCGCCACATAAAATGTCACAGCCTCCTGTTTCTAGCTGAGGGTCGTTTCCTGCCTCCACTAGTTTCGGGGACCGGTCTCCCCGTTTGGCCTGACCCCTCCACGCAGGTGGATTCGGGCGTGCGGTGGCGACTCGCCCGTCCGCACCCCTGGGATCCCTTTGTTCCTCGTTCCTGGAGCCTTCTCCGCTCCTCTTCCTTCGTTCTCCCTCTTCCAGGCCTGGGCCTCTGTTACTAGGCCCGCCTCCGGTGCAGAGCTCATGCAGAGCCCCTGCTCCCTGCCACTTCTGCTCAGACTTCTCTGCACTGAACTAAGATGGTGCCCACCTTTTATACTCCCTTCTCAATGCACCCAGGAACTGCTTCCTCCCTGCTCCTGCACTACAGGGTTCCCCTTCCTCAGTGTTCCCTCCCCCCACTCCAGCCAGGGACAGGGACTGTCGTGCCCATCTCAGGGGCATACTGGTCGCCCTGCCCCACGGCAATGTGGTGTAATGCATGCAGGTGTCAGGTCCTGATCCACACTACATCCTTTCCTGAGAGTGAGATATCACACCTCTGGGTGAGGTGCAATACCTCTGTAGCAACCGAGCCCTCAGGGTGCTACAGTTCCATTTATCTTCAGCCTAGGTGACGTATTGCGATACAGGGCCGTGATTTTGGCTATAAAAGGGTCCCCTAGACCCCTACCCCAAGCTTTTTAAGAGAATCATATATGGTGTGCCAGGAGACTCTATGGCAGAGGTCCCCAACCTTTTTTGCACCAGGGACCGGCTATAAGGAAGACCAGTGTTCCATGGCCCGGTGGGGGTGGGGGCGGGGCTTTGTTCATATGGGGGTGGGGTTATGGAGGGGTGGAGCTGTATGGGGAGGATGCTGGCGGGACCTCGGTGTACAGCGCTGCTAAGTAGCAGCATTGTACATTGAGCGTCAGTGTATACAGCGCTGCTGCTTAGCAGCGCTACACACTGAACACCGGTACCGGGAGCCGCGTCACTGAAGCCAGTCTGCTGCCCCAGCACGCCCCACATAACATGTTCTGCCGGGGGCGTGTCAGTGAGGAGAGCCTGCCGCCCCACCCCGTCAGGAACACACCATGCTGTGCTGTGGAGGGCCGCGTCACTAAGACCCGCCCGACGCCCCACCCCGTCCTGCATAATGTTCTCTGCCAGGAGCTGCGAGCTGTCACGGCTATGGCAGAAAACATTATAAATCCACACAGAGCGAGCTCTGACCAGGCGCAGGGCCGCGGGGCTAGCTGTCAGCGGCGCCGCGGACCGGCTGAAAAACCCCAACGGCCCGGTCCTGGTCCGCGGACCGGCGGTTGGGGACCTCTGCTCTATGGAATGCTTTCTCAGCATCCAACGAGAGTATCTAATTACAAATTTTTATCTGCATCTAGCCCAGGAAATACTTTGTGCCTAGTAGCAGTGTCTGCTAGTCAGCGGATTGTCCCGGCTGTTAAGCAAGCTACACCACCTGTAGTTTGGACACTTAATTTTTTCAAAGGAAATGCTTCGGGACCACGGGACACTCAGTGAAGAGCATCAGGAGGCACCCCAAGGCATAGGGGCTGGGACTGGCAGTAGGATGCCTTGCGGTGAACAGCCGAGCTCGATCCTTATAAAAGCTTTTTAACTGCAGCAGCTTTAGTGGACGCTACTGGAGCTGGAATTACGCGGCTGCTGGCATGAGACTTGCCCTCCAATATATCCTTGTAAATGGATTTAAAGTGTATTCATTCAAATTAGAGAGACAATTTAAATTAAAAAGCTTAGAGCTGCCTCCACCACAGGGGGGCTCGCTCAACCCACCAGCAGACAGGCACCAGTATTGGGAGAGGGGGGCTGGCCGTCAGGGTTCACCGCGGCTCTGGCACAAACCCGGCGACGCGGAGGTGGCACGGGCAGGAGCGGACTGAACGTGTCGGCTTCTCACTTTTTGGATTTTAGAAGGGCATGACATGCCTATATCTGTGTCTCCCCCTCCTTTTACTCCTCCACCTTTTTTCTTTTCGCATGACTATATGTACTTGTCACTTTTCCATGTGTTAGTTGTGTCTTCTGAGCAGTTTGTCAGCTTTTGGACACCTTTGAAGGTGTTTTCTATCTGCTGCACAAAGTCTCCTCTTAACAATTGTTGAAGAGATGTGTCTGCTGCTAGAACTCTGTGTGGCATTGACCTGGTCTCTAATCTGAGCTGCTGTTAACCTGCGATTTCTGAGGCTGGTGACTCAGATAAACTTATCCTCAGATGCAGAGGTGACTCTTGGTCTTCCTTTCCTGGGGCAGTCCTCAAGTGAGCCAGTTTCTTTGTAGCGCTTGATGGTTTTTGCAACTGCACTTGGGGACACTTTCAAAGTTTTCCCAATTTTTCGCACTGACTGACCTTCATTTCTTAAAGTAATGATGGCCACTTGTTTTTCTTTACTTAGCTGCTTTTTTCATGCCATAATACAAATTCTAACAGTCTATTCAGTAGGACTATCAGCTGTGTATCCACCAGACTTCTGCACAACACAATTGATGGTCCCAACCCCATTTATAAGGCAAGAAATCCCACTTATTAAACCTGACAGGGCACACCTGTGAAATGAAAACCATTTCCGGTGACTACCTCTTGGAGCTCATCAAGTGAATGCCAAGAGTATGCAAAGCAGTCATCAAAGCAAAAGGTGGCTACTTTGAAGAACCTAGAATATAAGACATATTTTCAGTTGTTTCACACTTTTTTGTTAAGTATATAATTCCACATGTGTTAATTCATAGTTTTGATGCCTTCAGTGTGAATGTACAATTTTCATAGTCATGAAAATACAGAAAAATCTTTAAATGAGAAGGTGTGTCCAAACTTTTGGTCTGCACTGTATATATATTATTTTTTTATGTATATACAGTATATATATATATATATATATATATATATATATTTATATATTTATATTGTAAAGCAGTGGCTTGCTGCATTACTAAAATGTCCAGGGTGTGTGTTCTGGCTGACCACGTACCTCCCCTTCAGGTGACTGATCACATGACTGTGACATCTTCACAGGTCCTGGGCACACAGAAGGATATATAAATCCTGGTGGTTTTGAAACAGTGGAGAGGCCTGGTCCCTTTGTCTGGGACACCATTAGCCTGGAGAGGCAAGAGGCCTGGTCCCTGAGTCTGGGACACCCCTGGGTCTGGAAGGCACGTGGCCTGGAGACCACGTCTAGAGAGCCTTAAACCACAGCTGTGGCAGAACCGAGCTGATAGAAGCAGCTAAGACCCGGCAAAGGTAAAAACGGTGCTTTAAATGAATATTGATGTTGTTACCTTCTTGAAGTCTGCATCTGAAGCCAAGCGGGCATAGCTGCCACTGAAAAGGCTCTAGGATACATGTGTAACATTCCTGCTAGCCACTGAGATGGACTATGTTATAAGCAGTTTATGATGTGTAATAAACTGCTGGACTTCATATTACCGGAAAACATTGCATGTGTGCTTTAATTGACCCAGTGAAGTGAGTGCCCCTCAACATTATCATTAGCGCTACCTTACAATATATAATATATATTAATATTATGGGAGTACATATTTAATAACACATACAAGTCAGGGGAGCTAACAGATCTCCTTAAGCCTTTTAACGGCGATCACCTTACATTTCTGACGCTCGATGGGAGGGGGGTATGGAGTGGGCACATTACTGGCCATTATGGCTGTGTTATTCAGCCTTCATCTGTCTCAACAGCTGCAGGTGGAGCTGAACTCTGTTGCTGTTCACCAGTGCCAGAGCCCGCATCAAAGAGGGGGAGGCTACCTATGATGTACCTATATGACAATTTCCTGTCAGAAAGTCAGATAGGGCCTGGAGTGCATAGAAAGAGGACCTTTCTGAGTGAGAGGAGACCGAAGTAAAGAGATAGTGAGATCTGGAGCAGAAGTGACTAAGAGACATAGTGACCTACTGGAGATGGGCACTGGGGAGGACCCCTAGCAGAAAGGCATAGAGTTTACAGCTCGCAAGGTAACTGGCCTGCACAGGACTGAGTATGAAGAGATTATCCCTGATGGAAGTTACAGAGCATCAGGGAGCTTGAAGCTAAGTCCAGCCATACTGGCACCCTATGGGGAGAGAAGACGCTGAACTGCAGGGTGAGTAAAGGCTCTTGTTAAGCAGGACTGTAAAGTTAAAGCGGGTGGTGGTGAAGTAGTGAGAAACAGTGGAAACAGAGGACCAGTAGAAAGAGTAAAAGAGGAAAAATGAAGATAGAGGGCAAAAGAAAAAATAAGAAAGGAAACTGTGTGGAAAATGCTTTGAGTTGTAAAGGAAACATTTATAAAACTGTGTGCTCGCTATCTCTTCCGTACCAAGTAATCATTCAGTAAAAAGTTTATTTTCAAATAATGGTCTCCCTCATTGAACTGTAAAATATTTTGTCCTGGCAAACCAGCAACATCAGTTACATGCGGCCTGCACGGGCGTAGCGCCCTCACAGCACAAGTCCGCACACCAAGCCAGGGCTCCCACTTTCATGCAACATGCTGGGGCAACACAGACGAGTGTCTTGCCCACAGCCACAGCCCTATACCATGTTACAAAACAGCTGTATATTTTTTCTTTGTTCGAATATTCAAATATTTTTTGTTTTTGTTTCACAATACATAAGGCTTGATTGTTATGCCACTTTTATATTCCTTTTTTTGCTGGTATCGGGGAAAAATGTGAAGAAAAATAAGAAACACTTTTCCCCACTTTATTTTATATATTTTTTTTAAGTCCACAAAGGATTGCTAAAACATTTTAAATTGTGTTCTCTTTTCTGTAGAAATTAATTTTTCTATCCAGTATTGGACTTTTTTTTTAATGGGAACAATGCTGGAAATTGGACTGTCTGTGTCCTTTTTTTCAAGTTTTGTTTTATCTATTTATTTTTTTTCCTGCTTTTTTATTTAATTTATTTTTTTACACACTATGCCCCATAATATTATAAAAGACCTTTGTGCGTGTGGGGAATTTTAACATATTAATACTTTCTCTATATTTCTTATTTCCCCTTTAACTAGGTTTGATATATTAAACATAGTAACAGGGGACGTAAGAGCTGACTGGCTTTGCTAAGATCCAGCAGCTCCTTCTCTTTCCCTACACCCAGTGATCACAGATGTCAGCAGTTCCTAAACTGAACAGACAGTGCTTGTTCAGCATTGGATATACAGCGATCAGGAAAGTAGCGATGGTAATAAATCATCTTTGTCTTCTCTATGGGGTGTCTCATATTGATCTTTGATAACGTTAGTAGAGAGTAAAGTGCAGACCACCTGGAAGTCGATGGGCAGTCTGGAACTGGTTAAAAAAATGCCCAATTGGAAACATGAATATGGCGAAAACAAAAAAAGGTACTAAACAGGAAAAACTTTGCAAAAAACAGGTGAAAATGGAATAATAAATAGGCCCTACATCTCCTATGCTGCATTGGACTCGCAGCTCAGCCAGCTCAAGGTGTGCTAGGCACATCTCCTTTCGAGTCTGAAATCCTGCTCAGTCCACCACCTGGCTCAATTTCTATACCTTCAGTCCTCCTCCATTCCTGTTCAATATCCTCTTATATGGTCAAGTTTTATACCCACTTCCTTCAACCTCCTTATTATGCTGTCACCAATGGCAGTTTGAAAGAAGAGTTCGACAGGCACACTAACTGCAATGGACTGAGCATGTGTGGCATAGCATAGTTTTTTGAATTGTGCATGCTCAGAGAACATTTGAGCGACTCCAGCCTCTTTAATGTGACATTGGGATTGATTAACCCTAGAACGCATACCTGGGGCCTCGCAGGCCCGCCCTGTTAATTGTTTTCTATTTTCTGCAAGATTTCTTTAGTTAGAATTTTGAAATTCTAGGTATTCCTCAGGTATATAGTTGTTTCTCATTTCCAGTTGGTCATTTATTTATTACTTGCACACGGGCCTAAAAGGCCCCAGGTATGTGAGAGTGTAGATTTTTATGGTCATGCGTTCTAGGGTTAAGGTCCATGGGACCACAGAAAAGGTACATGGCACATTAGCAGAAGTTGAGAAACTCATCATGTGACTTTGATCCTTGAGGTGAGGTCATGTCTATGATTGAATAAAGAGGTAGCTGCGCATGTGCACTGTTGCTCCATTAAAAGGCTGTGTTTGATTACTGCTGACAATCCCATAAACTATGAATGGAGCAGCACTGCACATGTGAGACTGTCTCTCCATTCATCTGTGAGACATGGCGATCTTGATCTCATCATTGGTGGAGGGCCAATCAGTGGGGCTCCAAACTATCAGATATGTATCGCCTATTTTATTTTGCAACCTTGGGACACATCTTTTAATAGTATGTAACCCCTTAATGACCACCAATACATGTCACATATGTGTCAGGTGTGATTGGATCCAACTGTAGAAGTCATTGCGCTTGGCTTTGTAGTGTAGTGACATCCTTCTCCTTCTAGGACCTAGCAGTGACCTCCACCTTCTTCTGCTAACTGACACAACCTTGCTGGATGTTTAAATACCTTCAGTCTCTCAAGAAAGTCACCTGTGATAGCTCTATTTTCCTCTGTCCAGGCTTGAAATATTATTAGTCGGCTAGTGTCTTCTTGGAGTTCCCTTTTAGGATAGTTGGCGTGATCTCTCTGGTGTCTTCTCAAGCTAAGTGTTTCTCTTGTCTGTTTACCTGTTTGTCTTCAGTTGTAGTGTGGGCTGACAAGTGCTCCTCTGTTACCTGCCTATCTAGGGCCTATCGCTAGGGGCAGTCAGGGATTAGGTTTCCTGCTCGGCGACGGGTGCAAAACCTATTTAGGGACGTTAGGGGAGTCAGGGTGATTGTCAGATCTGCCTACAGGTCTCCACTCCCCTTTTCCCTAGTGTTTGGGCTTCCTCCCCTCTTCCCGTTGTTGTGCACTTAGTCTTTCCCTCACCTTGTGTGACAATACGTCTTTTTACTGATCTCAATGGGTGAAAATGCAGTAGCTGTCAGCTGTATACTCTAGCCCACACCTTGCTGCATAAACCTCAATCAGTGTTGACACGGACCATGGCCGTTTAACCCCTTAGATCATGGATGTCAAACTCAAACACACAGGCGGCCAAAATGAAAAACTTGAACAAAGTCGCAGGCCAACCAGTATATAGTATAATGGGCCCCACAAAGTCTTCCATACAGAATAATGGGCCCCACATAGTTCTCCATACAGTATTATTGATATCACATAGTCCTCCATACAGAATAATGGCCCCACATAGGGGTGGTGGTTCTGGTGTCAGGGGCCAAATAAAACCACCCTGCAGGCCAGATTTGGCCCACCGGCTAGAGTTTGAAATGTGTGCCTTAGATGTTGCTGTCAATAGTGACTACGGCATCTAGATGGTTAGCAAAGTGTGGGGGCTCTCTTTTTAACACCATCGGCACCCTGAAATCATGATTGTGTGGTACTGACAGCTGATATTGCAATTCATGGTCAAATAATGGCCTTAGAGTCTCTCGGGCTATAGTAGCCTTTTCAGAAGTTAGCAACATTTAGGTGGTAAAAGTTACATTTTTAATTCCTGTCATGCCACTTTGCATTAATTCCTGAAAAGCAGTGGAAATGGGGTTAATAAACTACCTGATAGCATTTTTGAACATGTTGAGGGGCGTTGTTTTTAAAATGGTATCACTTTTGGGGGATTTCCAATATATAGGCCTCCCCAAAGTCACTTCAAATCTGGTCCCTAAAAAATAAGTTTTGCATATTTCTTAGCAACAATGAAAAATTACTGCTACATTTTTAAACATTTTAACATCTTAACAAAGTAATAGAACATTTTACAAATGATGCTGTTGGAAAGCAGACATGAGGGAAATGATATTTTTTAACTATTTTCTGTGGTCTGAATATCCAGATTAAAGGGATAATCATTAAAAGTTTGAAAATTGCAATTTTTTTTACATTTTTGTCAAAATTTATGATATTTTTTATAAATAAATTTAAAACATATCAACGTAAATTTACCATAACCATAAAGTATGTGCCAGAAAAAAACAATCTCAAATTTACTGTGATATATCGAAACATTCCAAAGTTATTGCCACATGTCAGACTGGAAAACTATTCTCACTGTCACTTTTTTTACCCAAAACCTCTACACAACAGAGCTCCCCTGTTTTGTCATTTTCCTTTTTGATTGAGAATAAAGTAGTTGTCATTTTATACAAATAGAAAAATAGAATGATAGCAACATATACCAACTTATGATTGGGAAAAATTACCAAGAGATCTCTTCATTCAACTTTATTTCAGACAAAAAAAATCTAGTTATATCCTTAAATTAAAAGATTTCAGCTTTTTTTGTCATCCCTGTTATTTACAGCCTTAATTGTGCTCATTCAAGTGGACAAAACTGGATTTTTTTGGGGGTGGGGGGTTGTTATGACATAGATTAATACAATACCATCATAAGGGACGGTAGAACAATTTATTTGTATTATTCATTTTAATTCCCTGGGAATAAGATTATTGATAGTGCATATGATTAGCAGCCATTGGATATATCCTGCATATTTGCAATCTACTCCTCCCAAGTGTCTTAGATCCTTTGTTATCAAATCTAAACCTGTTACAAATAAATACTTGTTAATAATTTGATAATTTGAAGATGTTAGGTTCATACCATCTGTGAATCTTAGTTGTGATTAAAGAGCTAATCCTAATACCCATTATTCCTAATGACAAGACCAAGCAGGCTTAAAGCATTAGCTGTCGGAAGCCAAAGAGAAGAAGCAATGAAGGATATCTGCAATCTTAGACACAATTGAGGAATTGGCCCGTCCTCTTCACAACAAAAGTGATACAAAAGAATTACACCCTCACTAAAGTCTATTTCCTCGTATAATCACACAAAATGATTTTTCTTAAATATGATAATAAATCACAGGAAAAAATCAATGTGGCAGGGCCCAACTGCTCGGCCTGATAACGCATCAATCAATATTTAGTATTTAGATTTTAATTAATACATAGCAGAGCAGGGCCCTTTTAGGAGAGAAATATTATCTCAGATAAAAATATCCTGCACCTTTGGCATGCAAAAGTTGTTGCTTATATCTGTCATTGATCAATCTGCTACAGTTGTGATTAAAAACCCTTTGAAAATAGCAGACAAGCACACAAACACATTGAGCCAGGCAGTGTATTTGATCCTGTTGTCTGCATAAATACTATTGTGGAACACTGGAAAACCCTTTGACTGCCGGATCTGATCCTTTTGTTACATAAAAGGTTGAGAATTTGCATTTTATATATTTCTAGAAGAATTTATTTATATTCAGAATACTGTTCATTATTTACCTCTGATTGTATATAGGGCCTGCCTAAATGTAAAGTTGCATTTAATACGAATCTCAGGCACAAAGGCCCTCAATTCATTAAAATTGGTTTTGTGCACACCATTATAATGAACGGGGCTGCTGGAGCTGCTGGAATACGATGCATGTAGTTCTTTAAGAGGAGCATGCCACTTAATGGATTAGGTGCCCCCTAAAAGTACTGTGCGACACCAGCAGAAATGTACTAAAGTCAAGGACTGGAGTACCTTTTGTGGAGGAAATTATGTCACTAAAATGGCATAACTTTTCATGAATTTGATGGTCGAGTGTAGCCCTCTCCACCCTGTTATGTTCTGTTCATATTGCCATAGCCGTATAGGATTAGTTTGAAAACACTAAACGTTGCATTATTGTTGCACAACTTGAACATTATGCAAATAGTTTGAGACTTATTAAGATGTTTTACGCCAGAATTCTGGTCTAAGCACCTTATTGAATAAGCCCTAAAGTGCAATGTCACAATCGCCCAAAGGTCACTAATGCCATGGCTGATGTTTTCTGATCATTTTTACCCACATTTACACATACTGCATTAGTGAGTGTCAAAATACTAGCATTTGGAGGACAAGGTGGTGTCACGGGTGTGTCAGGTGTAATAGACAGTCGCTCTGGATCAAGCTGTAGAAGGTCACTGCGCTTGGCATTGCAGACCCCTTCTTAATCCTTCTTCCTTTAGGACCCAGTGGCGACCTCCCTCCTGCTGCTAATTGACACACCCTTGCATGGGAGTTAAAAACCCTCAGTTTGCTCCAGGAAATCCCCAGTGATACTTCTATGTACAGACTTGGAGCACTAGCAGTCAGCTAGTGTCTTCTCTGGTGCCCTTTGAGGACAGTTGGCATTACTCCTCTAGTGTCTGCTCAAGCTAAGTTAATCCTCTTTGTTTGTGTACCTTGTTGTCTTTAGATTGTAGTGGGGCCTGACCAGTGCTCACCCCTCCCCCTCACTATCTAAGGCCAAGCTCTAGGGTCATCCAGGGTTTTGGGTCCGGCTTGGCGATAGGTGTGGAACCTATGTAGGCACGGTAGGGTAGGCAGGGTGATATTAGATCTGCCTAGGTGTGGCTACGCCCCCTCTTCCCTTTGTGTTGCACTTAGTCTTTCCCACACCTTGTGTGAGATTTTCATTGGCCGTGCTTACAGTAACTAGAGAAAAAAAAAGCTGACACGTGGTTTTATTTGTGTGTGTGTTTTTTTTTTTGAGTGTTTTTTTTTTCTTTCTCCCTTGGTTCATGGATTCTGTTGCAGAGCTGGCAGCGCAGCTGCACAGGCTGTCTCTGGAGGTGACTGACCTCTGCTATGAGTTTCCGCAGCAGCAACAGTGACTGCAGGTCCCTAATGTTGGGGTCTCTGTGGGTAGGCCGTGTAAGGCAGCGCTAGTCATCATGCTGGGGGACACTCACTTTACCGGGTCAATTAAAGCACACAAGCAGTGTCTTTCACAATCCAGCAGTTTATTACACCTCATAACTGTTTATAACATAGTCCATCTCAGTGGCTCACCGGCATGTTTACACACATAACATCCAAGAGCCTTTCAAGTGGCAGACAGGCCCACTTGCTTCCAGTTACAGCCTTCAGCAAAGTAACTATATCAATGTCCATATAACGCACTGCTTTTACCTTTTGCCGGGTCTAGCGGTTTCCATCAGATTTGTTCTACCACAGCTGTGGCTTTATGGCTTCCCAGATGGGGGTCTCCAGCCCCCGTACCATCCAAGGCTACTGGCATCTCTTTACACACACAGGATCCAGCCTCTGCTTTTCAGGACTCTTGTCTTCTAAGCCTCTTGCCCTCCAAGGCTACTGGCATCTCTTACACACTAGGATCCAACCTCTGCCTTTCAGGTTTCGCCCGGCTTTACCAGGCCTCACTAGGCCTCACTCTCTAATGGTGTCCCACACACGCGGAACAGGCCTCACGCCTTTCACCCCTGTTTCAAAAGCACCAAGATTTATATATCCTTCAGTGTACACAGAACCTGTAATGATGTCACAGTCATGTGATCAGTCCTTCAGTGCACACAGGACCTGCAATGATGTCACAGTCATGGGATCAGTCCTTCTGAGGGAGAGGTACATGGTCAGCCAGAACACACCCTGGACCATTACAGTAATGCCGCAAGCTGCTGCATTACATATCCCTCCCCTCTGTTCAAACTTGTGGGGTTGAACACATAATATGCACAATCACATTATAACCCACAGTTCACACAGAGACCATGTGCTTGACAATTGCGCTGCTCAGCCCCTGGAACATTAGTCATGGACATTTGCCCATTCCTTAGGGACCTACCATCTGTCATTGTCACTGACTTCGTCAAGTCATATTTCCGGGTCATAACCTTGTCAGACCTCCCCCGCTCCCCTCGGTCAATACAGCAGTGTGACTCACATGCCCTGGTATCTAAGGTCCGGTTCGACTCCGTACTGTCCCGTACTCTATTGGGTCGTTTGTATGGGCCACTCAGACCTGAGTTACTGGAGGTCTCACTACCTCTAAACCCACGCCCACTATCCTCAGGACATCTTGGAATGTCTCTAACTTCTACTGTAGCCGTTCTATTATTTGAAGGGCCCTTTCTCTGTCTGGTCTCACAATTTCTAGATGGCTGACATCTTATGCTGCTCAGGCGATTCTGTTTTTCCACTCGCAGTCTAGCGAGATTCAACTGTTCTACCTCTCGCAGGTAGGTCACTCGGTGCTCCATCAGCATGCGTATATATGCAAGACTTTCTTCCATTCCTACATTGGAAAATGACACCATGCCGTCTTCATCTGGTATCCAGTCCTGTCGATCACGTGGACTGCTTACTTTCATCACACCAGACTTCTTTACCATCATCTGCATGGCTCGGCCATTTCTCCCAATGAGCTTTCTTACCAAAGCATGAGGCACCTGGATGACCTCTTCACGCAGACTTTGCACTTTTCTCATAAGCTCCAGTTGTCTATTGGCTTGTTCCGTCTTCAACCGGAAAAACCGCTTTGTGTGAATACATCGCCAGTGCATGTCACTTAGGATAGCCACCCTCTTCACTGCGACTTCGGTTGTGGACTGGACCACCAGCTGTTTAGCTTCTGAGGTCAAGTACACCTTACAGGTTTCCATGGGCTTCTTAAACTCTTCATGCACGGACTCACTGGTGCATTCTTCTCTCAAATCCTCGGGTACATCTATGAGGCACTTGTACCGAGAGAGTTCTGTCTCACCAGTGGTCTCCAAACGATCATCTGGCTAAGGTTTCAGGGGCAACTGACTTTCAGCTTCTTCACACTGTATGCTTCCCCTGAGCTGACTCACAGCTGCAAATTCAAGAATTTTCGTCTTGCCCACTTCCATTTCATACTTATCTTCTGTTAACACTCTCTTAGCTCTCGTCAGGTCCACCTTCTCAAGGTATAAAGGAGTAAGTGCAACTTGTTTGCCCTTTTCCTTCCCCAAGGAGGCCTCGTTCACTGAGTGATACTTTGCCAGGCGACCTTTGAGTTCGAAAACTTCTTCCTCTAGCTCAGCTACTCGCCTCTCAGCAGCCAGTCTCTCAAGCTTCTCTTGCTTCAAATGGGCTTGTAGCGACTCCTTGAGCTCCTTGATCTCGGCTCTTACATCCACCGAATCATCCGAGCTCGCATTATTTGAGGAGGTATTTGCTTCATACCTCCCATCTCCAGTGGCCAACTCCTGGCCCTGGTCTGTGGCTTCTCCAATAGACTCCTCCATCTTTTTCCGCTCAGCTTCCATCTTGCTGATTCTTTCCTTAAGGCACCTCTCTGCCCTCTGGAGATTATCACAGAACGTCTGCAGCTTCTTCACCTGAGCTTCCAGACCTAGGGTCTTTCTGCGGAGATCATATTTTCATCACGGGTGTACTGCAGAGAGGTCTCAACCACTTGGCGCATGTGCTCTGCATCAGCCTTATCCTCCTCTAGTTTTTCCTTAACCTTGAGGAGATCCTCATAGTCTCTCTTAATTTGTTGCAGTTCCTTACTGAGTTCACCACACTCCTTCTTGGATTCACACAGCTCCTGGTGGAACCGTTCGCGCAGTCGTTCTAGGTTTTGATCGCGTCCAGAAACTTCATCCTGCAGCGCCTCTTTTAGGGCAGACAGCTCCCTATCCCTCTGGTGTAGACCCTCATCCAGCTTTTGCTTCACTTGCCTCAGCTCTAACCGTACCAGGTAGAAGCAATCTTTCACTTCGCACAACTCATCTTCACATTCCGCTTTGTCAAGCTCCAATTGAGAAACCTCCTCTTTATTTCTCTGGAACATTTCTTTCCATTTGTTGATTTCCTCGGTGCTTTCTTTCAGTTCTCGCTGCAAGTTCCTTACAACCTGGTTTATTTTCTGCCGTTCAGACTCCAGGCTCAGCTGGTCTGGGGACCCATTCTCCAGGTTTTCCCTTAGTTGCTGCATCCTATGGATGCGCCATTTCTGGAACGGCTGACGGCTGGTGTTTCTAGCCTGGGAGGGGGCCAATATTCATGGCACCCTTCCTGGGTTATTAATATCAGCCCCCAGCTGTCTGCCTAGCCTTTGCTAGCTATTAAAATAGGGGGCACCACGCGTCATTTTTTTGGGGGGGTCCCCCATTTTAATAGCTATTAAAGGCTAGGTATTCAGCTGGGGGCTGATATTAGTAGCCTGGGAAGCTCCGTAGGTATTACCCCCTTCCCAGGCTTCAAACATCTGCCCCAGCGGTCTGCTTAACCTCCGCTAGAGACTAAAATTATGGGGGATCCCACGCCAATTTTTTTTTTAATAAATCCTTTATTTTAACACTAAATGACACTTGAGGGGTTAATAAAGATGCAGTCCCTAAATTATTATTTATTTTTTAATTAATTTTTCCCAAAAATTTTGACGTGGGCTTTGCCATATTTTTGTATGCCAGCAGGTACAGCATCCAGGAAGGGGCTGCCCCCAACTCCCAGCTGCCTATTTGTACCTGGCCGGACACAACAATATAGGGAAGCCCTTTTTTTTTTATTATTTCATGAATTTCATGAAATAAGTAAAAAAAAAAAAAATACGTGGGGCTTCGCCCTATTTTTGAGTTCAGTCAGCAGCCAGGTACAACTAAGCAGCTGGGGGCTGGAATCCACAGCGCAGGGTGGCCCAAGCTTTGTGTGCCCCCCCTGCTGCGAACTGCAGTCCGCAGCCACCCCAGAAAATGTTGCGTTCATAGAAGCGCCATCTTCTGGCGCTGTGTCCAGCTCATCCAGGGCCCTGGTGCGGTGGCTCACTGGCTAATAAAGGGGTTAGGGCCAGCTTTGTATTATCCGCTGGCCCTAAGCCTGAAATTCATGGGGTAAATCCAATATTAGGCTATGTGCCCACGATGCAGAAATGAAGCAGAAATTTTCCGGAGTTCAGGCAGCGCTGCTCCTGACCGTGAGAAATTCCCACGGTACAGAAGGGCCGTAGTGGAGGTCACCGGAGCTGCGCTGACTGAATGCACTCTGGTGACCTCAGTCAGGGGCTCACGCTGCCGGGAGAGGACGTGTTCCCGGCAGTGTGAGCTTACAGCGGCAATGACAGCTGTCACATCTCCAGATGTGACAGCTGTGCATGGGAGATCAGCGCAGGAACGTGGACAGGTAACTATTTTTTTTTTTAGTAAACTAAGAATTAAATAAAATGGTGTGTTTTATTTCAAATAAATTATTTTTTTCTGGGTGTAGTGTGTGTTTTTTCTTTCTAACACTTTGTAGGTGTAGCGTTGGCGTCCCTGCCTCCTGCTAGGCAGGGACGCCGTTCCCCTCACCTCTCCGCTCCGTGCCCGGCATCTTCCTCCCGCTCTGCTGGCAGCGCGCGCTGCTTCCCGGCCTCTGTGCTTAGGGCGCGCGCACGCGCGCTCCCCCTCTCTTGCAGGGGCCGCGCGGGCAGTCCTAAGGAGTCCCCGGCCAATGGCCGGAGGATCTCACCATATATAAGGCACCTCCTCCAAAATGCAGGTGCCCAAGCAATGTTGTTGCAAAGCCTTTCAACTCTGCTTAAGCCCTCAGGTCCCGTTACCAGTTACCTGCCAGTCACCTGCCAGATTCCTACTTGATACCTGCCTGATATCTGCTTACCTGCTTGCTATCCTGTGGTCCGACAGTCTGCCTACTAGCACCTGCCAGTCTGTCTATGGATCAGTCCGCCTGCGGACAAGGAAGTACCTGCCAGATACCTGCCTGATATCTGCCTGCCTGTCCAGAGACTCTTACTCGTTCACCTGGGAGCGCTCACCTGCTACCTGCCTGCTAGCCTACCTGGAGGCTTAGCCGTCACTTGCTGTGACCACCTGCCTGTCCAGAGACTTTTACTCGCTCACCTGGGAGCGCTTACCTGCTACCTACCTGCTAGCCTACCTGGAGGCTTAGCCGTCACTTGCTGTGACAACCTGCCTGTCCAGAGACTCTTGCCCGCTCACCTGGGAGCGCTCACCTGCTACCTGCCTGCTAGCCTACCTGGAGGCTCTGCCGTCACTTGCCGTGACCACCTGCCTGTCCAGAGACTCTTGCCCGCTCACCTGGGAGCGCTCACCTGCTACCTGCCTGCTAGCCTACCTGGAGGCTCTGCCGTCACTTGCCGTGACCACCTGCCTGTCCAGAGACTCTTGCCCGCTCACCTGGGAGCGCTCACCTGCTACCTGCCTGCTAGCCTATCTAGAGACTCTTTCCCTGCTGTCACTTGCCGTGACCACCTGCCCGTCTAGAGACTCTTTCCCTGCTGTCACTTGCCGTGACCACCTGCCCGTCTAGAGACTCTTACCCTGCTGTCACTAGCCGTGACCATCCGCCTGTCAAGAGACTGTCCCCGTCACTTGCCGTGACTTCCTGCCCTTCTACCCAGAGACTGTCCTGTTCACTTGCCGTGACTACCTGCTCGCCTTCCCTGGGAGCCACCCGCTTCCTTACAAGGACTGCCCCTTTGTATAGTTGCTCAGAGGTTCCACCTCCCAGACCCTTTACAGTTTGCTCGGGCCATGGAACCCGGTGGCACCCAAGCTCCCTCGCTCTCGGACCTATGCCATGAACTGTCCTGTCAGAGGTCCCAACAGGAGTCCATCCTGAGTCACCTGCGTAGGGTTAACTCCCGCCTGGACACACTAACTACATCTTCGGGACCGGCTTCCAGTCGCACGACTCCTACCCCGGCAGCGTCGCTGCCCATCAATTCCATGGCATCTCTTCCCGGTCCCCGCCTCACCGCCCCGCCTCGTTTTGGCGGAGATCCCGGTCAGGCACGGGGCTTCATTAACCTGTGCACTCTGCACTTCAAACTGTTGGCACATCAGTTTTCCACCGACCGAGCCAAAGTAGCCTTCATCATGTCCCATCTCACGGGGGAGGCGCTGGCTTGGCTAAATCCTCTATGGGAGAGAGGAGACCCCCTGGTGTCCAATCTGCCAGCCTTTCTCTCGGCTTTCCGGAAGGTCTTCGATGAACCAGGACGGAGGACCTCATCTGCCTCATCTCTGCTACGCCTCTGCCAAGGAGGTCTCACTGTGGGCCAATATGCCATACGGTTCCGTACCCTTGCTTCGGAGCTTGCCTGGGATAACGACGCCCTGGTGTCCGTCTTCTGGGAGGGTCTGTTCGGCCGTATTAAAGATGAACTCGCCGGTCGGGACATTCCTACCACTCTCGACGACTTAATTACACTTGCCACCCGAGGCTATGCCGGTCGACCAGACCAAGATGGTCAAGACCAGTCAAGAATTATGCCGTGCCGAGGGGAGCTGCTTCTACTGTGGCAGTAAGGAGCACCGGATCCGTTCCTGCCCGGAGAGGTCAGGAAACACCTGTGTCTAGGATCGCTCAGAGAGGTCACCCTAGACAGAAATAAACCCTCTCCATCTCTAATGCTGTCGGTCTCTATCATCTGCGGGGAGAACCGTTATTTTGAACTGGCTCAACTTGACTCTGGAGCTGCCGGAAATCTCATCTCTCAGTCCCTGGTAGAGAAATACCAGATTCTCACCAAACCTCTGGCTGTACCCTTATCTGTCGCCGCCGTGGATGGGGGCCTCTTACCACATCCCATCCAACTCATCACCGAATCCATAACTCTGCAGGTGGGAATGCTGCACTCTGAGAGCATCTTCTTCCATGTTCTGCCTGGACTCTCTCACGCCCTCTTGCTAGGCCTACCCTGGCTCCAGAGACACACACCTGTGCTTGATTGGCAGACCGGAGAGGTTCTTCGCTGGGGACAGGACTGCCATAAGACTTGTTTAGTTCCCGTTCATCCTGCTCGTCCTTCTCCTACCCCAGCCAATCTACCCGGCCTACCGGTTCCCTATTGGTCTTTTGCGGACGTCTTTAATAATAGAGAAGCAGAGACATTACCCCCTCATAGACCATACGACTGCCCAATTGACCTGATGCCCGGCGCTACTCCTCCCCGTGGGCGTATTTACCTTTTGTCCGCTGCTGAGACCCGGTCCATGTCTGAATATATTGAGGAGAATCTGGCCCGGGGATTTATCCGGAAATCTACCTCCCCAGCGGGATCAGGCTTCTTCTTCGTCAAAAAGAAGGACGGCTCACTCCGTCCCTGTATAGACTATAGAGGCCTTAACCAGATCACAGTGAAGAATAAATATCCCCTTCCGGTCATTCCTGAATTATTTGACCGTCTGAGGGGGGCTAGAATCTTCACCAAGCTGGACCTCCGTGGGGCGTATAATCTGGTCCGTATCCGTCAGGGGGATGAATGGAAGACGGCATTCAACACCTGGGACGGCCACTATGAATATCTTGTAATGCCCTTCGTTTTCTGTAATGCTCCCGCTGTCTTTCAAGAGTTGGTCAATGACATCTTCCGTGACCTTCTCTACTCCTGCTTGGTGGTGTACCTGGACGACATCTTGGTCTTCTCTCCGGATCTTCTCACTCACCGGAGGGATGTTCGTCAGGTCCTGCTCAGGCTCAGGCAGAACCACCTCTACGCTAAATATGAGAAGTGCCTCTTTGAGCAGACCTCGCTTCCGTTTCTGGGCTACATAATCTCTCAGACCGGCCTACAAATGGACCCTGAGAAACTGTCTGCCATCCAGAAGTGACCCCGACCAGAGGGGTTGAAGGCTATTCAGCGGTTCCTGGGCTTCGCCAACTACTACCGCCTCTTCATTCCGCACTTCTCTTCCCGGACTGCCCCTATCTCGGCGCTCACCCGTAAGGGCGCTAATCCCAGAGAATGGCCGCCCGAAGCAAAGGAGGCCTTCCTTTCTTTAAAACGAGCTTTTTCCTCCGCCCCTGTGCTGCATCGTCCGGACTGCAACAAACAATTCTTTCTAGAAGTCGACGCTTCCTCCTCCCGAGCCGGAGCAGTACTTACCCAAAAGTCGTCTTCCGGAAGAATGGTAACTTGCGGCTTCTTCTCCAAACTCTTCTCCTCTTCTGAGCGCAAATATTCTATAGGAGACCGAGAATTGTTGGCCATTAAGCTGGCACTGGAGGAGTGGCGTTACCTGCTCGAGGGGGCTCTTCACCCGGTAATAATTTACACGGACCACAAGAACTTGGCTTACCTCCAGAGTGCCCAGAGACTTAACCGGCGCCAAGCCCGGTGGTCCTTGTTCTTCGCCCGCTTTAATTTCATTCTTCATTTTCGCCCGGCTGACAAAAACATCAAAGCTGATGCCTTATCCCGATCCTTTTTGGTCTCTGATCTTGAGGAGGAGCCTAAACACATCATCGACCACGCCAAAGTAATGCAGGTGGCCCCCGTGAATCTAAATCGTCTTCCACCCGGTAAGACGTTCGTAACTGTTCCTGATCGTGAGAAGGTTCTACACTGGGGACACTCATCCAAGCTAGCTGGCCACGCTGGTCAGAAAAAGACCCTCCAGCTTATTACCCGGCATTACTGGTGGCCTACCCTGCACAAGGACGTAATAGACTTTGTTTCAGCCTGTGTGTCCTGCGCCCGCAACAAGGTTCCGAGACATCTGCCAGCCTGCCGTCTCCTTCCTCTTCCTGTACCTGCTGCCCCGTGGCAGCATATAGCTATGGACTTTATAACGGACCTCACTGTCTCTGCCGGTTGTACCGTCATTTGGGTGGTCGCTGACCGCTTTTCCAAAATGGCTCACTTTATTGCCCTGCCGGGCCTCCCGTCTGCATCAGAGTTAGCTAAAGACTTTATCCATCATGTCTTCCGTCTTCATGGTCTTCCTCTCCACATCGTATCCGACCGAGGGGTTCAGTTCACCTCTCGTTTTTGGCGAGCCATGTGTAAACTGCTGGGGGTCACCTTGGACTTTTCTTCTGCTTATCACCCACAGTCCAATGGCCAAGTAGAACGGATCAACCAAATTTTAACCAGTTACCTCCGGCACTTTGTTAATGCTCACCATTCCGACTGGGTGGATCTTTTACCGTGGGCCGAATTTTCTTACAATAATCACGAGAGCGAATCTTCCTCCAAATCCCCGTTTTTTGTAGTCTTCGGTCAGCATCCTCGGATCCCGTTTCCCGTCTCCGCCTCGGTGGACAATCCGGCTGCGGAATCTCTCGTTAACGAATTTTCCTCCATTTGGGAAATTACCAGATCCACACTTCTTCAGTCATCCAAGCGGATGAAAAAACAGGCTGACAAGAGATGTCTGGATCCACCACAATTCCGTCCTGGAGATAAGGTCTGGCTCTCGTCCAAATATGTCCGGCTCAAGATTCCTTCCTACAAGTTAGTGCCTCGGTTAATCAGCCCACTGGAAGTTATCAAACAAATCATCCCGGTGGCCTATAAATTGAAACTCCCGGCCAATTTGCGGATTCCTAACTCCTTCCTAACTCCTTCCTTCTCTACTCAAACCTGTGATACTTAACTCTTTTTCCAAGTCTACAGGTACGCCTCCTGCTCCGGTTTCCACTGAAAACGAGTTTGAGGTAGAGAACATTCTGGCCACCAAAAGGGTAAGAGGAAGGACCTTTTTTCTAGTGGATTGGAAGGGGTTTGGTCCTGAGGAGAGAACATGGGAGCCCCGGGAGAACATCCATGCCCCGCTCATCCTTGATAAATTTCTGTCTGGCCTAAAAAAGGGGGGCCTAAAGGGGGGGGTACTGTAGCGTCGGCGTCCCTGCCTCCTGCTAGGCAGTGACGCCATTCCCCTCACCTCTCCGCTCCGTGCCCGGCGTCTTCCTCCCGCTCTGCTGGCAGCGCGCGCTGCTTCCCGGCCTCTGTGCTTAAGGCGCGCGCGCTCCCCCTCTCTTAAAGGGGCCGCGCGCGCCGTCCTAAGGAGTCCCCGGCCAATGGCCAGAGGATGTCACCATATATAAGGCACCTCCTCCAAAATGGAGGTGCCCGAGCAATGCTGTTGCAAAGCCTTCACTCTGCTTCAGCCCTCTGGTCCCGTTACCAGTTACCTGCCAGTCACCTGCCAGATTCCTGCTTGATACCTGCCTGATACCTGCCTGATATCTGCTTACCTGCTTGCTATCCTATGGTCTGACAGTCTGCCTACCAGAACTTGCCAGTGAGTCTATGGATCAGTCCGCCTGCGGACCAGGAAGTACCTGCCAGATACCTGCCTGATATCTGCCTGCCTGTCCAGAGACTCTTACTCGCTCACCTGGGAGCGCTCACCTGCTACCTGCCTGCTAGCCTACCTGGAGGCTTAGCTTTGACTTGCTGTGACCACCTGCCTGTCCAGAGACTCTTACTCGCTCACCTGGGAGCGCTTACCTGCTACCTACCTGCTAGCCTACCTGGAGGCTTAGCCGTCACTTGCTGTGACCACCTGCCTGTCCAGAGACTCTTGCCCGCTCACCTGGGAGCGCTCACCTGCTATCTGCCTGCTAGCCTACCTGGAGGCTCTGCCGTCACTTTCCGTGACCACCTGCCTGTCCAGAGACTCTTGCCCGCTCACCTGGCAGCGCTCACCTGCTACCTGCCTGCTAGTCTATCTAGAGACTCTTTCCCTGCTGTCACTTGCCGTGACCACCTGCCCGTCTAGAGACTCTTTCCCTGCTGTCACTTGCCGTGACCACCTGCCCGTCTAGAGACTCTTACCCTGCTGTCACTTGCCGTGACCATCCGCCTGTCAAGAGACTGTCCCCGTCACTTGCCGTGACTTCCTGCCCTTCTACCTAGAGACTGTCCCGGTCACTTGCCGTGACTACCTGCCCGCCTTCCCTGGGAGCCACCCACTTCCTTACAAGGACTGCCCCTTTGTATAGTTGCTCAGAGGTTCCACCTCCCAGACCCGTTACAGTAGGTTAGTAATGGGGGTGTCTTATAGACACCCATCATTACTAACCTGGGCTTCATGGCAGCTGGCGCTGACATGAACCCCACCACTTATACCCCCTGCCACCGCACCAGGTCAGTGTGGAAGAGCGAGGCTAAGCGCCAGATTTGGCGCACAAATAGGATGTGCCAAATATGGGGCAGCTGAGGGCTGATATTATTGCCCGGGAGGGGGCCTATAACCGTGGCCCCTTTCTAGGCTATTAATATCAGGTCTCAGCTTTCCGCCTAGCCTTTGCTGGCTCCAATTTATAGGGGGACCCTATTTTTTTTTTCTTTTTTGGGGGGTGGGGTCCCACCTGTAGAATGGGCTGTAAAGCCTAAGCTAACTGCTGTGGACTGATATTAATAGCAAAGGAAGGGGCCATGATCCTTGGCTACTTCCCAGACTATTAAATCAGCCCTCAGCTTTCCCTCTTTTCCTTAAAAATACGCGTGAGCCCAATTTTTTTTTTTTATACATTGATTAGGGGGTTGGACTAGGAAATTACATTAAATTGGTCTTTTTTTTTTTTCTTCACTAACTTTATTTGTCTTCAAAAATGCTTCAAAAACGCGTCAAAAACGCACATAGAATCCGCATGCGTTTTTCTGGCAAGGAGATTTGGAAATGGTCAGGAAAATTTCTGCATCATTTCTGCATCGTGGGCACATAGCCTAATATTGGCGTGACCCCATGAATTTCGGGCTTAGGGCCAGCGGATAATACAAAGCTGGCCCTAACCCCTTTATTACCCAGTGAGCCACCGTACCAGGGCCCTGGATGAGCTGGATACAGCGCCAGAAGATGGCGCTTCTATGAACGTGATATTTTCTGGGGTGGCTGCGGACTGCAGTTCGCAGCAGGGGGTCCACAAAGCTTGGGCCACCCTGCGCTGTGGATTCCAGCCCCCAGCTGCTTAGTTGTACCTGGCTGGACACAAAAATAGGGCGAAGCCCCACGTATTTTTTTTTTTAATTATTTCATGAAATTCATGAAATAATAATAAAAAAAAGGGCTTCCCTATATTGTTGTGTCCGGCCAGGTACAAATAGGCAGCTGGGAGTTGGGGGCAGCCCGTTCCTGGATGCTGTACCTTGTGGCATACAAAAATATGGCAAAGCCCACGTCAAAATTTTTGGGAAAAGTTAATTTAAAAATAAATAATAATTTAGGGACTGCATCTTTATTAAGCCCTCAAGTGTCATTTAGTGTTAAAATAAAGGATTTATTAAAAAAAAAATTGGCGTGGGATCCCCCATAATTTTAGTCTCTAGCGGAGGTTAAGCAGACAGCTGGGGCAGATGTTTGAAGCCTGGGAAGGGGGTAATACCCACGGAGCTTCCCAGGCTACTAATATCAGCCCCCAGCTGAATACCTAGCCTTTAATAGCTATTAAAATGGGGGACCCCCCAAAAAAATGACGTGGGGTCCCCCCTATTTTAATAGCTAGCAAAGGCTAGGCAGACAGCTGGGGGCTGATATTAATAGCCCAGGAAGGGTGCCATGAATATTGGCCCCCTCCCAGGCTAGAAACACCAGCTGTCAGCCGCCCCAGAAATGGCGCATCCATAGGATCATGTCAGCGCCAGCTGCCATGAAGCCCAGGTTAGTAATGATGGGCGTCTATAAGACACCCCCATTACTAACCTACAAAGTGCTAAAAAGAAAAATACACACTACACCCAGAAAAATTATTTATTTGAAATAAAACACACCATTTTATTTAATTCTTAGTTTACAAAAAAAAAATAGTTACCTGTCCACGTTCCTGCGCTGATCTCCCATGCACAGCTGTCACATCTGGAGATGGTGACAGCTGTGCATGGCTGCTGTAAGCTCACACTGCCGGGAACACGTCCGCTTCCGGCAGCGTGAGCCCTGACTGAGGTCACCGGAGTGCATTCAGTCAGCGCAGCTCCGGAGACCTCCTTTACGGCACTGCTGTACCGTGGGAATTTCTCACGGTACAGCAGGGCCATAAAGGAGCTAACCAGAGCAGCGCTGCCTGAACTCCGGCGAACCCGCTTATGCAATGACCGGGCTGCTTTACGGCCCCGTCATTCTGGCGGCGGCAGCGGTTTAGAGCGGTCACATTCTATGTGGCTGCTTTAAACTGGAGATCTTCGTGGGACACTCGTGGACTACTACGGAGGGGTAAGGATAAGGTTGTGGTTTATTATTTTATATTTTATTACAGGAGATCGATGGCTTCAGGTAATTAGGTGTCTAGGTGAGCATAGGTGTAGTTTTTTATATTTTATTTTATTTTAGGTGGCGATCGGCGGGGACAGGTAATGTATAAACTAATTTATTTTAGGTAACTACTGGCCACCAATGAAATGTATTTAAAATTTATTGGGGACCAAAAACAAAAAAAATATATGGGGGCCTAAAAGAATAAAAGATGTATAGGGGCAAAAATAACATATGGGGCAGTTTAAATAGCAGGATCAGGCTGATGGGAACTACTGCTCCCATCGAGCTGATCCTGCTGGCACGAGTGGACGGGGGACAGACATAGGCCGATGGGAGTAGTAGTGTCACATCGGCCTATGTCTGCCTGCACGCAGACACCCGCAGACATCGCGCACACACCCGCAGACATCGCACAGACACCGCGCACACACCAATCATGATAGGTCTGATGGTCTGGGAGGTGTGGCTGACCTATGCTTCCGTGGGAAAGTTTATGTGAGTTCATGCAATGCAGTCAAGCATGAACTCACATGAACCCTCTGAGGGCACCGCGGCTACTTCAAATGAACAGCTGATCGGCATCACCTGATACCTCAGCTGTTCATTTGAAATAACCGGCGGGAGAGCGCAGCACAGAACGGGAAAGCCGGTGGTGAAGTCTTTTCACTGCCGGCTTCCCCGCCCGGGTCCTTCGCTCCCCGCTCCCTGGTGCTGCGCTCCCCGCCTGGTCCTAACTTACGATCGGGATGTGTGGTGGCGGGGGGAGCGCAGGATCGGGGTGGGAGGCTGCGGAGAACCAGTATGGGGCTGTGTGATTGTTTAAAAGCCGGCGGCATTTTCTATACTCCATGCTCTTTTGAAAATCTGCCCCCTTTTGAGACTCCGCCCCATTTTGGACACCCACACCTGTAGGGGGATTTTTACAAAAAAAATCAGCAATAGTCTTAGGACCCAGTTCACAACATACGTTACCACCTCCCTGGGCACTCTGGGATAGTACCGGCGCCACAGGAGATCTCACAGCATGGTCCGCTGTCGCCTTTCTGTAAAGGGCCAACAGCTCCTGCCCTTCCTGCACCACGACCTGTTGTCGTTTCTCAAATGCCTGCTGCTGCGATTTTAACAGGCACTTTAATCGCTCAATAGCTTCAGTCTCATTTGCAGCTCCCTTCACAGCCATCTTTATCTGTTCCTGCATTTCTTCAGGACACTCCATTTCGCTGCAGACCATTTGCAGCTTGTCATTTAACCCCTTCTCCATTCCGTCTGGAGATACTGCACCATTCATAGCCATCACGGTACGCTGTTCACACTAGACACTTTTTGGGGCTCTAGCCCTCATCTATGATGACCCTGGCCGAATCTCCTTGGCTGCGTCGCCTCCAGCAGGGGAATCGGTCAGTAGAAACATATATAGCTCCGAATTCCACAGATGGGCAACTGATACAAAATGGAATGACCTGGCTCTCAGAAGCCATATTTGTCAGGGCCTTACTGAAAGGTTGAAAGATGCTTTGGCAGTATATGAAACCACAGAGTCCTTGGAGGTTGCCATGTCTTTGGCCATATGTGTTGATAGACACCTTCGGGATAGGGGGATAGGTGGGTGAGGCCACCTTCTCTGGAGCCCTCTTTTCAGGGTAATGCCCCTTTGCCAGGGGAGCAGTCTGGTCGTGAACCAGTACTAGGGGTTGTGGAAAAACTCATGCAGTTATGGGGTGTTTCAGCATCGTGCGTTTCCCCTGAGATCCACAAAAAAAAGGGCATGTGGTTTTTTTGTGAAAAAAAGGACATTTTATTGGGGCCTGTCCCTCGATTCCTAAACAAAAGGAGACCCGATTAACCCTTGGTAGTCTGTAATTGGATAATCAAGGGGTGCGTTTATCATCAACCAGCAGTTCTCTGTTTGTCCTGTGGTGCTAGAGAGCAAGACTGAGAAAATTTTTGTGTTTGATGACAGTGGAGGTGGAGTCAGCATGGTTGATGCTAAGTTTGTGAGAACTCATGGTCTTGCTTGCTGTACTTTAGCTAAGCCATTTCCATCTTCGCCATAGGCTCAGCACCACTTGCACAGAAAACTTTAGCTCAGATTGTACATAATGTAAGACTGAGGGTGGGGTCAGTTAATTGTGAGATAATCCCTTGCCACATCCCGGTCGGTCTTCCCACTTCAAATGTACTTGGTCTACCCTGGTTGGTGAAACATAATCCGTTGGTGGATTGGCAATCCAGAGACATCATTGAGTGGGGAGATTACTGCCATGAGAACTGTTTAAACATTTCCCTTTCTACAGTCTCTACAGAGACCTTTCCTGCATTTTTGTCTGGTTTTGAGGATGTTTTTTCTGAGAGGGGATGTCAGGATTTGCCTCCTCATTGTGCATATGACTGTCCTATTAACCTGACACCCGGAGCTAAACTACCAAAGTCCAGACTGTATAATCTATCTGGCCCTGAGAGACAAGCCATGAAGGATTTCATTGCGGAAAGTCTGGAGAAAAGACATATCAGACCCTCATTTTCGCCCGTGGAGGCAGGGTTCTTCTTCATGAAGAAAAAAGATGGCGGTCTACGTCCCTGTTTAGATTTTCGAGAATTAAATCAAATTACAATCTGAAATCTATACCCTCTTCCTCTGATTCCAGATTTGTTCAGCCAGGTTGGGGGAGCTAAGGTGTTCTCAAAGTTGGATTTAAGGTGAGCCTACAATCAGGTTAGAATCAGAGAGGGGGATGAATGGAAAACAGCTTTCAATATCCCAGAAGGGCATTTTGAGAGTCTGGTTATGCCTTTCGGTTTGACCAATGCACTGTTACGGATCCGGGTTGTGGAACCTCTGTGCTGCGGTGCAAGGAGGGGCCAGAGGGGCGTGACTAAGTATCAACTCGGTCCGACCAAGGTTGCACGGCAGCTCAGTCGACTCCGTGAATCAGGGAGGAACCGAGCAGAGGGACCAGGTGCCACTCTGGGACCGACCTTGTATGAGAGCAGGTGACTCCCACGGGTCAGAAGGAAGGAACGGACCGGTATAGCGGATGAGCTTTGGCTGGCAGGCTGACGGGTGGTCTGGTTAGACAAGCAGGCTGATTAGGCAGATAGTCAGGCGATTGTTCCGGGTAGGCAAGCTGGTGCACAACAGATAGCTGGCTGGTGCTTCCAGGTAAGCGGGCTGGCAGGCACGGCAGGTAACAGGCGGGTGCTTTCAGGTAAGCAGGCAGGCACGGCAGGTAACAGGCAGGTGCTTCCAGTTAAGCAGGCGGGCCGACACGGCAGGTAACAGGCGGGTGCTTCCAGGTAAGCGGGCAGGCAGGCACGGCAGGTAACAGGCAGGTGCTTCCAGGTAAGCAGGCGGGCAGACACAGCAGGTAACAGGCAGGTGCTTCCAGGTAAGCAGGCGGGCACAGCCCATAGACAGACTGGTGGACTGGACGGTAGCCAGACTGTCGGGCTGAAGAGAAGACAGGCTAGCGGACTGAGCAGAAGATCAGACTGGCGCATAGGACTGACTTGCAGAGGACCTGGGGGCTGAAGCAAAGTAAGAATCACAAAGCAGCAACCTTGCACGGGCACCTCCATATTGGAGGAGGTGCCTCTTATAGGGAAAGCCCTCCGTTGATTGGCCGGGGACTCTTTAGGACGGCGCATGCGGCCTCTTTAAGAGGGAGGGAGCGCGCACGCCCTAAGAGCAGAGCCAGGGAAGCTGCGTGCACCAGCAGCAGCTGCAGGGAGGATGGAAGACGCTGGAGCAGGACCGTGGTGGTAAGGGGGACGGCATCTCTGCCTAGCAGGGGGCAGAGACGCCAATGCTACAGTACCCCCCTTTATGCCCCCTCTTTTTCAGGCCAGCAAGAAATTTTTTAAGAAGAAGAGGGGCATGGATGTTCTCCCTGGGTTCCCAAGACCTCTCCTCCGGGCCAAACCCCTTCCAATCCACCAGAAAAAAGGTTTTTCCTCTTACCCTTTTGGTGGCCAAAATGTTCTCTACCTCATAGACGCCCTCAGTGGAAACTGGAGCTGGAGTGGTACCTGGATCGTCAGAAAAAGAATTAAGAACAACTGGTTTGAGGAGAGATACGTGGAAGGAGTTGGGAATCCATAAGGTGGCCGGGAGTTTTAAGCTTGTAAGCCACGGGATTGATTTGCTTAAGAACCTCAAATGGACCGATGAACCGCGGACCCAACTTATACGATGGTATTTTGAGCCGAACATGTTTGGAGGAGAGCCAGACCCTGTCTCCCGGACGAAAAAGAGCCGGATCCAGACGTCTCTTATTGGCATGTGTCTTCATCCGTTCAGAGGACTGAAGAAGTGCGGATCTAGTGCTTTCCCAAATAGTAGAAAATTCGCTGACTAGAGACTCCGCAGCAGGATTGTCCACTGAAGCGGAGATGGGAAACGGGATCCGGGGGTGTTGACCGTAGACCACAAAGAACGGGGATTTGGAAGAAGACTCACTCTCATGGTTGTTATAGGAGAACTCGGCCCAAGGTAGGAGCTCAACCCAATCATTATGGTGAGCATTGACGAAATGCTGGAGAAAGCTGGTAAGGACCTGGTTGATACGTTCAACTTGACCATTGGACTGAGGGTGATAAGCAGAAGTGAAATCCAGGGTGACATCCAACAGCTTACACGTAGCCTTCCAGAAGCGCGAAGTGAACTGGACCCCACGATCAGACACAATGTGGAGGGGTAGGCCGTGGAGACGAAAGATGTGAAGGATGAAGTCCTTAGCCAGCACAGATGCGGATGGGAGACCAGGCAGAGGGATGAAGTGGGCTATTTTAGAAAAGCGGTCAGCGACCACCCAAATGATGGTACAACCGGCAGAAACAGGGAGATCTGTAATAAAGTCCATAGCAATGTGTTGCCACGGGGCGGAAGGTACGAGTAGAGGCAGGAGACGGGCAGCGGGCAGATGCCTGGGAATTTTGTTACGGGCACAGGAGGAACAAGCCGAGACGAAATCCGCAACATCCTTGCGTAGCGAAGACCACCAGTAATGCCGGGCAATGAGCAGAAATGTCTTCCTCTGGCCAGCATGGCCGGCAGGTTTGGATGAATGACCCCAGAGAAGAACCTTCTTACGATCCGGAAGTCTTACCGGGTGGAAGATGAGACAGGTCAAACGGGGCCACGGTCATTACTCTGGAGGCTCGAGGCGGACACAGTTGGGACGGACAGCGTGTCCAGGCGGGAGTTGACAGACCGCAGGTAGGTCAGGATGGTTTCCTGTTGGGATCTCTGACGAGAAACCTCCTGGTACAGGTCAGCAAGCGAAGGAGCCTGGGGGCCACCGGGTTCCATGGCCCATGCAAACTGTTACGGATCCGGGTGGTGGAACCTCTGTGCTGCGGTGCAAGGAGGGGCCAGAGGGGCGTGACTAAGTATCAACTCGGTCCGACCAAGATCTCACTGCGGCTCAGTCGACTCCGTGAACCAGGGATGAACCGATCAGAGGGACCAAGTGCCACTCTGGGACCGACCTTGTATGAGAGCAGGTGACTCCCATGGGTCAGAAGGCAGGAACTGACCGGTACAGCGGATGAGCTTCGGCTGGCAGGCTGACGGGTGGTCCGGGTAGACAAGCAGGCTGATTAGGCAGATAGTCAGGCGAGTGTTCCGGGTAGGCAAGCTGGCGGCACAACAGATAGCTGGCTGGTGCTTCCAGGTAAGCGGGCTGGCAGGCACAGCAGTTAACAGGTGGGTGCTTCCTGGTAAGCGGGCAGGCAGGCACGGCAGGTAACAGGCAGGTGCTTCCAGGTAAGCAGGTGGGCAGACACGGCAGGTAACAGGCGGGTGCTTCCAGGTAAGCAGGCGAGCAGAGCCCATAGACAGACTGGCGGACTGGACTGTAGACAGACTGTCGGGCTGAAGAGAAGACAGGCTAGCCGACTAAGCAGAATATCAGACTGGCGAACAGGACTGACTTGCAGAGGACCTGGGGGCTGAAGCAAAGTAAGACTCACAAAGCAACAACCTTGCACGGGCACCTCCATATTGGAGGAGGTGCCTCTTATAGGGAAAGCCCTCTGATTGGCTGGGGACTTTTTAGGAAGGCGCACGCAGCCCCTTTAAGAGGGAGGGAGTGCGCGCGCCCTATGCACAGAGCCAGGGAAGCTGCGTGCACCAGCAGCAGCTGCAGGGAGGCCGGAAGATGCTGGAGCAGGACCGTGGTGGTAAGGGGGGTGGCGTCTCTGCCTGGCAGGGGGCAGAGATGCCGATGCTACATGCACCTGCGGTGTTCCAACATTTCATTATTGATATTTTCCGTCATTTGATGGGCAGGTTTGTGGTGGTCTATCTGGATGATATTTTGGTTTACTCACATGATTTTGAGACACATCTGGGGCATGTTAAACAGGTGCTTCAGATATTAAGGGATAATAAACTATATGCCAAATTAGAAAAGTGTGTTTTTTTTGTCATCTTCGGGTTTTCAGATGGATCTGGAGAAGATCCGTGCTGTCCTTGATTGGGACCGTTCCGAGAACCTGAAGGCTCTACAGCGTTTTCTGGGCTTTACTAATTTTTACTGAAAAAGTATCCAAATTATTTGGTAATTGTGAAACCCCTCACTGACATGACAAGGAAGGGGTCTGATCTTTCTAAATGGTCAGATGCCGCCCTGCAGGCTTCTTCCTCCCTAAAGAGCTGTTTTGCCACCTCACCTATACTCAGTCAACCCTATGTTTTCCAATCCTTTATTATGGAAGTTGATGCATCGGAGGTGGGGGTTGGGGTTGTGCTGTCTCAGGCTCCGTCCCCTGGTAAATGGCAACCATACACTTTCTTTTCTAAGAAATTATCTTTGGCTGAGAGAAATTATGACGTGGGTAATAGAGAACTTTTGGTTGGAGGGGGCTGTCCATCCTATTACTGTTATCACAGACCATAAGAACCTGTCATATCTTTAATCAGCTAAATGTCTCAACCCTAGGCAAGCTAGATGGTCCCTGTTTTTTAGTAGGTTCAATTTTATTGTCACTTTCTGTCCAGGGGTCAAAAACGTCAAGGCTGATACTTTGTCCCGGAGCTTCCCTGGTGGTGGTGACCATGAGAACCCTGCCCTGATTTTGCAGAAGGGGGTAGTCATTTCGGCATTATACCTTGAACTGGAGGGTGAGGTGTTGGAGGCTCAGGGGGACGCCCCTGCCTCCTGCTCTTCTGGAAGGCTATTTGTACCATCTAATCTGTGCCGCAAAGTAAGTAGGGAACCTCACAACTCTGTGCTTGCTAGTCATCCAGGTGGTAAAGCAACTGAGGACTTCCTTTCTCGTCGTTTTTGGTGGCCGGGGTTGCATCAGAATGTGATTGAACACGTGTCTGCTTGTAGTATTTGTGTGCATTCTAAACTATCGCATACCTGTCTGTCTGGTACTCTTCTTGGATTTTATTACTGACCTACCGGTACCTGCAGGCAAAACTGTGGTTTTGGTGGTTGTAGATAGGTTCAGTAAAATGGTTCACTTCGTCGCATTACTGGCACTTCCGAATGCCAAAACTCTTGCTCAGGTGTTTATAAGTGAGATCGTGAAGCTTCACAGGGTTCCCTCCGATGTGGTGTCAGATCAAGGAACCCAGTTTGTTTCCAAGTTCTGGAAAGCTTTCTGTTCTCGACTGGGCGTGCAACTGTCCTTTTCCTCTGCCTTCCATCCTCAGTCGAATGGGCAGACCGAACGCATTAACCAGAATCTGGAGACTTACCTCAGGTGTTTTGTCTCCGAAAACCAGAAGGATTGGGCATCTTACTTAACGCTGGCAGAATTTGCTATTAATAATCATTGCCAAGAATTTACCGGCAGGTCACCGTTCTTTGGTGCTTACAGTTTCCATCCACAGTTTGGTACTTTTATTGGGTGAGGGGCTTCGGGAGTTCCTGAGGAGGAACGTTTTGCTTTGTCGCTCTCCTCTGTGTGGTGGGGGGGTTCAGAGTAATTTGAAGATCATGGGAGACAGGTACAAAAGTATGGCTGACAGGAAACGCTCGCCAGGTCCGGATGTGTGAATGACTTTGTGTGGTTGTCTACCAGAAATATCAAGTTGAAGGTTCCTTCCTGAGGGCTGGGACCTAGATTTATTGGTCCCTATAAAATAACCGCCGTCATTAACCCAGCAGCGTTTCGTCTTGAGCTACCTCAGGCCCTTAATATCCACAATGTCTTTCACAGGTCTCTGCTCAAGAAATATGTACAACCTCTTGAGTCCTGTCCCCTATCACCACCCCCAATCATGGTTGATGGTAATTTGGAGTTTCACATTTTGAGGATTGTAGATTCTCGTCTCCAGCGTCGTTCCCTACAGTACTTGGTGCACTGGAATGGTTATGGTACAGACGAAAGGATGTGGGTTTCAGCATCAGAGGTGCATTTCACACCTCTTATCCTGAGATACCTGGTCCTGAGTGTCTGGAGGCCACTCGTAGAAGGGGGGTACTGTCACGGGGGTGTCAGGTGTAATAGATCGTTGCTCTAGATCTAGCTGTAGAAGGTCACTGCGCTTGGCATTGCAGACACCTTCTTAATCCTACTTCTTTTAAGACCTCCCTTCTTCTGCTTATTGACACACCCATGCATGGGAGTTAAAAACCCTCAGTTTGCTCCAGGCAATTGCCAATGATACTTCTATGTACAAGCTTGAAGCACTAGCAGTCGGCTAGCATCTTCTCTGATGTCATTTCTAGGACAGTTGGCGTTACTCCTCTGATGTCTGCTCAAGCTAAGTTAATCTCTTTTGTTTGTGTACCTTGTTATCTTTAGTAGTGTTGAGCCACCCCCGTAGTGTTCGGGTTCGGTTCGGTTCGTCGAACACCGGGATGTTCGAGGAACTGTTCGTCGAACTGTTCGTCGAACACCTTAGAACACCGTCGAACACCGTTAAAACCAATGGCAGGCAAACAAAAACACATAGAAACACATAGAAAACACCTGCAAAGGTGTCCAAAAGCTGACAAACTGCTCAGAAGACACTCTCTTTAAAAAAGCCGGCCGGCAAATTCAGCAGCGGCATACACCGGTACCCGACAATTTAGACAAGAAGGAATAGAGCATCACACATAGATTAGATAGATAGAAACATGTCAGTCACACATATAAGAAGCACAGTGACAGTGTTGGTTACTGCACTTGTCATTTAGTGTAAAGGATTTATTAAAAAAATATTAGTGTTTTCATGCACCGTCTCTTTAAAAAAGCCGGCCGGCAATTCAGCATCTGTACCCGACAATTTATAACAGAAAGAATAGAGCTTCACACATAGATTAGATAGATAGAAACATGTCAGTCACATATATAATAAGTACAGTGATAGTGTTGCTTACTGTACATGTCATTTAGTGTAAAGGATTTATTTAAAAAAATAATAGTGTTTTCATGCACTGTCTCTTTAAAAAAGCCGGCCGGCAATTCAGCAGCGGTACCCAACAATTTAGAACAGAAAGATAGAGCATCACACATAGATTAGATAGATAGAAACATGTCAGTGACATATATATGAAGTACAGTGATAGTGTTGGTTACTGTACTTGTCATTTAGTATTAAAATAAAGGATTTATTATTAAAAAAATTGGCGTAGGGTTCCCCTTAATTTTAGGCTCTAGCGGAGGTTAAGCAGACGGCTGGGGCAGATGTTTGAAGCCTGGGAAGGGGGTAATACCCACGGAGCTTCCCAGGCTACTAATATCAGCCCCCAGCTGAATACATAGCCTTTACTAGCTATTAAAATGGGGGACCCCCCCAAAAAAATGACGTGGGGTCCCCCCTAATTTAATAGCTAGCAAAGGCTAGGCAGACAGCTGGGGGCTGATATTAGTAGCCCAGGAAGGGAGCCATGAATATTGGCCCCCTCCCAGGCTAGAAACACCAGCCGTCAGCCGCCCCAGAAATGGCGCATTCATAGGATGCGCCAATTCTGGCACTTAGCCTCGCTCTTCCACGCTGCCCTGGTGCGGTGGCAGGGGGTAATAGGGTTGGGGTTGATGTCAGCTTATAATGCCAGCTGACATCAAGCCCAGGTTAGTAATGGAGAGGCGTCTATAAGACACCCCCATTACTAACCCCATAGTCAAAGTTAAAAAAAACACAAACACCCAGAATAAAGTCCTTTAATTGAAATAAAGACACAATCCTTTATTGTTCTAAATTAAACCATACTTACCATCACGCCCATTCCAGCTGAAGCCAACGATCTCCTGCAATAAAAGAAAAATAATAAAGCAACCTCATCCTTACCTTTCCATGGTTCCCACGACAGCTTCAGCTCTGCTACATCGAGATGACAGGCTGGACCGCAGCAGAACGCTGCCATCCAGCCTATCATCCCGCAGACACTGAGAAGCGCAGGCTTGCTTGCGCTGCTCAGCGTCTCTCTGTGACGACATCCAGATGAGCCGAGTTCATGTCCAATGAACTCGGCTCACCTCATGCACGTCACTGACAGCGTGGGAAAATTCTCACGCTGAAGCGCTGATTGCAGGAGAATTTTCCCACGCTGTCAGTGACGTGCAGGAGGTGAGCTGAGTTCATTGGACATGAGCTCACCTCATGCACATCACTGACAGCGTGGGAGAATTCTCCTGCACTCAGCACTTCAGCGTGAGAATTTTCCCACGCTGTCAGTGACGTGCATGAGGTGAGCCGAGTTCATTGGACATGACCTCGGCTCATCTGGATGCCGTCACAGCGAGACAGTGAGGAGCGCAAGCATGCCTGCGCTTCTCAGTGTCTGCGGGATGACAGACTGGATGGCAGCGTTCTGCTGCGGTCCAGCCAGTCATCTCGATGTAGCAGAGCTGAAGCTGTCGTGGGAACCATGGAAAGGTAAGGATGAGGTTGGTTTATTATTTTTCTTTTATTGCAGGAGATCGTTGGCTTCAGCTGGAATGGGTGTGATGGTAAGTATGGTTTAATTTAGAACAATAAAGAATTGTGTCTTTATTTCAATTAAAGGACTTTATTCTGGGTGTTGTGTTTTTTTTAAATACTTTACTAGAAATTCATGGCGGTCATGTCTAATACTGGCGTGACCCCATGAATTTTGGGCTTGGGGCCAGCTGATAATACCAAGCTGGCCCTAACCCCTTTATTACCCAGTGAGCCACCGCACCAGGGCCCTGGATGAGTTGGGTACAGCGCCAGAAGATGGCGCTTCTATGAACGCGCCATTTTCCGGGGTGGCTGCGGACTGCAATTTGTAGCGGGGGGGGGGCCCAGAAAGCTTGGGCCTCCCTGCGCTGCAGATTCCAGCCCCCAGCTGCCTAGTTGTACCTGGCTGGGCACAAAAATAGGGCGAAGCCCCACGTACTTTTTTTTTAATTATTTCATGAAATTCATGAAATAATTAAGAAAAAAAGGCCTTCCCTATATTGTTGTGTCCGGCCAGGTACAAATAGGCAGCTGGTGGTTGGGGGCAGCCCGTTCCTGCCTGCTGTACCTGGCTGGACACAAATATAGTGCGAAGCCCCACTTCAATTTTTTTTAATTATTTCATGAAATTCATGAAATAATTAAGAAAAAAAGGGCTTCCCTATATTGTTGTGTCCGGCCAGGTACAAATAGGCAGCTGGTGGATGGGGGCAGCCCGTTCCTGCCTGCTGTACCTGGCTGGACACAAATATAGTGCGAAGCCCCACTTCAATTTTTTTAAATTATTTCAGGAAATTCATGAAATAATTTAAAAAAAATTGACGTGGGGCTTCGCACTATATTTGTGTCCAGCCAGGTACAGCAGGCAGGAACGGGCTGCCCCCAACCACCAGCTGCCTATTTGTACCTGGCCGGACACAACAATATAGGGAAGCCCTTTTTTTCTTAATTATTTCATGAAATAATTTAAAGAAAATTGACGTGGGGCTTCGCCCTGTTTTTGTGTCCAGCCAGGTACAACTAGGCAGCTGGGGGCTGGAATCCGCAGCGCAGGGAGGCCCAAGCTTTCTGGGCCACCCCCGCTGCAAATTGCAGTCCGCAGCCACCCCGGAAAATGGCGCGTTCATAGAAGCGCCATCTTCTGGCGCTGTACCCAACTCATCCAGGGCCCTGATGCGGTGGCTCACTGGGTAATAAAGGGGTTAGGGCCAGCTTGGCATTATCAGCTGGCCCTAAGCCCGAAATTCATGGGGTCACGCCAATATTAGACATGACCACCATGAATTTCTAGTAAAGTATTTAAAAAAAACACAACACCCAGAAAAAAGTCCTTTAATTGAAATAAACACACAATTCTTTATTGTTCTAAATTAAACCATACTTACCATCACGCCCATTCCAGCTGAAGCCAACGATCTCCTGAAATAAAAGAAAAATAATAAAGCAACATCATCCTTACCTTTCCATGGTTCCCATGACAGCTTCAGCTCTGCTACATCGAGATGACAGGCTGGACCGCAGCAGAACGCTGCCATCCAGCCTGTCATCCCGCAGACACTGAGAAGCGCAGGCTTGCTTGCGCTCCACAGTGTCTCTCTGTGAGGGCATCCAGATGAGCCGAGTTAATGTCCAATGAACTCGGCTCACCTCATGCACGTCACTGACAGCGTGGGAAAATTCTCCTGCACTCAGCGCTTCAGCGTGGGAGAATTCTCACACTGAAGCGCTGAGTGCAGGAGAATTCTCCCACGCTGTCAGTGACGTGCAGGAGGTGAGCTGAGTTCATTGGACATGAGCTCACCTTATGCACGTCACTGACAGCGTGGGAAAATTCTCCTGCACTCAGCGCTTCAGCGTGGGAGAATTCTCACGCTGAAGCGCTGAGTGCAGGAGAATTCTCCCACGCTGTCAGTGACGTGCAGGAGGTGAGCTGAGTTCATTGGACATGAGCTCACCTTATGCACGTCACTGACAGCGTGGGAGAATTCTCCTGCACTCACCGCTTCAGCGTGAGAATTTTCCCACGCTGTCAGTGACGTGCATGAGGTGAGCCGAGTTCATTGGACATGAACTCGGCTCATCTGGATGTCGTCACAGAGAGACGCTGAGCAGCGCAAGCAAGCCTGCGCTTCTCAGTGTCTGCGGGATGAGAGGCTGGATGGCAGCGTTCTGCTGCGGTCCAGCCTGTCATCTCGATGTAGCAGAGCTGAAGCTGTCGTGGGAACCATGGAAAGGTAAGGATGAGGTTGGTTTATTATTTTTCTTTTATTGCAGGAGATCGTTGGCTTCAGCTGGAATGGGCGTGACGGTAAGTATGGTTTAATTTAGAACAATAAAGGATTGTGTCTTTATTTCAATTAAAGGACTTTATTCTGGGTGTTTGTGTTTTTTTTAACTTTGACTATGGGGTTAGTAATGGGGGTGTCTTATAGACGCCTCTCCATTACTAACCTGGGCTTGATGTCAGCTGGCATTATAAGCTGACATCAACCCCAACCCTATTACCCCCTGCCACCGCACCAGGGCAGCGTGGAAGAGCGAGGCTAAGTGCCAGAATTGGCGCATCCTATGAATGCGCCATTTCTGGGGCGGCTGACGGCTGGTGTTTCAAGCCTGGGAGGGGGCCAATATTCATGGCTCCCTTCCTGGGCTATTAATATCAGCCCCCAGCTGTCTGCCTAGCCTTTGCTAGCTATTAAATTAGGGGGGACCCCACGTCATTTTTTTGGGGGGGTCCCCCATTTTAATAGCTAGTAAAGGCTATGTATTCAGCTGGGGGCTGATATTAGTAGCCTGGGAAGCTCCGTGGGTATTACCCCCTTCCCAGGCTTCAAACATCTGCCCCAGCCGTCTGCTTAACCTCCGCTAGAGCCTAAAATTAAGGGGAACCCCACGCCAATTTTTTTAATAATAAATCCTTTATTTTAATACTAAATGACAAGTACAGTAACCAACACTATCACTGTACTTCATATATATGTGACTGACATGTTTCTATCTATCTAATCTATGTGTGAAGCTCTATTCTGTCTGTTATAAATTGTCGGGTACCGATGCTGAATTGCCGGCCGGCTTTTTTAAAGAGACGGTGCATGAAAACACTATTATTTTTTTTGATAAATCCTTTACGCTAAATGACAAGTACAGTAAGCAGCACTTTCACTGTACTTCGTATATATGTGGCTGACATGTTTATATCTATCTAATCTATGTGTGAAGCTCTATTCTGTCTGTTATAAATTATCGGGTACAGATGCTGAATTGCCGGCCGGCTTTTTTAAAGAGACGGTGCATGAAAACACTATTATTTTTTTTGATAAATCCTTTACGCTAAATGACAAGTACAGTAAGCAGCACTTTCACTGTACTTCGTATATATGTGGCTGACATGTTTATATCTATCTAATCTATGTGTGAAGCTCTATTCTTTCGGTTCTAAATTGTCGGGTACAGGTGTATGCCGCTGCTGAATTGCCGGCTTTTCATGTTTCACTGTTGGCACTGTTCCCATCGATTTGGGCAATCACTGTAATGCCACAACCACCATGGCTGTGGCATTACAGTGAGTGGCAGACAATCCCTGCATGATTGGTGCTCTAAATAGCGCCAGACATGCAGGACACGCTTTTGGTGCACGAACAGTTATCGAACATAACTCGAACAGCCGAATTTTTTGCAAATCGTTCGGGTTCGTGGAACAACTCGAACACCGCCCAAAACAGCTCGAATTTGAGATTGGCGAACAGTTCATATCGAACACCGCTCATCTCTAATCTTTAGTTTGTAGTGGAGCCTGACCAGTGCTCCCCTCCCCCTCCCTATCTATGGCCAAGTTCTAGGGTCATCCAGGGTTTATGGTCCTGCTCGGCGATAGGTGTGGAACCTATTTAGAGAAGGTAGGGTAAGCAAGGTGATATTAGATCTGCCTAGGGGTCTCCACTCCCCCTTTCCCTAGTGTTTGGGCTTCCTCCCCCTCTTCCCTTCGTGTTGCGCTTAGTCTTTCCCACAGGTGGCAGCATCGGTGGAGCACTGGTAGAAATTGACTTTCTGTTATTTACTTTCTATGATAAATGGTCGAACAGGATTAGAAAATGATTGTCACTTTCTGCAAAAAAACTGTGTGACATCTGTTCCCAGATTGTGCAGTGCAACCCCATGTATATCAATAGGACTGAGCTGTGTTACTAAACACAACTGCTGGCAGGTGTGCTATTTTCTGAATAAATCAGATTTATTATTTTAATTTTGTAAAAGCGCTTTCATAATTTTTTTCATGTTGAAGTGGACCTGCAATGTAATAGTGGCTACAAAGTGGAATAAAACATATATATACACTGCTCAAAAAAATAAAGGTAACACTTAAACAACAGAATATAACTCCAAGTAAATCAAACTTCTGTGAAATCAAACTGTCCACTTAGGAAGCAGCACTGATTAACATTCAATTTCACATGCTGTTGTGCAAATGGAATAGACAATAGATGGAAATTATTGACAATTATCAAGACACCCTCAATAAAGGAGTGGTTATGCAGATGGAGACCACAGACCACATCTCAGTACCAATGCTTTCTGGCTGATGTTTTGGTCACTTTTGAATGTTAGTTGTGCTTTCACACTCGTGGTAGCATGAGACGGACTCTACAACCCACAGAAGTTGCTCAGGTAGTGCAGCTCATCCAGGATGGCACATCAATGCGAGCTGTGGCAAGAAGGTTTGCTGTGTCTGTCAGCATACTGTCCAGAGTCTGGAGGTGCTGCCAGGAGACAGGCCATTACACCAGGAGATGTGGAGGGGGTCGTAGGAGGGCAACAACCCAGCAGCAGGACCGCTACCTCTGCCTTTGTGCAAGGATGAACAGGAGGAGCACTGCCAGAGCCCTGCAAAATTACCTCCAGCTGGCCACAAATGTGCATGCGTCTGCAAAAACGGTTAGAAACCGACTCCATGGGGGTGGTATGAGGGCCCGATGTCCACAGATGGGGGTTGTGCTCACAGCCCAACACCGTGCAGGACTCTTGTCATTTGCCACAGAACACCAGGATTGGCAAAGTCGCCACTGGCGCCCTGTGCTCTTCACAGATGAAAGCAGGTTCACACTGAGCACATGTGACAGACGTGACAGAGTCTGGAGACGCCATGGAGAGCGATCTGCTGCCTGCAACATCCTTCAGCATGACCGGTTTGGCAGTGGGTCAGTAATGGTGTGGGGTGGCATAAATGGGAGGGCCGCACAGCCCTCCATGTGCTCGCCAGAGGTAGCCTGACTGCCATTAGGTACCGAGAAGAGATCCTCAGACCCCTTGTGAGACCATATGCTGGTGCAGTTGGCCCTGGGTTCCTCCTAATGCAGGACAATGCCAGACCTCATGTGGATGCAGGGTGTCAGCAGTTCCTGCAAGATGAGGACATTGAAGCTATGGACTGGCCCGCCCGTTCCCCAGACCTGAATGCGATTGAGCACATCTGGGACATCATGTCACTCTCCATCCACCAACGTCACGTTGCACCATAGACTGTCCAGGAGTTGGCGGATGCTTTAGTCCAGGTCTGTGAGGAGATCCCACAGGAGACCATCCGCAACCTCATCAGGAGCATTCCCAGGCATTGTAGGGAGGTCATACAGGCAAATGGAGGCCACACACAATACTGAGCCTCATTTTGACTTGTTTTAAGGACATTACATCTAAGTTGAATCAGCCTGTAGTGTGTTTTTCCACTTTAATTTTGGGGGTGACTCCAAATCCAGGCCTCCATTGGTTAATAAATTGGATTTCCATTGATGATTTTTGTGTGATTTTGTTGTCAGCACATTCAACTTTGTACAGAACAAAGTATTCAATGAGAATATTTCATTCATTCAGATCTAGGATGTGTTATTTGAGTGTTCCCTATATTTTTTTGAGCAGTGTATATATATATATTTTTTTTTCTTTAATTTCGCCACTCTATTGCAGAGATATAAACAATCAATGTATTGGGCACCCAATTAGTTAACTTTTTTTTAAAGTCCAAGTGGGCGTTTTCAGACAGCGCTCTAGGGGCATGTACTTCTCTCTTCTCTGTATGATGCTGGCCAATCATAAGCAGACAGAAACACAACAGAAAAAGAAAAAGGCCTACCATAACTGAGTAGGTTTCTCAGTGTGTGAGTTGTATGACAGACAACCCTGTTGTCATGATCTAACCTTCTTCAAGATTAGAAAGCACAGATGACTATCAACTTTTCATAACATCCCTGTGGGTGGAGGTGCAGCACAGCTGCGATTAACTGTGTCACATTACAAATCCTTCTATCAGCTCTCCTCCTCTCATAGTACTGTTACCTCTGCTGTACTGACCCTTCCCCCACACTGTCTGTCCAGAGATGTGTCAGTAATCACAATTTGCAGTTAGATCAGAGCATGGTGTCATTACATCTCACACAAAATTAGCCCAGAATAGACTGCTCCTGTGTGAGATGTAATAACAGGACTAATCTAAATGCAGAGAGATTACAAATTGCCAGAGCACAGCAGACATAAGTGTGATTACTTCTCACACACTGAGAACCCTTCTCTGAGCTATGTCAGGGGTGTTCTTCTTTCCATTGAGTGTTGCTGCCTGTTTATGATTGGTCAGCATCATACAGAGAGAAGAAGTACACTCCTCCAGTGAAAACTGTCTAATAACACCAACTTGGACTTAACACAAGTTAACTCATTAGGTGCCAAATAATTTGATTGATAATATCTCTGCAGAGGGAAAGGCAAAATAAAAAAAAACAAACAAGATAAAAACATTTTATTCTGCTTTGCTACCACTATTACATTGCGTCTCCAGTTCAGCATGAATAATTTGGTAAAAGGTCCTGTTTAAGTGTCTAATAAGATTCATAGTACATATGCAATATAATGAATGTGATGACAATTTTGTTGTAAATTTTGGTACATTGAGTCTTATGGACTTCATTGAGGAGGGCCCTCCACTCTGGTCTCCCACTTTTACAGATTGAAGCAGTTATAGTATTGCATATTGCAGTATATGTCCCTTCATATGATGGTATGCCTGAATGTATCTCACTAGTCTCGCTAATTGTTCTTTGACTAGGCCTCATGAGACATTATGACATGACAGTCCTAGTGAGTGCAAGAGGTGCCCAGGATGCCAGGCCGAAGCTGCCAGCCACAGAAGTGAAGACTGCCCTGATCCAGTGGACATGGAGGAGCAGGCTGGACTTCTGACTAGGGCAGCACATATATTTTTGCTCAACTCTATGGCTAAGTATGCAGAGTACAAATTGAAAAGTAAAAGGAAATGTTAATACATTGTGATGAACTAGTGACCAAAATTAATTTTTCTATTTACAGAATGATATTAAAAATGTAAAAAAATTATACCTAACTTAATGTGATTTAAAAATAGTCATTTACTAATCATAGATTACTATGAAATGTTTAATGAGCAATTGTACAAGAATGGTGAATGTATAAACTTTGGGTGTTCAAAACTGGATAAATCAAGATTTTTTCTTTTATGGTCGAAACCAGCATTTGGTAGGTATCCCTCACATTGGGATTAGTTATCCTTCCAGATAGAACCAAAATCCTGACTTCTTGAATTGCTGTTGTGCCCTGAATTATTTTGATTATAAATATTCATATCATCACCTTACTGTAAAAATAATAGACACTTACATCCTACTACAGTCTAGTATTAATAATACTGCTAGAACAAGAGAATTCTGAAACATTCTTGGAGACTAGTCTATACCTTGTTGGCTACAAGCAGTGCTTTCCTTGGAAGTCTTTTTCTTTGTTCTCTCTGAAGATACAAAAGGTAATCCTCTCTCAAAGGCCTGATAGGACCTCTGCTGACAATAATCCAATTAACCTGATTCAGAAAACCTAAACAAAGGCCAAAACCTATAGTTTCTATGGTGTATGTAACCAAGTTCTCCACACAAGCCACTTCATCGGTAATATTTTTCATGGAATTTTAAATAAATCCATGTCTCCTGATGTGAAAGATTATCGGATTATATGAATTTTTGTCCCTATTAAATACCTGACATAAAAATCACCTTAGCCAACATGTGATTCCGGAAGAAAAACAAGAATCAGGGCTTGTCAAGCAATAAGCATCCATTATATGCCCATATGAGACTGACACAATATTCCTACAATATATTTAAAAATATATTTTATTCTTTAGATGTTTTTCACTGTTGTGGTATTTCTTTTACTATTTTGCATTCTGGCTTGGTTTAATTTTTTAATCAATATTTTAAAGTAGATCTCTGCCACCTTAATGATTGAGCATATTACAGGGCCAAATTCACTGAAACAGCACAACAATTTTGTTGTAATCACTGTATTCAAAATGCGACCACCGTCCTGCCTCTCTTTGCCTATGTCCCACCCCTCACTGATGGTCACTAATACTATATCTCAACATTTTTCACTTACTCATGAATGAACCAGCACAGAGAAATGCAGGTTACTGTCACCCCTGTGACTCCTGTGTACTCATAACTATCAATCCACTGTTCTTTTTGTTAGGCTTTATTAGCTAAAGAGCAGAATATTATTGTATTTTGAATTTTGTAAATTTCTTCAGTGGTATAACATTTTTTTCCTCCCTTTAAAATCTGGATTAGTTTTTATCAAAAGTTAACATGTTACAAAGATGATAGAAAACTAGAAGAGGAAATCAGGTGTATCCTTAGGTAGACCCCACCAGTGTCGTACTAGGGTGTCAAGGGCCCACCAGTAACCAACTCTAGGGTCTCACTTTTCAGCTGCATTGCAAATGTGACATTATCCTCAATCACAAATTTAAGTAACAATGAACTGGGTAGACTAAATGAATGGTGCACATAGTGATTCATGTATATTGTGCCAAGTACTGTTCATTGCTCGTATAAGAGTGTGCTGGCCCACTCTTGCACAGGGGCCCACATGAAGATTCTCCTGTTATCCTGTGGGCCAGTTTAAGCCTGGACCCCACCATGACAAAATGAGGTTTAAGTGGTTTTCTGGTCCCAAGATAGTGATGACCCATGCCTTGGATAGGTCATCAATATCAGATAGTTGGGGATCCGACAACCAACAACCCTACTGATCAGCTGTGATGAGCTTCAGTGGCGACCAGATATAGAAGGGTTGTTCACTAGAGGACAACCCCAGCTTAATCAATTCAGAACTTCAATTAAAATAAAAACAATCTATGCTCACCTCCCACAGCAGGGCTGTTCCAGCTGTGTTGGCGCCGCTGTTCTCAGAGAGTGACATTACTTGTGTCACATGCAGCCTGCAGCCAATGAGCGGCCTTTACTATTTCATCAGAGAGGATGTCAATGTTATGATCGGCTACAAGCACTAAGGAAAGACAGGAGATCTGTCCCTACAATAGAACTAAGCTAGATCCCTACGATGTAACGGGGAACCTGATCCTGCGATCAGACCCGCTAAAGTCCTCAGCTAGTCTGAACGAAGACCTATAGATGTGAGGGAGGGATCCCTACAAGAACTAGGGACTGGGAGAAAGATGGACACCTCCTAGCAGAAATTGTAGCAGTAAAAAGACAAACAAACAACATAGAACATAGAGGTCAAAAGACCTAGCTAAACTGACAGAGAAAGGTTACAAAGCACCTGGCTAGCTTAAGAGTAGAAATTACAATGAAGTCCAGCAAGGCCAGAAGGGCAGAGCAGGATTAAATAGGCAAAAAGGTCATGTGACCAGCAAAATAGAAAAAACCTAACAGGAGAGTTCTAACAGTCAACCCCGATGGAATATTGATGTAGTGGACAACCTCTTTAAACAAAAATAAACATAGCTGCAATGTGCAGTTCCATTCAATGTGCAATGACTGCTGCTGGGTACTGCAGAATAGCTTCTATACTTTTGAATACAAATTGTTCTGCAGTACTTAGCAGTGAACACTACAGATTAAATGGAGCTGCATATTGCAGCTCCATTCAATGTGTTTACATCCGCCCACCACTGGAGAATAATAACAGCTAATAGGTGTGCATGTGTGTGTTGGGGGGGGGGGTGTCAGATCCCCAATGATCTGATATTGATGACCTATTAAATGGATATATTATCAATATCTTGTCACCGAACAATCCTTTTAACATACACAAAGTCAAGTGTACCTCAGTTGCTGGTCGATAAATGAGCTCTTTATTCTGCCTATAATAAATGCTTGATGACCTATTCTGTTTAGATGGGTGGCCCTAAGAAAAATATTAGCTCAGGCATCTGCTATGGCTGCAATTTGTAATGGAAGCCATGATGCTGTTATTCCAGATATCCAAGCATGACAGAAATGGGGATACATCTGTGTTTCTGCAATTTTAACAGCAAAAATAATAATGCATAGAGCCCTATTATTATTTTCAAAGTTATGGAAGTCTTAATGGGAGCCATAGCAGAGACTCTGATGTCATGTGTGAACAAAGCCTAAGTATGGTAGTCCAATGAATCCAACCAGAACTATAGTTAGGCTGCTTCATTTGAAATTGGGACAAAGATTGAAGGGGTTATCTGGCCTTAAGCTACAAGTCTGTATGTGAATGCAAACTTGTGAATCCTCACATTGCGCGCACTGCACACTGTAAGGTGTCTTTGGTGCTGGCACACATATCCATCTCAACAAACAGTCCTTCTGAGGACTAATCCCTCTGCAGAGATATCAGGCAGGCAGTGTATATAGGCAGGCAGTGTATATAGCAGACTGCAGTGCATATACAGTTATATGAAAAAGTTTGGGCACCCCTATTAATCTTAAGCTTAATGTTTTATAAAAATTGGTGTTTTTGCAACAGCTATTTCAGTTTGATATATGTAATAACTGTTGGACACAGTAATGTTTTTGCCTTGAAATCAGGTTTATTGTACTAACAGAAAATGTGCAATCTGCATTCAAACAAAATTTGACAGGTGCATAAGTATGGGCACCCTTATCATTTTCTTGTTTTAAATACTCCTACCTACTTTTTACTGACTTACTAAAGCACTTTTTTTGGTTTTGTAACCTCATTGAGCTTTGAACTTCATAGCCAGGTGTATGCAATCATGAGAAAAGCTACTTAAAGTGGCCACTTGCAAGTTGTTCTCCTGTTTGAATCTCCTCTGAAGAGTGGCATCATGGGCTCCTCAAAACAACTGTCAAATGATCTGATAACAAAGATTATTCAACATAGTTGTTCAGGGGAAGGATACAAAAAGCTGTCTCAGAGATTTAACCTGTCAGTTTCCACTGTGAGGAACATAGTAAGGAAATGGAAGAACACCGGAACAGTTCTTGTTAAGGCCAGAAGTGGCATGCCAAGAAAAATATCAGAAAGGCAGAGAAGAAGAATGGTGAGATCAGTCAAGGACAATCCTCAGACCACCTCCAGAGAGCTGCAGCATCAACTTGCTACAGATGGTGTCACTGTGCATCGGTCAACTATACAACGCACTTTGCACAAGGAGAAGCTGTATGGGAGAGTGATGCGAAAGAAGCCGTTTCTGCAAGCACGCCACAAACAGAGTCGGCTGAGGTATGGAAAAGCATATTTGGAGAAGCCAATTTCTTTTTGGAAGAAGGTCCTGTGGACTGATGAAACCAAGATTGAGTTGTTTGGTCATACAAAAAGGCGTTATGCATGGCAGCAAAAAAACACAGCATTCCAAGAAAAACACTTGCTAACCACAGTAAAATTTGGTGGAGGTTCCATCATGCTTTGGGGCTGTGTGGTCAATGCCGGCACCGGGAATCTTGTTAAAGTTGAGGGTCGCATGGATTCCACTTAGTATCAGCAGATTCTTGACAATAATGTTCAAGAAACAGTGACAAAGTTGAAGTTACGCAGGGGATGGATCTTTCAGCAAGACAATGATCCAAAACACCGCTCCAAATCTACTCAGGCATTCATGCAGAGGAACAATTACAATGTTCTGGAATGGCCATCCCAGTCCCCAGACCTGAATATCATTGAACATCTGTGGGATCATTTGAAGAGGGCTGTCCATGCTCGGCGACCATCAAACTTAACTGAACTGGAATTGTTTTGTAAAGAGGAATGGTCAAAAATACCTTCATCCAGAATCCAGGAAATCATTAAAAGCTACAGGAAGCGACTAGAGGCTGTTATTTTTGCAAAAGGAGGATCTACTAAATATTAATGTCACTTTTCTGGTGAGGTGCCCATACTTATGCACCTGTCAAATTTTGTTTGAATGCAGATTGCACATTTTCTGTTAGTACAATAAACCTCATTTCAAGGTAGAAACATTACTGTGTCCAACAGTTATTACATACATCAAACTGAAATAGCTGTTGCAAAAACACCAATTTTTATAAAACATTAAGCTTAAGATTAATAGGGGTGCCCAAACTTTTTCATATAACTGTAGCATAAGAGGCTCCATTCCAGTTTTGTCTGCTGCTGCTGATAGATATTTCTAGAAATAGGCCCAGGTCTCAGGGGCCAGTAATAATTATTTTTGAACCTTAATCCTCATTATTTGCTTAAAAAGCAATCCAGAGAACACCGTTGTTCTGCGCCATTTGCTTGTTGGCACTGCAGAATACAGCCAGTTCCTTTCCATATTACAGTGCTAAAAATCCAGCTATTCAAAACTGTGGTTTGTCCGTCACACGGATCACATATAATTCCGTTGAAAATACTGCCATTTCTGACATCCATTAAAAATTTGTTTCAGTGTGTCAGTGAAGCAATTGACACCAGTTTGCTATTCAAAATAGTTACCTACAGGCCAGGTATTTAAAACGGTGTTTTCTCCGTCACACGGATCACATATACGCTTTCAGGAAATACTGCCATTTCTGGCCTCCATTAAAAATTTGTTTCAGAATGTCAGTGAAGCAATTGACACCAGTTTGCTGTTCAAAATAGTTACCTACAGGCCAGGTATTTAAAACTGGGGTTCGTCCGCCACACGTATCACATATACGTTTTCAGAAAATACTGCCATTTCTGACCTCCATTAAAATTTGTTTCAGTGTGTCAGTGAAGCAATTGATGCCAATTTGCTGTTCAAAACAGTTACTTACAGGCCCGGTATTTAAAACTGTGTTTTCTCCATCACATGGATCACATATAAGTTCGCTCCAAATTCAGTCATTTGTAGTAAGCGTGGAAGATATTGTCCTCCATTTAAAATGGGCAGGGCACGTGGCAAGGAACGGGAAACTGGATGTCATGGTGATGGTACATGCAGAGGCCGAGGCCGTGGGCAAGCTTAAATTGTGCCACATCAAACACCGACATCTTCTCGCTCGACCTTCCTGTCCAAATTAATAGGGGAGCGCAGAACACCACTATTGAACACAGAGCAGTGTGAAAAGGTTATTGGTTGGATAGCAGATAACGCTTCCAGTCACTTAGCCACCACCACCACCACCTTGTCTTCCACACGGTCAAGTCTCAGTAGCTGTGAGTCTGGACCGCATATTCTTCTTCAACCTGAACCTCCTTCCTCCCACCATGCCGAGTGCCCGGAGACAACTGATCCCACACTTGGACGCTCCGAAGAGCTATTCACTTTCCCATTTATAGATTCGGGCCTCTCGCCCGGTCCACTTGAAGCGGGGCAAGAGGAGATCGCATGTAGCAATGAACAAATATTTGAGCAGCCACGGTCACACGAAGGCAACGGAGGGAAAGTGTCACAAGAGGTGGACGATGATGAGACACAATTGACAGAAAGTCAGCAGGAGGACCAGATTGCGCAAGTGGAATACGAGGTGGTGGATGATATAGTAACTGACCCAACCTGGCAGGAGGACATGCAGAGTGAGGAGAGCAGCACACAGCTGGAGGGAGGCAGAGCACCCCAACAGGCAGGAAGAAGCAGTGGAATGACTGCAGAAAGAAGGCAGGCAACCGTTCCCCGTAACACCAACACGAAGGAAGTTGCCAGTACAACTGTTAGGTCTTCCTGAGTCTGGTTGTTTTTTAAAGACTCTGCCGATAACCCCAAAAAGGCCATTTGCACCACCTGCCAGGCCAACATCAGCAGGGATGGCAAAACAACCAGCCTGACCACCACCAGCATGATCAGGCACATGGCAGCAAAGCACCCGACTTTGTGGGCTGAACCCCATGGTCCAGGAATAGTGTCTGCGGGTGGCACCACTGCTTCTTCCACTGTTGTGCATGCAAGTCAATCACCTGTCACTGCACACTCTTAAGTAGCAGCATCAGGAAGCATGTCCCCGTCCTTGTCCCAGCGCGGCGTTCAGTTGTCCATACCCCAGTCCTTGGAATGCAAGTGCAAATATGCAGCCAACACCCCACAGGGCACACTACTAAATTCTCACATTTCACGACTGCTTGTGCTTGAAATGTTGCCTTTTAGGCTCGTGGAGATGGAAGCATTCCGCAACCTGATGGCGGCGGCCGTTCCTTGATACTCGGTCCCCAGCCGACACTATTTCACCGGGTGTGCCGTCCCCGCAATACACAAGCACATGTCCCAAAACATTAGCCGTGCCCTCAACAACGCAGTTACCGGGAAAGTCCACCTAACCATGGACACGTGGACAAGTGCTTGTGGGCAGGGACCATACATCTCACTGACGGTACACTGGGTTTACAAGCTGGACCCAGTCGGACATTGGGACAGAACACGTCCTCCCGACGCCAATGATCGCAGGCCCTAAGTCAATCAGGGTTGCCCCCACAGTCTACAGCTCCTGCACCTCACCATCCTCAGCCTCCTCCTCCTCTTTAGCCTCCATCTCTGAAATGACCACATCAGTCACAAGCTGGAAGCACTGCAGCACTGCCTCGGCCAAGCGGCAACAGGCTGTGCTGAAGCTAATATCCTTAGGTGAGAAACCGCACAATGCTGAAGAGTTGTGGACAGCTCTGAAAGAACAGGCAGATCTGTGTCTCACACCGCTGAATGTACAGCCAGGCATGGTTGTGTGTGACAATGGCCAGAACCTGGTGGCGGCTCACACAAGTACCATGCCTGGCCCATGTGCTTAACCTCGTGGTTCAGCGATTTCTCAAATCCTACCCGGAGCTGCCGGATCTGCATGTCAAAATACGCCGCCTGTGTGCCCATTTTAGAAAGTCAGCTACAGCTTCCGCGGCCCTTGCCATGCTTCAGCAGCATTTGCAGCTTCTGGCTCACAGACTGGTGTGTGATGTCCCCATGCGTTGGAACTCTACACTGCAGATGTTGGGAAGGATTTGCGAGCACAAGAGGGCAGTTGTTGAGTACCAGCATCAACAAGGCGGTCGGTATTCAGTTCATGCGCCACCCATAAGACCTCAGGAGTGGACATGGATGTCAGACATATGTACCATCCTCCAAACCTTTGAGGACTCCACCAAGATGGTGAGCGGCGATGACGCCATAATTAGCATCACCAATCCGCTTCTCTGTCTTCTGAAATGCTCTCTGCTCACAATCAAAGAGGATACATTGCAGGCGGAGCACGATGAGATGGAGCAAGGAACCATACAGGGTCATTACACACAGCCCAGCCTCATCTCATCCCAACATGGATTGGGTGACAATGAGGAAGAGGAGGAGGAGGAGGAAGAACAGGAGCTAGTTTCATGCGCTATAGACGGTAATACCTGCACAACTGTCATACCGTCTGTTCAGTGTGGATGGCCTGAGGACAGAGAGGAGGAGGAGAGCATGGTCACTCGTCCTCTTGGTGAGGACACGGAAGTTTAGCCTGTTAGCAGTCTGGCATGCATGGCTGAGTTTTTGTTAGGCTGCCTTTCCCATGACCCTCGCGTTCTCAAAATTTTGGGTGACAGTCATTACTGGTTGGTGACACTTCTAGACCCACTCTACAAGGGGAACTTTATATCTCTTATTCCTGAAGCGGACAGGTCTACAAAAATGGGGCAGTACCAGAAGGCCCTTGTTGCGGACCTATTAAAAAAATTCCCATCTGAAAATGCTGGCGGCAGAGGTCATAGTTCGTTAGACAACCAAGGACTACAGGCGAGAGAGACACAACTCCAATCCAGCAGAGGCAGGGGAACACTGTCAAAGTTCTGGGAGAATTTTCTCAGCCCCTCCCATTGCACAAGCCCTGAGGCGCGTGGTACTCTCACAAGGAGTGCAAAGTTTGGGAAGATGCTGAGAGAGTACCTTGCTGACTGTACCACCATCCTCCATGATTCCTCTGTGCCTTATAATTATTGGGCATCCAAGGTGGATACGTGGAATGAACTGGCTCTCTACACCTCGGAGGTCCTGGCCTGCCCTTCCACCAGTGTTTTATCAGAGCGGGTTTTTAGTGCTGCTGGTGTAATTATAACTGATAAGCGCATCCGCATGTCAACTGAAAATGCTGACAGGCTGACTCTTATAAAAATGAACAAGGACTGGATTGGGCCAGACTTCTCAACACCACCGAATAATAGCAGCGTAACATAAACTCAAATCCAGTGTCTTTTTTTGGGAGGTGTATTCCCATGCACACCCACACATGGGTATACACTTCCTTATTTTAGCTATTTGCTCTTGTTCTCCTCCTTCTTCTCATCCTCATCCTCCACCACCATATCATCAGGGTGACCGTGGTCCGTGATGCAACACCCACATAATTTTTTTAAAGGGCGTTTATGATGCCATTAAAAAAATTTTTTTTATACAGTATGTTCATGTATACCCCCCAGGGGTAAATGTTTGTAAGCCCATTCACTTAGTGCATGGGCATTACAACTATAGGAGACCCACTCCTTTCTAATGGGAACATTTTTTTATGAGGCGCTCTAAGTCTCTTCCAAGGGGCATTGGAGTGCCTCCCAATTTTTGGCAGCCCTTGCATTCACTGCACAGGCCAACACTATGGGAGACCCTCTCCTTTTTAATGAGAATTTGTCGTTACTGTGGCCCTGCTCTATGGGTCTTTAAATTATTAGTGGGGTTTTTCATAAATTTGGTCAGCCGTTGGACTCGCTGCATACCGTAATACTGTATAGCAGACTCTCTCCTTTCTAATGGGAACATTTTTTTATGAGGCCCTCTTAGTCTCTTCCAAGGGGCATTGGAGTGCCTCCCAATTTTTGGCAGCCCTTGCATTCAATGCATAGGCCAACATTATGGGAGACCCACTTCCTAATAATGGGAACAGTTTTTCATGAGGCCTTGTACGTCTCTTCCAAGGGGCATTGGAGTGCCTCACAATTTTTGACCGCCCTTGCATTCACTGCACAGGCCAACACTATGGGAGACCCTCTCCTTTCTAATGAGAATTTGTTGTTTCTGTGGCCCTGCTCTATGTGTTTTTAAATTGTTAGTGGGGTTTCTCCTATATTTGGTCAGCCGTTGGACTCACTGCATACCCTATAACTGTATAGCAGACCCTCTCCTTTCTAATGGGAACATGTCATACTCGTTACTGTGGCCCTGCTCTATGTGTCTTTAAATTGTTAGTGGGGTTTTTCCTAAATTTGGTCAGCCGTTGGACTTTCTGCATAACCTATAACTGTATAGCAGACTCTCTCCTTTCTAATGGGAACATGTCGTACTCGTTACTGTGGCCCTGCTCTATGTGTCTTTAAATTCTTAATGGGGTTTTTCATAAATTTGGTCAGCCGTTGGACTCGCTGCATACCCTAATACTGTATAGCAGACTCTCTCTTTTCTAATGGGAACATGTCGTACTCGTTACTGTGGCCCTGCTCTATGTGTCTTTAAATTATTACTGGGGTTTTTCCTAAGTTTGGTCAGCCGTTGAACTCACTGCATACCCTATAACTGTATAGCAGACTCTCTCCTTTCTAATGGGAACATGTCATACTCGTTACTGTGGCCCTGCTCTATGTGTCTTTAAATTCTTAGTGGGTTTTTTTCCCAAATTTTGGCAGCCCTTGCAGTCACATCATGGGCGTTACCACTATAGGAGACCCGCTCCTTTATAATTGTAACATTTTTTTTTACTGAAACCCTCCTCTATGTCTCTTCAAAGGGGTATTAGGTTGCGTCCGAAGTTTTGGCAGCCTTTGTAGTCACTGAATACGCAATAACAGTATAGGAGACTCACTCGTTAATAATGGGAACAACAAAGCATAGCCGGCTGATGGCTCTCTAACAATAGGGAGGGCTGACTGCTGGCCTTTTAAGAATAGTAAGGGCTGCCTGATGGCCCTATAAAAATAGGCTTTGTGACTTTCAGAGTCCCTCCATCATAAATGAAACTGGATGTGTCTCATGATGTGTCACACACCACATTGCCAGATAAGGTTGTAAAATGTTAAAATGACATTTCCCGGTGAATGCATTTGTCTTAAAAAAATAACGTAAAAAAAAAAAAAGACAGTAGTATCTTACTATCTTTATTTGGTATAAGAAACAGAGTCGCCAATGTAGCCTCAATATAATCACATTGTTCAGCTCCTGCACCTCCTCCTCCATCTCCGAAATGACCACATCAGTCACAAGCTGAAAGCACTGCAGCACTGCCTTGGCCAAGCTGCAACAGGCTGTGGTGAAGATAACATGCTAAATGCTTAGGTGACAAACCGTCCAGTGCTGCAGAGTTGTTGAAAACTGTAACACAGCAGCCTGATCTGTGGCTCTCACCGCTGTGCATACAGCCAGGCATGGTCGTGTGTGACAATGGGCGGAACCTAGTGACGGAGAAATGACAAACGGAGTAGATACGGTTTCCCTCTCTGCCAGTCCTTTCACCGAGCTAAAGAATATGGCTATGGTGAAATACAACTCCCACTGAGAAGCTGTTTCAGATTGAAAAACATTGGGCCCACCAGAGGATTTGATTCTGAGGGCTCACCTTTCTCTCCCGCTCAAGAGCCCCATAGCAGCTGTAAAGTTAGCGTTATCATGAACTCTCCTGATGTAGAAGCCAGGGCACACCAGAGGATTCTCTGGTGGGACCATCCAACCCTGCAGAGAAGCAGTCCTTGCTAAGAAAAGTGTGTGGGAAGGTTCCCGGACACTCTATGGCTGCTATTTTACTGAGGTGGAAACTCACGCAAACACGAGGAGAACATACAAAATCCTTGCAGATGTTGTCCTTGCTGGGATTTGAACCCAGGATCCCAGCGCTGCAAGACTCAAGTGCACTGATAACCACTGATCCAGTGTGCTGCCGTTCACCCTCTGATATCTAACAGGCTGGAGAAACTTGCACCTACAGCCACTCTATCTTCAACTCCTTTGTGAGAAAATATATTTGGGCAGCCACTCAGTCTACCAAATAAAATTCCTGAGAAGGAAATTGGGGATGGTTTCACTACTGGTACTGGGGGCAGTGCTAATACCATGGCGCCGTACCATAGTTTACTGGAAATATTCCAGGCTGGTAGGAGGCAAGCAGATTCCCACAGAAAAGTACCCGCAGTAATGTTCAGGGACCCGCACTTGTAGAAGGCGGAGACAACACCGGGAGAAATAGTGGCGGCTGGTGACCGAGTATGAACACGAGGTATGAGGCATGAGGTTGTGAAAAGCTTCAGCCTCCACGAGCCTTAAAGGCCACATTTCATGTGAAAGCAGATTTAGTGGACTTCCTGGGAGAAATGACATCTGGAGTTGATATGGTTTCCCAAGTCCTTTCACCAAGCTAAAGAATATGGCTGTGGTGAATACAACTCAGCAAAAAAAGCTGTGCACTGGCTCTGTACCGTCCCTGGCCACAGTCACTTGACCACGTGTTTGTGGGTAGGCGGTCCTTCCCAGTAACTTCACTGGGAAGGGCACGGGTAATGTTGTGGGACCCGTGCTCGTGGAAGGTGGAGACGATACCGGAAGAAATAGTGGCGGCTGGGGACCAAGTATGGACACCCGGCCGCCACCGGCATGAGGTTGTGAAAAGCTTCCGCCTCCATGAGCCTAAAAGGCAACATTTCAAGTGCAAGCATCTGCCCTGAAATTTGGCAGTTTAGTATTGCGGCCTGCATTAGAGGACTTCCTGGGAGAAATGACACCCAGAGTAGATACGGTTTCCCTCTATGCCAGTCCTTTCACCGAGCTAAAGAATATGGCTGTGGTGAAATACAATTCTCAGCAAAAAAAAGCTGTGGACTGGCTCCGTACCGTCCTTGGCCACATTCACGTGTTTGTGGTTAGGCGGTCCTTCCCAGTAAGTGCACTGGGCAGGGCATAGGTAATGTTGTGGGACCCGTGCTTGTGGAAGGCAGAGACGATACCGGGAAAAATAGTGGCGGCTGGGAACCGAGTATGGAAAACCCGGCCACCGCCGTCATGAGGTTGTAAAAACCTGCTGCCTCCATGAGCCTAAAAGGCCACATTTCAAGTGAAAGCAGCTTTAGAGGACTTCCTGGGAGAAATGACAGCTGGAGTAGATATGGTTTCCCAAGTCCTTTCATCAACCTAAAGAATATGGCTGTGATGAAATACAACTCTGCAAAAAAAGCTGTGGACTGGCTCCCTACCCTCTCTGGCCACATTCACTTAACCACGTGTTTGTGGTTAGGCGGTCCTTCCCAGTAAGTGCACTGGGGAGGGCATGAGTAATGTTGTGGGTCCTGTGCTTGTGCAAGGCGGAGGCGATACCGGGAGAAATAGTCGCAGCTGGGGATCGAGTATGGACACCCGGCTGCTGTCGGCATGAGGTTATGAAAAGCTTCCCCCTCCACGAGCCTAAAAGACCACATTTCAAGTGAAAGCTGCTTTAGAGGACTTCCTGGGAGAAATGACAGCTGGAGTAGATATGGTTTCCCAAGTCCTTTCACCAAGCTAAAGAATATGGCTGTGGTGAAATACAACTCAGCAAAAAAAGCTGTGGACTGGCTCCCTACTGCCCCTGGCCACATTCACCTGTCCACGTGTTTGTGGTTAGGCGGTCCTTCCCAGTAAGTTCACTGGAGAGAGCACAGGTAATGTTGTGGGACCTGTGCTTGTGGAAGGCGAAGACGACACTGGGACAAATAGTGGCGGCTTGGGACCAAGTATGGATACCCGGTCGCCGCCGCCATAAGATTGTGGACAGCTTCCGCCTCCATGAGCCTAAAAGGCCACATTTCAAGTGCAGGTAGCTGTGAAAAATTTGACAGTATAGTATTGCAGCCTGTGGGTCGGTGGCTGACTGCATACTTTCACTTGCATTCCAAGCAATGGGGTAGGGACAACTGAAAGCTGCATTGGGACAAGGACGTGGACGGTGATTGTTGCAAGTCTGCAACGACAGGTGCATGGCGGGAGGCATCTTCGTATGCGCCAAGAATCACTTATGATGGGCTCACTTTTAGGCAGTGACCTGGGAGTTAGAGATGCTTCCAGAGGTCTTTTCCATGCTGTTCCCATGTCTTTTCAGCACTGTATGCATGTGTCTGATGATGTGTCACACACCACATGGCCAGATAAAGTTGTAAAATGTTAAAATGACATTTCCCAGTGAATGCATTTGTCTTGGTTGAAAGCAATGCAAAAGTGCAAAAACGCATCAAAAAAGCTACGTGTGAACATAGCCCAAGGTGTGGAGGAGCATTTTTGGTTTTGGTTATTTATTTTGCCTTATATGCAAGTCATTACCCTGGAAAGGATGTTCCTTAACATATTTCCAAGGAAAATCCATTTTTGATTCGTTTTTGTATGTTTTATTGTGAGTTCGTAAAAGTGGCGTAATACCTCTGACAACGTTGTTGACAGCAGTGACCTGGGAGTCAGAAATGCTTCCAGGGGTCTTCCCCATGCTGTTCCCATGTCATTTGAGCACTGTTCCCATTGATTTGGGCAATTTTTAGGCTCTCTGCAGACCGCCGAGGGGGTTGGCGGGGGGGGCGCCTGAAAAATGCTCAAGTTTCCCATAGACTTACATTAGGCTCGTTGCTTGGGTCGAGCATCCGAGTATTCCAATTTGCTCGACCTGAGCAATGAGTACCCGAGCATTTTAGTGCTCGGTCATCACTACTGCCAATCGCATTGTTCTTCAGGACATGAGCCGCCATCTTACTTGTCAACCGACGGCTTTCTAATGGAGAACACAGAAGTGCTTGGCCGAACAAGTGCATTTGTGTATGGGAAAGTCGGCGGGTATGACTTTCCATCTAATGTACAGTATATGGCCAGCTTTATGCCTGCAGCTTACAAATCAGTGACATCATCATGTCGCAGATACCCAGTGCTACTGCAAGTACTGTCTATTGACTTTATAACAGATGCCCTTTGGTTATAACTAACATTGCTTCCAAGGGAAGCTCTCTCTTGATCATGTATATTTTAACACATTTTTTCATTCCTCTTAAAAAAACTATTTGGAACATTTTTTTTGCAACTCTGTGTTGTGGCAATCTCCTGATGTTCCTCTAGAAACATTTGAATAAAATGACAACTGGGTGTTACCATTCCTTCTTGTCAAGGGTTTTGTCCCTACACAGTCATCACTGATTGGCCCTTAGATACTCCCAAATGGTAAAAGTCAGTCATCAATTTGTTCATAGATTGCTAGGAGGAAAAAACGAGAAACAGTGCAATAAACATGCTTAGGTCACATTCATACGTTTGGTATTTGGTCAGTATTTTACATCAGTATTTGTAAGACAAAACTTGGAGTGGAGAATTGGTGCATGTGTTTCTATTATACTTTTCCTCTGATTTTGGTTTACAAATATTGATTGTAAGGCGGCGGTGTTCACACCGTGCAGTAACTGAGGCAGTGACCCAAGCAAGTCCAACATAAGCAGCTTTTATTCAGCACTCACGGTTAAAACAGAAAGTCCTCCGGTTCGCAGCCGGGTTAACAGCTAGGTTAATGCTCACCTTCATTCCTGCATTGCAGCCGCAGCTGTGTTTGTGACTGCAATGCACTCCAATGGATTTAATAGGTCTCTGTACACATTCTGGGAAATATATAACGTCCCTCATACACGATCCCGGTCACTGCCTCACATATCCCCCACCCTCTGTTCAAACTTGTGGGGTTGAACATTTGTCACCATACAGGGTGCCCAGGAAAGGGCATCCGTGTTTGCCTGCGACTTCCCAGGGCGATGTTCTACAGAGAAACTGAAATTTTGCAGTGACAGGAACCACCTGGTGACTCGCGCATTCATTTTCTTGGCGTTCCTCATCCATACCAAGGGTGAGTGGTCTATCACCAAGCGGAACTGACGCCCGGGTAAATAATAATGTAGCGATTCCAAGGCCCACTTAATAGCCAAACACTCCTTCTCTACCACGCTATAGTTTTTCTCTGCCGGGACAAGTTTTCTACTCAAATAGGTGACTGGGTGCTTTTCACCATTCACTTTTTGTGACAATACCGCCCCGAGGCCTACCTCTGAGGCATCTGTCTGTACAATGAACGTTTCCTTAAAGTTGGGGTTGATGAGGACCGGCTGTCCACGCAGGGCCAATTTCATGGACTGAAAGGCTTCTTCTGGCTGAGTGTTCCACCGAACCATTACCGATTTTTTTTTCCTTTCAAGAGATTAGTCAGGGCTGGCGTTCTCGCAGCAAAATTAGGTATAAACCGGCGGCAATACCCAAGTATGCCAAGGAATGCTTTAATTTGTTTTGTACTTAACGTTTTGGGCCAGTTTTTAATGGCCACAACTTTATTGATTTGGGGCTTGATAACTCCTCGGCCAATCACGTACCCCAAATATCGGGCTTCCTCTAGCCCTATCGTACATTTTTTTGGGTTTGCCGTTAACCCTGTGGCTCTGAGAGAATCCAGCACCGCTTGTACCTGGGATAGGTGGGTATGCCAGTCGGTGCTAAAGATGATAATATCATCTAGATACACAGACGCGTACTCCTGATGAGGCTTGAGCACTATGTTCATCAGTCTCTGGAATGTAGCCGGGGCCCCATGTAACCCAAAAGGTAAGACCACATAGTGATATAGACCCTCCAGAGTTATGAAGGAGGTCTTTTCCTTCTCCGATTCCGTGAGAAGTAACTGCCAGTAACCCTTGGTGAGATCGAGCGTGGTAAAGTACTGGGCCTGCCTCAGTCTCTCAATCAGCACATCCACCCTGGGCATTGAATAAAGGTCAAACTTCGACACTTGATTTAATTTCCGGAAATCGTTACAGAAGCATAACAATCTGTCTGGCTTCGGAATCAGTACGATGGGGCTAGCCCACTCACTCAGTGATTCCTCGATGACGCCTAACTGGAACATTTGTTTTACCTCAGCCGTGATGGCTTGCCTCCAGGCTTCAGGTATCCGGTACGGTCTCATTCGCACCCTTACCCCAGGTTCGGTGATAATGTCATGTTGGAGAACCGTAGTCCTACCTGGTAGCTCTGAGAACACGTCGGTATTCTGCTGCACCAGCGAGCGAGCCTCCCGTCGCTGCTGTTTAGTGAGAGCATCACTTTTCCTGACCTCTTCCCCGGACGCATCCCTGGCTGAAGGTAGAGAACTCTCTGGCGATATGCCCGGAGTGACGTCTGTAACTAAACACTCTCGATCTTTCCAAGGTTTTAGCAGGTTTACATGATAAAGCTGCTCAGGTTTCCTCCTTCCGGGCTGATACATCCGGTAATTTACCTCCCCCACCTTTTCTCAAACCTCATATGGCCCTTGCCACTTGGCCATGAGCTTACTCTCGGCTGTGGGTATCAGTACTAACACCCGATCGCCCTTGTTAAAAGACCTGACTGTGGCTCTTTTATTATATGTGCGCCTCTGGGCTGCTTGGGCATCTAACAAATGTTCTTTCATGATGGGCATGACCACTGCAATCTGGTCCTGCATGCGAGCCACATGTTCAATTATACTCCTATGTGGAGTCGGCTCTTGTCCCCACGTCTCTTTGGCTACGTCCAACAGACCCCTAGGGTGTCTGCCGTACAATAACTCAAAGGGGGAGAGCCCTGTGGAAGCCTGGGGTACCTCACGGATGGCAAACATCAAATAGGGTAGCAACATGTCCCAATCCCTTCCGTCCTTAGAAACCACCTTTTTTAACATGGACTTGAGGGTTTTATTGAACCGTTCTACTAGCCTGTCGGTTTGAGGGTGGTACATCGAGGTGTGCAATTGTTTTATTTTTAGCAGTTTGCACAGTTCCCTTGTCACCTTGTACATAAAAGGGGTCCCGTGATCCGTCAGGATCTCCTTAGGTAGTCCAAGGTGACAGAACATGGCAAACAGCTCCCATGCAATCAGTTTCAGCGAGGTGTGGCGTAGTGGTATAGCCTCCGGGTACCGGGTGACATAGTCGACGACCACCAGTATATGTTGGTGGCCACGAGCAGATTTTACAATGGGCCCTACCAAGTCCATTGCAATCTGTTCAAAAGGTACCTCTATTACTGGCAGGGGTACCAATGGGCTACTGAAACTTGCGGTGGGTGTTGTCAACTGACATTGGGGGCAGGATTCGCAGTACTTTTGGACCTCCGCGTAAATCCCCGGCCAAAAGAACCGCTGCAAGATACGCTCTTGCGTCTTTTTAACCCTTAAGTGTCCATCCAGCAGGTGTGTGTGTGCCAACTCTAGAACCGCCTGACGGTACGACTGAGGTACCACTAACTGTTCCACGACCTCGTCCCTGATTTTGTCTACCCTATAGAGCAACTCATCGTTGACCACCATGCGTGGAAACACAGTATCTGCACCAGGCTGTTGAGCTACGCCATTTACCTCTAACACCCTTTCCCGCGTCCAAGTCAGAGTGGGATCCTGTAGCTGAGCTGTCCCAAATGTGACCCGGGACACTTCCAGCTTGGGGATCAATGGGGTCTCCTTGACCTCTCCTGCCAGCACCTCTAGGGAAAACCTATCGGGGTCACACTCTGTCCATAGGTTGGACACCCCTATGGCAGGTACCCCTGACTCGGGTTCTTCGGGTACAGCGCCCGTAATAACTTACCAGGGGAGAGTGGATTTTGTTTTTCCACAGAGTCCAGAACAGGAGCAAATCTTTTTCCAACACAGTCCCATAGGGAATAGTTTTTATCACCCCCACCACATGTTTTATGTCTCCACATGGCATGGACAAAACTACCTCCGCGGTTGGGTACTCTCGGAGGTCCGCATGCATACACAGAAGCCCGAATGTGCATCCACTGGTGTTGTCTCCTGCCACCGACCCATGTACCAAAGTCACTACGCTCCCTGAATCTAGGAGGGCCTCTGTTAGGTATCCATTAACCAGTACCTGGCACAGTTGGGGTTCACTGTCCGGGGGGTCAGCACTCGCAGTGCAGACGGTCTGGGCGTACATTGAGACCCGGCAGTTATACCCACAGTCCATGGGCTCTGTAGTCAGGGGGCAGTTAGCAACCACATGACCCAGCCCCTGACACTGCCAGCACCTATTGGCAAGGCACGGTTAGTTCTTGTGACAGTTCGGGAGGAAACCGGTCTCCCTCCACTCTCACTCTGGGGTACCCCTTCAGCATGGGTACAGTGCTGACTGTTCTTAGCAGAGGGACGCTACTCCTTTCATGGTTCCTGGGTTGGCAGGGATTGACGTGACAGCTGCGAGGGGGCAGTCCCGGATAAAGTCCTGAGTGGCTTAGTAGCGCTCGATCAGGCTGACCACATGGTCGAGTTTGCCGGGGTCCCCTTGCCCCACCCAATGTTGGATAGCAGCCGGCAGAGTCCTCACTAGTGTTGAGCCACCCCCGTAGTGTTCGAGTTCGGTTCGGTTCGTCGAACACCCGTGTGTTCGCCGAACTGTTCGTCGAACTGTTCGTCGAACACCTTCGAACACCGTTAAAACCAATGGCAGGCAAACAAAAACACATAGAAACACATAGAAAACACCTTCAAAGGTGTCCAAAAGCTGACAAACTGCTCAGAAGACACAACTAACACATGGAAAAGTGACAAGTACATATAGTCATGCGAAAATAAAAGAGGTGGAGGAGTAAAAGGAGGGGGAGACACAGATATAGGCATGTCATGCCCTTCTAAAATCCAAAAAGTGAGAAGCCGACACGGCCAGTCCGCTCCTGCCCGTGCCACCTCCGTGTCGCCGGGTTTGTGCCAGAGCCGCGGTGAACCCTGACGGCCAGCCCCCCTCTCCCAATACTGGTGCCTGTCCGCTGGTGGGTCGAGCGAGCCCCCCTGTGGTGGAGGCAGCTCTAAGCTTTTTAATTTAAATTGTCTCTCTAATTTGAATGAATACACTTTAAATCCATTTACAAGGATCTATTGGAGGGCAAGTCTCATGCCAGCAGCCGCGGTAATTCCAGCTCCAGTAGCGTCCACTAAAGCTGCTGCAGTTAAAAAGCTTTTATAAGGATCGAGCTCGGCTGTCCACCTCAAGGCATCCTACTGCCAGTCCCAGCCCCTATGCCTTGGGGTGCCTCCTGATGCTCTTCACTAAGTATCCCATGGTCCCGAAGCATTTCCTTTGAAAAAATTAAGTGTCTAAACTACAGGTGGTGCAGCTTGCTTAACAGCCGGGATAATCCGCTCACTAGCAGACACTGCTACTAGGCACAAAGTATTTCCTGGGCTAGATGCAGTTAAAAATTTGTAATTAGATACTCTCGTTGGATGCTGAGAAAGCATTCCATAGAGTCTCCTGGCACGCCATATATGATTCTCTTAAAAAGCTTGGGGTAGGGGTCTAGGGGACCCTTTTATAGCCAAAATCACGGCCCTGTATCGCAATAAGTCACCTAGGCTGAAGATAAATGGAACTGTAGCACCCTGAGGGCTCGGTTGCTACAGACGTATTGCACCTCACCCAGAGGTGTGATATCTCACTCTCAGGTAAGGATGGAGTGTGGATCAGGACCCGACACCTGCATGCATTACACCACATTGCCGTGGGGCAGGGCGACCAATATGCCCCTGAGATGGGCACGACAGTCCCTGTCCCTGGCTGGAGTGGGGGGAGGGAACACTGAGGAAGGGGAACCCTGTAGTGCAGGACCAGGGAGGAAGCAGTTCCTGGGTGCATTGAGAAGGGAGTATAAAAGGTGGGCACCATCTTAGTTCAGTGCAGAGAAGTCTGAGCAGAAGTGGCAGGGAGCAGGGGCTCTGCATGAGCTCTGCTCCGGAGGCGGGCCTAGTAACAGAGGCCCAGGCCTGGAAGAGGGAGAATGAAGGAAGAGGAGCGGAGAAGGCTCCAGGAACGAGGAATGAAGGGATCCCAGGGGTGCGGACGGGCGAGTCGCCACCGCACGCCCGAATCCACCTGCGTGGAGGGGTCAGGCCAAAGGGGGAGACTGGTCCCCGAACTAGTGGAGGCAGGAAACGACCCTCAGCTAGAAACCGGAGGCTCTGACATTTTATGTGGCGCAGCCCCTCGCTACACCCGCTAGGAAGGCACCACATAGGGTCAGGGAAACTGGCGCCAAGTTTACCAAGAGGAGGCCCGAGGCAGCCGGACAGAATTGTTGGTAAGAAAGGCCAGACAAAGGACACACAAAGGGGGTCCTGTGAAGTGCTCCAAAGTTATCTGGGAGTTGTCTGAGCCCCTCACCTGGTGAGCACAGTACGACGTGGGCAGCCGTTACCTGCAGACGTGGTCTGGATAATAAGAACTGTGAGTAAAGGCCCTGAACTGCATCACTGACTCCGTGTCGTTACTGCTGCTGCCCTGCACCATCACCCCCATCCTCCGCATACACTGCCCTGAGGCTATACTCCTCCCGTGGGGAGTTATGCTACGCTCTGCTGCACCCACAACACCAGCCTCAGTGGTCTGCCCTGTAGCGGCGGTTCACTCTGACCGCAATCCACGGGTGGCGTAGTCGGACATTTAAACATGAAAACCACATAAATAGTTCCGCCACTGGTTTGACCGCCCTGAGCCACGGAACTGGGTCGCCGCCACGAAGACTACAACCACCAGCATCCACCAAAAAGGGTCCGGCTCCGGGTGTCCCAAGGCCCAGGGGGTGCGTCAGAACATTTTCATCACCTTTCACAATCACCAATGGGACAAGGCAGTGATGTCCTCTGTCCCCTCTCTTATACATCCTAGTGACGGAGCACCTGCTCTCATCAATTCGCCATAACCCCAATATTAGGTGGATTGAGGTGGGAGGCACCGAGTACAAGTGCTCTCTATTTGCTGATGATGTCCTAGTATATATCACTCAATCACATATATCCATCCATGCTGTTATGGCTGAAATAGATCACTTTGTTACATGGTAAAATTTTAAAATCAATGCAGCGAAGTCTGAGGCCCTCGATGTCTCCCTCCCCAAATCCATATAGGATTCCATCCAGTCCAACTTTCCCTTTGCCTGGCCCTCACAGGGTATCAAATACTTAGGAATTCCTATTCATAGAGACCTCTCCCATCTATGTTATCTTAATTTTGGGCCCTTTATTGAACAACTCCATACAGACCACGGTTGGCAAGTTTGAACTGTAAGATTCACTACGTGAACCACTGGTGTTTTGTGGAAAAGCACATGTACACTGTGTTCCAAATTATTATACAAAAAGTGTTTAGGAGTGATAAGGGAAGAATTTGTTTGTTTGTCAGTTAAACTCATTGATGGTGATGTGTGTCAGGGCTCTTTATATCACTGTAAGCAATTGCAGACACCTGTGCTAATTAGTTTGGCAGGTGTGTCCAATGAAAGGCAAGACTACTTAAGAAGGCTCTCTCACATTATTAAGCAGCCTACATTTTCTGCCAAAATGGGAAAGAAAAAGGATGTGTCGGCTGCTGAGAAGCAACAAATTGTGGAGTGTTTAGGTCAAGGCATGACTACAATCAACATTGTGCGATGATCAGGATGAAGTGTCTTGGCAATCAAGAAGTATGTAGCTGATTCACAGTACACACGTGTGCGTGCTGATAAGGGCAAATTGAGGACTCTTTCCTACAGGCAATTACGTCAGGTTGAAAGAGCAGCGGCAAAAAAGCCTTGTCATAGCAGCAGACAAGTTTTTGAAGCTGCTTGTGCCTCCAACGTCCCCCGAACAACAAGATGCAGGGTCCTTCAGAGGTTTGCAGCTGTGCATGCGCCATCCTGTCGACCTCCTCTATCCACTTCACACAAGCAGAAACGGCTCCAGTGGGCCAAACATTACATGAAGACTGATTTCAAAACTGTTTTGTTCACGGATGAGTGCCGTGCAGCGCTCGATGGTCCAGATGGATGGAGTGGAGGATGGCTGGTTGATGGACACCCCACGCAAACACGGCTACAGCGCCAACAAGGAGGAGGTGGAGTAATGTTTTGGGCTGGAATCATGGGGAGAGAGATTGTCGGCCCCTTTAGGATCCCTGAAGGCGCTAAAGATGAACTCCATAATGTATGTGGATTTTCTCAAACAGCACTTCCTGCCATGGTTCAAGAAGAAGAACCGTGTATTTCACAGCAAGATCATTTTTCTGCATGATAATGCACCATCTCATGCTGCACATAAAACATCTGCATCTCTGGCTGATATGGGCATAAAAGGGGACAAACTTATGGTGTGACCCCCATGCTCCCCTGACCTCTACCCCATTCAGAACCTTTGGAGCATCATTAAAAGGAGTGTCTATGATGGCGGGAGGCAGTTCACATCTAAGCAACAGCTCTGGGAGGGTATTCTGTCCTCATGCAAAACAATTGAAGCAGAAACCATCCAAAACCTGACAAATTCAATGGACGAGAGAGTTCAGAAGCTCCTTTCGAACAAGGGGTCCTATGTGAAAATGTAACATCACCTAGAATAAAGTTTTGAGTTGAAAACTGTTTGATTTCAGTTTCTAACAACCTGCTAATGCTCATAATTTCAAAAATGACCATTTTTTTGGTCTTTATTAAAATGAAAAGGTTGATCGAAAAGTTTGGGGGATCTAAGAGTGTGGCAACCCAGTAGTCATGATTACTTCGAATTCTGACAATATGAGGGTCATGCTGCAGGTAGTGCAGCAAGAAGGCACTTATGTGCCTTGCGCATCTCGGAGCCCCAAAATTATTTTCCGGGCTAGATGCAGCTAAAAATTATTTTTAATTTTAAATCTGGTGAAGCTTTAGTATAGATGGCCTAATAGGATCAGTGCTGCACACTGCTACAAAGCCCAAATTATTTTCCAGTCAAGATACAGATAAACATGATTAGTAATTTGAAAGCTTAAAACGGTTGGTAGGGTGATTTTAACCAATCATCAAGCTTTTACTCTCCCCAGGATGACACAGGGGTAGAAAAGTCGTTTCGGATCCATGATTTGTTCATCTTTATGAACGTGAGTCTGTCTACATTATCAGTGGAGAGCCGCGTGCGCTTATCTGTCAGCACACCACCAGCAGCGCTGAACACACGTTCAGACAGAACGCTGGCTGCGGGGCATGACAAGATCTCCAAGGCGTAAGTGGCTAGCTCCGGCCATTTATCCAGATTGGAAGCCCAAAAAGAGCAAGGGTCCAGTGACACAGTCGTGGCTTCAATGTTTACTTGGAGATACTCCTGTACCATCGTCTCTAGGCGTTGACTATGTGTCAGACTTCTTGTCTCCTGTGGCCTTGCAAAGGATGGGCTAAAAAAGTGGTGAAATGATTCCGCAAAATTGATGTTACCAGCAGATACTGTGGTTCTGTTACGGTTTGAGTGCTGAACACTTGACGGTCCCACGGTTGGCAAGTTGGAACTGTGAGATTCACTACGTGCACCACTGGTATTTTGTGGAAAAGCACATGTAAGATTCTGCAACAGTCTCTGCTGATACTCCTGCATGCGTGCATCCCTTTCTATGGCAGGAATAATTTCTGCAAATTTACTTTTGTACCGGGGATCTAACAGTGTGGCAACCCAGTAGTCAGGATTATTTCTAATTCTCACAATTCGAGGGTCATGTTGCAGGTAGTGCAGCAAGAAGGCACTCATGTGTGTTGCGCATCCAGGAGCACCAAGTCCCTGTTGTGTTGGTGGCGAGGTAACAATCATGCTTCCTTCCTCTGTCCTCTCCCCCCAACCTCGCACAACAGAAATTTGATCAAGGTCTCCCTCATCTGATGAGTCTTCCATCAGTTCGTCCTCCACTTCTTCCTGGGCTCCTGCACCTTCCTCACTAGTTTGGCTGCTACCATGCGCCCTGGTAAAACCATCTCCCCCACCCTCACATGCCTGCCGCCTTGGTGCTGCCGACCGTCTGGACCTTGCAGATGTTAGCCCTTCCGCATACAACTCCTCCTCCTCTACTTCCTCCACCTCCTCTTGTGCCACCACCTGACTCCGAATTCTGTTTAACATGTGCTCCAGCATGTAAATCACCGGAATAGTCATGCTGATAATGGCATCGTCAGCACTAAACATCTTCGTCGCCATTTCAAAACTGTGCAGAAGGGTGCATAGGTCCCTGATCTGAGACCACTCCTCCAGCGTGATTTGCCCCACCTCTGAATCTCGTTGGCCCAGGCTATACGTCAGAACGTATTGCACCAGGGCTTGTCGGTGCTGCCACAGTCGCTGCAACATGTGCAGAGTTGAATTCCACCGGGTAGGCACATCGCATTTTAGCCGGTGAAGTGGCAGGCCCAACGACTTCTGTAGAGATGTAAATCGCTGAGCTGCGGGATGCGAACGGCGGAAGTGAGCACACAGCGACCGTGCCCTCTGCAGAAGGCCATCTAGTCTGGGATAGTGGGCTAAAAATTGCTGGACAACCAGGTTCAACACGTGAGCCATACAAGGCACGTGTGTGACATTGCCCCGGCGAAGGGCCGCACCCAGGTTTGCAGCATTGTCGCACACGGCCTTCCCTGGTTTCAGGTCCAGTGGAGACAACCATTCATGAAATTGGTTCTCCAGAGCTGACCACAACTCCTCAGCTGTGTGACTCACATTTCCCAGACATTTCAATGTAAAAACCGCCTGATGACGTTGAGCCCTACTGCCAGCATAGTAAGGAGGTGTGCAGGATCCCTTCTGCGCAGTTAGAAAGCTTGTGGCATGACCAGACAGGCTTTGGGTGCAGGTGGAAGACCGAGAGGAGGTTGAGGAGGCAGAAGCAGTGGAGGAACTTTGACATAAAGAGGATTGACGCACAACTCGTGGGGACGGCAAGACTTGGACAGCAGCCCCTTGTCCTGCTGTCACCATAGTTACCCAGTGCCCAGTCAGCGACATGTAACGCCCCTGTCCATGCCTACTCGTCCAAGTGTCTGTGGTGAAATGCACCCTGTCACACACAGAGTTTCTCAAAGAAGCGGTGATGTTGTGTGCGACATGCTGGTGGAGCGCAGGCACACCTTTCTTTGAGAAGTAGTGCCGACTGGGCATCTGGTACTGGGGCACTGCGACGGACATAAGGTCTCGAAAATCCTCTGTGTCCACCAGGCGGAAAGGCAGCATTTCTGTAGCCAAGAGCTTGCAGATGGTGAAATTCAACCTCTTAGCTTTCTCATGGCTAGGAGGAAATGGTCTTTTACTTGTCCACATCTGAGGGACCGAGGGCTGGCTATTGTGCTTAGACGGGGTTGATAAGGGTGTCCCTGGCAAACTGCCGGTCTGTGAGGAAGATGCAGGCGGACATGTTAGGTTGCCTTCATCCAAAGGTGGTGCTATCGATGTCGGACAGCGCTCAACACCAGCTGGTGTTACCACCTCCAAAGAAAATGATGACCTGCCAATCACGCTTGTTGTTGCGGGTAAAGAGGTGGCAGGTCTGCGCCCCAAAACAGGTGTGACTGCTGTCCCCCCAGTCACAGAGGATGAAGAGGCCGCGGATGCACAAGATATGGCAGACGGTGGTTGGCCCGGCCGGCTAGGCCGCATTGTAGCACACTGAGCTTCCCACTGCAACTTATGCTTCATGTCCATGTGCCGGTTCATGCATGAAGTACTCAAACTATGTATTTTTTGGCCTCTACTTAGCTTTTGCTGACAAATGTTACAGATAACACGAGTTGGGTCATCTTTATCGATCTGAAAAAATGCCCAGGCTATGCAAGGCTTAGCACCCATGCGACCTGAAGAGCCACCACGACTTGTGGTGAGAGGCAGAGTTGTGTTTGAGGATGCAGTTGTTGACGTGCTTCCAGTACTACGTCTCTGTCCAGGAAGGCGCAACCTGACCTCGTCGTCACTAGCATCTTCCTCCACCTCCTCTGCTGACCTCATCTCTTGGCTGACTGTGGGTTGACAGTAAGTGGGATCTCCGACCTCATCATCATCACCCTGTGCGTTATCACACCCGTCGTCCTCAGAGCCAACCTGTTCCTGCCCTGACAAAAAACTAAAGTTGTCGCTCCAATCAGGTATTTGAGTCTTATCATCGTCTTCCTCATTGTCTCCACCAACAGGAGTTACAGTTTGGGAATGAGGGTCTACATTATGGTCAGAACCTTCTGCGTCTGGTCCTGGATCCGACTCATAAAGATTCTGGGCATCAGTGCAGATCATTTCCTCGTCTGGATTCACAGAAGCGCTGGAGTCGACCTCTGATTCCCAGGCTATAGTATGAGTAAACAGCTCTGCAGACTCAACCATCTGTTCTACCTCATACTCAGACGGGCAGCTGGAGATTTGGGAGCTGTGAGGAAGCAAGTGCGATTTGGGTGACACCTTTGAGGACTGAAGTATTTGTGATGTTGAAGTTGATGTGGAGGAGAGCCCACTTAAAGGAGCACTTGATATCCGTTGAAGCACCTGCTGTTTTTGTGCCTCATCTGGAATTTGTAGCGATTGGCGTGGCCGTAAGAAAGGGATCTTATCACATTGTCCGCTAAAAGAAGTAGACATTTTAGTTTGGCTGGAAGATGGTCTTTCTTCTGCAGATGTTACTGTTGCTTTAACACCTACCCCACGGACACAACCTTTTTTCCCCTTCCCAACACGCCTATTCCCCTTTCCACCAGCAGCAGGCCTTTTTCCACTCATTTTGGTGGTTAACTAATTCACAACTCTGGAGTTGTTTGCACAAAAAAAACAATGGATGGTAACCGAGCAGAGCTGAGTGGCCAAACTGTGGTATTAGGCCAAAACTATTGGCTGGGTTAGATGCAGAAAAAAATTATTTTGAATTTGCAACCTGATGGAGGTCAGTATAGATGGACTAATACAAATAGTCCCACACACTGCTAGAAGCCCAAATATTTTTTCAGAGGTACTGTAGATGCAGATAAAAATTATTTTTAATTTGCAACCTGATGGAGGTCAGTATAGAAGGACTAATAGAACAAGTCCCACACACTGCTAGAAGCCCAAATATTTTTTCAGAGCTAGATGCAGAAAAAAATTATTTTTAATTTGCAACCTGATGGAGGTCAGTATAGATGGACTAATAGACCAAGTCCCACACACCGCTAGAAGCCCCACTATTTTTTCAGAGCTAGATGCAGAAAAAAATTATATTCAATTTGCAACCTGCTGGAGGTCAGTATAGAAGGACTAATAGAACAAGTCCCACACACAGCTAGAAGCCCAAATATTTTTTCAGAGCTAAATGAAGAAAAAAATTATTTTTAATTTGCAACCTGATGGAGGTCAGTATAGATGGACTAATAGAACAAGTCCCACACACTGCTAGAACCCCAAATATTTTTTCAGAGCTAAATGAAGAAAAAAATTATTTTTAATTTGCAACCTGATGGAGGTCAGTATAGATGGACTAATAGACCAAGTCCCACACACTGCTAGAAGCCCAAATATTTTTTCAGAGCTAGATGCAGAAAAAAATTATTTTTAATTTGCAACCTGATGGAGGTCAGTATAGATGGACTAATAGACCAAGTCCCACACACCGCTAGAAGCCCAAATATTTTTTCAGAGCTAGATGCAGAAAAAAATTATTTTTAATTTGCAACCTGATGGAGGTCAGTATAGATGGACTAATAGACCAAGTCCCACACACTGCTAGAAGCCCAAATATTTTTTCAGAGCTAGATGCAGAAAAAAATTATTTTTAATTTGCAACCTGATGGAGGTCAGTATAGATGGACTAATAGACCAAGTCCCACACACCGCTAGAAGCCCAAATATTTTTTCAGAGCTAGATGCAGAAAAAAATTATTTTTAATTTGCAACCTGATGGAGGTCAGTATAGATGGACTAATAGACCAAGTCCCACACACTGCTAGAAGCCCAAATATTTTTTCAGAGCTAGATGCAGAAAAAAATTATTTTTAATTTGCAACCTGATGGAGGTCAGTATACATGGACTAATAGACCAAGTCCCACACACTGCTAGAAGCCCAAATATTTTTTCAGAGCTAGATGCAGAAAAAAATTATTTTTAATTTGCAACCTGATGGAGGTCAGTATAGATGGACTAATAGACCAAGTCCCACACACTGCTAGAAGCCCAAATATTTTTTCAGAGCTAGATGCAGAAAAAAATTATTTTTAATTTGCAACCTGATGGAGGTCAGTATAGATGGACTAATAGACCAAGTCCCACACACCGCTAGAAGCCCAACTATTTTTTCAGAGCTAGATGCAGAAAAAAATTATATTCAATTTGCAACCTGCTGGAGGTCAGTATAGAAGGACTAATAGAACAAGTCCCACACACTGCTAGAAGCCCAAATATTTTTTCAGAGCTAAATGAAGAAAAAAATTATTTTTAATTTGCAACCTGATGGAGGTCAGTATAGATGGACTAATAGACCAAGTCCCACACACTGCTAGAAGCCCAAATATTTTTTCAGAGCTAGATGCAGAAAAAAATTATTTTTAATTTGCAACCTGATGGAGGTCAGTATAGATGGACTAATAGACCAAGTCCCACACACTGCTAGAAGCCCAAATATTTTTTCAGAGCTAGATGCAGAAAAAAATTATTTTTAATTTGCAACCTGATGGAGGTCAGTATAGATGGACTAATAGACCAAGTCCCACACACTGCTAGAAGCCCAAATATTTTTTCAGAGCTAGATGCAGAAAAAAATTATTTTTAATTTGCAACCTGATGGAGGTCAGTATAGATGGACTAATAGACCAAGTCCCACACACCGCTAGAAGCCCAACTATTTTTTCAGAGCTAGATGCAGAAAAAAATTATATTCAATTTGCAACCTGCTGGAGGTCAGTATAGAAGGACTAATAGAACAAGTCCCACACACTGCTAGAAGCCCAAATATTTTTTCAGAGCTAAATGAAGAAAAAAATTATTTTTAATTTGCAACCTGATGGAGGTCAGTATAGATGGACTAATAGACCAAGTCCCACACACTGCTAGAAGCCCAAATATTTTTTCAGAGCTAGATGCAGAAAAAAATTATATTCAGTTTGCAACCTGATGGAGGTCAGTATAGATGGACTAATAGAATGATGCTATGCCCAAAAGATTTTACTTCACTAGGTGCAGTAAAAAAATTGGTATTCTATACACAGGTATTATATCTTGCAACACAGATAGGCTACTCCACTGACTAACACACTCTGCAATAGGCCAAAAAGGATTAGCTTTGCTAGATTCAGCCAAATGCTGTGAAAAAAACTTGCACAGCACTGGCACAGACCTGCCTGGCAAAAACTGATAGGAACTCATGTAACCTAGTCCTGAAAAGGACTCCAATTACAATTAGTCTTTACTCCCACAACCTATCTATTTAAGAGCACAGACCTCCCTGATAAAAGTCGTAGGAAATGCTGTAACCTAGTCCTTAAAGGACTGCAATCACAACTATTCCCTACTCCCAAGCTATCTGTATATTTGTGCGAAAATTGGCTTGAAATTAACAAGGTATAGCGCACACAGCAACAGCGGTGCCGTCTAACACGCAGCTGCAGCAGTGAGAAAATGGTGGCGACGGGGAAAATGGCTTGGTCTTATAGGGCAAGGACATGTGACATACACTGCCAATGACACATGCCCTTGCTTGTGTGAAAAAAAGCAGTTCGCTCCGTGTGTGCGCTGCTCATAGGCTGACAGATTGCACCTCCCCACTGTAAATGCGGGAAAGAGAAAAAAAAATGGAGATCTTCATTGTTCCTGCAGAGATCCATCCCCTGCCCCTCCCCCCACCCCGCTGTACACTCAAACTGCGTATTAACATTAATTTTCATCATTACTGAGAAAAAATCCAGTTATGATTTTGGTGCACGAACAGTTATCGAACATAACCTCGAACAGCCGAATTTTTCTCAAATTGTTCGTGTTCGCCGAACGGCTCGAACACCGCCCAAAACAGCTCGAATTTGAGATTGGCGAACAGTTCGAGTAGAACAACGCTCATCTCTAGTCCTCACCAGCCGGTCAACCACCACCCTCTCCACCATTTGGGCTGGAGCTAAAGTCTCAGGCTGGAGCGACCTCTTTACCAGCTGCAGAAGGTCATAAGCCTGAGCCCGAGCTCCACATAGGCCCATGAAAATACACGCTGAGCCCTCACGTATGTATTGACCCCCAGTCGGGCAAGGATCTCACTTTTAAGCCTCTGGTAGTCCTGCGCGTCCTCCCGACTGAGGTTGAAGTAGGCCTTCGGGGCATCGCCGACCAAAAAGGGAGCCACCACTTCCTCCCACTGGCCGGCTGGTAGGTTTTCCCGGGCCTCTCGACGTTCCGGGGCTGGTGCCGTCGGCGTCTCCCACAGGGCTGTGAGCTGCTGCACGATCAGCTCATTGGTGTGCTGCTGCTTGAGCTGCTCCTGCTGCTGTGTGAGGACCAATTGCCTTAACAGCTCCTCCATTTTGTCCACGGGGTTGGGCTGAAAGGTGGCCGGCCGGATTGTGGTCATCCAGCTGCGGGTGGGGCATGCCTCAGTCACAATGCCCGCATTCTCCACCAAACTGTAAGGCGGCGGAGTTCACACCGTGCAGTAACTGAGGCAGTGACCCAAGCAAGTCCAACATAAGCAGCTTTTATTCAGCACTCACGGGAAAAACAGAAAGTCCTCCAGTTCGCAGCTGGGTTAACATAAGTCTATAACAACGGTTGCCGTGGGTAACGGCCACGCCGGGCTGCTCAGAACCTGACGGGTGCAGAGCCTTCCCTAGCGTAGGTTCAGCTACACACAGGCCCGCCAAGCTTTCCTGCTATGTTCCTAGCAGGTCCCAACACTGAACAACACTAATCCTTAGTGCAGGAGTTTTTAAAGGACCTGTGGCAAGAGCCACTGGAAAACCCGGGTTGGAGGGAGGAGGCCGCCCCACTACCTTCTTGTAGTGTCCTCCAAGAAATGACGGCCCTGCCGGGTTTTACTTAATCTGCCTTAGCCAGGTAGTCTGACCAGGTCAATGCTCACCTTCATTCCTGCATTGCAGCCGCAGCTCTGTTTGTGACTGCAATGCACTCCAATGGATTTAATAGGTCTCTGTACACATTCTGGGGGATATATAACGTCCCTCGTATACGATCCCGGTCACTGCCTCACATGATGTAAAATACTGACAAACAGGCTATCCCTGCATGTGTCACAGATGTCTAACAGATGTGACATATGCAGCAACGGCGGCTGTTACTGAAATGCTGAGCGCGCTTAAACTACTCGACGAGTGCCCGAGTAGTTAAAGTAGTAGTAGTTGCCCAAGGGTTAAACGAGCATGCTCGCTCATCACTAACAGCTACGTATACCACATGTATCTACATAACACAATTCCATTTTTGGGATGCACTTGTTGAGATGATCAGATGATTTTTTTTATTCTTTCATTAATAGTTGTAAGTTATTACTTTTTTATTTTTCTGTAAGCTTCCCTATATGAGGTCTCTTTTTTTGTGAGGCGAGTTATAGTTTTTTTTAAGTACTATTTTACCAAACACATACTTAAGCATTATATAGGTTTTCACTTTTTTATGAATTTAATATAGGGAAAAAATCATGCTTTTTTTTTACGCCATATACTGATCACTGTACTGTAAATAATCTCTTCTATTGTAAAAAAAATTTTATTATTTTTTAATAATTTATTGCAAAAAAAAAAATTTCTTATCCCTATTATACAGGCAATATAGAGATGTAAATCCTCATTTACTTAAATAGGTCAGAAGTGAACAGTAGTGATGAGCGAGTATGTTCGGTTAACTGTTTTGGCGAATATGCTTGGGCAAGTACTGAGTATCTTCAGCGTACTCGGTGATATGTTTGAATCACTCCCGTGTGCATGATTTGCGACTGTTTGACAGCTTTAATACATGTGAGGAATGCTTGTACGCTGAAGATACTCTGTACTCGCCCGAGCATACTCGCCGAAAGGGTTAACCGAACATACTCGCTCATCAGTAACAAACAGTTTTTGCTCTAATTTTATTTCTGCTGATCTTTTTTTTTAAATCTGTCATGTGGTTCCAAAGATATTGTGCTTTTTTTATTTAGTGTTACATTTTATGGTCTTTCTCTTTACCAAGGGGGCATGGCTCCTAAGGTAATGATGCAGAGTAGTGTAAAGATACACAACCAGAAAATCCTGTGTGTAATACCCCTTGCTAAAGACCATAATATTAAACAAATACTAAATAAAAAGGCCCACATCTCTAGAACTGTATGGCAGATTAAAAGAAAAAAACAACAAACAAAAATTGGAATACTCAGTGAAGCAGTGGGAATAAAATAAGAGAATATTGGCCACTTTTGACCTAGTGATAGTGACAGGTCCTCTCTAACAGAGTCTGTGGCTCACTGTTAAGGTTTCTGCCTGTCATGGTACAGGTTATGAGTTTGAATCACTGGGAAAAAAAAAAAAACATAAAAAACCCTTAAATAATAATCTACTATATAATTGTCTTATCCCGTCTGTCTGTCTGTCTTTCTGTCTGTCTGTCTGTCTGTCTATCCTGGAAATCCCGCGTCGCTCATTGGTCCGGCAGCGGCCAATCAGCTCCGCGGGATTTCTGAAAAAAGATGGGGGCCGTTAGCGGCTCATCTGGCGGACGGAGGTCAGCGGCGATGCAGCGGGGAGATGAGCGGCGCTAGCAGCACAACTACCCCGACCGGCGCCGCTGACCTCCATGCGGCTAACGTCGGAAGATCAGCGGCTTGGCCCGCTGATCTCCCGACAGCAAGTGTGAACGGAGGACCGGGGAGCGGTGCCACCGGTCGGGATGCTTCTGCTGCGAGCAGCCACTCATCTCCCGGCTTCTCGCAGCAGAAGGAGCCGCACAGGCAGCGCCGCTCCCCTGTCCTCGCTAATACGGAGCCGCACGAGCAGCGCCGCTCCCGGGCCCACACTAATACGACGCTGATTGGTCGCGGTGGCCGACCGCGACCAATCAGCGAGATGGGCGGCAAATTTAAACGCCGCTCTGCTGATTGGTCGCGGTGGCCGGCCGCGACCAATCAGCGAGATGAGCGGCAAATTTAAACGCCGCTGTGCTGATTGGTCGTGGTGGCCGACCGCGACCAATCAGCGAGATGGGTGGCAAATTTAAACGCCGCTCTGCTGATTGGTCGCGGTGGCCGGCCGCAACCAATGATCGAGATGGGCGGCAAATTTAAACGCCGCTCTGCTGATTGGTCGCGGTGGCCGGCTGCGACCAATCAGCGATATCGGCGGCAAATTTAAACGCCGCTCTGCTGATTGGTCGCGGTCGCCGGCCGCGACCAATCAGCGATATAGACTGTAAATTTAAACGCCGCTCTGCTGATTGGTCACGGTGGCCGACCGCGACCAATCAGCGAGATGGGCGGCAAATTTAAACGCCGCTGTGCTGATTGGTCGCGGTGGCCGGCCGTGACCAATCAGCGAGATGGGCGGCAAATTTAAACGCCGCTGTGCTGATTGGTCGCGGTGGCCGTCCGCGACCAATCAGCGAGATGGGCGGCAAATTTAAACGCCGCTCTGCTGATTGGTTGCGGTGGCTGGCTACCGCGACCAATCGGCGAGATGGGCGGCAAATTTAAACGCCGCTCTGCTGATTGGTCGCGGTGGCCGGCCGCGACCAATGATCGAGATGGGCGGCAAATTTAAACGCCGCTCTGCTGATTGGTCGCGGTGGCCGGCTGGCTGCGACCAATCAGCGATATCGGCGGAAAATTTAAACGCCACTCTGCTGATTGGTCGCGGTCGCCGACCGCGACCAATCAGCGAGATGGGCGGCAAATTTAAACGCCGCTCTGCTCATTGGTCGCGGTGGCCGGCCGCGACCAATCAGCGAGATGGGCGGCACATTTAAACGCCGCTCTGCTGATTGGTCGCTGTGGCCGGCCGCGACCAATCAGCGAGATGGGCGGCAAATCTAAACGCCGCTCTGCTGATTGGTCGCGGCCGCCGGCCGACCGCGACCAATCAGCGAGATTGGCGCCAAATGTAAACACCGCTGTGCTGATTGGTCGCGGCCGACAGCCGTGACCAATCAGCGAGATTGGCGCCAAACTTAAACAACGCTCTGCTGATTGGTCGCGGCCGCCGGCGACCGCTACCAATCAGTGAGATTGGCGCCAAATTTAAACAACGCTCTGCTGATTGGTCGCTGATGCCAGACTCGACCAATCAGCGAGATTGGCGCCAAATTTAAACAACGCTCTGCTGATTTGTCGCGGCTGCCAGCCGCGACCAATTAGCGATATGGGCGGCAAGTTTAAACCCCGCTCTGCTGATTGGTTGCGGTGGCCGGCCGCGACCAATCAGCGATTTTGGTGCCAATTTGAAACACCGCTCTGCTGATTGGTCGCAGTCGCCGGCCGCGACCAATGAGCAGTATTGGCGCCAAATTTAAACCCCGCTCTGCTGATTAGTCGCAACCACCGGCCGTGACCAATCAGCGATATTGGCGCCAAATTTAAACACCGCTTCGCTGATTGATCGTGGTGGCCGGCCGCGACCAATCAGCGATATTGTCGCCATATTTAAACATCGCTCTGCTCATTGGTCGCGGTTACCGGTCACGAATAACCAGCATTATTGGCGACAAATTTAAACACCGCTCTGTTGATTAGTCGCGGCCGTGACCAATCACCATTATTAACGCCAAATTTAAATAACGCTCTGCTGATTGGTCGCGACCGCCGGCCGCAACCAATCAGCATTATTGCCGCCAAATTTAAACACCGCTCTGCTGATTGGTCGCGTTCGCTGGCCGCGACCAATCAGCATTATTGCCGCCAAATTTAAACCCCGCTCTGCTGATTAGTCGCGACCGCCGGCCGTGACCAATCTGCGATATAGGCGCTAAATTTTAACACCGCTTTGCTAATTGGTCGCGGTTGCCGGCCTCGACCAATCAGCGATTTTGACGCCAAATTTAAATACCGCTCTGCTGATTGCGCCCGGTCAGCCGCATACCTATTCTAGAATACCCGATGAGTTAGAATCGGGCCACCATCTAGTTATAAATAAAGGCCTCTACTAAGCACAGACTGTTGCTGAGGGACTCTCCTGAGTTAGAGGGGGAGAATCTACACAGTAAGAAAACAGAAGAACCACAGCAGTGTCTTGACAACAAACCTGCAGTGTGACTGGGCCTCTTCTCTCATTGGCACCAGTGCTACTTTGGGAATATTTACTAAGCTAAATATATTCGAATTCTGGATCAATTTCCAGTAAAAAAAATGGCATATATGCTTTCCGCCGGATATAATGCATGTTTCAGATACTTCTTGTATTTGTCACATCTGAACATAGCCTTAGAAACCAAATGAGTGAGTACTGAAAAATGCATGAATTGTCAATGAGCATTAGTGTAAAAAGTAAACTCAGACCACGATTGAAAGGAACAAGAGAGAGTGAGAAAAGACCCGAGCTTATTAGGTAAAAACCTTTTGATTGTGTTCACTGTAGGTTTAACAGGAAAGCAGCAAAAAAAAAATAAAATAAAGAGTGTAAGGTTATTGCAGAACATCACATTAACATCCCAAATGCTACATATGCTACACAAATATAGCAAATCTACAAGATCTCCCCCAAACCATGTCCATGTGTGTATAACACAAGAAGATGTCTGCATGCATTCACATATTGTTTGCACGATAATAAAAGACATGGCTAAAAAAAGCTTCCAGGGTGACAGGCATTGGGCAGACAGGGTTGTTAGTTTATGTAGGCTATAGGCAGAGTCGACTGGAAAATTTTGATCACTTTAATTTACTATATCCAGCATGCCTGCTGTACTCGCCCAGCGCCTTTATCAAGCTGTGTGAGGTGGTATTGATTTTTTTATTTTCTATGTAGGATAAGAAGACAGAGAGTTAGGAGCAAGAGTGAATGAAGAACCTTCCTCAGATTACTGCTATTCTCAAGCTTATTGCATCCTGTCGTTTGTAGTTTCAGATGATGTCCAGTGTGTCAGAGATGCTTGAAGCAATAAACGGGGTGAATAACAATAGAAAGGCAATGGGAGAATGGAAAAAAAATAGAATCTACAAAGAAAGTGCAAATGCAGGAAAAAAGTCGAATTTGAAAAGAACACTTGCTATAGGCATTTAGATGTGTGCAGTGCCGGAGCCGGCTGTAAATGTCCATGACAGAATTCACTTTGCTGTCGTTTCCTCTGAAGGGCTGGAGGATTTTTTGTCTGTCTGCTCTGAGGTTGAACAAGATATAAAGTAAAATAAAACACGCATTCTGGAACCATGCCCTCTGCCGTGTCTCTCTGTAGAACATTTGACTATACAAACATAGAAAACTCACTTGTGACTGTCCTTCATCTTAGGAGAATGTATAAGTACTATAGCTCGATACACAAAGTTAACTGTCAAAGATACAATCAAAACTCCATATGACAACTGCTATTTCTTGCTCCTAGTACTGATAACTAGTGACTTTGGGAAAGAATTGTCGGTAAACTGCATCCATACGGCTGAATCTTAAAAACATAAGATATGTTTTCAAGATGCCATCAAATTTTAGTGCTTAAAAAGTAACCATTGTTTTAACTTTTATTTAAAAGCTCAATAGTATACAAGAAAATCAGCAACTTTATAATATATCTTTTAAGGTACATTTGCTTCTTTCTTTTGGACTGATCTCCTTCTCAATTCAAGGGTAAAATCTGTCTTCAAGTAAGGACAGATATTCACATTACTGAGATAGGAAATGACAGTTGGTGCTCATAAGATTCTATGGAGAAGGGAGGGTGAATAGGAGGGAGGAGTTAGAAGCAGACACAGATATTCTGCTGCAAGTTCTGCTGAAATGACAGCTACACTTTGAATCAATGGTAAAAAAAATAAAGTTAAAATGTAACTATCATTTCAGAAGAACTTGCAGCAGAATGTCTGTGTCTGCCTTTAGCTCCTCCTTCCTCCTCCTCCTTCCATGGAATGTTAAAAGCACCAACTGTCAACTCCTACTTAAGAAAGTCTGTCTTCAGTGAATACAGATTTTACCCCAAAATGGAAATCCAGGAGGAGAAAAAGCAGATTTCTCTGCTAAAATAAATTACAAAGTGGTTTATTTTCATGTGTACTATTGATTTATGAAATAAAAATGAAAATGACGGTTAATCTTTATGTTTTTTCTACTCTCACTGATTTCATTGGATACCTGAGTGAAAATTTCTAGACTGAAATGACTGCTGGGATCTCTTAGTCGCAGTTTACACTTTTGTTTTCCTAGAATATTGTTTTTACAAAAAAAATGTAGAAAAATTTTGCCATTAACACCATAGTACATCTAAGGGCTCTGTAAATCGGTTGAGAATCCCCCATTCAAGTCTATGGGTGGCCCAAAAAATTAGATGCCATACGAAGCCACAATATAGCATCTGATATTTTTTTTTTTATATTAAAATTCGGTAACATAGGCAACTGTAAATGGTCATGTAAATCGTTGATAGCTGTAATGAAAAACGGATTGTATGCGAATGACAAAGGAGAAGAAAATCTTCCACTTTTCTGGATGAAACGCCAAACTATTTTTTATACCCTTGTGTGAACCTGCCCTTAGCAGGAATTTTCTGATGGCCATCACTATGAGTTTATCTGTCATAAGAGAAACCTTGATGCAAAAACAAAGCTTCCAACCTATATGTCCAAACTACATAGCACTATTATTTGTTCTGGCTCATGCACCCTGGCATGGAAGCTGTATGTCCATACACAGAGCTTGTACGGCTCCTGTACAGTAGAGCCATAGATGCTCCACACACGGGTGCATAGGTGCCGCAGACTTCATGCACATGGAGACATCCTTCCTCTGAAGTAGCCTAGTGGCATGTGTCACAATTGTCTGTACAGAATACTGCAGAAAATATGGAATCAGGAACATGAGATGTGGCCCTCAATGATAGTGCACACAAAAAGGATTGGTAGGTTCACAAGTTTATACCCAGCAGATTTGTTGCAGACGTTTCTGCAAATGACTCTATCATCTGACGCTGCAGATGGAGAAAACCCATTATTTAGATCTATTAAATAGCATTTCAATCTCAGAAATTTCTGCAACAAATTTTTGGCTGTAAAAATAATCCTCCCTATGAAATCAAAGGCATTCAGAGGTACAGCAAAGCCCTATAGATGTCTATGGGTGCCATATTGACATATTGAGAGGTTGTAATCTAGCTGTGTGCATGAAACCCTAGGTCTCAACCAGATGTCTGCTTTTCTCATACATGCTCATATAGTCTATGGTGCTGTTCACGTCATTATTTTTTTCAGGACTGAGTGTCTGCAAAATAAATCAATGGAGACATGTCCATTTGTGAGCTGAGTCGGGGATCAAAATCACCCATACAAGTCTGCGGGTCCATGCGGCCATTTTGAATAGTATAATGGGTAGGAGAAGCTTCACAATTTTTTAAATCATTGATAGTAAAAATGGACAAACTGGAGAAATACTGATGAAAATCTTATCCAGTGTACTGGTGAAAATCTGTGTATTTTTCACATATAAAAAAACACCTAAATAAGACGTTAGGCTGGAATCAGCCATCCGTGCGTTGCGGTTTGAGTATGAACAGTGATGCACAGCCTAGTCAAGGGTCTCCTAATCTTAACTTGACAGCCTCAAATATGTCTATGAGGCTGTAGAGTTCATATTGAGAGACTCACCCCGACAAACGGATGTGTGAACGAAGCCTTATTCGAAAGCTGAACTATATAAAGTATTCAGTATCAGTACTATTATCCGTCATACTAACGACACAAAAGGTGATGTTTTCATTCAACTTTACTTCTGCAGTGTTGGCATCACGTCGTCGGTGCTGCAGCCAATCAGTGAGATCACCCGCTCTGAGTGGTTGATGCCAACACTTCCAGCAGAACCACTTACTGTAGCTCAGTTCCTGGCACCATTCACATGATATTAGTGCCGCAGACAATATCATATACCGGCGGGAGGCGGACCTGGGGGAGGTGAGTAAACCAGCCAATGTTTTCCGAAACAACAAAAAAATGAAAGAAAAAAGTTTTAAAAGGTTCTGAATGAATGAGAATTTGTTGAAACAGCAGTCGGCGACTTGTTTTTGTTCAAACTATTGTACTTGTTGTTTGCTACGTATACCCCCTTTTTAACATGTAAAGTGCCATGGCATTAATGGCGCTATAATAATAAATAATAATAATAGATGTGTTACGTGACAATTTTCTGATTTTGCTTTGAATAAAGGAGCCAAGCTGCAAACAAGTCGCAGGCGACCAGTGATAAAGAATCCAACACATTTGGATACATATATGACTCTTTGTCGCATGTCACATTGTGACACCATAGAAAATCATTACATCCAATATTGCAATGTATCTTTGAGATTCCGGTGTCGTCGTGTAGCCCTGGCCTAAATCGTACTCCACAGAAATCATTTTATTTTTACAATTTTTTTTCCTAATTTAAATGAAATCTGTAAGAATCACAATATTTCAGGCCGTTTCTTTTCTTTTTGCATAAGCAGTTTCTTTATGAGGTTTGTGTTCTGCAGTCAAAAAAAAAAGAAGAAAATAAAAAGAGCAAATGTATCCTGCTGTCTGCGGCATCATTTCTCCTGTTGAGTATAAACCAGAATCTGCTGTTATTTTTAGGCCGTGGAGAACGAGGCTAAATATTGCATTAATTGCCTTATGCCTGTTGCTGTTAACTAAATATTTCGTAATTTCCTAGCTGTCATGAACTGGAAGTAGCTGAATCTACAAATAAAAGCCACAGCCGTGGAAAATGAAGAATGGTGCAAGCTGCTTTCTATCACCTATAAATATTCGAAGTGATTGGAAGTAAACACTTATTCTATTGAATAATACATTGAAATGAACGGCTCATTTTCTTGATATGTACCACATTTTGAAGATTTGCAAGCTAATTATTCCCATGTGTGACAAGGCTGACTATTGATGTGTTCCACTGTCAGACACTGTCAATATTCACAATAATAGCACATCTGCACTTGATCAATAACTGTAGAGTAGATGCATCATCTAGGAGCGTTTATGCATGTGTGTGCGTGCACGTGTATATAATATATAAAATTAAAATTAGGCTGCACTACATATCTTGTAATATATACACAAAACAGAAGGGACAAAGGTTACTTGCTACTGTTTGCAATGGACGTCAACCTATAATTATTTAATAATAGGCTAGTGGGTATAAGCGGGCATATATATACCCCATTATTTCAAAATCAGAAAATCAGATCTTTTAAAATCCTTTCATTTAGTAAGTAAGTAAATTAAAATTGAATTGTGATCAGTCATCCAATTTGTTGTCCATTCATCTAAATCATGATCTTTAAATCCTAAAAATATAGCATGTTGCATTATTTAGTATAGTAAATGGCAGATTACATTGAAACTGATTATAAATGTGCCGTCCCTTAAAACCCATAGAAATGAATGAGTTTCTTCAAAATGTTCTCGTATATATAAAAAAAAAAGGTGCAATAGTAAATCAATAGTGTATGAAGACCATAATGTCACAACTCATGGCTGCTCGATGTGCCCTCATAATTAGAAATAGTAAATATGTTTCGTAATGCTATTTGGTATGGAGTTTTTTATTTTTTTGGGGGCTTTGCAGCTGGCAACCGAGCCACCGAATCAATACTGCAGGCTGAAATAAAACATATGAAGATACGATCAAACAAAATTGAATTTCATACAAAAGTTAGCAAATCTATATCAGATTATCACAGCAAAACTTCATTGTCATTGATCTATCATGTATTATTATTGTTTGGACAAAATTGTCATGGACAGGCATTTAGCAGCTAGTAAGAGCCTTGGGGGTATATAAAGAAGATTACATTGATGTTTGGAGGTTATGGGAGTGTAAAGGACCATCAAGCCTGATGTCTGCTATACAGAGATGTTTCCCACATATTGTAATATGTAGTAATGTACATTTATTCTTCATTATCACACCTTGTATTCACACACTTCTTTTAGTTCAGTCATAATCATCAGTAAATCTAATTTCCAATCTCCTTATTTTATCGGGCCTTCAATTTGTGAGAATCATATAAAAGGACAGTTATTGTTTGCTTTCGGATATATACAGAAATTACTATCAAACATTGTACTTCTGCAGAAAGTCTATTGCTCCTCATTGGAAAAGACGAGGTTTAATGATCTCGAAATGGATGGCTGATTAAAATGAAAGGTTTCAGCCAAATTGCATTGTACGCGCTATTTTTTTTTAAGTTTTGAATTGCACCTTCATTTATTAGATTTTAAAAGGGAGAAGACTTGTCGTGTCTGACGTACTGTAGAAACGACACTTTGGTTGACACTGCAACACCATGCATGACACAGAACAATAAGGAAGGATGGTCATATACTTCTATTAGGGTTCGGGATATAAGCCTTATTCTCAGGATGTTGTGAAATACTAAGGCTCCTTGCCCAGACAGATGGCTTTGTTGTCTGACTTTCACAGGCTCTTGGAAATGCAGTTGTAGTAAATAATAAAGCTTCATTGATATTGAGAAGCTAAAATGTCTAAAAAGTGGATTACCCCCAGTCCTGTGTAAGGGTACAAGATAGAATTTACTATTTATAGTAGCATTATTTTATAGATATTTTACATACACATAAGTCTTCATCCAAAATCCAGAATATATTATTTGTCCGTACTGTTGCTTGTTGAATAATCGTGCTATGACAACCTGACGATTTTTCCATTTGTAAGACAATGGTTGTCATTAAAAAAAATTAAAAAGAGCTAAATGTGATCACGTGAGCATGATGGAGTTCAGTAATGCCTCAATGGTGGGGGAACTCATTGTACAAGCAGGCATCTTTTAGGAACCACTAGGTGTCACAAGTGTTCTTCATGGTTGAGGAATTGCCAAGGTACATGAGGCCATCTAAGAATAATCATTTTGGGTGCAAATACTGCTCCCCCTAATACTCAAATCATAATGCTATTAATAATGCATCATGCACTCCTGGTTGAAGTAAATTGTCCTCTAAGCCCTCACTGTTTGAAACGTCCTTACAATATCTTGAAAATTCTTGAAGCACAGTGATAAGAAGGCAGCCATATAAAACCTCAAAGATGGGTTGTGACGCGCCCCCTGGGCCAGTGCTGTTTGGGGAATACCCGGAGCCGGATCAGATGGGGGTTGTAGTCTCCGAGTGGCGGTGACCCGGTCCGTGCCCAGGGTGTCAAGCTCAGTGTGTGGCAGTCCTACAGATGTTGCTGGATGTTCTTTAGTGTCGACTACGCCACCCGTTGATTTGCGGTCAATACGGCCGCCGCTGCAGAAGGGTCCGCTGAGGCTGGTGGTGTTTGTGCAGCTCTGGTAGTATAACCCCCAACGGGAGGGGTATAGCCTCAGGGGGTCAGTTGCAGAGGATGGTGGTTGTGGAGGTGCAGTGAGGATGGTAATGAGACTCAGAGTCGGGCTGTGCAGTTCAGGGTCTTTACTTACTGCTTTTGTGTTGGTCACTCCGGCCTTGAGTGACCACCCGAGCCGTGCTGCGTCCACCAGGTCCTGGACTCGGCCAACTCCCAAGTAATTCTGGAGCGTGATCCTGAGCTCCCTTTCTGACGTCCCTTCTCTCTGGCCTTCCCCACCAGGGATCCACCTATGTCCGGCTCCCTCGGGCCTCTTGTTGGTAAAACCCTTGTCTCTGGGTTCCCTGACCTTATGCTCGGTTTGCCTTCCGGGTGGATTTAGTGGGGGGTCGTGGCAGATCCTGCCCATGACCTCCGGTCTCTGGCTGAGGATTAGTGCCCTCCACCAGCTTGGGATCCGGTACCCTTGTGCCAACCCTTCACCCTTCTGGTTGTATTTGGGCTCTTGGGGTTCCCTCTTCTCCCCCTCTGGGTCCTTCTTTCTCCTCTCTCTCTCTCTCTTGGCCTTGGAGCTGCTCTTCTCCTCTGCTCTCTTCCTCTGCAAAGACTGACTGGTAACTGTCTGCCTGTCTGACCCTGATCTAAGATGGTTCCCACCTTATATACTCCCTCTATGTGTGAGCTCAGGTGACCAGCACCCAATGAGCTCCTAGCATTACCCAGACTGCTCCCCCTATCTGCCCCTACACTACTGGGATGTTCCACCCCCCTCCCACTCCAGCCAGGGACAGACACTGTCGTACCTGCACATATACTGGTGGGAGTACCATTGTTCTGTCCCCCGGAAATGGGATGTATGTAGTGCATGCAGCCTACTGAGCTCAGTTCCACACTCCATCCTTACCCGGGAGTGGAATACCACACCTCTGGCTTGAGGTGTAATACCCCTGTAGCAGCCGAATCCTCAGGGTGCTACAGTTGTTATTTGGGAAAAGTCAATTTATCCCCACACAGTTCAGGACAGCATGTTAAGAACAATTGAATCATTTAAGAAGAAAAGGACTGCCCTACTCCTCAACAGCTACTTGGTACCAGACAATTATTCCCATTATTATGTCCACCTTTTTGTATGTTAAAGAGGACTTGTCACTAGCTCAAAAAATTGATCTACCTTGCAAAAATTCCTAAGTTCTCGTGATTCTGCTGTTCTTTTCAGTATTTCGCTGCAGTGCTCCATTGCCAAGATATTCACATATGTTTATTCTGCAGAGCAGTATGTGAAATCTCTGGTTGCAGACCAACTGGGCGTTTTTTCAGAGTCCTCAGGGGCTATGTGCTTCACTCCTTCCTTCCACACTGCAAATTATAGCTCAAAAGCATCTGACTCTGCTAGATCATGTACCAGTACTATGAGTGTCAGTATCTGAGAGGGAGGGGTGAAAGCGCATGTCCCTAGAGAAGACTCTGAAGAAACACCTAGTTAGTCTGCAAGCAGGGGTTTCACAAAGAGAGGCCGAATCAGGGGAGCTCAGGGATTTTTACAAGGTATTTGACTCCATTTTACTGAGCAAAGAGCAAGTCCTCGTTAAGTGAACAGACCATTGTAAGAGCATTTTTTTTAGTTCTTGGCAGCATAGCAAATGCTAACAAATCATCAGATATATAACAGGTTCCATGTTATTCGTCATTACAGTCATATTGGGAAAGATAAGGACTGGACTTCTGTATCTTCTATGAAGCGTCTCTCCTTATTAGTGGGCAGCACTGTTGCTTTACAGTGCTGTGATCCTGGGTTCAAATCCCATTAAGGACAACATTTACAAGGAGTTTGTGTCTTCTCCTCATGTTTTCACGGATTTTCTTTGGTTCCTCCCACACCCCAAAGACTTAGGCCCTAATTCATCAAAGCAATTTTGCCAGAATATTGGTGTAAATTGCTTTGAAAAGTAGCAAAATTTTGCCACAACTTGGAGTTTCACTAACATTTTGCGAAACTCCACCGGGAAACATCAACGGTCTTCATGAATTGGGGCCTTACTGATAGGGAATTTAGATTGTGAACACCAATGGGGACAGTGATGATAATATCTGTAAAGCGCTGTGGAATATGATGGTGCTATGTAAGTAAATAAAATAAATGAACAACAAAATAAATTAACAACTGCATCTCTTCAGTGGTTTGATTGTGGCAAGCTGCTGTTTTTCCAGTCTTTTTCTTGTCTTGTCAGATCAAATTTGTATAGCAGCGTTATTTGCCTTATAGATGCTAAAGTAGTGTATGCACCTTTATGTAATTGCAATATTACTATTGGAAAAGTAAGCAATAAACTTCATGGGCCATGTTATTATTTACATAAAATACATAAAAAATAATTAATCTAATGCTTCAGAATAAAATAGTTTTTAGAATCTTGTAGTCTGTTGAGGCCTTACACTTTGCCTCTCGGTATAATTGTAAAATACTTTCAAACCACCTTGAATATGCTCCTTGTTGGCTTTAAGGGATTGTCTACTCTATCTTTGTTTTAACAATTGCTCATGGGACATGATTTTGTGACATGTACTAATATATATTTATTCCAGGTTCTCCTCCTTTGCTGATTTTGTGCATGAAGTATATTGGTAAAGTTGCCTCTTATTTATTTTTTTGAACAGAAATGATCTTAAATTAACATTATTTTAAAAAAAAGGTTCTAGACTAATTTTCCTCTGTTTTTGAAAGGGTTAATGTGAAGAAGAAATCAGATCATAAGCTTCCACACCTGAAATCAATCTCTAAGGACAGCTCCGAGGCTCTGAGAATAGCAAATAGATTGATATATTATGCATTTGTTCCCTATTATTGATACTGAATGGTTTACAAAGAGTCTCAAAGTCTGGAATAATGTTCTCTGAAAACCTCTTCAAAATGCGCATAGGAGAAAAAAAAAAAAAAAGGAACAAGGGAGGAAAAAAAAAAACCCTTTAATCACTTGAGTATTAAACCACAGCTTTATCCAACAGTGACATTAATATTGGCAACCAGACATACAAAAGAGTCTCTTTATGGGCACAGTGCAGCTCTCTCATGCCAGCGCTACTTCTGTAAAGAATACTGTTCTGATATCAATCAACGGAAGAAATTCAGAAAACATAATAATACTCAAGGCCATTTTCTTGCTGTGCATAAATACAAACTGCAGCTTATCTACTATAATAATATCTCATATGACATCACTTCCTTTAAAGTAGAAAATAATCTAAGGCTATGTATATCCCATGGAAATGTAACAACAAATTCTTTGTAACTGTTCCCAATGATATCTCTTTAGCTGCTGTAAAATAATCCAGACCTGAATGTTAAAGGAAAATGGCATGTTTACTGTCAAAGGAAGTGATGTCAGTAGCTGCCTATCCTGTGGAGAGACAGTTTGATGTGCAGGCATATGATCCGCCAAGCTGACTGCTGCCCAAGCTTTATCTCACAAATGTTCTCATGACTAGTAATGAAACTATTTTCACAACAGACACAAAGCAAGGCAAGTTTACAGGATGACATTTTTTACTGATTTTTTTTTTCTAACGCAGAAGTGTAGCTGTATGATTAGATACATGATTTAAGTTTTTTTTGCGTTTTCATTTTTTTGCTCCCCTTCTTCCCAGAACCGTTAATATGGCCGTATGAGGGCTTGTTTTTTTTTGCGGGACGAGTTGTACTTTTGAATGAGAAGTAAGGTGAAATTGCAAAAAAAGGGCCAATCCAGAATTGTTTTTTTTTTTTTTTTTAATCATGTTCAATATATGGTAAAACTGACCTGCCATTATGATTCTCCAGGTCATTACGAGTACGTAGGTACCAAACATGTGTAGGTTCTTTTTTATTTAAGTAGTGGAAAAAAGACAAAGTTAGTAAGAAAAAAAAAATAATGCCATTTTTCTTAGACCCGTAACATCTCCATTTTTCGTGATCTGGAGCTGTGTGAGCGTTTATTGTTTGCGCGCTGAGATGAAATTTTTATTGATACCATTTTGGGGTAGATATGATGTTTTGATCACCTGGTATTGCATTTTATTGCAATGTTGCGGCGACCAAAAAAATGTAATTCTAGCTAATTGATTTTTTTCTTATTATGCCATTTAACAATCGGATTAATTTACTTTAGATTTTGATAGATGAGACATTTCTGAACGCAGTGATAACAAACATGTATTTTTTTGTTTGTTTTATTTTGAATGGGGCAAAAGGGGGGGTGATGTGAACTTTTTTTTTTTTACATTTTTTAAATATTTTTTAAAACATTTTTTTTTACTTTTTACTTGCTTCAATAGTCCCCTTAGGAGACTTGAATCTGTGATCTTCCAATCACCTGTGCTACACATAGCAGGGCTTCAGCATAAATGCTGATCTGCTATGAAAGCTGGCCACGGGCTGGTGTTCATAGGAGGTTCTCAATGACAGGCACGGGGTTGTCATGCCAGCCCATAGGCACCCTGCGATCATGTGACAGGGGTGCCGATGGGCGTGTCTTATGACGTATAGCTGGTTTGCGCGAGTTAAATGCCGCTGCCAGAGATTGATAGTGTCATTTAACATGTTAACAGCTGTGGAGGGATCGCTGTCAGACGGAGTTGTAAAGAAGTTAAAGCACCACTCCAGCAGTTTCTTTTTTCCAGAGCTGGAGTGGTGCTACTAAACTAAGGTTCCTTCCCCCTGTCTTATACTTACCTGCTGTTGTCTTCACCTTTTTTTTGGCTCTGCTCTGGTCCCAGGGAGCCATTGTGTGACCGCAGCGTCTGACAAAAAGAAAGCCAGAAGCTATATCACAAGCTCTTAATGCAAATCTATGAGAGCCACCACGAGGCCAGAACGAAGCTGTCATAGACTTGCATTAAGTTGTAACCTGCGGCTCACTCCATGAAACATTGGAGCAATCCAGCAGGTCACGAAATTGCCGGCGACCTACCAGAGCATCGGCGATAGAAGGTGAAGATGGTGGCAGGTAAGTATCAGACTATGTACAGGGGCCTTATATTAGAAGCACCACTCCAGCTCTGCAATAAAAAAAACAATGCTGGAATAGTGCTTTAAGAAATTAACATGACGACCATGATATATTAAAGAGGTATGTTTAAAGAAACAGTTCCATACAATGTATCTAGTATTTTACTTGTAGAGCTAAATCTAAAATGTTCTGACATTACATTATGTTATTTTTCTAAGTCAGTAAGTAAAAAAATACCCACAAACCTCTATAACTGAAGTCTGGAGCTAACAGTAGACGTTGAGTCTGATCCTTTCCCTATGAATCCTAGCCTTCTCTATGTGTAGTCAGTTCTCACCTATTGGTTGTATTATTTCACAGTAATGCCCAGTGTGGACCCAGTCTAAAATGTGGTTTAGATCTTTATTCTCCGTCATAGTTCGGGGGGACAGTCAGGTAGAAACAGGATGCAGGAGCCTAGAGATTCTGTCTTTCTCATCTCTCTCCTACTTCTGTTGCCTTAAAGAGGACCTATCACTAAGTCAAAAGGGGCCATTTTTTTGCTCTTATTGTATTCCTGTTGTTCCCTTGAGCATTTATTTGAACCACCATAGAGTTCCAAAGATATGGTTATTTATAATTAGAAATACTTCTTATGGAATATACCAAGGGGGTGTGACTCTCATGATTCCCTGGCGGTGTGTCGTTAGGCTGCTTTACATTTTTACACTAAGCACTGCTTCTTTGGTAAAAGCCCTGAAAATTACCACTTAATAAAATGGCCCATATTGCTAGAACTGTATGGTGGATTAAAAAAAAATTGGATTATTCAGCTGAGCAGCGGGAATAAGATAAGAGCAAAAACTGGTCTCTTATGACCTTTTGACAGATCCTCTATAAGTTATAACAGCTAGAGTTTTTAACTAGCTGATGTGACTTGGCAAGGGCAATCACTCTAGATTACAGGGAAGATCTCTCCTCTGCTTAACATGACTACATTGCATTTTTTTTTTCAGCACGGAGTATAATACAATAATCCCTGACTAGATGCCTGTAAGATGCGATTCCAACTACTATAGGTCACCCATACATGAATCTCAGATAAGAGAGGTACAATAAAAAATAGAATTTAACTGTCTCCGAAGAGGTTTGCACCACCAAACTGTGATGGCCAAGCAACCCTGCCTGTTTTCATCAATTTCTACTTACGGATCCCTGTTAAAAGTTATGAATTGGTAAATGAGTGCATGGAAAAAATCTATCAAGTTATGCACTGTGGAAGATATGTATGTGGCCAGAATATGAACACTCATTTCCAACTGATGATACCTAGCACCTGTCCCTATTCTAAAAGCAGATAACAGCGGTATCAATAGGGAATAGGTTTTTTTGTTTGTTTGCTTGCAGCAGCAAGAGTTATAGGCAACAATCCCTTCAAGGGATGGCAAAAATTATTATGCACTCCAATACCAATTAGATGAAACATAGTGGAGGGCATCAGTCAATTTTTTTCCCCATTATTAAGGAGTGGGTCTCCTAGACTGGTAATGCCCATGCACTAACATGGGCTGAAAAACATTTACCCCTGCGGGTATACATATATATTTATAGAATGTTAGAGGTAGGCCTCTAAACAGAGTTCCTACGGGCGTCATAGACACCCTTAAAACAATTATGTGGGCATTGCATGACGATCACCCTGATGATGTGGTGGAGGATGAGGAGAAGGATAAGGAGGAGGACGACATAAAATAGACCAAATCCTGAAGTGTATACCCATGTCTGGTTGTGAAGGGGTGCATGGGAATAAACCCTCCAAAAAAAAACCCATTAAATTTAAGTTTATGTTCCCCTGCTATCATCCGGTGGTGTCGAGAAGTCTGGCCCAATCCAGCCCTTGTTCATTTTGATAAGAGTCAGTCTGTCAGCATTTTCAGTTGACAGGCGGATGCGCCTATCAATTACAATACTTCCGGCGGCACTAAAATCCCGCTTTGACAAAACGCTAGTGGCAGGGCAGGCCAGGACCTTCAAGGCATAGAGAGACAGTTCATGCCACGTGTCCAGCTTGGATACCCAATAGTTGTAAGGCACAGAGGAATCACGGAGGATTCTGGTACAGTCAGCAAGGTACTCCTTCAGTATCTTCCAAAACTTTTCCCTCCTTGTCAGAGTACCCCGCACATCAGGGTCTGGGAGCTGGGAAGGTCTGAGAAAACTGTCACAGACCTTTGACAGTGTTCCCCTGCCTCCGCTGCATCTGGTTTGTGTCTCCCTCACCTGTACTCTTTGGTTATCCAAGAAACTGTGATCTCTGCCGCCAGCGTTGTCAGCTGGAATTTTTTTTTAATAATTCTTAACAAGGGCCTTCTGGTATTGCAAAACTTTATTAGACCTGTCTGCCACGGGAAGGAGAGATAGAAAGTTCTCCTTGTAGCGCTGGTCTAGAAGTGTGACCAACCAGTAATTACTGTTGCCAAAAATTTGTAAAACGCGAGGGTCACGGGAAAGGCAGCGGAATATAAACTCAGCCATGTGTGCCAGACTGTCAACAGCCAAGACTTCCCTGTCCCCACCAAGAGGACAGCTGTTCTCCTCCTCCTGGTCCTCCCCCTCTTCAGGCCATACACACTGAACAGACAGTATAAATGTGGTGTGGGTAGTGTTGTGATCTGCAACATGTACTAAGGAAAGATAGGGGAAAGCTGTCCCTACAGTAAGACTAAGCTGAATCCCTACGATGTAGCGGGCTGCCTGTTCCTAGTGAACAGACCCGCCTTAGTCCTCGGCTAGTCTGAACGAAGACCTATAGAATCAAGGAAGGGGTCCCTAAAAGAACTAAGGACTGGAACAAAAATGGGACACCTCCTAAACAGAAGTTGTTGCAGAGCACAAAAAGACAAACTGACAAAAAGTACTAGAGGTCCCAGAGGACCAAGAAAACTTGACAGAGAAAGGCACAGAAGCACCAGGCTAGAGAGACAGTAGAACACTGAAGTCCAGTACAGCAAGGAGGGCGGAGCTGGAATATAAAGGCAGATGGTCGTGTGACCGCAAACCACAAGATAGAAAAAACAAACAGGAGGGTTCTAACAGTGCCCCCTCTTTTATGAGGATCCTCCGGATCCTTCAGGCCTTTCCGGAAACCTCCTGTGAAAGCTTTTACAAGCCTAGGAGCAGAGACATCATCCGTCCTTACCCAGGAGTTGTCTTCGGGACCGAAACCCTTCCTGGAGACAAGATACTGTAATCTCCCTCTATGCCATCTAGATTTCATGATACGAGAAATTTCATATTCGCCATCTTCCACCACAGGAGGAACTGTGACAGTGGCGTACCTATCAGATACGTCAGCCTTTTTCAACAAGGAAACATGAAACACAGGATTAATCTTCCAGGAAGTAGGGACAGCCAACCTAACAGCAGACGGGTTAACAACCTGAAGCACTTTAAATGGACCCACAAACTTAGGACCCAGTTTTTTAGAGGGAATCTTCAACCGCAGGTTCTTCGAGGACAACCAAACCATGTCACGCACAGTAAACAAAACCTCTTTACATTTCCTGTCAAAATACTTCTTGGACTTCTTGTTAGCCTCTTGAAGGTTACAACGTACATTAGTCCAAACTCTCTCCAAATCACCGGAAAAATTCTCCTCCGGCACCGCCGACCCCAATTTGGAGAACGAACCAAAAGACGGATGTCTCCCAGTACAACAAAAAAAGGAGAACACCCAGCAGAGCAGGATGTATGATTGTTAAGAGCAAATTCTGCGAGAGGCAGAAACTCAGACCACACCTCTTGATTGTCCGCCACAAAACAACACAAAAACTGTTCAACATCCTGGTTCTTTCCTTCAGTCTGTCCATTCGACTCAGGATGATAACCAGACGAAAATGACAAATGGACTCCCAACCTGTCACAAAAAGCACGCCAAAAGCAAGCCACAAACTGAGGTCCTCTATCAGAAAAAATATCCGTGGGAACGCTATGGAGCTTGACAATCTCCTTAACAAACGCCTTAGCGAGTGTCTTGGCGCAGGGCAACTTAATGAATGGAACCAAATGACACATCTTACTAAAACGGTCCATGACCACCCAGATGACATTAAAACCCTCGGACACAGGAAGATCAGTAATAAAATCCATAGTGAGATGCATCCAAGGCGCTCTAGGAACCTCCAGAGGGCAAAGCAACCCCGCAGCAGGAGTATGTGAAGCCTTTGACCTAGCACACACAGTACACTGACGCACCCACTTGATAACTGCCTTCTGCCATCCAGGCCACCAAAAACTGCGACTGATAAGTCTCTTAGTCTCCGAAACTCCTGGACGACCTGCCAACCGAGACTCATGACACTCCACAAACAAATCTCTCCTAAAGGATCTAGTCACGAACAACCTCCCATGGGGAGTGTTAGATGGAGCATCATCTTGAGCATTCAGAATCCCATTCTCCAAAACGGAGTCCAAAGCCGCCATTACAACTCCTTTCTGTAAAATGCTCTCCTCCTCCTCGGCACCGACCGTAGGAGAGAAGCTGCGAGATAAAACATCGGCTTTAACATTCTTAGTACCAGGGATATAGGTAACAGAAAAATGAAGCCGAAAAAAAAAAAGTGCCCACCTAGCTTGACGGGCATTCAGGCGCTTGGCAGCATCCAGATAGATCAAATTTTTATGATCTGTGAAAACCTGAATAGGAAATCTAGCGTCTTCCAAAAAATGACGCCAATGTTCAAACGCAAGTTTAATAACAGGCAACTCCCGATTTCCAACATCATAATTCAGTTCGGTTTCCGAAAATTTTGTTCTCCTGAGACTAAACTGCTCCGACTCCCACCGATGAAGCATCGACCTCGACCAAAAAAGGCTTGGTCTCATCAGACTGCATAAGGATAGGGGCAGAACTGAACCTCTCTTTGAGATACTCAAACACTTCAATGGCCTCAGTAGTCCACTGGGCCGTATTCACACCTTTCCTGGTGAGATCGGTTAGAGGTTTAACAATTACAGAAAAATTCTTAATGAATTTCCTGTAATAATTGGCAAAACCCAAAAATCTCTGTATAGATTTCAAACCAATAGGCTTAGGCCATTCCTGCACAGCCTGAACCTTCACAGGGTCCATCTCAAAGTCCTCGCTGGAGACAATGTAGCCCAAAAAACTAATTTTCTGCACAGCGAACTCACATTTCTCCAGCTTAGCAAAAAGTGTATTATCACTCAATAACTGCAAAACTTCACGTACACTCTGCCAATGGGACTCTAGATCTGGTGAATAAATCAAAATGTCATCCAATTACATAACCACATTCTTACCAATTAAAGGTCTCAGGATGTCATTAATAAGGTTCTCAAAAAATGCAGGTGCATTGGTAAGACCAAAAGGCATCACCAGATTCTCAAAATGACCTACCGGAGTGTTAAAAGCAGTTTTCCATTCATCACCCTCCTTCACACGTAACAAATTGTATGCCCCCCGGAGATCAATTTTGGAGAACCACTTGGCTCCCACTAACTGGTTAAACAAGTCAGGAATTAACGGCAATGGGTAGGAATTGCGTATGGTAATCTTATTAATTTCACGAAAATCCAGACATGGACGTAAACCGCCGTCCTTTTTTTTAACAAAGGAGAATCCAACTGCCACAGGCGACTTAGAAGGTCTAATGTGACCAGCAGCCAGGCTAGTCTCTATGTACTCCTCCAAGGCCTTTCTTTCAGGGATAGTCAGATTAAACAAGCAACTTTTGGGAAGAGTAGCACCCGGAACAAACTCAATTGCGCAATCATAATCCCTATGAGGAGGTAAAACTTGCGACTCCTTCTCCAAAAAAACCCTCCAAAAGTCTTGAATAGGTACCGGTAATTCCCCTTTTTCCACAGCTGCAATGCGACCATTACAACATTTATCATAGCACTTTGGACTCCAAGACTTAATCACATTCGTAGACCTGTCCAATAAAGGATTGTGCAGTCTTAACCAAGGCAATCCTAGAACAACTGGAGAGGGCAAATTATCCAAAACAACCAAGTCCAAAATTTCTTGGTGAACTCCATTGATAGTGAGGGGAAATGCAGCAGTCTTGTGAGTAATACATTTTAAAGGAGTGTTAACAATTGCAACCACAGAAATAGGTGATGACAAAGGTTTGGATTTCAATTTAAGATTTTCCAAAAAACCTTTATCAATCACATTAAGTGTTGAACCACAATCCACAAATACCTGAAATTCAATCAAATCTCCCAGCAGAGTAGTACTCCCATAAAGAAACACTCCTGCAGAGCGTAAACAAACTATACGGGCGTAACTGACCTTTTTTTTTTCTTTACTTAAACGACGCTCACAATACTTAATCAAATGGTCAGCTTTACCACAATAAAGACACAATCCCTCAGCGAATCTCCGGTCTCTTTCCTGAGAGCAGAGTGACATCGCCCCAACCTCCATCGGTTCCCTGCCGTCAGAGCAGATTTTCTGGGGACTAGGACCTGACATTACAGGAGTCTTTACCTCATTGAGCCTACACCTCAGTCTCCTGTCTATACGAACAGCTAACTGCATAGCTTCCTGCAGAGTCTCAGGTGCAGGGAATGCAATTAGCATATCCTTAACCCTTTCTCTCAGACCAGCAAGAAATAAATATCTCAGTGCCGGATCATTCCACTTAACTTCTGAAGCCCATCTCCTGTAGTGCGTGCAATAATTTTAAACATCATCTGACCCCTGATTCAAACATCTAAGCTCTGATTCAGCAGATGAGATTCGATCAGGATCGTCATATAATAGCCCCATAGCAGAAAAAATTCTTCAACAGACCTCAAACATGGATCATTAGGCTGGAGAGAAAAGGCCCACCCCTGTGGTTCATTGCGCAAAAGTGACATAATAAAACCAATGCGCTGTGATTCATTCCCAGAGGATCTTGGTCTCAAACGAAAATATAACAAACAAGCATTTTTAAAGGAAAAAAAATCTTGCTGTTTACCATAAAAAACATCAGGCAGTCCTACCTTCGGTTCGACAAAATGTGCTCCAGGGCAGCTACTCACGTGTTGCTGAAGCTCGGCCACCTCCAGAGACAATCCCTGCAGGCGTTGAGCCAAATCCTGGATGGAAACCATACTGATCCCCGAATTTCTTTCCTTTTAGTTTTTGGGCTGGACTTACTGTTATGATCTGCAAAATGTACTAAGGAAAGATAGGGGAAAGCTGTCCCTACAGTAAGACTAAGCTGAATCCCTACGATGTAGCGGGCTGAAGAAATAGAAACACACAAGCTGCCATTAGATCAGTTCAGCTTCAATAGGAAAAGATAGGACTCATGAATAAAAAAGTAATATTTTATTGAAGTCTACACATAAAAAGGTAACAAGAGTATAAAAAATACTTTAAAAAGCAGGAACCTTCAAATTCCCTACATCTAAGCTTACCCAAAGGTGTGGTAATTGCACTTAGCCCAATGGTTAGATATGTAGGTACAATCCTGGAAATAGTTACCATGAGTAGTATGACCATTAACTCAATTGATAGCAAAGTAAAGTGCCAGTGCATATAGAAACAAAACCTAACTAATGCAAAAAAAGTAAATTACAAGGTAGCTATAAACCAGGTGGTATACATTGATATTTGCAGACACTAGGACTAGCTCAAAATTCCTCTATACATAGTGAATAGTAGGTAGAAATCCATAGGGAGATTTGCAGACAACAGAGTTGTCTCAAGATACCTCTATACATAGTGAATAGTGGATAGAAATGCAAAGGGAGATGAGATAGTGGTATACATAAAAGTATAGGGATAAAAGGCTAGTACTCACACGAATGGGAGCTTGTAGGGAACCAACCCCCGGGCTCCCTGTTCCTAGTGAACAGACCCGCCTTAGTCCGCGGCTAGTCTGAACGAAGACCTATCGAATTAAGGAAGGGGTCCCTAAAAGAACTAAGGACTGGAACAAAAATGGGACTCCTCCTAAACAGAAGTTGTTGCAGAGCACAAAAAGACAAACTGACAAAAAGTACTAGAGGTCCCAGAGAACCAAGCGAACTTGACAGAGAAAGGCACAGAAGCACCAAGCTAGAGAGACAGTAGAACACTGAAGTCCAGCACAGCCAGGAGGGCGGAGCTGGAATATAAAAGCAGATGGTCACATGACCGCAAACCACAAGATAGAAAAAACAAACAGGAGGGTTCTAACATGTAGTATCCTCTGTAGAGCAGGAAACCAGCTCCTGTTCTTCCTTCTCCTCCTGCTCCTCCTCCTCATTATTGCCAAATCTACTTTAAGATGAGATGAGGCTGGGCTGTGTAGAATCACCCTGTATAGTTCTTTTCTCAATCTCATTGCACTCCGCCTGCAATGCCTCTTCTTTAATTGTGAGCAGCGAGCGTTTCAGTAAACAGAGAAGTGGGAAGGTGACACTAATTATGACATCATCGCTGCTCACTATCTTGGTCGAGTCCTCAAAGTTTTGGAGGACAGCACAGATGTCAGACATCCATGCCCACTCATCAGCTCTTATGTGCAGAGGCTGACCTGAATACCGACGGGCGTGTCGAAGCTGATACTCAACAACTGCCCTCTGCTACTCACAAATCCTTCCCAACATATGCAACGTTGAGTTCCAATGTGTGGTGACATCGCACACTAGTTGGTGAGCTGGAAGCTGAAAACGCTGCTGAAGCGCTATCAGGGCAGCAGAAGCTGTAGCTGACTTTCTGAAATAGGCACACACACAGCGTACTTTCACAAGCAGCTCAGATCTCGGTAGGTTTTGAAAAACTGCTGAACCACTAGATTGTGCACATGGGCCAGACATGGTACGTGTGCGAGGTCGCCAAGCTTCAGAGCCACCACCAGGTTCTGGCCATTGTCACACACGACCATGCCTGGCTGTAGGTTCAGCAGTGAGAGCCACAAATCTTCCTGCTTTGTTATAGCTTTCAACAACTCTGCAGCGGTTTGCGGTTTGTCATCAGCAGAGCCTGTTGCCACTTGGCCAATGCAGTGCTTTTAGTTTGTGACTGATGTGATCATTTTGGAGATGGAGGCTGAAGAGGATGAGTACGAGGTGCAGGAGCTGTAGAATGTGGGGGCAACCCTGATTGACCCAAGGCCTGCAATCCTCAGCGTCGGGAGGACGTGTTCCTTCCCAGGGTCCGACTAGGTCCTGGCTTCCACAATATTAACCCAGTGTGCCATTGGTGAAATGTACCATTCTTGGCCACAAGCACTTATCCACGTGTCTGTGGTTAGGTGGATCTTTCCATTGGCTGCGTTGGTGAGGGATTGGGTAATGTTCTGGGACACGTGCTTGGGTAAGGCAGGGATGGCACATCGGGAGAAATAGTGGACCGAAAACCGAGGGACAGCTGCTCCTACGAGGCTTCTGAACGTTTCCGTCTAAAAGGCAACATTTCTAGTGCAAGCAGTCGAGAAATGTGGCAGTTTAGTATTCTGGCTTGTGGGTTGGCATGCAAATAAACAACAGCGGAAGAGGCAGTGGTGTCACCCGCAGACACTGTTTCTGGATCCAGGCGTTTGGCCCAACTAGGGTGGTTTGCTGTCATGTGCCTTAGCATACTGGTGGTGGTCATGCTGGTAGTTTTTCTGCCCCTGCTGATGCGGGCATGGCAGATGTTGCAAATGGTCTTTTTTACTGATGCTATTATACTGATGCCATTGGTCAGCGAACAAGTGTGGCTCTGTTTTGGACACATAAGTAGCAGACTTTAAATGGAGTATAATATTTTGCAGCTTGCAAAAAATTGTCAGGATTAATACCGCAGTATTTGATCACATCAATTCTTTTGGGCAGTGCCGGTATACCGATGCTATTGGTCAGCGAACAAGTGTGGATATATTTTGGACACACAACTAGCAGACTTTAAATGGAGTATAATATTTTGCAGCTTCCAAAAAAACTATACTCTGCGGGGGAATCAACACAAAGGAGGGTAATTTACTTTTACAGGAGGATTTATGTAAGCTGGAGGCTTGGACTGAGAAATGGCAATTGAACTTTAATGTAGATAAATGTAAGGTTATGCACTTAGGAAGTGGAAATAAAATGTATAATTATGTACTAAATTGTAAAACACTGGGTAAATCTGTCACTGAAAAAGACTTGGGTGTATGGGTGGATGGCAAACTCCACTTCAGTGACCAGTGTCAGGCAGTTGCTGCCAAGGCAAATAAAATAATGGGGTGCATTAAAAGAGGCAAAGATGCTCATGGTTTTGCCTCTATACATGTCACTAGTGTGGCCACAATGGTATATAGGAAGGACATCGCTGAACTAGAGCGGGTACAGAGAAGATCAACTAGGGTTATAAAGGGAATGGGTGGACTACAATACCAAGATAGGTTATTAAACTTGAGGTATTGGGTTTGGAAAAACAAGGGCTTAGGAGCGATATTATTACAATGTACGAATATACAGTTTGAGGGGACAGTACAGAGATCTTTTCAATGATCCTTTTACACTTAGGCCTGTGACACGGACAAAGGGGCAGCATCCTCTATGTCTTTAGGAAAGAGGGTTTCATCATAATCACAGATGCAGATTTCTTACCATAAGAGCAGTGTGACTAAGGAACTCTCTGCCACATGATGTTGTAATGGTTGATTCACTGCAAAAATTCAAGAAAGGTCTGGATATCTTTCCTGAAAAATATAATATTACAGGTTATGGGGATTAGATTCTGTGATGGAGCGTTGATCCAGGGAACTAGTCTGAATATGTGTAGTCGAGAAGGAATTTTTCCCTTAATATGAAGCTATTAGTGTCTGCCCCATGGGGTTTTTGCCTCCCTCTGGTTCAACAATTTAGGTGACCTGAGTGGTTATGCCCCTATTCTCTCTTTTGTGAATATAATGTTGTACTCTATGTTTATATAAGAGTATGTATATAACCTAATGTCTGATGTGTTAGTTACAGGGTCAGTATAGGATAGGTATAGATAGAAGATTAGATTAGAGATGGGATAATGCAGAGGTGGGCACTAAAGGATAAGGAAGTATTTAGTTACAGGTTTTGAAACAGTTAAGGGGTTCAGGAGCTGCTCCAGTGTGGGAGGAACAGGACAGTGAATGACTTTGACAGTTCTTTATTGCAGAGAGTTGTAGTTAGAGTTAGAGGGAGAGATGTGACAGAGCAGTAGTTGGAGGTCCAGGGGGCACCAGGAGCATGGTTTATAAAATGGAGTGGAAGTTCCCTAATGTATGTGCGGCGGTTCCTGAAGTGGAAGAATCGATGACAGCAGAAATCTGCAACCAAAATGTGAGTGTTACACACTACACGCATAGCCCAGGAGAATTGCGACATTTGTATTTGTCAGGGAGCCAGGGTGTGGGAACACAGCTGCTGTCCATCGCCACCACTACCACCCTGGGCCCCTCACAAAACTGGCATAGTTCGCAGGATGAAATCATGCATCGTGAGAACGTGAGAGAAGTGGGAAGATTTCAATGAAAGTTAAGATGGCAGATGATGGTGCAGAAGCTGGCTATGGTGTCCATGGAAACGCACACAACAATATACACCTCACTGACTCTATGTAGCAGTTCACTTCTGCAAAAAATTTTTAATTTTTGAAAACGTGTAGATTTTGTAGCACGCCTGTAATGACCAGAGGTCCGAGAGAGATCCAGTGAGTCACAAACTGAGACAGAGACAGAAATAAACAATACTTTCTTTACTAAAACAGTGATTAGACTAAAATTCAGTATTGCATGAATCAGTCTCAGGTTCTACCTGGGACACTGTCTCTACTAACTACACACAATCAGCAAAAGCTGAAATCAATGTGCCAATCTCAAGGTTTGCAGTTTATGTGAATTATACTAAAGATCTGGAACAATTTTACCTAAACACTGTATCAATCTAGTATGGGTGTTCTATAGGGACCCCTGAGATGGCACACTGAGTACAATCCTACCAATACTAACAATAACAATGTATGAAACTATACCGATTTCTCTTATACCCCTAGTATAGGGATATCCGGGTATCTTAAAGTTATGGTACCGTTAACCTCAGATGTGGTCTATCACAGGCCTGTGAATCGCGGTTGCTGCAGCTAGTCCCAGAAAACTTTGGTGCCAAATAAAAAGCAACATTTACAAAAACAGCAAAGGTTCCTTGTCTTGTCGGCCGATGCCGAGCCAACATGCTGGGGACTTTAGTCCTGTAGCCTCAGGTTAAGGTATGGGAAGAACTCTTCACCAGGCTTGTCAGTATCATCTCAATGTGAATGGCATCGGACCCCGTCTCTCCTCTCGCAGTCACTCACTATTTTCCAGACCACCGACCACGAGCTCCGTCACAGAGATGATATCCTCAGTCTCTTTCCCTCTCACTCGACACTTGGCTCATTCAGCACAAAGTCTCTAGTCCACTCAGCATGGACTTCCACAAAACTCCAAAGAGCCACACAGCTTTCCCCAGCTCAGCACTCGTTCTTAAGCAGGGACACAGCTTCACCAGTGCCAGGTGTTAACAACCCCAACAGGAAAGCTTGTAGAAAAAGAGCCTTGTTGAAGTTCAGTGCTCACAGTTCTCCTCAGACTCTCCTTCCAGCGTCTCCCACAGCAGACACCCTCAGAACACACAGGGTCTCCCGATCTGCCCCTGCTCTGAGCTCAGCCAGGCAAAACCCACAGGGTCCTAATGCTCTCCTGCTGCTATCACAGTTCACACTCTCACATGCCACCCCACTAGAGGTTGGCGTCCTCGACACACCTCCCTGCTCAAAGTTGTCTTGTGCATAGATCTCTGGGGGTATTCCTGCCGTAGCTCGAGTAGTTCTCCTGAGACCCACCCAACAGGCTCAGTCCCCGAGGGGGCAGAAGTCTCTTCAGCGGTATCATCAGATGGAGCCAATGAGGCTGCTCCCTCCTGAGGTGTGGCACCCTGTGCCACATCATCCACGTCAGGTAACTGACCTGATTCCCTGTTCTCTGAAGGACATGCCACATTCTCAACACTCTCTCCACACGGGGACAGATTGATTGCAGGGGGCAAGTAAGCAGGCACAGAGGGGGACTCACTATCAAATTCAAGAGCATTAGGAATGCCCACCCCTCAGGACAGTGGTTCCGTGGGAACAGGGACCGCATCTTCAAACTACTACCGTTGTAGCATGTTATGATGAAGATTACGGGTTGGTCCCCCTGTCCCCACCGGCTCGACCTCGTAGACTGCAATCTCAGGGCTCACGCGTTTTTTTACCGAGTACGAAGTCGCCTCCCATTGTTCATTCAGCTTTCCGGACCGTCGTTTGATTCTCACCAACACTCTATCCCCCGGGGAGAAAGGCTCGGCTTGCACGGGCCACGCATCCCTATGGGTCACATGACTGAGTCGATCACCCACCACTTGATGCACCACCCTTAACCGCTGCCGGTGTCGTCAAATCCATTCTGATGCGGTCCGAGGGGGATTGGAGGAGGGACCTGGCATGCTCAAATCCTCAATGTCCTGCCCTGGCCTCCCGAACATCAACATGTGTGTTGAGTAGCCAGTAGTGCTGTGCACGCTATTATTGTAGGCCCACATTAATTCGGGGAGATACTCAGTCCAGTGCACCTGCTGTTTACCCTCTAACGTCCTCAACATCTGCAACAGAGTCTGATTTAAGCGCTCACAAGCTCGGTTACCTTGGGGATGGTAAGGTGTCGCTCTTGACGGTGCGATGCCATACAGGTGGTACAGCTCCTTCATCAATGCCCCCTGGAAACATGCCCCAGTGTATTCTTTGCAGACACCCAAACACCTGGATGAAATGTCGACACACGGCCTCAGCCGCCGACTCCGCCATCTGATCTCTTGTCGGAACTGCTACAGCATACTTGGTGAAGTGGTCTGTCATTACCAAGCAATAGGAATACCCAGATGTTGAGTATCCTATCAATACATAGTCAATCATGAGCAGCTCTAAGGGAGCGGAAGTCTTAATAGATTGCGTGGGCGCCCGCTGCTCAGGGCTCTTACTGAGCCCACAGACCCGACTCCCGACACGCCTCTGTCACCATCACCCCAATTCAGGACAATAGAGGACTCGCTGTAGCCACTGGAGTGTCTGTTCACTCCCAAAGTGGGCCCCCTTCTCATGCGCCTGGCGAGCGACCACCGGACCCATCCCCATAGGGATTACTAGCTGGTACTGGTGCTGCAGCTCAGATGGCAGGTACACCTTACGGTATATGAGGCCCTGTTCCACACACAACTTATCCCACTGTCGCAGTAGTTTCATTCCTTCTGCGGACAGCTGGGCCTTGTCCTCTGCACGCGGCCAGGCCCCTTTTTGTACCCAATTGCACACTAGGGCAATGTCTGGGCAATCGTTCTGATCTTTCGCCCAATCCAAGGGTGTTATTCCCAGAAAACACGGCATCCCTGACGCCACCCCACTTGAATGTACCACACTTCGGAAGATAGGTACCTGCCCCAAGTCAGGGGTTTCAGTGTCCTCAAGCTGGTCATCAACATTTTCCCCCGAGGACCCAAGGGGCACCCTTGAGAGTACATCCACATTTCCGTTTTCCCGTCCAGAGTGAAAATTAATTTGATAATTTGAGCGACCCACCGCTGCTCCAACGCTCCCAGTTTTGCATTTTCTAGGTGAGCCAGAGGGTTATTATCAGTCATGACTAGCACCTCAGCTCCTGTTAAATACTTGGCAAAGCATTCTGTCATTGACCACACCACGGCTAGTAGCTCTAGGCAAAACGAGCTGTAGTTAGCTGGGTTGCATTCAGTGTCTCTTAAAGACCTGCTGCCATAGGCGATTACTCGTTCCTGACCATCCTGCACTTATGCTAGTACCGCCCCCAGCCCATGCAGACTGCCATCGATGTATAACAGGAAAGGAGAATCAAACCGGGCATGTTCCAACAACGGAGCACTCGTTAGGGCGTCCTTCACCTCCTCAAATGCTTTTTGTTGCTGGGGTCCCAATGGGATGGGGCGATTTTGGGGGCTCTGTGCCGTCCCTCTTAAAAGCTCATTCAGGGGACTCACTACTTGTGAAAACTGAGGTACAAATCGCCAATAGTACCCCGCTAAACCCAAGAAGGCCCGAATATCTCGCAGGGTACAGGGAGGTGGCCACTCCTGCACGACCAAGATCTTACTGGTCATGGGCAGCACCCCGTCTGGAGTCACCACATGGCCTAAATACTCAATCTGACTCTTTAACAGTTGGCACTTCTTTGGTTTTATTTTTAGGCCGTAACAACTGAGCCGCCAGAGAACTTGACGTAACTTCTCAAGATGGTCTTCAAATGAGGTCCCGAACACCACAATGTCATCTAGATATATCAGGACTGATTCAAAATTCAGATCCCCTAAGCAATGTTCCATCAGGCGTTGGAAAGTTCCCAGGCGTTAGTGAGCCCGAAGGGCATCCGGTTGATTTCATAGAGCCCTGTTGGTAGGACAAACGCCATCTTGGCCTGATCTTTTTCGGCCATTGGTACCTGCCAATAGCCACTTGCTGAATCCAACGTCGAGAAATATTTAGCCCGACCCAATACCGACAGAGACTCTTCTATGCGAAGTAATGGATATGCGTCCCGCACCGTGTGAGCATCCAATTTGCGATAGTTCACACAAAACCAAAGGATCCCATCCTTCTTCTGCACCAAGACCACAGGGGCCACCCAGGGGCTCTGGCTCTCTCGGATCACTTGGTTGTCAAGCATACTGGCCACCATGCCCTTCACCTCTTGATAGAGCGTCGGGGGAATTTGACGATAATGTTCCCTAATAGGAGGGGTATCCCCTGAGGGAATCTCATGCTCAATCGTCCGGGAACAACCGAAGTCCTCCGCATGTCGCGAAAAGGTCTTCTGATGTTCCCACAAGACCCTCTCCAGCTGCTCCAATTGCACGGGGGTCAGTTTCTCCCGATCCAATCCCATCTGGTCCATGATCACATGACCATTCCATTCTTCGGTAGGAGGTTTAGTCCGGCCTTCTTCGACCGCGAATGTCTAGGAAAACTCTTCAACTGGGCGCAGTTCGAACACTGCCTTGTCAGGCACCTTCCCTGCTGGCACGAACAGGAATTGTAACAGCCTGATCTAGAACGTTGATGCATCTGACCGGCACCCGTCCATTCTCCACAATCGCCAGAGACCGGGCCACGTGCACCTTAGCGAACGAATACTTCTCTCAGGGGCTGGCTCGAGTAGTACTTCAAGCCCATTCAGTCTCCGCACAGCCCCCACCGGTAGCATTAAGAGTTCTTCTTGTTGGGGCACTAGTGAGATCGTGGTCCGCGATGGCAAACGGACCAGGCCCATCCGGCCCCCAGGGACCGCACTCTTCAGTAGATCGCAGCTAGACGGTGTAACATTCTCTGTGTGGGTCGATGGTGGGTAACACGAGCCCAGTATCGGGGTCCCTCACTGGCATACATCTGATGATTTAAATCTCGCAGAACGTTCATTCCGAGCGTCACCTCCATCCGTCTTCTAGGAGGGTGGTACGCCAGCACTATCCTTTTCTGACCCAGCTCTTGACCAAACATTTTCAGTTGCATCCACATGATCCCCTTCACCGTCAGATGGCGATTGTTAGCGGCGGTAAGTCGTATCACTCGGCCGTCGAGGACTTTGTGTGAGTTGGGCTGGGAGTTTAACGCCCGCGAAGGAGGCTCCGGGGCTGCAGACATCCGTCAGTATCGGGAGATGTGTCCCCAACGCCCACACCTCCAACAGGTGACTGCTCCTCATAGACGAGAACTTGAATCATTCGAGGAGGACGACCTGGCAGACTGCGGAACCACCATTCCAGAGGACACGGCTCTGAGTTTAGACACCTCCAGCTTTAACTCCTTCAGTTCGGCACGCAGAGCCTGTACAACGTTTACCAGTACTTCCCCTCCTGAAACTGGCGCCCCACCTCCCTCCAGCTGTGCACTGTCCACTGCCTCCTCGATCACTAGAGTAGACTCCTCCTCCCTTTCCACCGCGGCCCGATAAATCTGCCAGAAGGATAATTCCGGGGTAGCCGGGATCATCTCCATCAGTTTGTCTCGAAGGAGGTTATTGGCTAACCCTGTTATGAATTGATCCCGGAGCAAGCGGTCTACCTCTTGGAATGCCCCCATGGCCCCTGGGTCTAGTCGCTGCACCTCATTCAACGTTTCCTGTAAGGTATTCGAGTACTGCATCAAGGTCTCACATTCCTTTTGGGGCCAATTGAAAAACAAGGATCGAAGCTGGGCCACGCGAACCCGGCCTCCCGAACTTCCCTCTAACAGCTCCAAGATTTTCTCTAACGTGCTCCTCTCTGACACTGGACGTACCATCACCATCCGCCTAGCGTCGCCCTCTAGTGCATTTAATGCCAGCTCTGCTCGTAATGCGGGGGCCAGATTACACATCTGCAGAATACTCCGGACCCTCTCAGCCCAATCCTGCAACGCCATGTTACGCCTGTCGTATTTCGGCATGTGCTGGAGTAAAGCTCCTACCGGCACATATCCTCCCAAAGTTGCCGCGGCTGCCAGGGGTTCCGCAACCAGTGAAGGGGCTTCTGGTGCGGCAGAGTAATTTCTTTCCTCGCCTCCGTCCATGACAAGCATTTGATCCTGCCGACAACGCCAAAAATGTAATGACCGGAGGTCCGAGAGAGATCCAGTGAGTCTCAAACTGAGACAGAGACAGAAATAAACAACACTTTTTTTACTAAAACAGGCATTAGACTAAAATTCAGTATTGCATGAATCAGTCTCAGGTTCTACCTGGGACACTGTCTCTACTAACTGCACACAATCAGCAAAAGCTGAAATCCATGTGCCAATCTCAAGGTTTCCAGTTTACGTGAATTATACTAAAGATCAGGAACAATTTTACCTAAACACTGTGTCAATCTAGTGTGGGTGTTCTATAGGGACCCCTGAGACGGCACACTGAGTACAATCCTACCAATACTAACAATAACAATGCATGAAACTATACCAATTGCTCTTATACCCCTAGTATAGGGATATCCGGGTATCTTAAAGTTACGGTACCGTTAACCTCAGATGTGGTCTATCACAGGCCTGTGAATCGCGGTGGCTGCTGCTAGTCCCAGAAAACTTTGGCGCCAAATAGAAAGCAACGTTTTCAAAAACAGCAAAGGTTCCTTGTCTTGTCGGCCAATGCTGAGCCCACACGCCGGGGACTTTAGTCCTGTAGCCTCAGGTTAAGGTCTGGGAAGAACTCTTCACCAGGCTTGTCAGTATCTCCTCTTGCAGTCACTCACTGTTTTCCAGACCACCGACCACGCGCTCCGTCACAGAGATGATATCCTCAGTCTCTTTCCCTCTCACTCAACACTTGGCTCATTCAGCACAAGTCTCTAGTCCACTCAGCATGGACTTCCACAAAACTCCAAAGAGCCACACAGCTTTCCCCAGCTCAGCACTCATTCTTAAGCAGAGACACAGCTTCACCAGGGCCTGGGGTTAACAACCCCCACAGGAAAGCTTGTGGAGAGAGAGTCTTGTTGAAGTTCAGTGCTCACAGTTCTCCTCAGACTCTCCTTCCAGCATCTCACACAGCAGACACTCTCAGAACACACAGGGTCTCCCAATCTGCCCCTGCTCTGAGCTCAGCCAGGCAAAACCCACAGGGTCCTAATGCTCTCCTGCTGCTATCACAGTTCACACTCTCACACGCCTACAGTTTGCACATTATCGACTACACCAAATGGGACAAGGTCAACCTCTAATCCAGTTTCATTGATTAAACATTTTCATTTTTCAAAAGTTTAATTGTTTTGCTTTGAGAAATATAACATGAGTATTTACTTAAACACACAAAGTAACAATGGCATTTCCTTGGGACATCATTTTATATTTTTCAACCCTAAAGTTTAGCATTTCTCTGGCATTCATCACCACATAATATTCAGCATTATTCTTTTCACACCTACAATAGTAGAAAGAAGATCCTCGTCATTAATAGGTGCAGAGGAGATCTAGTGACTATTACTATGACAATCTATTCTCACTGTTACCATCCACAACTCACTTACATTTTGTATTCTCTGACTTAACACTATACCTGTTTTTTATAATTTTAGGTGATCACCTGACGAAAGCTGATGTCCGGTGCCGAAAACCGGTTTCTGATCTGTCAATTTGTGGACTTCAATAAAGGCTAATAATATTCGCTGAATAATGCACTGTGTATTTTTCCTGTGCAGCACACTGCCCACTTGCTGATTCTTCTTAACTCATTCAATTCCTGAGTGAGTTTTCTCCTGGTGCCATCTCCCACCTTCAAAGTGAAGTTGATCAATCCAAAATGCCAGTCCTCACAACCCCTAACAGGTCATGTTTTCAGGATTTCCTTAGTTTTGCACAGGTGAAAGAATTACTGATGCCTTGTTGATACTTCCATCACCTGTGCAAAACATCAACAAGGCATCAGTAATTCTTTCACCTGTGCAACACTGTGGAAATCCTGAAAAAGTGATCTGTTGGGGGCTGTGAGGACTGGAGTTTGAGAAACACTGATCTAACCATGATTACCACATTCTACTGTGCCGCCCGAGTGCCACCTAAATTGTATCCTTCTACTCAATGTAGATGGGGGTAGAGCAGGACCGGGACAGACTGTTCAGACACCTGGCCATGTTTAGCTATATAAATGAAATGCCTAGTTCAAGAAAGGGGCCACACCGCTGCTTGTACAAAGTGCAAGAAACTACAGAAAAAAACAAAGAAATGAGCTGGAGTGTAAATTGATATATGTATAATGTATAAAAACATGTTCACACTGTGGCCAGTTAACAGACAAAACCTAAGATAGAAAGAAAATGAGCATATACCTTGCTTTAAGTATGTAAGTAAATAATAATACTACATATAAATAACATAGGGTAAACATTATTTTTGATCAAAAAATCATAAAAGCCATCCCACTGTGACAAGGGTTACCCCAATTGGGACGGTCCTATCTTCTACACTGTGTGCTGAATTATTAGGCAAGTTGTATTTTAGAGGATTATTTTTATTATTGATCAACAACTATGTTCTCAATCAACCCAAAAGACTCATAAATATCCAAGCTTAATATTTTTGGAAGTTGGAGTGTTTTTTTTTTTAGATTTGGCTCTTAGGAGGATATCTGTTTGTGCAGGTAACTATTACTGTGCAGAATTATTAGGCTACTTAATAAAAAACAAATATAATCCCATCTCACTTGTTTATTTTCACCAGGTAAACCAATATCAGTGCACAAAATTTAGAAATAAACATTTCCGACATGCAAAAACAAAATCCCAAAAAATTAGTGATCAATATAGCCACCTTTCTTTACGATGACACAGCCTTCCATCCATAGATTTTGTCAGTTGCTTGATCTGTTTTCGATCAACATTGCATGCAGCAGCCACCACAGCCTCCCAGACACTGTTCCGAGAGGTGTACTGTTTTCCCTCCCTGTAGATCTCACATTTTATGATGGACCACAGGTTCTCTATGGGGTTCAGATCAGGTGAACTATGGGGCCATGTCATTATTTTTTCTTCTTTTAGACCTTTACGGGACAGTCACGCTGTGGAGTAGTTGGATGCATGTGATGGAGCCTTGTCCTGCATGAAAATCATGTTTTTCTTGAACGATACCGACTTCTTCCTGTACCACTGCTTGAAGAAGTTGTCTTCCAGAAACTGGCAGTAGGTCTGGGAGTTGAGCTTCACTCCATCCTCAACCCGAAAAGATCCCACAAGTTCATCTTTGATGATACCAGCCCATACAAGTACCTCACCTCCAACTTGCTGGCATCTGAGTTGGAGTGGAGCTCTCTGCCCTTTACTGATCCAGCCTCTGGCCCATCCATCTGGCCCATCAAGAGTCACGCTCATTTCATCAGTCCATAAAACCTTTGAAAAATCAGTCTTAAGATACTTCTTGGCCCATTCTTGACGTTTTATCTTATGTTTCTTGTTCAAAGGTGGTCATTTTTCAGCCTTCCTTACCTTGGCCATGTCCCTGAGTATCGCACACCTTGTGCTTGTTGATACTCCAGTAACGTTGCTGCCCTGAAATATGGCAAAACTGGTGGCGAATGGCATCTTGGCAGCTTCACGCTTGATTTTCCTCAATTCATGGGCAGTTATTTTGCGCCTTTTTTGGCCAACACGCTTCTTGCAACCCTGTTGGCTATTTGCCATGAAACGCTTGACTGTTCGGTGATCACGCTTCAAAAGTTTGGAAATTTCAAGACTGCTGCATCCCTCTGCAAGACATCTCACAATTTTGGACTTTTCAAAGCCCGTCAAATCTATCTTCTGACCCATTTTGCCAAAGGAAAGGAAGTTGCCTAATAATTAAGCACACCTTATATAGGGTGTTGATGTCATTAATCAACACCCCTCCTCATTACAGAGATGCACATCACCAGATTTACTTAATTGGTAGTTGGCTCTCAAGCCTATGCAGCTTGGAGTAGGACAACATGTATAAAAAGTATCATGTGTTCAAAATACTCATTTGCCTAATAATTCTGCACACAGTGTAGTTGCCCCAGTTGGTGCGATTTAACGAAGTTGTCACATGTCACATTTTGTCCTCTTAGTCTATACTAGAGATGAGCGGTGTTCGACTAGAACTGTTCGCCAATCTCAAATTCGAGCTGTTTTGGGCGGTGTTCGAGTTGTTCGACGAACCCGAACGATTTGCAAAAAATTCGGCTGTTCGAGGTTATGTTCGATAACTGTTCGTGCACCAAAAGCATGTCCTGCATGTCTGGCGCTATTTAGAGCACCAATCATGCAGGGATTGTCTGCCACTCACTGTAATGCCACAGCAATGGTGGTTGTGGCATTACAGTGATTGCCCAAATCGATGGGAACAGTGCCAACAGTGAAACATGAAAAGCCGGCAATTCAGCAGCGGCATACACCTGTACCCGACAATTTACAACAGAAAGAATAGAGCTTCACACATAGATTAGATAGATATAAACATGTCAGCCACATATATACGAAGTACAGTGAAAGTGCTGCTTACTGTACTTGTCATTTAGCGTAAAGGATTTATCAAAAAAAATAATAGTGTTTTCATGCACCGTCTCTTTAAAAAAGCCGGCCGGCAATTCAGCAGCGGTACCCGACAATTTAGAATAGAAAGAATAGAGAATCACACATAGATTAGATAGATAGAAACATGTCAGTCACATATATATGAAGTACAGTGACAGTGCTGCTTACTGTACTTGTCATTTAGCGTAAAGGATTTATCAAAAAAAATAATAGTGTTTTCATGCACCGTCTCTTTAAAAAAGCCGGCCGGCAATTCAGCAGCGGTACCCGACAATTTATAACAGACAGAATAGAGCTTCACACATAGATTAGATAGATAGAAACATGTCAGTCACATATATATGAAGTACAGTGATAGTGTTGGTTACTGTACTTGTCATTTAGTATTAAAATAAAGGATTTATTATTAAAAAAATTGGCGTGGGGTTCCCCTTAATTTTAGGCTCTAGCGGAGGTTAAGCAGACGGCTGGGGCAGATGTTTGAAGCCTGGGAAGGGGGTAATACCCACGGAGCTTCCCAGGCTACTAATATCAGCCCCCAGCTGAATACATAGCCTTTACTAGCTATTAAAATGGGGGACCCCCCCAAAAAAATGACGTGGGGTCCCCCCTAATTTAATAGCTAGCAAAGGCTAGGCAGACAGCTGGGGGCTGATATTAATAGCCCAGGAAGGGAGCCATGAATATTGGCCCCCTCCCAGGCTAGAAACACCAGCCGTCAGCCGCCCCAGAAATGGCGCATTCATAGGATGCGCCAATTCTGGCACTTAGCCTCGCTCTTCCACGCTGCCCTGGTGCGGTGGCAGGGGGTAATAGGGTTGGGGTTGATGTCAGCTTATAATGCCAGCTGACATCAAGCCCAGGTTAGTAATGGAGAGGCGTCTATAAGACACCCCCATTACTAACCCCATAGTCAAAGTTAAAAAAAACACAAACACCCAGAATAAAGTCCTTTAATTGAAATAAAGACACAATCCTTTATTGTTCTAAATTAAACCATACTTACCGTCACGCCCATTCCAGCTGAAGCCAACGATCTCCTGCAATAAAAGAAAAATAATAAAGCAACCTCATCCTTACCTTTCCATGGTTCCCACGACAGCTTCAGCTCTGCTACATCGAGATGACAGGCTGGACCGCAGCAGAACGCTGCCATCCAGCCTCTCATCCCGCAGACACTGAGAAGCGCAGGCTTGCTTGCGCTGCTCAGCGTCTCTCTGTGACGACATCCAGATGAGCCGAGGTCATGTCCAATGAACTCGGCTCACCTCATGCACGTCACTGACAGCGTGGGAAAATTCTCACGCTGAAGCGGTGAGTGCAGGAGAATTCTCCCACGCTGTCAGTGACGTGCATAAGGTGAGCTCATGTCCAATGAACTCAGCTCACCTCCTGCACGTCACTGACAGCGTGGGAGAATTCTCCTGCACTCAGCGCTTCAGCGTGAGAATTCTCCCACGCTGAAGCGCTGAGTGCAGGAGAATTTTCCCACGCTGTCAGTGATGTGCATGAGGTGAGCTCATGTCCAATGAACTCAGCTCACCTCCTGCACGTCACTGACAGCGTGGGAAAATTCTCCTGCAATCAGCGCTTCAGCGTGAGAATTTTCCCACGCTGTCAGTGATGTGCATGAGGTGAGCCGAGTTCATTGGACATGAACTCGGCTCCTCTGGATGTCGTCACAGAGAGACGCTGAGCAGCGCAAGCAAGCCTGCGCTTCTCAGTGTCTGCGGGATGACAGGCTGGATGGCAGCGTTCTGCTGCGGTCCAGCCTGTCATCTCGATGTAGCAGAGCTGCAGCTGTCGTGGGAACCATGGAAAGGTAAGGATGAGGTTGCTTTATTATTTTTCTTTTATTGCAGGAGATCGTTGGCTTCAGCTGGAATGGGCGTGATGGTAAGTATGGTTTAATTTAGAACAATAAAGGATTGTGTCTTTATTTCAATTAAAGGACTTTATTCTGGGTGTTTGTGTTTTTTTTAACTTTGACTATGGGGTTAGTAATGGGGGTGTCTTATAGACGCCTCTCCATTACTAACCTGGGCTTGATGTCAGCTGGCATTATAAGCTGACATCAACCCCAACCCTATTACCCCCTGCCACCGCACCAGGGCAGCGTGGAAGAGCGAGACTAAGTGCCAGAATTGGCGCATCCTATGAATGCGCCATTTCTGGGGCGGCTGACGGCTGGTGTTTCTAGCCTGGGAGGGGGCCAATATTCATGGCTCCCTTCCTGGGCTATTAATATCAGCCCCCAGCTGTCTGCCTAGCCTTTGCTAGCTATTAAATTAGGGGGGACCCCACGTCATTTTTTTTGGGGGGTCCCCCATTTTAATAGCTAGTAAAGGCTATGTATTCAGCTGGGGGCTGATATTAGTAGCCTGGGAAGCTCCGTGGGTATTACCCCCTTCCCAGGCTTCAAACATCTGCCCCAGCCGTCTGCTTAACCTCCGCTAGAGCCTAAAATTAAGGGGAACCCCACGCCAATTTTTTTAATAATAAATCCTTTATTTTAATACTAAATGACAAGTACAGTAAGCAACACTATCACTGTACTTCATATATATGTGACTGACATGTTTCTATCTATCTAATCTATGTGTGATGCTCTATCTTTCTGTTCTAAATTGTCGGGTACCGCTGCTGAATTGCCGGCCGGCTTTTTTAAAGAGACAGTGCATGAAAACACTAATTATTTTTTTAAATAAATCCTTTACACTAAATGACAAGTACAGTAAGCAACACTATCACTGTACTTATTATATATGTGACTGACATGTTTCTATCTATCTAATCTAAGTGTGAAGCTCTATTCTTTCTGTTCTAAATTGTCGGGTACAGATGCTGAATTGCCGGCCGGCTTTTTTAAAGAGACGGTGCATGAAAACACTAATTTTTTTTTAATAAATCCTTTACACTAAATGACAAGTGCAGTAACCAACACTGTCACTGTGCTTCTTATATATGTGACTGACATGTTTCTATCTATCTAATCTATGTGTGAGGCTCTATTCCTTCTTGTCTAAATTGTCGGGTACCGGTGTATGCCGCTGCTGAATTTGCCGGCCGGCTTTTTTAAAGAGAGTGTCTTCTGAGCAGTTTGTCAGCTTTTGGACACCTTTGCAGGTGTTTTCTATGTGTTTCTATGTGTTTTTGTTTGCCTGCCATTGGTTTTAACGGTGTTCGACGGTGTTCTAAGGTGTTCGACGAACAGTTCCTCGAACATCCCGGTGTTCGACGAACCGAACCGAACCCGAACACTACGGGGGTGGCTCAACACTAGTCTATACGTCAAATTTGAAAAGACTCATATTCCCTGATTCTTTTCAGTGTCCATATCTTGATGCCGTATTTTGCTGGCTTACTCTGTATACAGTATATTGTTTGAAGGGGCACCCACCTTAGAATGCCACAAGTTGTTCATCCACAGTGACATTTTCATCAGTTTGTAATATTTTGGAAGATTCTCTATTAGTGATGGACGAGCATTAAAAAGCTCGGGTGCTCGATGCTCGGGTCGAGCAAATTGGAATGCTTGAGTGTTCGACCCGAGCAACGAGCCCAATGTAAGTCTTTGAGAAACTCGAGAATTTTTCAGGCGGCAGTCTGCAGGGGGCCTAAAAATTGCCCAAATCGATGGGAACAGTGCTGAAATGACATGCGATCAGCATGGGGAAGAACCCTGGAAGCATTTCTGACTCCCAGGTCACTGCTGTCAACAACGTTGTCAGAGGTATTACGCCACTTTGATGGACTCACAATAAAACATACAAAAACAAAACCAAAATGGATTTTCCTGGGAAATATTACCCTGGAAGGATGTTCCTTAACATGAGTTGTATATAAGGCAAAATAGATATGCAAAAGCAAAAATGCTCCTCCACATCTTGGGCTATGTTCACACATAGCGTTTTTGATGTGTTTTTGCACTTTTGCATTACTTTCAACCGACACTGGTAAATGTCATTTTAACATTTTACAACCTTATCTGGCCATGTGGTGTGTGACACCTCATCCGACACATCCTGTTTCATTTATGATGGAGGGACTCTGAAAGTCACGAAGCCTATTTTTATAGGGCCATCAGGCGGCCCTTATTATTCTTAAAGGGCCAGCAGTCGGCCCTCGCTGTTGTTAGAGAGCCATCAGCCGGCTATGCTTTGGTTTTCCCATTATTAACGAGTGGTTCTCCTATACTGTTATTGTGTATGCAGTGACTGCAAGGGCTGCCAAAAATTTGGAGGCACTCCAATGCCCCTTGCAAGAGACGTAGAGGTCAGAGAGCCTCCTAAAAACAATGTTCCCATTATTAGGAAGTGAGTCTCCCATAGCGTTTGCCTGTGCAGTGAATACAAAAGCTGCCAAAAAATTGGAGGCACTCCAATGCCCCTTGGAAGAGGCGTAGAGGTCGGATAGCCTCCTAAAAACAATGTTCCCATTATTAGGAAGTGGGTCTCCCACAGTGTTTGCCTATGCAGTGAATGCAAAAGCTACCAAAAATTTGGAGGCACTCCAATGCCCCTTGGAAGAGACATAGAGGTCGGAGAGCCTCATAAAAACAATGTTCCCATTATTAGGAAGGAAGTGGGTCTCCCATAGTGTTTGCCTATGCAGTGAATGCAAAAGCTGCCAAAAATTTGGAGGAACTCCAATGCCCCTTGCAAGACATGTAGAGCAGGTGATATGGTAGATATGGTGGTGAATGATATGGTGATGGAGGATGAGGAGAAGAAAGAGGACAAGGGCAAATAGACAAAATCAGGAAGTGTATACCCATGTGTAGGTATGAAGAGGTGCATGGGAATAGACCTCCCAAAAAAGACACTGGATTTGAGTTTATGTTATGCTGCTATCATTCGGTGGTGTTGAGAAGTCTGGCCCAATCCAGCCCTTATTCATTTTAATAAGAGTCAGCCTGTCCGCATTGTCAGTTGACAGTCAAGTGCGCTTATCAGTTATAATTCCCCCAGCGGCACTAAAAACACGCTCCGATAACACGCTAGCGGTAGCGCAGGACCGGACCTCCAAGGCATACAGAGCGAGTTCATTCCAAGTGTCCAGCTTGGATACCCGGTAATTATAAGGCACAGAGGAATCATGGAGGACGTTGGTATGGTCGGCAAGGTACTCCCTCACCATCTTACCAAACTTTGCACTCCTTGTGAGAGTACCCCGCGCCTCAGGGCCTGTAAGATGGGAAGGTCTGAGAAAACTGTCCCAGAACTTTGACATTGTTCCCCTGCCTCTGCAGGATTTGAGTTGTGTCTCTCTCGCCTGTACTCCTTGGTTGTCCAACGAACTGTGACCTCTGCCACCAGCGTTTTCAGATAGGATTTTTAATAATTCCGCAACAAGGGCCTTCTGGTACTGCCCCATTTTAGTAGACCTGTCCGCCTTGGGAATAAGAGATGGAAAGTACTCCTTGTAGCATGGTTCTAGAAGTGTCACCAACTAGTAATGACTGTCACCCATAATGTGGAGAACGCGAGGGTCATGGGAAAGGCAGCGTAACATAAACTCAGCCATGCGTGCCAGACTGCTAACAGGCAAGACTTCCGTGTCCTCATCAAGAGGATAACTGACCATGCTCTCCTCCTTCTCCTCCTCTCTGTCCTCAGGCCATCCACTCTGAACAGACGGTATGACAGTTGTGCAGGTAGTACCATCTATAGCACATGAAATTTGCTCCTCCTCCTCTTCCTCATTGTCACCCAATTCACTTTGGGATGAGATGAGGCTGGGCTGTGTGTAATCCCCCTGTATGGTTCTTTGCGCCATCTCATTGTGCTCCGCCTGCAATGCATCCTCTTTGATTATGAGCAGAGAGCATTTCAGGAGACAGAGAAGTGGGATGGTGACGCTAATTATGTCATCATCGCCGCTCACCATCTTAGTGGAGTCCTCTAAGTTTTGGAGGATGGTACATATGTCTGACATCTATGTCCACTCCTGAGGTCTTATGTATGGAGTCTGAACTGAATACCGACGGCCTTGTTGATGCTGGTAGTCATCAACTACCCTCTTCTGCTCACAAATCCTTCCCAACATCTGCAATGTAGAGTTCCAACACGTGGAGACATCACACACCAATTGGTGAGCCGGAAGCTGCAAATGCTGCTGAAACACGGCAAGGGCGGCAGAAGCTGTTGGTGACTTTCTAAAATGGGCACACAGGCGGCGTACTTTGACAAGCAGATCCGGCAGCTCCGGGAAGGTTTTGAGAAACCGCTGAACCACGAGGTTAAGCACATGGGCCGGGCATGGTACGTGTGTGAGCTCGCCTCGCCTCAGAGCTGCCACCAGGTTCTGGCCACTGTCACACGTGACCCTGCCTGGCTGTAGGTTCAGCAGTGTCAGCCACAGATCTGCCTGTTCTTTCAGAGCTGTCCACAACTCTTCAGCCTTGTGTGGTTTGTCACCTAAGCATATTATCTTCAGCCCAGCCTGTTGCCGCATGGCCGAGGCAGTGCTGCAGTGCTTCCAGCTTGCAGCTGATGTGGTCATTTCAGATATGGATGCTGAAGAGGAGAAGGAGATGCAGGAGCTGTAGAATGTGGGGGCAACCCTGATTGACCCAGGGCCCGTAATCCTCGGTGTCGGGAGGACGTGTTCCGTCCTTAGTTCCGACTGTGTCCCGGCTTCTGCTATGTTACCCCAGTGTGCCGTCAGCGAGCTGTACCGTCCCTGCCAACAAGCACTTGTCCACGTGTCCGTGGTTAGGTGTACTTTCCCAGTAACTGCGTTGTTGAGGGCACAGCTAATATTGTGGGACACGTGCTCGTGTAATGCAGGGACGGCACACCGGGAGAAATAGTGGTGGCTGGGGACTGAGTACCGAGGGACGGCCGCCACCATCAGGTTGGGGAAAGCTTCCATCTCCACGAGCCTAAAAGGCAACATTTCGAGCGCAAGCAGTCGCTAAATGTCTGAATTTAGTAGTGAGACCTGTGGGGCGTTGGCTGCATATTTACGCTTGCGTTCCTAGGACTGGGGTAGGGACAACTGAACGCTGCACTAGGACAAGGAAGTGGACGTGCTTGCTGATGGTGCTACTTGAGAGTGTGCAATGACAGGTGCAGGGCAGGAGGCATCTTCGCATGAGCCATGGACTGAGGATTGCCTTGCACGGACAATAGCGGAAGAAGCATTGGTGCCACCCACAGACACTGTTCCTGGACCCTGGGGTTCGGCCCACTTAGTTGGGTGCTTTGCTACCATATGCCTGATCATGATGGTGGTGGTCAGGCTAGTAGTTTTGCTACCCCTGCTGATGCTGGCCTGGCAGGTGGTGCAAATGGCCATTTTGGGGTTATCGGCAGAGTCTTTGAAAAACAACCAGACTCGGGAAGACCTAAAAGTTGTACAGGCAACTTCCTTCATGTTGATGTTATGAGGAACACCTTCTGTCTGCGGCCACCACACTGCTTTTTCCTGCCTGTCGTGGTGCTACGCCTCCCTCCCCTTGTGTGCTGCTGTCCTCATTCTGTATGTCTCCCTGCCAGGTTGGGTCAGTTAGTATATCATCCACCACCTCGTCTTCCACTTCCGCACCTTGGTCCTCCTCCTGACTTTCTGGCAATTATGTCTCATCATCATACACCTCTTATGAGAGTTTCACACCGTCGCCTTCGTGTGACGGTGGCTGCTCAAATATTTGGGTATCACTACATGCGATCTCCTCTTGCCCCGCTTCAAGTGGATCGGGCGAGAGGCCTGAATCTATAAATGGAAAAGTGAACAGCTGTTCGGAGTGTCCAAGTGTGGGATCAGTTGTCTCCGGACACTCGGCATGGTGGCAGGAAAGAGGATCAGGGTGAGGAATATGTGGCTACTGAGACTTGACTGTGTGAAAGACAGGGTGGTGGTGGTAGCTAAGTGACTGGAAGCATTATCTGCTATCCAACCAATAACCTTTTCACACTGCTCTGTGTTCAATAGTGGTGTTCTGCGGTCCCCTATTAATTGGGACAGGAAGGTCGAGCGATAAGATGTGGGTGTTTGTTGTGGCACAATTTCAGCCAGCCCACAGACTCAGTCTCATTCTCTGCATGCACTATCATCATCATCTCGTCCACTTCCCCGTCTCTTGCCCATTTTAAATGGAGGAAAATATTTTCCACGTTCAGTACAAATGCTTGGATTTGAACCGCAGTGATATGTGAACCGCGTGACGGACAAACCACAGTTTTAAATAGCTAGCCTGTAGGTAATGCTGCGGAATGCACGGTTCTTCTTCTTGAACCATGGCAGGAAGTGCTGTTTGAGAAACTCAACATACATTATGGAGTTCATCTTTACCCCTTCAGGGATCCTAAAAGGGCCGACAATCTCTCTCCCCATGATTCCAGCCCAAAACATTACTCCACCTCCTCCTTGTTAGCGCCATAGCCGTGTTTGCATGGGGTGTCCATCAACCAGCCATCCTCCACTCCATCCATCTGGACCATCGTGATCATTTCATGCATGATAATGCCCTGTCTCATGCTGCACATAACACATCTGCATCTCTGGCTGCTATGGGCATAAAAGGGGACAAACTTATGGTGTGGCACCCATGCTCCCCTGACCTCAACCCCATTGAGAACCTCTGGAGCATCATCAAAAGGAGTGTCTATGATGGCGGGAGGGAGTTCACATCTAAGCAACAGCTCTGGGAGGGTATTCTGTCCTCATGCAAAACAATTGAAGCAGAAACCATCCAAAACCTGACAAATTCAATGGACGAGAGAGTTCAGAAGCTCCTTTCGAACAAGCAGTCTTATGTGCCAATGTAACATCACCTAGAATAAAGTTTTGAGTTGAAAACTGTTTGATTTCAGTTTGTAATAACCTGCTAATGCTTATAATTTCAAAAATGACCATTTTTTTGTTCTTTATTAAAATAAAAAGGTTGAAAACTCTGCTGTGCAAAATAATTTGGAACATGCATTTTGAGTGCAGTTTGAGTGTTTTATTTTTTTTTAAATATACTGTTATCATAGGCAGTTTGCACAAAAACCTTTCAATTGTACTCTAATAGTTATTTGACAAATTACAATGACTGCAATTCATTTAGGTAATTTGGGAAAATCTGAGAAAATATTATTTGCATAATAATTTGGAACACAGTGTATATAGGAGTGATTACACTCCTGTCAGTGTATACAATGCTGTCTTCTACAGAAGTGACATCAGTGATTGCTGACAGGTGAGGGATATGGTTGTTTTTTATTTATTTTACAGGAGTCAAGGGATTCGGGAATTAGGCGTTAGGTGAGTATACAGTGTTTTTTATTTTTAAATAAATTATTAAAACCATGTGGAATTTTATGTAAATAAAAGACTTTATTCTGGCCGTGTCTTTATTGAAAAAAGTCAAAACCCTTTACTACGGGTTTAGTTATGGGGGCGTCTTATAGACGCCTCTCCATTACTAACCTGGTCTTCATGTCAGCTGCCAATACAAGGCTGACGTGAACCCCACCCTATTACCCCACCTGCCACCGCTACACGGCAGTGGGAAGAGCGAGGCTAAGTGCCAGATTTGGCGCATCTTATGGATGCGCCATGTCTGGGTCCGCTGAGGGCTGATGTTATAAGCCTCAGAGGGGTCCAGGATCCATGGCCCCTTCCCTAGCTATTAATATCAGCTCACAGCTGTCTGTTTAGCCTTTGCTGGTTAAATTTTATAGGGGAACCCTATGTCAATTTTTTTCTGGTGTTTCATGTAATTTAGCCAGTAAAGGCTAAGCAAACAGCTATGAGTTGTTATTAATAGCCAGGGAACATCTTTTGCTAATGGCCCTTTCCCCGGCTAGTAATATCAGCTCCCAGTGGTCAGCTTTCCTTCTGCTGGTTATGAAAATGACACGGGAGCCCATGCCATTTTTTTAATTAAATTTTTTATTTTTGGGCATTTTTGGTAGTCTGGGGTACATCAGGAAGTACGGGAATATGTCGCTACCTGTAGTGTGTGTGTGTGTTCCAAGACCCCTCGTACTTGCCTGTCAGGCTCTCTCCAACCTCTGGAGATTCCCAATAGACCTTGGACCCATTTGTCAAGGTTGTAATAGATAGGTTTAGCAAAATGTCGCATTTTATTGCGCTCACCGCGTTACCTAATGCCAAGACTCTAGCACAGATCTTTATCAAGGAGATTGTAGGACTGCATGGAATTCCTTATGATATAGTTTCGGACCGGGGGGTGCAGTTTATTTCCAAGTTTTGGAGGGTTTTCCGCAGCCGGCTGGGGATTCATTTGTCATTTTCTTAGGCTTTTCATCCTCAATCCAATGGTCAGACAGAACGTGTAAATCAAAATCTTGAAACTTATCTCAGGTGTTTAATCTTTGAGAATCAGATGGACTGGGTTAAGTACTTACCATTGGCTGAATTTGCAGTAAACCACCGTACTGATGAGTCTACTGGTAAATCCCTGTTTTTCGAGGCATAGAGTTTTCATCCTCAATTTAGCTCTTTTAATAGGAGCGGTTTCTCTGGTGTTCCTGAAGAGGAATGGTTTTTCTTCCTTCATCTCTTCCATATGGCAAGGGGTTCTGAATAACTTGAAGAGGATGGGTTTCAGATATAAGAATGCAGCTGATCTGAGATGTGTGAGAGGTCCGGACCTATGTGTGGGTGATTGGGTGTGGTTGTCGTCTAAGAATATTAAACTGAGGGTTCCCTTATGGAAACTGGGCCCCAGGTTTATTGGTCCATATGGGATTGAGGCCGTTGTCAATCCTGTTGCATTCCGGCTGGCTTTGCCACACTCTTTTAGGATCCATAATGTCTTCCACTGTTCATTACTCAAGATATTTGTGGACCCTCTCAGTCCATCACCTCCACCTCCCTCTCCTGTTCTTGTGGATGGGAATCTTGAGTTCCAGATTTCTAGGGTCATAGATTCTTGATTTATTTGTCGGTCCCTTCAGTATTTGGTACACTGGAGAGGTTGGTACGATCCTTTCATGCGGCCCATCCTGAGAAACCTGGCCCTGAGGTTCCAGAGGTGCCTCGTAAAATGGTAGGTACTGTCACGGGGTTACCGCGAGAGAGAGGTTCCAGAGAACTGCAGCGTTCTGGGCATAGTTCACACACACTGGGCAGAAGCTCCTCTCCAGTTTATTAACTTACTGCTTTTTGCCAGCAGTACGGGAGTTAACCTGCGTTGCTGGGTTTTCCTGAGATTCTGGTCTCTCAGCTGATTTGGGTTAACTACTCTTCCCTTCTATATAGACTCAGCTCTGACTTCCTGGAGTGTCAGTGATCAGTTCTTCTACCTGACTTGGAGAGTGAAAGAGGAGTGTTGTGTATAGGATCTTGGAGGTTTACTTAGTGTAGCGTCGGCGTCCCTGCCTCCTGCTAGGCAGGGACGCTGTTCCCCTCACCTCTCTGCTCCGTGCCCGGCGGCTTCCTCCCGCTCTGCTTGCAGCGCTCGCTCTCCCCCGGTCACTGTGCTTAGGGCGCGCGCGCGCGCGCTCCCCCTCTCTTAAAGGGGCCGCACGCGTCGCCCTAAGGAGTCCCCGGCCAATGGCCAGAGGATCCCTCCATATTTAAGGCACCTCCTCCAAAATGGAGGTGCCCGAGCAATGTTGTTGCACTGTTCACTACTCTGCTTCAGCCCTCAGGTCCCGTTGCCAGTTACCTGCCAGTCTCCTGCCAGTTTGCTGCCTGATTCCTGCCTGTCATCCGCTTTCCTGCTTGCTAGCCTGAGGTCCGACGGTCTGCCTTCCGACACCTGTCAGTCTGTCTATGGACCAGCTTGCCCGCTCACCTGGGAGCGCTCACCTGCTACCTGCCTGATAGCCTACCTGGAGGCTCCGCCGTCACGTGCTGTCACCACCTGCCAGTCCAGAGACTCTTGCCCGCTCACCTGGGAGCGCTCACCTGCTACCTGCCTGATAGCCTACTTGGAGGCCCCGCCGTCACGTGCTGTGACCACCTGCCAGTCCAGAGACTCTTGCCCGCTCACCTGGGAGCGCTCACCTGCTACCTGCCTGATAGCCTACCTGGAGGCTCCGCCGTCACGTGCTGTGACCACCTGCCAGTCCAGAGACTCTTGCCCGCTCACCTGGGAGCGCTCATCTGCTACCTGCCTGTTAGCCTACCTAGAGGCTCCGCCGTCACGTGCTGTGACCACCTGCCAGTCCACAGACTCTTGCCCGCTCACCTGGGAGCGCTCATCTGCTACCTGCCTGTTAGCCTACCTAGAGGCTCCGCCATCACGTGCTGTGACCACCTGCCAGTCCAGAGACTCTTGCCCGTTCACCTGGGAGCGCTCATCTGCTACCTGCCTGTTAGCCTACCTGGAGGCTCCGCCGTCACATGCTGTGACGACCTGCTTATCCTGAGACTCTCGCCTGCTCACCTGGGAGCACTCATCTGCCATCTGCCTGCTAGCCTACCTGGAGGCTCAGCCGTCACAGGTCGTACCTGCCCGTTTACCCAGAGACTGCCCCGGTCACTTGCCGTGACCTCCTGCCCGTTTACCCAGAGACTGCCCCGGTCACTTGCCGTGACCTCCTGCCCGTTTACCCAGAGACTGCCCCGGTCACTTGCCGTGACCTCCTGCCCGTTTACCCAGAGACTGTCCCGGTCACTTGCTGTGACCTCCTGCCCGTTTACCCAGAGACTGTCCCGGTCACTTGCTGTGACCTCCTGCCCGTTTACCCAGAGACTGTCCCGGTCACCTGCTGTGACCGCCCACCTGTCTTCCCTGGTCGCCACCCGCTTCCTTACAAGGACTGCCCCCTTGTATAAGTTGGCCAGAGGTTCCGCCTCCCAGACCCGTTACAGTTTGCTCGGGCCATGGAACCCGGTGGAACCCAAGCTCCCTCGCTCTCGGACCTTTGTCATGAACAGAGATGAGCGTTGTTCTACTCAAACTGTTCGCCAATCTCAAATTCGAGCTGTTTTGGGCGGTGTTCGAGCCGTTCGGCAAACACGAACGTTTGAGAAAAATTCGGCTGTTCGAGGTTATGTTCGATAACTGTTCGTGCACCAAAATCATAACTGGATTTTTTCTCAGTAATGATGAAAATTAATGTTAATACGCAGTTTGAGTGTACAGCGGGGTGGGGGGAGGGGCAGGGGATGGATCTCTGCAGGAATAATGAAGATCTCCATTTTTATTTCTCTTTCCCGCATTTACAGTGGGGAGGTGCAATCTGTCAGCCTATCAGCAGCGCACACACGGAACGAAGTGCTTTTTTTCACACAAGCAAGGGCATGTGTCATTGGCAGTGTATGTCACATGTCCTTGCCCTATAAGACCAATCCATTTTCCCCATCGCCACCATTTTCTCACTGCTGCAGCTGCGTGTTAGACGGCACCGCTGTTGCTGTGTGCGCTATACCTCGTTAATTTCAAGCCAATTTTCGCACAAATCTACAGATAGCTTGGGAGTAGGGAATAGTTGTGATTGCAGTCATTTTAAGGACTAGGTTACAGCATTTCCTACGACTTTTATCAGGCAGGTCTGTGCTCTTAAATAGATAGGTTGTGGGAGTAAAGACTAATTGTAATTGGAGTCCTTTTCAGGACTAGGTTACATCAGTTCCTATCAGTTTTTGCCAGGCAGGTCTGTGCCAGTGCTGTGCAAGTTTTTTTCACAGCATTTGGCTGAATCTAGCAAAGCTAATCCTTTTTGGCCTATTGCAGAGTGTGTTAGTCAGTGGAGTAGCCTATCTGTGTTGCAAAATATACCACCTGTGTATAGAATACCAATTTTTTTACTGCACCTAGTGAAGTAAAATCTTTTGGGCATAGCATCATTCTATTAGTCCATCTATACTGACCTCCATCAGGTTGCAAATTGAATATAATTTTTTTCTGCATCTAGCTCTGAAAAAATATTTGGCCTTCTAGCAGTGTGTGGGACTTTATCGATTAGTCCATCTATACTGACCTCCATCAGGTTGCAAACTGAATATATTTTTTTCTGCATCTACCTCTGAAAAAATATTGGGCTTGTAGCTGTGTGTGGGACTTGTTCTATTAATCCATCTATACAGACCTCCATCAGGTTGCAAACTGAATATAATTTTTTTCTGCATCTACCTCTGAAAAAATATTTGGGCTTCTAGCTGTGTGTGGGACTTGTTCTATTACTCCATCTATACTGACCTCCATCAGGTTGCAAATTGAATATAATTTTTTTCTGCATCTAGCTCTGAAAAAATATTGGGCTTCTAGCTGTGTGTGGGACTTGTTGTATTAGCCCATCTATACTGACCTCCATCAGGTTGCAAACTGAATATATTTTTTTCTGCATCTACCTCTGAAAAAATATTGGGCTTCTAGCTGTGTGTGGGACTTGTTCTATTAATCCATCTATACAGACCTCCATCAGGTTGCAAACTGAATATAATTTTTTTCTGCATCTAGCTCTGAAAAAATATTAGGCCTTCTAGCAGTGTGTGGGACTTTCTCTATTAGTCCATCTATACTGACCTCCATCAGGTTGCAAATTAAAAATAATTTTTATCTGCATCTAGCTCTGAAAAAATATTTGGGCTTCTAGCTGTGTGTGGGACTTGTTCTATTACTCCATCTATACTGACCTCCATCAGGTTGCAAATTGAATATAATTTTTTTCTGCATCTAGCTCTGAAAAAATATTGGGCTTCTAGCTGTGTGTGGGACTTTCTCTATTAGTCCATCTATACTGACCTCCATCAGGTTGCAAACTGAATATATTTTTTTCTGCATCTACCTCTGAAAAAATATTGGGCTTCTAGCTGTGTGTGGGACTTGTTCTATTAGTCCATCTATACTGACCTCCATCAGGTTGCAAACTGAATATAATTTTTTTCTGCATCTAGCTCTGAAAAAATATTTGGCCTTCTAGCAGTGTGTGGGACTTTCTCTATTAGTCCATCTATACTGACCTCCATCAGGTTGCAAACTGAATATAATTTTTTTCTGCATCTAGCTCTGAAAAAATATTTGGCCTTCTAGCAGTGTGTGGGACTTTCTCTATTAGTTCATCTATACTGACCTCCATCAGGTTGCAAACTGAATATAATTTTTTTCTGCATCTAGCTCTGAAAAAATATTTGGCCTTCTAGCAGTGTGTGGGACTTTCTCTATTAGTCCATCTATACTGACCTCCATCAGGTTGCAAATTAAAAATAATTTTTATCTGCATCTAGCTCTGAAAAAATATTTGGGCTTCTAGCTGTGTGTGGGACTTGTTCTATTACTCCATCTATACTGACCTCCATCAGGTTGCAAATTGAATATAATTTTTTCTGCATCTAGCTCTGAAAAAATATTGGGCTTCTAGCTGTGTGTGGGACTTGTTGTATTAGTCCATCTATACTGACCTCCATCAGGTTGCAAACTGAATATATTTTTTTCTGCATCTACCTCTGAAAAAATATTGGGCTTCTAGCTGTGTGTGGGACTTGTTCTATTAGTCCATCTAAACTGACCTCCATCAGGTTGCAAATTAAAAATAATTTTTATCTGCATCTAGCTCTGAAAAAATATTTGGGCTTCTAGCTGTGTGTGGGACTTGTTCTATTACTCCATCTATACTGACCTCCATCAGGTTGCAAATTGAATATAATTTTTTTCTGCATCTAGCTCTGAAAAAATATTGGGCTTCTAGCTGTGTGTGGGACTTTCTCTATTAGTCCATCTATACTGACCTCCATCAGGTTGCAAACTGAATATATTTTTTTCTGCATCTACCTCTGAAAAAATATTGGGCTTCTAGCTGTGTGTGGGACTTGTTCTATTAGTCCATCTATACTGACCTCCATCAGGTTGCAAACTGAATATAATTTTTTTCTGCATCTAGCTCTGAAAAAATATTTGGCCTTCTAGCAGTGTGTGGGACTTTCTCTATTAGTCCATCTATACTGACCTCCATCAGGTTGCAAACTGAATATAATTTTTTTCTTCATCTAGCTCTGAAAAAATATTTGGCCTTCTAGCAGTGTGTGGGACTTTCTCTATTAGTTCATCTATACTGACCTCCATCAGGTTGCAAACTGAATATAATTTTTTTCTGCATCTAGCTCTGAAAAAATATTTGGCCTTCTAGCAGTGTGTGGGACTTTCTCTATTAGTCCATCTATACTGACCTCCATCAGGTTGCAAATTAAAAATAATTTTTATCTGCATCTAGCTCTGAAAAAATATTTGGGCTTCTAGCTGTGTGTGGGACTTGTTCTATTACTCCATCTATACTGACCTCCATCAGGTTGCAAATTGAATATAATTTTTTTCTGCATCTAGCTCTGAAAAAATATTGGGCTTCTAGCTGTGTGTGGGACTTGTTGTATTAGTCCATCTATACTGACCTCCATCAGGTTGCAAACTGAATATATTTTTTTCTGCATCTACCTCTGAAAAAATATTGGGCTTCTAGCTGTGTGTGGGACTTGTTCTATTAGTCCATCTAAACTGACCTCCATCAGGTTGCAAACTGAATATAATTTTTTTCTGCATCTAGCTCTGAAAAAATATTTGGCCTTCTAGCAGTGTGTGGGACTTTCTCTATTAGTCCATCTATACTGACCTCCATCAGGTTGCAAACTGAATATAATTTTTTTCTGCATCTAGCTCTGAAAAAATATTTGGCCTTCTAGCAGTGTGTGAGACTTTCTCTATTAGTCCATCTATACTGACCTCCATCAGGTTGCAAACTGAATATAATTTTTTTCTGCATCTAGCTCTGAAAAAATATTTGGCCTTCTAGCTGTGTGTGGGACTTTCTCTATTAGTCCATCTATACTGACCTCCATCAGGTTGCAAATTAAAAATATTTTTTATCTGCATCTAGCTCTGAAAAAATATTTGGGCTTCTAGCTGTGTGTGGGACTTGTTCTATTACTCCATCTATACTGACCTCCATCAGGTTGCAAATTGAATATAATTTTTTTCTGCATCTAGCTCTGAAAAAATATTGGGCTTCTAGCTGTGTGTGGGACTTGTTGTATTAGTCCATCTATACTGACCTCCATCAGGTTGCAAACTGAATATATTTTTTTCTGCATCTACCTCTGAAAAAATATTGGGCTTCTAGCTGTGTGTGGGACTTGTTCTATTAATCCATCTATACAGACCTCCATCAGCTTGCAAACTGAATATAATTTTTTTCTGCATCTAGCTCTGAAAAAATATTTGGCCTTCTAGCAGTGTGTGGGACTTTCTCTATTAGTCCATCTATACTGACCTCCATCAGGTTGCAAACTGAATATAATTTTTTTCTGCACCTAGCTCTGAAAAAATATTTGGCCTTCTAGCAGTGTGTGGGACTTTCTCTATTAGTCCATCTATACTGACCTCCATCAGGTTGCAAACTGAATATAATTTTTTTCTGCATCTAGCTCTGAAAAAATATTTGGCCTTCTAGCGGTGTGTGGGACTTTCTCTATAAGTCCATCTATGCTGACCTCCATCAGGTTGCAAATTAAAAATAATTTTTATCTGCATCTAGCTCTGAAAAAATATTTGGGCTTCTAGCTGTGTGTGGGACTTGTTCTATTACTCCATCTATACTGACCTCCATCAGGTTGTAAATTGAATATAATTTTTTTCTGCATCTAGCTCTGAAAAAATATTGGGCTTCTAGCTGCGTGTGGGACTTGTTGTATTAGTCCATCTATACTGACCTCCATCAGGTTGCAAACTGAATATATTTTTTTCTGCATCTACCTCTGAAAAAATATTGGGCTTCTAGCTGTGTGTGGGACTTGTTCTATTAATCCATGTATACAGACCTCCATCAGGTTGCAAACTGAATATAATTTTTTTCTGCATCTAGCTCTGAAAAAATATTTGGCCTTCTAGCAGTGTGTGGGACTTTCTCTATTAGTCCATCTATACTGACCTCCATCAGGTTGCAAACTGAATATAATTTTTTTCTGCACCTAGCTCTGAAAAAATATTTGGCCTTCTAGCAGTGTGTGGGACTTTCTCTATTAGTCCATCTATACTGACCTCCATCAGGTTGCAAACTGAATATAATTTTTTTCTGCATCTAGCTCTGAAAAAATATTTGGCCTTCTAGCGGTGTGTGGGACTTACTCTATTAGTCCATCTATACTGACCTCCATCAGGTTGCAAATTAAAAATAATTTTTATCTGCATCTAGCTCTGAAAAAATATTTGGGCTTCTAGCTGTGTGTGGGACTTGTTCTATTACTCCATCTATACTGACCTCCATCAGGTTGCAAATTGAATATAATTTTTTTCTGCATCTAGCTCTGAAAAAATATTGGGCTTCTAGCTGCGTGTGGGACTTGTTGTATTAGTCCATCTATACTGACCTCCATCAGGTTGCAAACTGAATATATTTTTTTCTGCATCTACCTCTGAAAAAATATTGGGCTTCTAGCTGTGTGTGGGACTTGTTCTATTAATCCATCTATACAGACCTCCATCAGGTTGCAAACTGAATATAATTTTTTTCTGCATCTAGCTCTGAAAAAATATTTGGCCTTCTAGCAGTGTGTGGGACTTTCTCTATTAGTCCATCTATACTGACCTCCATCAGGTTGCAAATTCAAAATAATTTTTATCTGCATCTAGCTCTGAAAAAATATTTGGGTTTCTAGCTGTGTGTGGGACTTGTTGTATTACTCCATCTATACTGACCTCCATCAGGTTGCAAATTGAATATAATTTTTTTCTGCATCTAGCTCTGAAAAAATATTGTGCTTCTAGCTGTGTGTGGGACTTGTTCTATTAATCCATCTATACAGACCTCCATCAGGTTGCAAACTGAATATAATTTTTTTCTGCATCTAGCTCTGAAAAAATATTTGGCCTTCTAGCAGTGTGTGGGACTTTCTCTATTAGTCCATCTATACTGATCTCCATCACGTTGCAAACTGAATATAATTTTTTTCTGCATCTAGCTCTGAAAAAATATTTGGCCTTCTAGCAGAGTGTGGGACTTTCTCTATTAGTCCATCTATACTGACCTCCATCAGGTTGCAAACTGAATATAATTTTTTTCTGCATCTAGCTCTGAAAAAATATTTGGCCTTCTAGCAGTGTGTGGGACTTTCTCTATTAGTCCATATATACTGACCTCCATCAGGTTGCAAATTAAAAATAATTTTTATCTGCATCTATCTCTGAAAAAATATTTGGGCTTCTAGCTGTGTGTGGGACTTGTTCTATTACTCCATCCATACTGACCTCCATCAGGTTGCAAATTGAATGTAATTTTTTTCTGCATCTAGCTCTGAAAAAATATTGGGCTTCTAGCTGTGTGTGGGACTTGCTGTATTAGTCCATCTATACTGACCTCCATCAGGTTGCAAACTGAATATATTTTTTTCTGCATCTACCTCTGAAAAAATATTGGGCTTCTAGCTGTGTGTGGGACTTGTTCTATTAATCCATCTATACAGACCTCCATCAGGTTGCAAACTGAATATAATTTTTTTCTGCATCTACCTCTGAAAAAATATATGGCCTTCTAGCAGTGTGTGGGACTTTCTCTATTAGTCCATCTATACTGACCTCCATCAGGTTGCAAACTGAATATAATTTTTTTCTGCATCTAGCTCTGAAAAAATATTTGGCCTTCTAGCAGTGTGTGGGACTTTCTCTATTAGTCCATCTATACTGACCTCCATCAGGTTGCAAACTGAATATAATTTTTTTCTGCATCTAGCTCTGAAAAAATATTTGGCCTTCTAGCAGTGTGTGGGTCTTTCTCTATTAGTCCATCTATACTGACCTCCATCAGGTTGCAAATTAAAAATAATTTTTATCTGCATCTAGCTCTGAAAAAATATTTGGGCTTCTAGCTGTGTGTGGGACTTGTTCTATTACTCCATCTATACTGAACTCCATCAGGTTGCAAATTGAATATAATTTTTTTCTGCATCTAGCTCTGAAAAAATATTGGGCTTCCAGCTGTGTGTGGGACTTGTTGTATTAGTTCATCTATACTGATCTCCATCAGGTTGCAAACTGAATATATTTTTTTCTGCATCTACCTCTGAAAAAATATTGGGCTTCTAGCTGTGTGTGGGACTTGGTCTATTAATCCATCTATACAGACCTCCATCAGGTTGCAAACTGAATATAATTTTTTTCTGCATCTAGCTCTGAAAAAATATTTGGCCTTCTAGCAGTGTGTGGGACTTTCTCTATTAGTCCATCTATACTGACCTCCATCAGGTTGCAAACTGAATATAATTTTTTTCTGCATCTAGCTCTGAAAAAATATTTGGCCTTCTAGCGGTGTGTGGGACTTTCTCTATAAGTCCATCTATGCTGACCTCCATCAGGTTGCAAATTAAAAATAATTTTTATCTGCATCTAGCTCTGAAAAAATATTTGGGCTTCTAGCTGTGTGTGGGACTTGTTCTATTACTCCATCTATACTGACCTCCATCAGGTTGTAAATTGAATATAATTTTTTTCTGCATCTAGCTCTGAAAAAATATTGGGCTTCTAGCTGCGTGTGGGACTTGTTGTATTAGTCCATCTATACTGACCTCCATCAGGTTGCAAACTGAATATATTTTTTTCTGCATCTACCTCTGAAAAAATATTGGGCTTCTAGCTGTGTGTGGGACTTGTTCTATTAATCCATGTATACAGACCTCCATCAGGTTGCAAACTGAATATAATTTTTTTCTGCATCTAGCTCTGAAAAAATATTTGGCCTTCTAGCAGTGTGTGGGACTTTCTTTATTAGTCCATCTATACTGACCTCCATCAGGTTGCAAACTGAATATAATTTTTTTCTGTACCTAGCTCTGAAAAAATATTTGGCCTTCTAGCAGTGTGTGGGACTTTCTCTATTAGTCCATCTATACTGACCTCCATCAGGTTGCAAACTGAATATAATTTTTTTCTGCATCTAGCTCTGAAAAAATATTTGGCCTTCTAGCGGTGTGTGGGACTTTCTCTATTAGTCCATCTATACTGACCTCCATCAGGTTGCAAATTAAAAATAATTTTTATCTGCATCTAGCTCTGAAAAAATATTTGGGCTTCTAGCTGTGTGTGGGACTTGTTCTATTACTCCATCTATACTGACCTCCATCAGGTTGCAAATTGAATATAATTTTTTTCTGCATCTAGCTCTGAAAAAATATTGGGCTTCTAGCTGCGTGTGGGACTTGTTGTATTAGTCCATCTATACTGACCTCCATCAGGTTGCAAACTGAATATATTTTTTTCTGCATCTACCTCTGAAAAAATATTGGGCTTCTAGCTGTGTGTGGGACTTGTTCTATTAATCCATCTATACAGACCTCCATCAGGTTGCAAACTGAATATAATTTTTTTATGCATCTAGCTCTGAAAAAATATTTGGCCTTCTAGCAGTGTGTGGGACTTTCTCTATTAGTCCATCTATACTGACCTCCATCAGGTTGCAAATTCAAAATAATTTTTATCTGCATCTAGCTCTGAAAAAATATTTGGGTTTCTAGCTGTGTGTGGGACTTGTTGTATTACTCCATCTATACTGACCTCCATCAGGTTGCAAATTGAATATAATTTTTTTCTGCATCTAGCTCTGAAAAAATATTGGGCTTCTAGCTGTGTGTGGGACTTGTTCTATTAATCCATCTATACAGACCTCCATCAGGTTGCAAACTGAATATAATTTTTTTCTGCATCTAGCTCTGAAAAAATATTTGGCCTTCTAGCAGTGTGTGGGACTTTCTCTATTAGTCCATCTATACTGACCTCCATCAGGTTGCAAATTAAAAATAATTTTTATCTGCATCTAGCTCTAAAAAAATATTTGGGCTTCTAGCTGTGTGTGGGACTTGTTCTATTACTCCATCTATACTGACCTCCATCAGGTTGCAAATTGAATATAATTTTTTTCTGCATCTAGCTCTGAAAAAATATTGGGCTTCTAGCTGTGTGTGGAACTTGTTGTATTAGTCCATTTATTCTGACCTCCATCAGGTTGCAAACTGAATATATTTTTTTCTGCATCTACCTCTGAAAAAATATTGGGCTTCTAGCTGTGTGTGGGACTTGTTCTATTAATCCATCTATACAGACCTCCATCAGGTTGCAAACTGAATATAATTTTTTTCTGCATCTAGCTCTGAAAAAATATTTGGCCTTCTAGCAGTGTGTGGGACTTTCTCTATTAGTCCATCAATACTGACCTCCATCAGGTTGCAAACTGAATATAATTTTTTTCTGCATCTAGCTCTGAAAAAATATTTGGCCTTCTAGCAGTGTGTGGGACTTGTTCTATTAGTCCACCTATACTGACCTCCATCAGGTTGCAAATTCGAAATTATTTTTTGTCTGCATCTAGCTCTGAAAAAATATTTGGCCTTCTAGCAGTGTGTGGGACTTTCTCTATTAGTCCATCTATACTGACCTCCATCAGGTTGCAAACTGAATATTTTTTTTTCTGCATCTACCTCTGAAAAAATATTTGGGCTTCTAGCTGTGTGTGGGACTTTCTCTATTAGTCCATCTATACTGACCTCCATCAGGTTGCAAATTGAATATAATCTTTTTCTGCATCTAACCCAGCCAATAGTTTTGGCCTAATACCACAGTTTGGCCACTCAGCTCTGCTCTGTTCCCATCCATTGTTTTTTTGTGCAAACAACTCCAGAGTTGTGAATTAGTTAACCACCAAAATGAGTGGAAAAAGGCCTGCTGCTGGTGGAAAGGGGAATAGGCGTGTTGGGAAGGGGAAAAAAGGTTGTGTCCGTGGGGTAGGTGTTAAAGCAACAGTAACATCTGCAGAAGAAAGACCATCTTCCAGCCAAACTAAAATGTCTACTTCTTTTAGCGGACAATGTGATAAGATCCCTTTCTTACGGCCACGCCAATCGCTACAAATTCCAGATCAGGCACAAAAACAGCAGGTGCTTCAACGGATATCAAGTGCTCCTTTAAGTGGGCTCTCCTCCACATCAACTTCAACATCACAAATACTCCAGTCCTCAAAGGTGTCACCCCAATCGCACTTGCTTCCTCACAGCTCCCAAATCTCCAGCTGCCCGTCTGAGTATGAGGTAGAACAGATGGTTGAGTCTGCAGAGCTGTTTACTCATACTATAGCCTGGGAATCAGAGGTCGACTCCAGCGCTTCTGTGAATCCAGACGAGGAAATGATCTGCACTGATGCCCAGAATCTTTATGAGTCGGATCCAGGACCAGACGCAGAAGGTTCTGACCATAATGTAGACCCTCATTCCCAAACTGTAACTCCTGTTGGTGGAGACAATGAGGAAGACGATGATGAGACTCAAATACCTGATTGGAGCGACAACTTTAGTTTTTTGTCAGGGCAGGAACAGGTTGGCTCTGAGGACGACGGGTGTGATAACTCACAGGGTGATGATGATGAGGTTGGAGATCCCACTTACTGTCAACCCACAGTCAGCCAAGAGATGAGGTCAGCAGAGGAGGTGGAGGAAGATGCTAGTGACGACGAGGTCAGGTTGCGCCTTCCTGGACAGAGACGTAGTACTGGAAGCACGTCAACAACTGCATCCTCAAACACAACTCTGCCTCTCACCACAAGTCGTGGTGGCTCTTCAGGTCGCATGGGTGCTAAGCCTTGCATAGCCTGGGCATTTTTTCAGATCAATAAAGATGACCCAACTCGTGTTATCTGTAACATTTGTCAGCAAAAGCTAAGTAGAGGCCAAAAAATACATAGTTTGAGTACTTCATGCATGAACCGGCACATGGACATGAAGCATAAGTTGCAGTGGGAAGCTCAGTGTGCTACAATGCGGCCTAGCCGGCCGGGCCAACCACCGTCTGCCATATCTTGTGCATCCGCGGCCTCTTCATCCTCTGTGACTGGGGGGACAGCAGTCACACCTGTTTTGGGGCGCAGACCTGCCACCTCTTTACCCGCAACAGCCAGCGTGATTGGCAGGTCATCATTTTTTTTGGAGGTGGTAACACCAGCTGGTGTTGAGCGCTGTTCGACATCGATAGCACCACCTTTGGATCAAGGCAACCTAACATGTCCGCCTTCATCTTCCTCACAGACCGGCAGTTTGCCGGGGACACCCTTATCAACCCCGTCTAAGCACAATAGCCAGCCCTCGGTCCCTCAGATGTGGACAAGTAAAAGACCATTTCCTCCTAGCCATGAGAAAGCTAAGAGGTTGAATTTCACCATCTGCAAGCTCTTGGCTACAGAAATGCTGCCTTTCCGCCTGGTGGACACAGAGGATTTTCGAGACCTTATGTCCGTCGCAGAGCCCCAGTACCAGATGCCCAGTCGGCACTACTTCTCAAAGAAAGGTGTGCCTGCGCTCCACCAGCATGTCGCACACAACATCACCGCTTCTTTGAGAAACTCTGTGTGTGACAGGGTGCATTTCACCACAGACACTTGGACGAGTAGGCATGGACAGGGGCGTTACATGTCGCTGACTGGGCACTGGGTAACTATGGTGACAGCAGGACAAGGGGCTGCTGTCCAAGTCTTGCCGTCCCACGAGTTGTGCGTCAATCCTCTTTATGTCAAAGTTCCTCCACTGCTTCTGCCTCCTCAACCTCCTCTCGGTCTTCCACCTGCACCCAAAGCCTGTCTGGTCATGCCACAAGCTTTCTAACTGCGCAGAAGGGATCCTGCACACCTCCTTACTATGCTGGCAGTAGGGCTCAACGTCATCAGGCGGTTTTTACTTTGAAATGTCTGGGAAATGTGAGTCACACAGCTGAGGAGTTGTGGTCAGCTCTGGAGAACCAATTTCATGAATGGTTGTCTCCACTGGACCTGAAACCAGGGAAGGCCGTGTGCGACAATGCTGCAAACCTGGGTGCGGCCCTTCGCCGGGGCAATGTCACACACGTGCCTTGTATGGCTCACGTGTTGAACCTGGTTGTCCAGCAATTTTTAGCCCACTATCCCAGACTAGATGGCCTTCTGCAGAGGGCACGGTCGCTGTGCGCTCACTTCCGCCGTTTGCATCCCGCAGCTCAGCGACTTACATCTCTACAGAAGTCGTTGGGCCTGCCACTTCACCGGCTAAAATGCGATGTGCCTACCCGGTGGAATTCAACTCTGCACATGTTGCAGCGACTGTGGCAGCACCGACAAGCCCTGGTGCAATACGTTCTGACATATATAGCCTGGGCCAACGAGATCCAGACGTGGGGCAAATCACGCTGGAGGAGTGGTCTCAGATCAGGGACCTATGCACCCTTCTGCACAGTTTTGAAATGGCGACGAAGATGTTTAGTGCTGACGATGCCATTATCAGCATGACTATTCCGGTGATTTACATGCTGGAGCACATGTTAAACAGAATTCGGAGTCAGGTGGTGGCACAAGAGGAGGTGGAGGAAGTAGAGGAGGAGGAGTTGTATGCGGAAGGGCTAACATCTGCAAGGTCCAGACGGTCGGCAGCACCAAGGCGGCAGGCATGTGAGGGTGGGGGAGATGGTTTTACCAGGGCGCATGGTAGCAGCCAAACTAGTGAGGAAGGTGCAGGAGCCCAGGAAGAAGTGGAGGACGAACTGATGGAAGACTCATCAGATGAGGGAGACCTTGATCACATTTCTGTTGTGCGAGGTTGGGGGGAGAGGACAGAGGAAGAAAGCATGATTGTTACCTCACCACCAACACAACAGGGACTTGGTGCTCCTGGATGCGCAACACACATGAGTGCCTTCTTGCTGCACTACCTGCAACATGACCCTCGAATTGGGAGAATTAGAAATAATCCTGACTACTGGGTTGCCACACTGTTAGATCGCCGGTACAAAAGTAAATTTGCAGAAATTATTCCTGCCATAGAAAGGGATGCACGCATGCAGGAGTATCAGCAGAGACTGTTGCAGAATCTTACATGTGCTTTTCCACAAAACACCAGTGGTGCACGTAGTGAATCTCACAGTTCCAACTTGCCAACCGTGGGACCGTCAAGTGTTCAGCACTAAACCATAACAGAACCACAGTATCTGCTGGTAACATCAATTTTGCACAATCATTTCACCACTTTTTTAGCCCATCCTTTGCAAGGCCACAGGAGACAAGAAGTCTGACACATAGTCAACGCCTAGAGATGATGGTACAGGAGTATCTCCAAGTAAACATTGAAGCCATGACTGTGTCACTGGACCCTTGCTCTTTTTGGGCTTCCAATCTGGATAAATGGCCGGAGCTAGCCACTTACGCCTTGGAGATCTTGTCATGCCCCGCAGCCAGCGTTCTGTCTGAACGTGTGTTCAGCGCTGCTGGTGGTGTGCTGACAGATAAGCGCACGCGGCTCTCCAGTGATAATGTAGACAGACTCACGTTCATAAAGATGAACAAATCATGGATCCGAAACGACTTTTCTACCCCTGTGTCATCCTGGGGAGAGTAAAAGATGGATGATTGGTTAAAATCACCCTACCAACCGTTTTAAGCTTTCAAATTACTAATCATGTTTATCTGTATCTTGGCTGGAAAATAATTTGGGCTTTGTAGCAGTGTGCAGCACTGATTCTATTAGGCCATCTATAATAAGCTCCACCAGATTTAAAATTACTAATCATGTTTATCTGTATCTTGGCTGGAAAATAATTTGGGCTTTGTAGCAGTGTGCAGCACTGATCCTATTAGGCCATCTATACTAAGCTCCACCAGATTTAAAATTAATAATAATTTTTAGCTGCATCTAGCCCGGAAAATAATTTTGGGGCTCCGAGATGCGCAAGAAACATAAGTGCCTTCTTGCTGCACTACCTGCAACATGACCCTCATATTGTCAGAATTCGAAGTAATCATGACTACTGGGTTGCCACACTCTTAGATCCGCTAAACTTTTCGATCAACCTTTTCATTTTAATAAAGACCAAAAAAATGGTCATTTTTGAAATTATAAGCATTAGCAGGTTATTAGAAACTGAAATCAAACAGTTTTCAACTCAAAACTTTATTCTAGGTGATGTTACATTTTCACATATGACCCCTTGTTCGAAAGGAGCTTCTGAACTCTCTCGTCCATTGAATTTGTCAGGTTTTGGATGGTTTCTGCTTCAATTGTTTTGCATGAGGACAGAATACCCTCCCAGAGCTGTTGCTTAGATGTGAACTGCCTCCCGCCATCATAGACACTCCTTTTGATGATGCTCCAGAGGTTCTGAATGGGGTAGAGGTCAGGGGAGCATGGGGGTCACACCATAAGTTTGTCCCCTTTTATGCCCATATCAGCCAGAGATGCAGATGTTTTATGTGCAGCATGAGATGGTGCATTATCATGCAAAAAAATGATCTTGCTGTGAAATACACGGTTCTTCTTCTTGAACCATGGCAGGAAGTGCTGTTTGAGAAAATCCACATACATTATGGAGTTCATCTTTAGCGCCTTCAGGGATCCTAAAGGGGCCGACAATCTCTCTCCCCATGATTCCAGCCCAAAACATTACTCCACCTCCTCCTTGTTGGCGCTGTAGCCGTGTTTGCGTGGGGTGTCCATCAACCAGCCATCCTCCACTCCATCCATCTGGACCATCGAGCGCTGCACGGCACTCATCCGTGAACAAAACAGTTTTGAAATCAGTCTTCATGTAATGTTTGGCCCACTGGAGCCGTTTCTGTTTGTGTGAAGTGGATAGAGGAGGTCGACAGGATGGCGTTTGCACAGCTGCAAACCTCTGAAGGACCCTGCATCTTGTTGTTCGGGGGACGTTGGAGGCACCAGCAGCTTCAAAAACTTGTCTGCTGCTATGACAAGGCTTTTTTGCCGCTTCTCTTTTAACCTGACGTAATTGCTTGTAGGAAAGAGTCCTCAATTTGCCCTTATCAGCACGCACACGTGTGTACTGTGAATCAGCTACATACTTCTTGATTGCCAAGACACTTCATCCTGATCATCGCACAATGTTGATTGTAGTCATGCCTTGACCTATACACTCCACAATTTGTTGCTTCTCAGCAGCCGACACATCCTTTTTCTTTCCCATTTTGGCAGAAAATGTAGGCTGCTTAATAATGTGAGACAGCCTTCTTAAGTAGTCTTGCCTTTCATTGGACACACCTGCCAAACTAATTAGCACAGGTGTCTGCAATTGCTTATAGTGATATAAAGAGCCCTGACACACATCACCATCAATGAGTTTAACTGACAAACAAACAAATTCTTCCCTTATCACTCCTAAACACTTTTTGCATAATAATTTGGAACACAGTGTACATGTGCTTTTCCACAAAACACCAGTGGTTCACGTAGTGAATCTTACAGTTATAACTTGCCAACCGTGGTCTGTATGGAGTTGTTCAATAAAGGGTCCAAAATTAAGATAACATAGATGGGAGAGGTCTCTATGAATAGGAATTCCTAAGTATTTGATACCCTGTGAGGGCCAGGCAAAGGGAAAGTTGGACTGGATGGAATCCTATATGGATTTGGGGAGGGAGACATCGAGGGCCTCAGACTTCGCTGCATTGATTTTAAAATTTGACCATGTAACAAAGTGATCTATTTCAGCCATAACAGCATGGATGGATATATGTGATTGAGTGATATATACTAGGACATCATCAGCAAATAGAGAGCACTTGTACTCGGTGCCTCCCACCTCAATCCACCTAATATTGGGGTTATGGCGAATTGATGAGAGCAGGTGCTCCGTCACTAGAATGTATAAGAGAGGGGACAGAGAACATCCCTGCCTTGTCCCATTGGTGATTGTGAAAGGTGATGAAAATGTTCTGACGCGCCCCCTGGGCCTTGGGACACCCGGAGCCGGACCCATTTTGGTGGATGCTGGTGGTTGTAGTCTCCGTGGCGGCGACCCGGTTCCGTGGCTCAGGGCGGTCAAACCAGTGGCGGAACTATTTATGTGGTTTTGATGTTTAAATGTCCGACTACGCCACCCGTGGTCAGAGTGAACCGCCACTCCAGGGCAGACCGCTGAGGCTGGTGTTGTGGGTGCAGCAGAGCGTAGCATAACTCCCCACGGGAGGAGTATAGCCTCAGGGCAGTGTATGCGGAGGATGGGGGTGATGGTGCAGGGCAGCAGCAGTAACGACATGGAGTCAGTGATGCAGTCCAGGGCCTTTACTCACAGTTCTTATTATCCAGACCACGTCTGCAGGTAACGGCTGCCCACGTCGTACTGTGCTCACCAGGTGAGGGGCTCAGATAACTCCCAGATAACTTTGGAGCGCTTCACAGGACCCCCTTTGTGTGTCCTTTGTCTGGCCTTTCTTACCAACCCTTCTGTCCGGCTGCCTCGGGCCTAATCTTGGTAAACTTGGCGCCAGTTTCCCTGACCCTATGTGGTGCATTCCTAGCGGGGGGCTGCGCCACATAAAATGTCACAGCCTCCGGTTTCTAGCTGAGGGTCATTTCCTGCCTCCACTAGTTTCGGGGACCGGTCTCCCCCTTTGGCCTGACCCCTCCACGCAGGTGGATTCGGGCGTGCGGTGGCGACTTGCCCGTCCGCACCCCTGGGATCCCTTCATTTCTCGTTCTTGGAGCCTTCTCCGCTCCTCTTCCTTCCTTCTCCCTCTTCCAGGCCTGGGCCTCTGTTACTAGGCCCGCCTCCGGAGCAGAGCTCATGCAGAGCCCCTGCTCCCTGCCACTTCTGCTCAGACTTCTCTGCACTGAACTAAGATGGTGCCCACCTTTTATACTCCCTTCTCAATGCACCCAGGAACTGCTTCCTCCCTGCTCCTGCACTACAGGGTTCCCCTTCCTCAGTGTTCCCTCCCCCCACTCCAGCCAGGGACAGGGACTGTCGTGCCCATCTCAGGGGCATATTGGTCCCCCTGCCCCACGGCAATGTGGTGTAATGCATGCAGGTGTCGGGTCCTGATCCACACTCCATCCTTACCTGAGAGTGAGATATCACACCTCTGGGTGAGGTGCAATACCTCTGTAGCAACCGAGCCCTCAGGGTAATACAGTTCCATTTATCTTTAGCCTAGGTGACGTATTGCGATACAGGGCCGTGATTTTGGCTATAAAAGGGTCCCCTAGACCCCTACCCCAAGCTTTTTAAGAGAATCATATATGGCGTGCCAGGAGACTCTATGGAATGCTTTCTCAGCATCCAACGAGAGTATCTAATTACAAATTTTTAACTGCATCTAGCCCAGGAAATACTTTGTGCCTAGTAGCAGTGTCTGCTAGTCAGCGGATTATCCCGGCTGTTAAGCAAGCTACACCACCTGTAGTTTTGACACTTAATTTTTTCAAAGGAAATGCTTCGGGACCACGGGATACTCAGTGAAGAGCATCAGGAGGCACCCCAAGGCATAGGGGCTGGGACTGGCAGTAGGATGCCTTGCGGTGGACAGCCGAGCTCGATCCTTATAAAAGCTTTTTAACTGCAGCAGCTTTAGTGGACGCTACTGGAGCTGGAATTACGCGGCTGCTGGCATGAGACTTGCCCTCCAATAGATCCTTGTAAATGGATTTAAAGTGTATTCATTCAAATTAGAGAGACAATTTAAATTAAAAAGCTTAGAGCTGCCTCCACCACAGGGGAGCTCGCTCGACCCACCAGCGGACAGGCACCAGTATTGGGAGAGGGGGGCTGGCCGTCAGGGTTCACCGCGGCTCTGGCACAAACCCGGCGACACGGAGGTGGCACGGGCAGGAGCGGACTGAACGTGTCGGCTTCTCACTTTTTGGATTTTAGAAGGGCATGACATGCCTATATCTGTGTCTCCCCCTCCTTTTACTCCTCCACCTCTTTTCTTTTCGCATGACTATATGTACTTGTCACTTTTCCATGTGTTAGTTGTGTCTTCAGAGCAGTTTGTCAGCTTTTGGACACCTTTGAAGGTGTTTTCTATGTGTTTCTATGTGTTTTTGTTTGCCTGCCATTGGTTTTAACGGTGTTCGAAGGTGTTCGACGAACAGTTCGACGAACAGTTCGGCGAACACACGGGTGTTCGACGAACCGAACCGAACTCGAACACTACGGGGGTGGCTCAACACTAGTCATGAACTGTCCCGACAGAGGTCCCAACAGGAGTCCATCCTGGGTCACCTGCGGAAAGTCAATACTCGCCTGGACACTTTGGCTGCCCCACCAGCAACCACCAATACCATAGTATCCTGCTCTGGAATCCGGCTTTCTGCACCTCCTCGCTTCGGAGGCGACTCCGCTCAAGCTCGAGGCTTCATTAACCAGTGCACCCTGCACTTTGAACATCAGTCCCACCAGTTTAATTTCGACCGGGCCAAAGTAGCCTTCATCATGTCCCATCCCACGGGAGAGGCACTGTCTTGGCTAAATCCTCTATGGGAGAGAGGAGACCCTCTGGTGTCCGACCTGCCAGCCTTTCTCACGGCTTTCCGGAAGGTCTTCGACGAACCCGGACGGAGGACCTCATCCGCCTCATCTCTGCTACGCCTCCGTCAAGGGAGTCTCACCGTGGGCCAATATGCCATACGGTTCCGTACCCTTGCTTCGGAGCTGGCCTGGGATAACGACGCCCTGGTGTCCGTCTTCTGGGAGGGTCTGTCCGGCCGTATTAAAGATGAACTCGCCGGTCGGGACATTCCTACCACTCTCGACGACTTGATTACACTTGCCACCCGGATTGACATCCGGTTCCAGGAGCGCGCTAGGGAGGTCACCCGTGAGAGGAGGATTCCACGTCTAGTCCCTACCTCTCAGAGACCCATCACTCTCCAGTCACACTCACCTGAGCCTATACAGGTTAACCAGACCAAGATGGTCAAGACCCGTCAAGACTTACGTCGTGCCGAGGGGAGCTGTTTCTACTGTGGCAGTAAGGAGCACCGGATCCGTTCCTGCCCTGAGAGGTCGGGAAACGCCTGTGTCTAGGATCGCTCAGAGAGGTCGCCCTAGACAAAAGTAAACCCTCTCCATCCCTGATGCTGTCTGTTTCTATCCTCTGCGGAGAGAACCGCTATTTTGAACTGGCTCAACTTGACTCTGGAGCTGCTGGAAATCTCATCTCTCAATCCCTGGTAGAAAAATACCACATTCCCACCAAACCTCTGGCCGTACCTTTATCTGTCGCCGCCGTGGATGGGGGCCTCTTACCACATCCCATCCAACTCATCACCGAATCTCTGACTCTACAGGTGGGAATACTGCATTCTGAGAGCATCTCCTTTCATGTTCTGCCTGGACTCTCTCACGCACTATTGCTTGGCCTGCCTTGGCTCCAGAGACATGCACCCGTGCTTGATTGGCAGACCGGAGAGGTCCTTCGCTGGGGACAGGACTGCCATAAGACTTGTCTAGTTCCCGTTCGTCCTGCCCGTCCTTCTCCTACCCCAGCCAATCTGCCCGGTCTTCCGGTTCCCTATTGGTCTTATGCGGATGTCTTCAATAAAAAAGAGGCAGAGACTTTACCTCCTCATAGACCATACGACTGCCCAATCGACCTGATGCCCGGCTCTACTCCTCCCCGTGGGCGAATCTACCCTTTGTCCGCTGCTGAAACCCGGTCCATGTCTGAATATATTGAGGAGAACCTGGCCCGGGGATTTATCCGGAAACCTACCTCCCCTGCGGGAGCAGGCTTCTTCTTTGTCAAAAAGAAGGACGGCTCACTCTGTCCATGTATAGACTATAGAGGCCTAAACCAGATTTATTCCTGAATTATTTGACCGTCTGAGGGGGGCTAGAATCTTCACCAAACTGGATCTCCGTGGGGCGTATAACCTGGTCCGTATCCGTCAGGGGGATGAGTGGAAGACGGCATTCAATACCCGGGACTGCCACTATGAGTACCTTGTGATGCCCTTCGGTCTCTGTAACGCTCCTGCCGTCTTTCAAGAGTTGGTCAATGACATTTTCCGTGATCTTCTCTACTCCTGTGTGGTGGTGTACCTGGACGATATCTTGGTCTTCTCTCCGGATCTTCCTACTCACCGGAGGGACGTTCGTCAGGTCCTGCTCAGGCTCAGGCAGAACCACCTCTACGCTAAATATGAGAAGTGCATCTTTGAGCAGACCTCTCTTCCATTTCTGGGCTACATAATCTCTCAGACAGGTCTACAAATGGATCCTGAGAAACTGTCTGTCATCCAGAAGTGGCCCCGACCAGAGGGGCTGAAGGCTATTCAGCGGCTCCTGGGCTTCGCCAACTATTACCGCCTGTTCATACCGCACTTCTCTTCCCGGACCGCCCCTATCTCTGCTCTCACCCGTAAAGGTACGAACCCCAGAGAATGGCCGCCCGAAGCAGAGGAGGCATTTCTTTCCTCAAAACAGGCCTTCCTCTCTGCCTCGGTGCTACATCGTCCGGACGGCAACAAACAATTCTTCCTAGAAGTTGACGCTTCCTCCTCCGGAGCTGGGGCGGTACTTACCCAAAAATCTTCTTCCGGAAGAAAGGTAACCTGCGGCTTTTTCTCCAAACTTTTCTCCTCTTCTGAGCGCAATTATTCTATAGGAGACCGAGAATTGTTGGCCATTAAGATGGCACTGGAGGAGTGGCGTTACCTGCTCGAGGGGGCTCTCCACCTGGTAATAATTTACACTGACTAGAGATGAGCGGTGTTCGACTAGAACTGTTCGCCAATCTCAAATTCGAGCTGTTTTGGGCGGTGTTCGAGTTGTTCGACGAACCCGAACGATTTGCAAAAAATTCGGCTGTTCGAGGTTATGTTCGATAACTGTTCGTGCACCAAAAGCGTGTCCTGCATGGATTGTCTGCCACTCACTGTAATGCCACAGCCATGGTGGTTGTGGCATTACAGTGATTGCCCAAATCGATGGGAACAGTGCCAACAGTGAAACATGAAAAGCCGGCAATTCAGCAGCGGCATACACCGGTACCCGACAATTTAGAACCGAAAGAATAGAGCTTCACACATAGATTGGATAGATATAAACATGTCAGCCACATATATACGAAGTACAGTGACAGTGTTGCTTACTGTACTTGTCATTTAGCGTAAAGGATTTATCAAAAAAAATAATAGTGTTTTCATGCACCGTCTCTTTAAAAAAGCCGGCCGGCAATTCAGCAGCGGTACCCGACAATTTATAACAGAAAGAATAGAGCTTCACACATAGATTAGATAGATAGAAACATGTCAGCCACATATATACGAAGTACAGTGATAGTGTTGGTTACTGTACTTGTCATTTAGTATTAAAATAAAGGATTTATTATTAAAAAAATTGGCGTGGGGTTCCCCTTAATTTTAGGCTCTAGCGGAGGTTAAGCAGACGGCTGGGGCAGATGTTTGAAGCCTGGGAAGGGGGTAATACCCACGGAGCTTCCCAGGCTACTAATATCAGCCCCCAGCTGAATACATAGCCTTTACTAGCTATTAAAATGGGGGACCCCCCCAAAAAAATGACGTGGGGTCCCCCCTAATTTAATAGCTAGCAAAGGCTAGGCAGACAGCTGGGGGCTGATATTAATAGCCCAGGAAGGGAGCCATGAATATTGGCCCCCTCCCAGGCTAGAAACACCAGCCGTCAGCCGCCCCAGAAATGGCGCATTCATAGGATGCGCCAATTCTGGCACTTAGCCTCGCTCTTCCACGCTGCCCTGGTGCGGTGGCAGGGGGTAATAGGGTTGGGGTTGATGTCAGCTTATAATGCCAGCTGACATCAAGCCCAGGTTAGTAATGGAGAGGCGTCTATAAGACACCCCCATTACTAACCCCATAGTCAAAGTTAAAAAAAACACAAACACCCAGAATAAAGTCCTTTAATTGAAATAAAGACACAGTCCTTTATTGTTCTAAATTAAACCATACTTACCGTCACGCCCATTCCAGCTGAAGCCAACGATCTCCTGCAATAAAAGAAAAATAATAAAGCAACCTCATCCTTACCTTTCCATGGTTCCCACGACAGCTTCAGCTCTGCTACATCGAGATGACAGGCTGGACCGCAGCAGAACGCTGCCATCCAGCCTCTCATCCCGCAGACACTGAGAAGCGCAGGCTTGCTTGCGCTGCTCAGCGTCTCTCTGTGACGACATCCAGATGAGCCGAGTTCATGTCCAATGAACTCGGCTCACCTCATGCACGTCACTGACAGCGTGGGAAAATTCTCAAGCTGAAGCGCTGAGTGCAGGAGAATTTTCCCACGCTGTCAGTGACGTGCATAAGGTGAGCTCATGTCCAATGAACTCAGCTCACCTCCTGCACGTCACTGACAGCGTGGGAGAATTCTCCTGCACTCAGCGCTTCAGTGTGAGAATTCTCCCACGCTGAAGCGCTGAGTGCAGGAGAATTTTCCCACGCTGTCAGTGACGTGCATGAGGTGAGCCGAGTTCATTGGACATTAACTCGGCTCATCTGGATGCCCTCACAGAGAGACACTGTGGAGCGCAAGCAAGCCTGCGCTTCTCAGTGTCTGCGGGATGACAGACTGGATGGCAGCGTTCTGCTGCGGTCCAGCCTGTCATCTCGATGTAGCAGAGCTGAAGCTGTCATGGGAACCATGGAAAGGTAAGGATGATGTTGCTTTATTATTTTTCTTTTATTTCAGGAGATCGTTGGCTTCAGCTGGAATGGGCGTGATGGTAAGTATGGTTTAATTTAGAACAATAAAGAATTGTGTGTTTATTTCAATTAAAGGACTTTTTTCTGGGTGTTGTGTTTTTTTTAAATTCTTTACTAGAAATTCATGGTGGTCATGTCTAATATTGGCGTGACCCCATGAATTTCGGGCTTAGGGCCAGCTGATAATGCCAAGCTGGCCCTAACCCCTTTATTACCCAGTGAGCCACCGCATCAGGGCCCTGGATGAGTTGGGTACAGCGCCAGAAGATGGCGCTTCTATGAACGCGCCATTTTCCGGGGTGGCTGCGGACTGCAATTTGCAGCGGGGGTGGCCCAGAAAGCTTGGGCCTCCCTGCGCTGTGGATTCCAGCCCCCAGCTGCCTAGTTGTACTTGGCTGGACACAAAAACAGGGCGAAGCCCCACGTCAATTTTCTTTAAATTATTTCATGAAATAATTAAGAAAAAAGGGCTTCCCTATATTGTTGTGTCCGGCCAGGTACAAATAGGCAGCTGGTGGTTGGGGGCAGCCCGTTCCTGCCTGCTGTACCTGGCTGGACACAAATATAGTGCGAAGCCCCACGTCAATTTTTTTAAAATTATTTCATGAATTTCCTGAAATAATTTAAAAAAATTTAAGTGGGGCTTCGCACTATATTTGTGTCCAGCCAGGTACAGCAGGCAGGAACGGGCTGCCCCCATCCACCAGCTGCCTATTTGTACCTGGCCGGACACAACAATATAGGGAAGCCCTTTTTTTCTTAATTATTTCATGAATTTCATGAAATAATTAAAAAAAATTGAAGTGGGGCTTCGCACAATATTTGTGTCCAGCCAGGTACAGCAGGCAGGAACGGGCTGCCCCCAACCACCAGCTGCCTATTTGTACCTGGCCGGACACAACAATATAGGGAAGGCCTTTTTTTCTTAATTATTTCATGAATTTCATGAAATAATTAAAAAAAAAGTACGTGGGGCTTCGCCCTATTTTTGTGTCCAGCCAGGTACAACTAGGCAGCTGGGGGCTGGAATCTGCAGCGCAGGGAGGCCCAAGCTTTCTGGGCCCCCCCCCGCTACAAATTGCAGTCCGCAGCCACCCCGGAAAATGGCGCGTTCATAGAAGCGCCATCTTCTGGCGCTGTACCCAACTCATCCAGGGCCCTGGTGCGGTGGCTCACTGGGTAATAAAGGGGTTAGGGCCAGCTTGGTATTATCAGCTGGCCCCAAGCCCAAAATTCATGGGGTCACGCCAGTATTAGACATGACCACCATGAATTTCTAGTAAAGTATTTAAAAAAAACACAACACCCAGAATAAAGTCCTTTAATTGAAATAAAGACACAATTCTTTATTGTTCTAAATTAAACCATACTTACCATCACACCCATTCCAGCTGAAGCCAACGATCTCCTGCAATAAAAGAAAAATAATAAACCAACCTCATCCTTACCTTTCCATGGTTCCCACGACAGCTTCAGCTCTGCTACATCGAGATGACTGGCTGGACCGCAGCAGAACGCTGCCATCCAGTCTGTCATCCCGCAGACACTGAGAAGCGCAGGCATGCTTGCGCTCCTCACTGTCTCGCTGTGACGGCATCCAGATGAGCCGAGGTCATGTCCAATGAACTCGGCTCACCTCATGCACGTCACTGACAGCGTGGGAAAATTCTCACGCTGAAGTGCTGAGTGCAGGAGAATTCTCCCACGCTGTCAGTGATGTGCATGAGGTGAGCTCATGTCCAATGAACTCAGCTCACCTCCTGCACGTCACTGACAGCGTGGGAAAATTCTCCTGCAATCAGCGCTTCAGCGTGAGAATTTTCCCACGCTGTCAGTGACGTGAATGAGGTGAGCCGAGTTCATTGGACATGAACTCGGCTCATCTGGATGTCGTCACAGAGAGACGCTGAGCAGCGCAAGCAAGCCTGCGCTTCTCAGTGTCTGCGGGATGACAGGCAGGATGGCAGCGTTCTGCTGCGGTCCAGCCTGTCATCTCGATGTAGCAGAGCTGAAGCTGTCGTGGGAACCATGGAAAGGTAAGGATGAGGTTGCTTTATTATTTTTCTTTTATTGCAGGAGATCGTTGGCTTCAGCTGGAATGGGTGTGGCGGTAAGTATGGTTTAATTTAGAACAATAAAGGACTGTGTCTTTATTTCAATTAAAGGACTTTATTCTGGGTGTTTGTGTTTTTTTTAACTTTGACTATGGGGTTAGTAATGGGGGTGTCTTATAGACGCCTCTCCATTACTAACCTGGGCTTGATGTCAGCTGGCATTATAAGCTGACATCAACCCCAACCCTATTACCCCCTGCCACCGCACCAGGGCAGCGTGGAAGAGCGAGGCTAAGTGCCAGAATTGGCGCATCCTATGAATGCGCCATTTCTGGGGCGGCTGACGGCTGGTGTTTCTAGCCTGGGAGGGGGCCAATATTCATGGCTCCCTTCCTGGGCTATTAATATCAGCCCCCAGCTGTCTGCCTAGCCTTTGCTAGCTATTAAATTAGGGGGGACCCCACGTCATTTTTTTTGGGGGGTCCCCCATTTTAATAGCTAGTAAAGGCTATGTATTCAGCTGGGGGCTGATATTAGTAGCCTGGGAAGCTCCGTGGGTATTACCCCCTTCCCAGGCTTCAAACATCTGCCCCAGCCGTCTGCTTAACCTCCGCTAGAGCCTAAAATTAAGGGGAACCCCACGCCAATTTTTTTAATAATAAATCCTTTATTTTAATACTAAATGACAAGTACAGTAACCAACACTATCACTGTACTTCATATATATGTGACTGACATGTTTCTATCTATCTAATCTATGTGTGATGCTCTATCTTTCTGTTCTAAATTGTCGGGTACCGCTGCTGAATTGCCGGCCGGCTTTTTTAAAGAGACAGTGCATGAAAACACTATTATTTTTTTAAATAAATCCTTTACACTAAATGACAAGTACAGTAAGCAACACTATCACTGTACTTATTATATATGTGACTGACATGTTTCTATCTATCTAATCTATGTGTGAAGCTCTATTCTTTCTGTTCTAAATTGTCGGGTACAGATGCTGAATTGCCGGCCGGCTTTTTTAAAGAGACAGTGCATGAAAACACTAATATTTTTTTTAATAAATCCTTTACACTAAATGACAAGTGCAGTAACCCACACTGTCACTGTGCTTCTTATATGTGTGACTGACATGTTTCTATCTATCTAATCTATGTGTGATGCTCTATTCCTTCTTGTCTAAATTGTCGGGTACCGGTGTATGCCGCTGCTGAATTTGCCGGCCGGCTTTTTTAAAGAGAGTGTCTTCTGAGCAGTTTGTCAGCTTTTGGACACCTTTGCAGGTGTTTTCTATGTGTTTCTATGTGTTTTTGTTTGCCTGCCATTGGTTTTAACGGTGTTCGACGGTGTTCTAAGGTGTTCGACGAACAGTTCGACGAACAGTTCCTCGAACATCCCGGTGTTCGACGAACCGAACCGAACCCGAACACTACGGGGGTGGCTCAACACTAACACTGACCACAAGAACTTGGCATATCTCCAGAGCGCCCAGAGACTTAACCCGCGCCAAGCCCGGTGGTCTTTGTTTTTTGCCCGCTTTGATTTCATTCTTCATTTTCGTCCGGCTGACAAGAACATCAAGGCTGACGCCCTGTCCCGATCCTTTCTGGTGTCTGATCTTGAGGAGGAGCCTAAACACATCATCGATCCCGCCAGAGTAATGCAGGTAGCCCCCGTGGGCCTAAATCGTCTCCCTCTCGGTAAGACGTTCGTAACGGAGTCCGATCGGGAGAAGATTCTACACTGGGGTCACTCGTCTAAGCTGGCTGGGCACGCCGGTCAGAAAAAGACCCTCCAGCTTATTACCCGGCACTACTGGTGGCCTACCCTGCACAAGGATGTAATTGACTTTGTTTCTGCCTGTGTGTCCTGCGCCCGCAACAAAGTTCCGAGACACCTGCCTACCGGCCGTCTTCTTCCTCTGCCTGTGCCTGCTGCCCCGTGGCAACATATAGCTATGGACTTCATAACAGATCTCCCCGTCTCTGCCGGTTGTACGGTCATTTGGGTGGTCGCTGACTGCTTTTCTAAAATGGCTCATTTTATTCCCCTGCCAGGCCTCCCGTCTGCTCCCGAGCTAGCTAAAGACTTTATCCGCCACATCTTCCGTCTCCATGGTCTGCCTCTCCACATCGTGTCGGATCGTGGGGTTCAGTTCACCTCACGCTTCTGGAGAGCCACATGTAAACTGCTCGACGTCACCCTGGACTTCTCCTCCGCTTACCACCCACAGTCCAATGGTCAAGTGGAGCGGATCAATCAGAATTTGACCAGTTACCTCCGGCACTTCGTTAATGCCCACCATTCAGACTGGGTGGATCTCCTACCATGGGCCGAGTTCTCTTACAACAATCACGAGAGCGAATCTTCTTCTAAATCCCCGTTTTTTGTAGTCTTCGGTCAGCATCCTCGGATCCTTTTTCCTGTCTCCACCTCTGTGGACAACCCGGCTGCAGAATCTCTCGTTAGCAAATTTTCCTCCATTTGGGAGAGTACCCGATCCGCACTCCTTCAGTTGTCCGAGCGGATGAAGAGACACGCCGACAAAAAACGCCTGGATTCCCCACAATTTCATCCCGGAGATAAAGTCTGGCTCTCATCCAAATATGTCCGGCTCAAGATTCCTTCCTATAAGTTAGGGCCTCGGTTTATCGGCCCACTGGAGGTTATCAAACAGATCAACCCGGTGGCCTATAAATTGAAACTCCCGGCCAACTTACGGATCCCTAACTCCTTCCATGTATCTCTTCTCAAACCCGTGGTACTTAACTCCTTTTCCAAGTCTACAGGTACGCCTCCTGCTCCGGTTTCTGCTGAAGACGAGTTTGAGGTAGAGAACATTCTGGCCACCAAAAGGGTAAGAGGAAAGACCTTTTTTCTAGTGGATTGGAAGGGGTTTGGTCCTGAGGAGAGAACATGGGAGCCCCGGGAGAACATCCATGCCCCTCTCATCCTTGCTAAATTTTTGTCTGGCCTAAAAAAGGGGGGGCCTAAAGTGGGGGGTACCCTTTTTCTGAGAGGAGTTCAGAGGGAGACGCAGCCTATCTACACACACACAGACAGGAAAGTACCCGGTCTGCAGTCTAGGAACACTCTGGTGCGGGGTCCTGATTGAACGCTGGACTTACTTGGAGGTTGTCGGACCCTTGTCGCTGGTGACCGCAGAACTCCGCGAGGAGCAGGGAGTCGCCTTCCTACTGCCATCTCTTTCATGAGTAAAGCCTTGGAAGTTCACCCCTATGGCCTCCGGACTCTTTATTCTGCATTAAACTGCACTACGCAGCACCAGGCGTCGTATACTACTACCCCCGTCATCCTGTCCCTCTGCCCTGAGGCCTTGCTCCGCCTGTGGGGAGTAGTAACAACTACGGCTGCCATAACACCATGCCTCAGCGGACTGCAGCGGCACAGGTGGCATAGTTGAGATCACCCACTCAACCCAGATAAGCCCGTACCATCTCTTTTTGTTTTAGTGTGACGACCCTGGGCACGGGTCGGGTCCGGGCCACGGCTGCACCCCATCTCTACATCAAAGGACCCGACCCGAGTCCCCCATCTCGAAGGGTAAGGGCTTACAGAGGACGCACATGAGTCACACACATACCTGGGTTGACACAGTGACATGTCCTGCTGTCTTGACCGTGATCGCCATGACACACTTCCGGTTTGGCTCTCAGTGCCATCTGAGCTCTCGTTATTAGTGTTGAGCCACCCCCGTAGTGTTCGAGTTCGGTTCGGTTCGTCGAACACCCGTGTGTTCGCCGAACTGTTCGTCGAACTGTTCGTCGAACACCTTCGAACACCGTTAAAACCAATGGCAGGCAAACAAAAACACATAGAAACACATAGAAAACACCTTCAAAGGTGTCCAAAAGCTGACAAACTGCTCAGAAGACATAACTAACACATGGAAAAGTGACAAGTACATATAGTCATGCGAAAATAAAAGAGGTGGAGGAGTAAAAGGAGGGGGAGACACAGATATAGGCATGTCATGCCCTTCTAAAGTCCAAAAAGTGAGAAGCCGACACGGCCAGTCCGCTCCTGCCCGTGCCACCTCCGTGTCGCCGGGTTTGTGCCAGAGCCGCGGTGAACCCTGACGGCCAGCCCCCCTCTCCCAATACTGGTGCCTGTCCGCTGGTGGGTCGAGCGAGCCCCCCTGTGGTGGAGGCAGCTCTAAGCTTTTTAATTTAAATTGTCTCTCTAATTTGAATGAATACACTTTAAATCCATTTACAAGGATCTATTGGAGGGCAAGTCTCATGCCAGCAGCCGCGGTAATTCCAGCTCCAGTAGCGTCCACTAAAGCTGCTGCAGTTAAAAAGCTTTTATAAGGATCGAGCTCGGCTGTCCACCGCAAGGCATCCTACTGCCAGTCCCAGCCCCTATGCCTTGGGGTGCCTCCTGATGCTCTTCACTAAGTATCCCATGGTCCCGAAGCATTTCCTTTGAAAAAATTAAGTGTCTAAACTACAGGTGGTGCAGCTTGCTTAACAGCCGGGATAATCCGCTTACTAGCAGACACTGCTACTAGGCACAAAGTATTTCCTGGGCTAGATGCAGTTAAAAATTTGTAATTAGATACTCTCGTTGGATGCTGAGAAAGCATTCCATAGAGTCTCCTGGCACGCCATATATGATTCTCTTAAAAAGCTTGGGGTAGGGGTCTAGGGGACCCTTTTATAGCCAAAATCACGGCCCTGTATCGCAATACGTCACCTAGGCTGAAGATAAATGGAACTGTAGCACCCTGAGGGCTCGGTTGCTAAAGACGTATTGCACCTCACCCAGAGGTGTGATATCTCACTCTCAGGTAAGGATGGAGTGTGGATCAGGACCCGACACCTGCATGCATTACACCACATTGCCGTGGGGCAGGGCGACCAATATGCCCCTGAGATGGGCACGACAGTCCCTGTCCCTGGCTGGAGTGGGGGGAGGGAACACTGAGGAAGGGGAACCCTGTAGTGCAGGAGCAGGGAGGAAGCAGTTCCTGGGTGCATTGAGAAGGGAGTATAAAAGGTGGGCACCATCTTAGTTCAGTGCAGAGAAGTCTGAGCAGAAGTGGCAGGGAGCAGGGGCTCTGCATGAGCTCTGCTCCGGAGGCGGGCCTAGTAACAGAGGCCCAGGCCTGGAAGAGGGAGAAGGAAGGAAGAGGAGCGGAGAAGGCTCCAGGAACGAGGAATGAAGGGATCCCAGGGGTGCGGACGGGCGAGTCGCCACCGCACGCCCGAATCCACCTGCGTGGAGGGGTCAGGCCAAAGGGGGAGACCGGTCCCCGAACTAGTGGAGGCAGGAAACGACCCTCAGCTAGAAACCGGAGGCTCTGACATTTTATGTGGCGCAGCCCCTCGCTACACCCGCTAGGAAGGCACCACATAGGGTCAGGGAAACTGGCGCCAAGTTTACCAAGAGGAGGCCCGAGGCAGCCGGACAGAAGTGTTGGTAAGAAAGGCCAGACAAAGGACACACAAAGGGGGTCCTGTGAAGTGCTCCAAAGTTATCTGGGAGTTGTCTGAGCCCCTCACCTGGTGAGCACAGTACGACGTGGGCAGCCGTTACCTGCAGACGTGGTCTGGATAATAAGAACTGTGAGTAAAGGCCCTGAACTGCATCACTGACTCCGTGTCGTTACTGCTGCTGCCCTGCACCATCACCCCCATCCTCCGCATACACTGCCCTGAGGCTATACTCCTCCCGTGGGGAGTTATGCTACGCTCTGCTGCACCCACAACACCAGCCTCAGTGGTCTGCCCTGTAGCGGCGGTTCACTCTGACCACAATCCACGGGTGGCGTAGTCGGACATTTAAACATGAAAACCACATAAATAGTTCCGCCACTGGTTTGACCGCCCTGAGCCACGGAACTGGGTCGCCGCCACGAAGACTACAACCACCAGCATCCACCAAAAAGGGTCCGGCTCCGGGTGTCCCAAGGCCCAGGGGGTGCGTCAGAACATTTTCATCACCTTTCACAATCACCAATGGGACAAGGCAGTGATGTCCTCTGTCCCCTCTCTTATACATCCTAGTGACGGAGCACCTGCTCTCATCAATTCGCCATAACCCCAATATTAGGTGGATTGAGGTGGGAGGCACCGAGTACAAGTGCTCTCTATTTGCTGATGATGTCCTAGTATATATCACTCAATCACATATATCCATCCATGCTGTTATGGCTGAAATAGATCACTTTGTTACATGGTAAAATTTTAAAATCAATGCAGCGAAGTCTGAGGCCCTCGATGTCTCCCTCCCCAAATCCATATAGGATTCCATCCAGTCCAACTTTCCCTTTGCCTGGCCCTCACAGGGTATCAAATACTTAGGAATTCCTATTCATAGAGACCTCTCCCATCTATGTTATCTTAATTTTGGGCCCTTTATTGAACAACTCCATACAGACCACGGTTGGCAAGTTAGAACTGTAAGATTCACTACGTGAACCACTGGTGTTTTGTGGAAAAGCACATGTACACTGCGTTCCAAATTATTATACAAAAAGTGTTTAGGAGTGATAAGGGAAGAATTTGTTTGTTTGTCAGTTAAACTCATTGATGGTGATGTGTGTCAGGGCTCTTTATATCACTGTAAGCAATTGCAGACACCTGTGCTAATTAGTTTGGCAGGTGTGTCCAATGAAAGGCAAGACTACTTAAGAAGGCTCTCTCACATTATTAAGCAGCCTACATTTTCTGCCAAAATGGGAAAGAAAAAGGATGTGTCGGCTGCTGAGAAGCAACAAATTGTGGAGTGTTTAGGTCAAGGCATGACTACAATCAACATTGTGCGATGATCAGGATGAAGTGTCCTGGCAATCAAGAAGTATGTAGCTGATTCACAGTACACACGTGTGCGTGCTGATAAGGGCAAATTGAGGACTCTTTCCTACAGGCAATTACGTCAGGTTGAAAGAGCAGCGGCAAAAAAGCCTTGTCATAGCAGCAGACAAGTTTTTGAAGCTGCTTGTGCCTCCAACGTCCCCCGAACAACAAGATGCAGGGTCCTTCAGAGGTTTGCAGCTGTGCATGCGCCATCCTGTCGACCTCCTCTATCCACTTCACCCAAGCAGAAACGGCTCCAGTGGGCCAAACATTACATGAAGACTGATTTCAAAACTGTTTTGTTCACGGATGAGTGCCGTGCAGCGCTCGATGGTCCAGATGGATGGAGTGGAGGATGGCTGGTTGATGGACACCCCACGCAAACACGGCTACAGCGCCAACAAGGAGGAGGTGGAGTAATGTTTTGGGCTGGAATCATGGGGAGAGAGATTGTCGGCCCCTTTAGGATCCCTGAAGGCGCTAAAGATGAACTCCATAATGTATGTGGATTTTCTCAAACAGCACTTCCTGCCATGGTTCAAGAAGAAGAACCGTGTATTTCACAGCAAGATCATTTTTCTGCATGATAATGCACCATCTCATGCTGCACATAAAACATCTGCATCTCTGGCTGATATGGGCATAAAAGGGGACAAACTTATGGTGTGACCCCCATGCTCCCCTGACCTCTACCCCATTCAGAACCTTTGGAGCATCATTAAAAGGAGTGTCTATGATGGCGGGAGGCAGTTCACATCTAAGCAACAGCTCTGGGAGGGTATTCTGTCCTCATGCAAAACAATTGAAGCAGAAACCATCCAAAACCTGACAAATTCAATGGACGAGAGAGTTCAGAAGCTCCTTTCGAACAAGGGGTCCTATGTGAAAATGTAACATCACCTAGAATAAAGTTTTGAGTTGAAAACTGTTTGATTTCAGTTTCTAACAACCTGCTAATGCTTATAATTTCAAAAATGACCATTTTTTTGGTCTTTATTAAAATGAAAAGGTTGATCGAAAAGTTTGGGGGATCTAAGAGTGTGGCAACCCAGTAGTCATGATTACTTCGAATTCTGACAATATGAGGGTCATGCTGCAGGTAGTGCAGCAAGAAGGCACTTATGTGCCTTGCGCATCTCGGAGCCCCAAAATTATTTTCCGGCTAGATGCAGCTAAAAATTATTTTTAATTTTAAATCTGGTGAAGCTTTAGTATAGATGGCCTAATAGGATCAGTGCTGCACACTGCTACAAAGCCCAAATTATTTTCCAGTCAAGATACAGATAAACATGATTAGTAATTTGAAAGCTTAAAACGGTTGGTAGGGTGATTTTAACCAATCATCAAGCTTTTACTCTCCCCAGGATGACACAGGGGTAGAAAAGTCGTTTCGGATCCATGATTTGTTCATCTTTATGAACGTGAGTCTGTCTACATTATCAGTGTAGAGCCGCGTGCGCTTATCTGTCAGCACACCACCAGCAGCGCTGAACACACGTTCAGACAGAACGCTGGCTGCGGGGCATGACAAGATCTCCAAGGCGTAAGTGGCTAGCTCCGGCCATTTATCCAGATTGGAAGCCCAAAAAGAGCAAGGGTCCAGTGACACAGTCGTGGCTTCAATGTTTACTTGGAGATACTCCTGTACCATCGTCTCTAGGCGTTGACTATGTGTCAGACTTCTTGTCTCCTGTGGCCTTGCAAAGGATGGGCTAAAAAAGTGGTGAAATGATTCCGCAAAATTGATGTTACCAGCAGATACTGTGGTTCTGTTACGGTTTGAGTGCTGAACACTTGAAGGTCCCACGGTTGGCAAGTTGGAACTGTGAGATTCACTACGTGCACCACTGGTATTTTGTGGAAAAGCACATGTAAGATTCTGCAACAGTCTCTGCTGATACTCCTGCATGCGTGCATCCCTTTCTATGGCAGGAATAATTTCTGCAAATTTACTTTTGTACCGGGGATCTAACAGTGTGGCAACCCAGTAGTCAGGATTATTTCTAATTCTCACAATTCGAGGGTCATGTTGCAGGTAGTGCAGCAAGAAGGCACTCATGTGTGTTGCGCATCCAGGAGCACCAAGTCCCTGTTGTGTTGGTGGCGAGGTAACAATCATGCTTCCTTCCTCTGTCCTCTCCCCCCAACCTCGCACAACAGAAATGTGATCAAGGTCTCCCTCATCTGATGAGTCTTCCATCAGTTCGTCCTCCACTTCTTCCTGGGCTCCTGCACCTTCCTCACTAGTTTGGCTGCTACCATGCGCCCTGGTAAAACCATCTCCCCCACCCTCACATGCCTGCCGCCTTGGTGCTGCCGACCGTCTGGACCTTGCAGATGTTAGCACTTCCGCATACAACTCCTCCTCCTCTACTTCCTCCACCTCCTCTTGTGCCACCACCTGACTCCGAATTCTGTTTAACATGTGCTCCAGCATGTAAATCACCGGAATAGTCATGCTGATAATGGCATCGTCAGCACTAAACATCTTCGTCGCCATTTCAAAACTGTGCAGAAGGGTGCATAGGTCCCTGATCTGAGACCACTCCTCCAGCGTGATTTGCCCCACCTCTGAATCTCGTTGGCCCAGGCTATACGTCAGAACGTATTGCACCAGGGCTTGTCGGTGCTGCCACAGTCGCTGCAACATGTGCAGAGTTGAATTCCACCGGGTAGGCACATCGCATTTTAGCCGGTGAAGTGGCAGGCCCAACGACTTCTGTAGAGATGTAAGTCGCTGAGCTGCGGGATGCGAACGGCGGAAGTGAGCACACAGCGACCGTGCCCTCTGCAGAAGGCCATCTAGTCTGGGATAGTGGGCTAAAAATTGCTGGACAACCAGGTTCAACACGTGAGCCATACAAGGCACGTGTGTGACATTGCCCCGGCGAAGAGCCGCACCCAGGTTTGCAGCATTGTCGCACACGGCCTTCCCTGGTTTCAGGTCCAGTGGAGACAACCATTCATGAAATTGGTTCTCCAGAGCTGACCACAACTCCTCAGCTGTGTGACTCACATTTCCCAGACATTTCAATGTAAAAACCGCCTGATGACGTTGAGCCCTACTGCCAGCATAGTAAGGAGGTGTGCAGGATCCCTTCTGCGCAGTTAGAAAGCTTGTGGCATGACCAGACAGGCTTTGGGTGCAGGTGGAAGACCGAGAGGAGGTTGAGGAGGCAGAAGCAGTGGAGGAACTTTGACATAAAGAGGATTGACGCACAACTCGTGGGGACGGCAAGACTTGGACAGCAGCCCCTTGTCCTGCTGTCACCATAGTTACCCAGTGCCCAGTCAGCGACATGTAACGCCCCTGTCCATGCCTACTCGTCCAAGTGTCTGTGGTGAAATGCACCCTGTCACACACAGAGTTTCTCAAAGAAGCGGTGATGTTGTGTGCGACATGCTGGTGGAGCGCAGGCACACCTTTCTTTGAGAAGTAGTGCCGACTGGGCATCTGGTACTGGGGCACTGCGACGGACATAAGGTCTCGAAAATCCTCTGTGTCCACCAGGCGGAAAGGCAGCATTTCTGTAGCCAAGAGCTTGCAGATGGTGAAATTCAACCTCTTAGCTTTCTCATGGCTAGGAGGAAATGGTCTTTTACTTGTCCACATCTGAGGGACCGAGGGCTGGCTATTGTGCTTAGACGGGGTTGATAAGGGTGTCCCCGGCAAACTGCCGGTCTGTGAGGAAGATGCAGGCGGACATGTTAGGTTGCCTTGATCCAAAGGTGGTGCTATCGATGTCGGACAGCGCTCAACACCAGCTGGTGTTACCACCTCCAAAGAAAATGATGACCTGCCAATCACGCTGGCTGTTGCGGGTAAAGAGGTGGCAGGTCTGCGCCCCAAAACAGGTGTGACTGCTGTCCCCCCAGTCACAGAGGATGAAGAGGCCGCGGATGCACAAGATATGGCAGACGGTGATTGGCCCGGCCGGCTAGGCCGCATTGTAGCACACTGAGCTTCCCACTGCAACTTATGCTTCATGTCCATGTGCCGGTTCATGCATGAAGTACTCAAACTATGTATTTTTTGGCCTCTACTTAGCTTTTGCTGACAAATGTTACAGATAACACGAGTTGGGTCATCTTTATCGATCTGAAAAAATGCCCAGGCTATGCAAGGCTTAGCACCCATGCGACCTGAAGTGCCACCACGACTTGTGGTGAGAGGCAGAGTTGTGTTTGAGGATGCAGTTGTTGACGTGCTTCCAGTACTACGTCTCTGTCCAGGAAGGCGCAACCTGACCTCGTCGTCACTAGCATCTTCCTCCACCTCCTCTGCTGACCTCATCTCTTGGCTGACTGTGGGTTGACAGTAAGTGGGATCTCCGACCTCATCATCATCACCCTGTGCGTTATCACACCCGTCGTCCTCAGAGCCAACCTGTTCCTGCCCTGACAAAAAACTAAAGTTGTCGCTCCAATCAGGTATTTGTGTCTTATCATCGTCTTCCTCATTGTCTCCACCAACAGGAGTTACAGTTTGGGAATGAGGGTCTACATTATGGTCAGAACCTTCTGCGTCTGGTCCTGGATCCGACTCATAAAGATTCTGGGCATCAGTGCAGATCATTTCCTCGTCTGGATTCAAAGAAGCGCTGGAGTCGACCTCTGATTCCCAGGCTATAGTATGAGTAAACAGCTCTGCAGACTCAACCATCTGTTCTACCTCACACTCAGACGGGCAGCTGGAGATTTGCGAGCTGTGAGGAAGCAAGTGCGATTTGGGTGACACCTTTGAGGACTGGAGTATTTGTGATGTTGAAGTTGATGTGGAGGAGAGCCCACTTAAAGGAGCACTTGATTTCCGTTGAAGCACCTGCTGTTTTTGTGCCTCATCTGGAATTTGTAGCGATTGGCGTGGCCGTAAGAAAGGGATCTTATCACATTGTCCGCTAAAAGAAGTAGACATTTTAGTTTGGCTGGAAGATGGTCTTTCTTCTGCACCTACCCCACGGACACAACCTTTTTTCCCCTTCCCAACACGCCTATTCCCCTTTCCACCAGCAGCAGGCCTTTTTCCACTCATTTTGGTGGTTAACTAATTCACAACTCTGGAGTTGTTTGCACAAAAAAACAATGGATGGTAACCGAGCAGAGCTGAGTGGCCAAACTGTGGTATTAGGCCAAAACTATTGGCTGGGTTAGATGCAGAAAAAAATTATTTTTAATTTGCAACCTGATGGAGGTCAGTATAGATGGACTAATAGACCAAGTCCCACACACCGCTAGAAGCCCAAATATTTTTTCAGAGCTAGATGCAGAAAATTTTTTTATTCAATTTGCAACCTGATGGAGGTCAGTATAGATGGACTAATAGACCAAGTCCCACACACTGCTAGAAGCCCAAATATTTTTTCAGAGCTAGATGCAGAAAAAAATTATTTTTAATTTGCAACCTGATGGAGGTCAGTATAGATGGACTAATAGACCAAGTCCCACACACTGCTAGAAGCCCAAATATTTTTTCAGAGCTAGATGCAGAAAAAAATTATTTTTAATTTGCAACCTGATGGAGGTCAGTATAGATGGACTAATAGAACAAGTCCCACACGCTGCTAGAAGCCCAAATATTTTTTCAGAGATAAATGAAGAAAAAAATTATTTTTAATTTGCAACCTGATGGAGGTCAGTATAGATGGACTAATAGACCAAGTCCCACACACTGCTAGAAGCCCAAATATTTTTTCAGAGCTAGATGCAGAAAAAAATTATTTTTAATTTGCAACCTGATGGAGGTCAGTATAGATGGACTAATAGACCAAGTCCCACACACCGCTAGAAGCCCAAATATTTTTTCAGAGCTAGATGCAGAAAAAAATTATTTTTAATTTGCAACCTGATGGAGGTCAGTATAGATGGACTAATAGACCAAGTCCCACACACCGCTAGAAGCCCAAATATTTTTTCAGAGCTAGATGCAGAAAAAAATTATTTTTAATTTGCAACCTGATGGAGGTCAGTATAGATGGACTAATAGACCAAGTCCCACACACTGCTAGAAGCCCAAATATTTTTTAAGAGCTAGATGCAGAAAAAAATTATTTTTAATTTGCAACCTGATGGAGGTCAGTATAGATGGACTAATAGACCAAGTCCCACACACTGCTAGAAGCCCAAATATTTTTTCAGAGCTAGATGCAGAAAAAAATTATTTTTAATTTGCAACCTGATGGAGGTCAGTATAGATGGACTAATAGACCAAGTCCCACACACTGCTAGAAGCCCAAATATTTTTTCAGAGCTAGATGCAGAAAAAAATTATTTTTAATTTGCAACCTGATGGAGGTCAGTATAGATGGACTAATAGACCAAGTCCCACACACCGCTAGAAGCCCAAATATTTTTTCAGAGCTAGATGCAGAAAAAAATTATTTTTAATTTGCAACCTGATGGAGGTCAGTATAGATGGACTAATAGACCAAGTCCCACACACCGCTAGAAGCCCAAATATTTTTTCAGAGCTAGATGCAGAAAAAAATTATTTTTAATTTGCAACCTGATGTAGGTCAGTATAGATGGACTAATAGACCAAGTCCCACACACTGCTAGAAGCCCAAATATTTTTTCAGAGGTAGATGCAGAAAAAAATTATTTTTAATTTGCAACCTGATGGAGGTCAGTATAGATGGACTAATAGACCAAGTCCCACACACCGCTAGAAGCCCAAATATTTTTTCAGAGCTAGATGCAGAAAAAAATTATATTCAGTTTGCAACCTGATGGAGGTCAGTATAGATGGACTAATAGAATGATGCTATGCCCAAAAGATTTTACTTCACTAGGTGCAGTAAAAAAATTGGTATTCTATACACAGGTGTTATATCTTGCAACACAGATAGGCTACTCCACTGACTAACACACTCTGCAATAGGCCAAAAAGGATTAGCTTTGCTAGATTCAGCCAAATGCTGTGAAAAAAACTTGCACAGCACTGGCACAGACCTGCCTGGCAAAAACTGATAGGAACTCATGTAACCTAGTCCTGAAAAGGACTCTAATTACAATTAGTCTTTACTCCCACAACCTATCTATTTAAGAGCACAGACCTCCCTGATAAAAGTCGTAGGAAATGCTGTAACCTAGTCCTTAAAAGGACTGCAATCACAACTATTCCCTACTCCCAAGCTATCTGTATATTTGTGCGAAAATTGGCTTGAAATTAACAAGGTATAGCACACACAGCAACAGCGGTGCCGTCTAACACGCAGCTGCAGCAGTGAGAAAATGGTGGCGACGGGGAAAATGGCTTGGTCTTATAGGGCAAGGACATGTGACATACACTGCCAATCACACATGCCCTTGCTTGTGTGAAAAAAAGCACTTCGCTCCATGTGTGCGCTGCTGATAGGCTGACAGATTGCACCTCCCCACTGCAAATGCGGGAAAGAGAAAAAAAAATGGAGATCTTCATTGTTCCTGCAGAGATCCATCCCCTGCCCCTCCCCCCGCCCCGCTGTACACTCAAACTGCGTATTAACATTAATTTTCATCATTACTGAGAAAAAATCCAGTTATGATTTTGGTGCACGAACAGTTATCGAACATAACCTCGAACAGCCGAATTTTTCTCAAATTGTTCGTGTTCGCCGACCGGCTCGAACACCGCCCAAAACAGCTCGAATTTGAGATTGGCGAACAGTTCGAGTAGAACAACGCTCATCTCTAATCGTTATATACATCCTCCGTTCTCTCACATAAAATCCAGGCATTGGCAACGCCTCATCTTCTCCCTCATCTTAATCTAGACCCAGGTAATCAGTATGACTGGTGAACTGCACTATTTCTAACTTGCTTGTTTGTAGTTCCTTTATATATTCACACGAACATGCATTACTTTTTCTGATTCCTACTTATATTAGGATTAGTGTTGAGCCACCCCCGTAGTGTTCGAGTTCGGTTCGGTTCGTCGAACACCCGTGTGTTCGCCGAACTGTTCGTCGAACACCTTCGAACACCGTTAAAACCAATGGCAGGCAAACAAAAACACATAGAAACACATAGAAAACACCTTCAAAGGTGTCCAAAAGCTGACAAACTGCTCTGAAGACACAACTAACACATGGAAAAGTGACAAGTACATATAGTCATGCGAAAAGAAAAGAGGTGGAGGAGTAAAAGGAGGGGGAGACACAGATATAGGCATGTCATGCCCTTCTAAAATCCAAAAAGTGAGAAGCCGACACGTTCAGTCCGCTCCTGCCCGTGCCACCTCCGTGTCGCTGGGTTTGTGCCAGAGCCGCGGTGAACCCTGACGGCCAGCCCCCCTCTCCCAATACTGGTGCCTGTCCGCTGGTGGGTCGAGCGAGCCCCCCTGTGGTGGAGGCAGCTCTAAGCTTTTTAATTTAAATTGTCTCTCTAATTTGAATGAATACACTTTAAATCCATTTACAAGGATCTATTGGAGGGCAAGTCTCATGCCAGCAGCCGCGTAATTCCAGCTCCAGTAGCGTCCACTAAAGCTGCTGCAGTTAAAAAGCTTTTATAAGGATCGAGCTCGGCTGTCCACCGCAAGGCATCCTACTGCCAGTCCCAGCCCCTATGCCTTGGGGTGCCTCCTGATGCCCTTCACTGAGTATCCCGTGGTCCTGAAGCATTTCCTTTGAAAAAATTAAGTGTCAAAACTACAGGTGGTGTAGCTTGCTTAACAGCCGGGATAATCCGCTGACTAGCAGACACTGCTACTAGGCACAAAGTATTTCCTGGGCTAGATGCAGTTAAAAATTTGTAATTAGATACTCTCGTTGGATGCTGAGAAAGCATTCCATAGAGTCTCCTGGCACGCCATATATGATTCTCTTAAAAAGCTTGGGGTAGGGGTCTAGGGGACCCTTTTATAGCCAAAATCACGGCCCTGTAAAGCAATACGTCACCTAGGCTGAAGATAAATGGAACTGTATTACCCTGAGGGCTCTGTTGCTACAGAGGTATTGCACCTCACCCAGAGGTGTGATATCTCACTCTCAGGTAAGGATGGAGTGTGGATCAGGACCCGACACCTGCATGCATTACACCACATTGCCGTGGGGCAGGGCGACCAATATGCCCCTGAGATGGGCACGACAGTCCCTGTCCCTGGCTGGAGTGGGGGGAGGGAACACTGAGGAAGGGGAACCCTGTAATGCAGGAGCAGGGAGGAAGCAGTTCCTGGGTGCATTGAGAAGGGAGTATAAAAGGTGGGCACCATCTTAGTTCAGTGCAGAGAAGTCTGAGCAGAAGTGGCAGGGAGCAGGGGCTCTGCATGAGCTCTGCTCCGGAGGCGGGCCTAGTAACAGAGGCCCAGGCCTGGAAGAGGGAGAAGGAAGGAAGAGAAGCGGAGAAGGCTCCAGGAACGAGGAATGAAGGGATCCCAGGGGTGCGGACGGGAGAGTCGCCACCGCACGCCCGAATCCACCTGCGTGGAGGGGTCAGGCCAAAGGGGGAGACCGGTCCCCGAAACTAGTGGAGGCAGGAAACGACCCTCAGCTAGAAACCGGAGGCTGTGACATTTTATGTGGCGCAGCCCCTCGCTACACCCGCTAGGAAGGCACCACATAGGGTCAGGGAAACTGGCGCCAAGTTTACCAAGAGGAGGCCCGAGGCAGCCGGACAGAAGGGTTGGTAAGAAAGGCCAGACAAAGGACACACAAAGGAGGTCCTGTGAAGCGCTCCAAAGTTATCTGGGAGTTGTCTGAGTCCCTCACCTGGTGAGCACAGTACGACGTGGGCAGCCGTTACCTGCAGATGTGGTCTGGATAATAAGAACTGTGAGTAAAGGCCCTGGACTGCATCACTGACTCCGTGTCGTTACTGCTGCTGCCCTGCACCATCACCCCCATCCTCCGCATACACTGCCCTGAGGCTATACTCCTCCCGTGGGGAGTTATGCTACGCTCTGCTGCACCCACAACACCAGCCTCAGCGGTCTGCCCTGGAGCGGCGGTTCACTCTGACCGCAATCCACGGGTGGCGTAGTCGGACATTTAAACATCAAAACCACATAAATAGTTCCGCCACTGGTTTGACCGCCCTGAGCCACGGAACCGGGTCGCCGCCACGGAGACTACAACCACCAGCATCCACTAAAAAAGGTCCGGCTCCAGGTGTCCCAAGGCCCAGGGGGCGCGTCAGAACATTTTCATCACCTTTCTCAATCACCAATGGGACAAGGCAGGGATGATCTCTGTCCCCTCTCTTATACATCCTAGTGACGGAGCACCTGCTCTCATCAATTCGCCATAACCCCAATATTAGGTGGATTGAGGTGGGAGGCACCGAGTACAAGTGCTCTCTATTTGCTGATGATGTCCTAGTATATATCACTCAATCACATATATCCATCCATGCTGTTATGGCTGAAATAGATCACTTTGTTACATGGTCAAATTTTAAAATCAATGCAGCGAAGTCTGAGGCCCTCGATGTCTCCCTCACCAAATCCATATAGGATTCCATCCAGTCCAACTTTCCCTTTGCCTGGCCCTCACAGGGTATCAAATACTTAGGAATTCCTATTCATAGAGACCTCTCCCATCTATGTTATCTTAATTTTGGGCCCTTTATTGAACAACTCCATACAGACCACGGTTGGCAAGTTAGAACTGTAAGATTCACTACGTGAACCACTGGTGTTTTGTGGAAAAGCACATGTACACTGTGTTCCAAATTATTATGCAAAAAGTGTTTAGGAGTGATAAGGGAAGAATTTGTTTGTTTGTCAGTTAAACTCATTGATGGTGATGTGTGTCAGGGCTCTTTATATCACTGTAAGCAATTGCAGACACCTGTGCTAATTAGTTTGGCAGGTGTGTCCAATGAAAGGCAAGACTACTTAAGAAGGCTGTCTCACATTATTAAGCAGCCTACATTTTCTGCCAAAATGGGAAAGAAAAAGGATGTGTCGGCTGCTGAGAAGCAACAAATTGTGGAGTGTTTAGGTCAAGGCATGACTACAATCAACATTGTGCGATGATCAGGATGAAGTGTCTTGGCAATCAAGAAGTATGTAGCTGATTCACAGTACACACGTGTGCATGCTGATAAGGGCAAATTGAGGACTCTTTCCTACAAGCAATTACGTCAGGTTAAAAGAGCAGCGGCAAAAAAGCCTTGTCATAGCAGCAGTCAAGTTTTTGAAGCTGCTGGTGCCTCCAACGTCCCCCGAACAACAAGATGCAGGGTCCTTCAGAGGTTTGCAGCTGTGCATACGCCATCCTGTCGACCTCCTCTATCCACTTCACACAAGCAGAAACGGCTCCAGTGGGCCAAACATTACATGAAGACTGATTTCAAAACTGTTTTGTTCATGGATGAGTGCCGTGCAGCGCTCGATGGTCCAGATGGATGGAGTGGAGGATGGCTGGTTGATGGACACCCCACGCAAACACGGCTACAGCGCCAACAAGGAGTAGGTGGAGTAATGTTTTGGGCTGGAATCATGGGGAGAGAGATTGTCGGCCCCTTTAGGATCCCTGAAGGCGCTAAAGATGAACTCCATAATGTATGTGGATTTTCTCAAACAGCACTTCCTGCCATGGTTCAAGAAGAAGAACTGTGTATTTCACAGCAAGATCATTTTTTTGCATGATAATGCACCATCTCATGCTGCACATAAAACATCTGCATCTCTGGCTGATATGGGCATAAAAGGGGACAAACTTATGGTGTGACCCCCATGCTCCCCTGACCTCTACCCCATTCAGAACCTCTGGAGCATCATCAAAAGGAGTGTCTATGATGGCGGGAGGCAGTTCACATCTAAGCAACAGCTCTGGGAGGGTATTCTGTCCTCATGCAAAACAATTGAAGCAGAAACCATCCAAAACCTGACAAATTCAATGGACGAGAGAGTTCAGAAGCTCCTTTCGAACAAGGGGTCCTATGTGAAAATGTAACATCACATAGAATAAAGTTTTGAGTTGAAAACTGTTTGATTTCAGTTTCTAATAACCTGCTAATGCTTATAATTTCAAAAATGACCATTTTTTTGGTCTTTATTAGTGTTGAGCCACCCCCGTAATGTTCGAGTTCGGTTCGGTTCGTCGAACACCGGGATGTTCGAGGAACTGTTCGTCGAACTTTTCGTCGAACACCTTAGAACACCGTCAAACACCGTTAAAACCAATGGCAGGCAAACAAAAACACATAGAAACACATAGAAAACACCTTCAAAGGTGTCCAAAAGCTGACAAACTGCTCAGAAGACACTCTCTTTTAAAAAGCCGGCCGACAATTCAGCAGCGGCATACACCGGTACCCGACAATTTAGACAAGAAGGAATAGAGCCTCACACATAGATTAGATAGATAGAAACATGTCAGTCACATATATATGAAGTACAGTGACAGTGCTGCTTACTGTACTTGTCATTTAGCGTAAAGGATTTATCAAAAAAAATAATAGTGTTTTCATGCACCGTCTCTTTAAGAAAGCCGGCAGGCAATTCAGCATCTGCACCCGACAATTTATAACAGAAAGAATAGAGCATCACACATAGATTAGATAGATAGAAACATGTCAGTCACATATATATGAAGTACAGTGATAGTGTTGGTTACTGTACTTGTCATTTAGTATTAAAATAAAGGATTTATTATTAAAAAAAATTGGCGTGGGGTTCCCCTTAATTTTAGTCTCTAGCGGAGGTTAAGCAGACAGCTGGGGCAGATGTTTGAAGCCTGGGAAGGGGGTAGTACCCACGGAGCTTCCCAGGCTACTAATATGAGCCCCCAGCTGAATACATAGCCTTTACTAACTATTAAAATGGGGGACCCCCCAAAAAAAATGACGTGGGGTCCCCCCTAATTTAATAGCTAGCAAAGGCTAGGCAGACAGCTGGGGGCTGATATTAATAGCCCAGGAAGGGAGCCATGAATATTGGCCCCCTCCCAGGCTAGAAACACCAGCCGTCAGCTGCCCCAGAAATGGCGCATTCATAGGATGCGCCAATTCTGGCACTTAGCCTCGCTCTTCCACGCTGCCCTGTAGCGGTGGCAGGGTGTAATAGGGCTGGGGTTGATGTCAGCTTATAATGCCAGCTGACATCAAGCCCAGGTTAGTAATGGAGAGGCGTCTATAAGACACCCCCATTACTAACCCCATAGTCAAAGTTAAAAGAAAACACAAACACCCAGAATAAAGTCCTTTAATTGAAATAAAGACACAATCCTTTATTGTTCTAAATTAAACCATACTTACCATCACGCCCATTCCAGCTGAAGCCAACGATCTCCTGCAATAAAAGAAAAATAATAAAGCAACATCATCCTTACCTTTCCATGGTTCCCACGACAGCTTCAGCTCTGCTACATCGAGATGACAGGCTGGACCGCAGCAGAACGCTGCCATTCAGCCTGTCATCCCGCAGACACTGAGAAGCGCAGGCATGCTTGCGCTCTGCAGTGTCTGGCTGTGACGGCATAAAGATGAGACGAGTTCATGTCTAATGAACTCGGCGCACCTCATGCACGTCACTAACAGCGTGGGAAAATTCTCACGCTGAAGCGCTGAGTGCAGGAGAATTCTCCCACGCTGTCAGTGACGTGCATAAGGTGAGCTCATGTCCAATGAACTCAGCTCACCTCCTGCACGTCACTGACAGCGTGGGAGAATTCTCCTGCACTCAGCGCTTCAGCGTGAGAATTCTCCCACGCTGAAGCGCTGAGTGCAGGAGAATTTTCCCATGCTGTCAGTGACGTGCATAAGGTGAGCTCATGTCCAATGAACTCAGCTCACCTCCTGCACGTCACTGACAGCGTGGGAGAATTCTCCTGCACTCAGTGCTTCAGTGTGAGAATTCTCCCACGCTGAAGCGCTGAGTGCAGGAGAAATTTCCCACGCTGTCAGTGACGTGCATGAGGTGAGCCGAGTTCATTGGACATTAACTCGGCTCATCTGGATGCCCTCACAGAGAGACACTGTGGAGCGCAAGCAAGCCTGCGCTTCTCAGTGTCTGCGGGATGACAGGCTGGATGGCAGCGTTCTGCTGCGGTCCAGCCTGTTATCTCGATGTAGCAGAGCTGAAGCTGTCATGGGAACCATGGAAAGGTAAGGATGATGTTGCTTTATTATTTTTCTTTTATTGCAGGAGATCGTTGGCTTCAGCTGGAATGGGCGTGACGGTAAGTATGGTTTAATTTAGAACAATAAAGAATTGTGTGTTTATTTCAATTAAAGGACTTTTTTCTGGGTGTTGTGTTTTTTTTAAATACTTTACTAGAAATTCATGGTGGTCATGTCTAATATTGGCGTGACCCCATGAATTTTGGGCTTAGGGCCAGCTGATAATGCCAAGCTGGCCCTAACCCCTTTATTACCCAGTGAGTCACCGCATCAGGGCCCTGGATGAGTTGGGTACAGCGCCAGAAGATGGCGCTTCTATGAACGCGCCATTTTCCGGGGTGGCTGCGGACTGCAATTTGCAGCGGGGGTGGCCCAGAAAGCTTGGGCCTCCCTGCGCTGCGGATTCCAGCCCCCAGCTGCCTAGTTGTACCTGGCTGGACACAAAAACAGGGCGAAGCCCCACGTCAATTTTCTTTAAATTATTTCATGAAATAATTAAGAAAAAAAGGGCTTCCCTATATTGTTGTGTCCGGCCAGGTACAAATAGGCAGCTGGTGGTTGGGGGCAGCCCGTTCCTGCCTGCTGTACCTGGCTGGACACAAATATAGTGCGAAGCCCCACGTCAATTTTTTTTTAATTATTTCATGAATTTCCTGAAATAATTTAAAAAAATTGAAGTTGGGCTTCGCACTATATTTGTGTCCAGCCAGGTACAGCAGGCAGGAATGGGCTGCCCCCAACCACCAGCTGCCTATTTGTACCTGGCCGGACACAACAATATAGGGAAGGCCTTTTTTTCTTAATTATTTCATGAATTTCATGAAATAATTAAAAAAAATTGAAGTGGGGCTTCGCACTATATTTGTGTCCAGCCAGGTACAGCAGGCAGGAATGGGCTGCCCCCAACCACCAGCTGCCTATTTGTACCTGGCCGGACACAACAATATAGGGAAGCCCTTTTTTTCTTAATTATTTCATGAATTTCATTAAATAATTAAAAAAAAAATACGTGGGGCTTCGCCCTATTTTTGTGTCCAGCCAGGTACAACTAGGCAGCTGGGGGCTGGAATCTGCAGCGCAGGGAGGCCCAAGCTTTCTGGGCCCCCCCCCGCTGCAAATTGCAGTCCGCAGCCACCCCGGAAAATGGCGCGTTCATAGAAGCGCCATCTTCTGGCGCTGTACCCAACTCATCCAGCGCCCTGGTGCGGTGGCTCACTGGGTAATAAAGGGGTTAGGGCCAGCTTGGTATTATCAGCTGGCCCCAAGCCAAAAATTCATGGGGTCACGCCAGTATTAGACATGACCGCCATGAATTTCTAGTAAAGTATTTAAAAAAAACACAACACCCAGAATAAAGTCCTTTATTTGAAATAAACACACAATTCTTTATTGTTCTAAATTAAACTATACTTACCATCACGCCCATTCCAGCTGAAGCCAACGATCTCCTGCAATAAAAGAAAAATAATAAACCAACCTCATCCTTACCTTTCCATGGTTCCCACGACAGCTTCAGCTCTGCTACATCGAGATGACAGGCTGGACCGCAGCAGAACGCTGCCATCCAGCCTGTCATGCCGCAGACACTGAGAAGAGCAGGTATGCTTGCGCTCCTCAGTGTCTCGCTGTGACGGCATCCAGATGAGCCGAGGTCATGTCCAATGAACTCGGCTCACCTCATGCACGTCACTGACAGCGTGGGAAAATTCTCACGCTGAAGTGCTGAGTGCAGGAGAATTCTCCCACGCTGTCAGTGACGTGCATGAGGTGAGCTCATGTCCAATGAACTCAGCTCACCTCATACACGTCACTGACAGCGTGGGAAAATACTCCTGCACTCAGCGCTTCAGCGTGAGAATTTTCCCACGCTGTCAGTGACGTGCATGAGGTGAGCCGAGTTCATTGGACATGACCTCGGCTCATCTTTATGCCGTCACAGAGAGACAATGTGGAGCGCAAGCAAGCCTGCTATTCTCAGTGTCTGCGGGATGACAGGCTGGATGGCAGCTTTCTGCTGCGGTCCAGCCTGTCATCTCGATGTAGCAGAGCTGAAGCTGTCGTGGGAACCATGGAAAGGTAAGGATGAGGTTGCTTTATTATTTTATTTTTATTACAGAAGATCGTTGGCTTCAGCTGGAATGGGCGTGATGGTAAGTATGGTTTAATTTAGAACAATAAAGAATTGTGTCTTTATTTCAATTAAAGGACTTTATTCTGGGTGTTTGTGTTTTTTTTTTTAACTTTGACTATGGGGTTAGTAATGGGGGTGTCTTATAGACGCCTCTCCATTACTAACCTGGGCTTGATGTCAGCTGGCATTATAAGCTGACATCAACCCCAGCCCTATTACCCCCTGCCACCGCACCAGGGCAGCGTGGAAGAGCGAGGCTAAGTGCCAGAATTGGCGCATCCTATGGATGCGCCATTTCTGGGGCGGCTGACGGCTGGTGTTTCTAGCCTGGGAGGGGGCCAATATTCATGGCTCCCTTCCTGGGCTATTAATATCAGCCCCCAGCTGTCTGCCTAGCCTTTGCTAGCTATTAAATTAGGGGGGACCCCACGTCATTTTTTTGGGGGGGTCCCGCATTTTAATAGCTAGTAAAGGCTATGTATTCAGCTGGGGGCTGATATTAGTAGCCTGGGAAGCTCCGTGGGTATTACCCCCTTCCCAGGCTTCAAACATCTGCCCCAGCTGTCTGCTTAACCTCCGCTAGAGCCTAAAATTAAGGGGAACCCCACGCCAATTTTTTTAATAATAAATCCTTTATTTTAATACTAAATGACAAGTACAGTAACCAACACTATCACTGTACTTCATATATATGTGACTGACATGTTTCTATCTATCTAATCTATGTGTGAAGCTCTATTCTGTCTGTTATAAATTGTCGGGTACAGATGCTGAATTGACGGCCGGCTTTTTTAAAGAGACGGTGCATGAAAACACTATTATTTTTTTTGATAAATCCTTTACACTAAATGACAAGTACAGTAATCAACACTGTCACTGTACTTCATATATATGTGACTGACATGTTTCTATCTATCTAATCTATGTGTGATTCTCTATTCCTTCTATTCTAAATTGTCGGGTACCGCTGCTGAATTGCCGGCCGGCTTTTTTAAAGAGACGGTGCATGAAAACACTATTATTTTTTTTGATAAATCCTTTACGCTAAATGACAAGTACAGTAAGCAGCACTTTCACTGTACTTCGTATATATGTGGCTGACATGTTTATATCTATCTAATCTATGTGTGAAGCTCTATTCTTTCTGTTATAAATTGTCGGGTACCGGTGTATGCCACTGATGAATTGCCGGCTTTTCATGTTTCACTGTGAGCACTGTTCCCATCGATTTGGGCAATCACTGTAATGCCACAACCACCATGGCTGTGGCATTACAGTGAGTGGCAGACAATCCCTGCATGATTGGTGCTCTAAATAGCACCAGACATGCAGGACACGCTTTTGGTGCACGAACAGTTATCGAACATAACCTCGAACAGCCGAATTTTTTGCAAATCGTTCGGGTTCGTCGAACAACTCGAACACCGCCCAAAACAGCTCGAATTTGAGATTGGCGAACAGTTCTAGTCGAACACCGCTCATCTCTAGTCTTTATTAAAATGAAAAGGTTGATCGAAAAGTTTGGCGGATCTAAGAGTGTGGCAACCCAGTAGTCATGATTACTTCGAATTCTGACAATATGAGGGTCATGTTGCAGGTAGTGCAGCAAGAAGGCACTTATGTGTCTTGCGCATCTCGGAGCCCCAAAATTATTTTCCGGGCTAGATGCAGCTAAAAATTATTATTAATTTTAAATCTGGTGGAGCTTAGTATAGATGGCCTAATAGAATCAGTGCTGCACACTGCTACAAAGCCCAAATTATTTTCCAGCCAAGATACAGATAAACATGATTAGTAATTTGAAAGCTTAAAACGGTTGGTAGGGTGATTTTAACCAATCATCCATCTTTTACTCTCCCCAGGATGACACAGGGGTAGAAAAGTCGTTTCGGATCCATGATTTGTTCATCTTTATGAACGTGAGTCTGTCTACATTATCAGTGGAGAGCCGTGTGCGCTTATCTGTCAGCACACCACCAGCAGCGCTGAACACACGTTCAGACAGAACGCTGGCTGCGGGGCATGACAAGATCTCCAAGGCGTAAGTGGCTAGCTCCGGCCATTTATCCAGATTGGAAGCCCAAAAAGAGCAAGGGTCCAGTGACACAGTCATGGCTTCAATGTTTACTTGGAGATACTCCTGTACCATCGTCTCTAGGCGTTGACTATGTGTCAGACTTCTTGTCTCCTGTGGCCTTGCAAAGGATGGGCTAAAAAAGTGGTGAAATGATTGCGCAAAATTGATGTTACCAGCAGATACTGTGGTTCTGTTATGGTTTGAGTGCTGAACACTTGACGGTCCCACGGTTGGCAAGTTGGAACTGTGAGATTCACTACGTGCACCACTGGTGTTTTGTGGAAAAGCACATGTAAGATTCTGCAACAGTCTCTGCTGATACTCCTGCATGCGTGCATCCCTTTCTATGGCAGGAATAATTTCTGCAAATTTACTTTTGTACCGGGGATCTAACAGTGTGGCAACCCAGTAGTCAGGATTATTTCTAATTCTCCCAATTCGAGGGTCATGTTGCAGGTAGTGCAGCAAGAAGGCACTCATGTGTGTTGCGCATCCAGGAGCACCAAGTCCCTGTTGTGTTGGTGGCGAGGTAACAATCATGCTTCCTTCCTCTGTCCTCTCCCCCCAACCTCGCACAACAGAAATGTGATCAAGGTCTCCCTCATCTGATGAGTCTTCCATCAATTCGTCCTCCACTTCTTCCTGGGCTCCTGCACCTTCCTCACTAGTTTGGCTGCTACCATGCGCCCTGGTAAAACCATCTCCCCCACCCTCACATGCCTGCTGCCTTGGTGCTGCCGACCGTCTGGACCTTGCAGATGTTAGCCCTTCCGCATACAACTCCTCCTCCTCTACTTCCTCCACCTCCTCTTGTGCCACCACCTGACTCCGAATTCTGTTTAACATGTGCTCCAGCATGTAAATCACCGGAATAGTCATGCTGATAATGGCATCGTCAGCACTAAACATCTTCGTCGCCATTTCAAAACTGTGCAGAAGGGTGCATAGGTCCCTGATCTGAGACAACTCCTCCAGCGTGATTTGCCCCACGTCTGGATCTCGTTGGCCCAGGCTATACGTCAGAACGTATTGCACCAGGGCTTGTCGGTGCTGCCACAGTCGCTGCAACATGTGCAGAGTTGAATTCCACCGGGTAGGCACATCGCATTTTAGCCGGTGAAGTGGCAGGCCCAACGACTTCTGTAGAGATGTAAGTCGCTGAGCTGCGGGATGCGAATGGTGGAAGTGAGCACACAGCGACCGTGCCCTCTGCAGAAGGCCATCTAGTCTGGGATAGTGGGCTAAAAATTGCTGGACAACCAGGTTCAACACGTGAGCCATACAAGGCACGTGTGTGACATTGCCCCGGCGAAGGGCCGCACCCAGGTTTGCAGCATTGTCGCACACGGCCTTCCCTGGTTTCAGGTCCAGTGGAGACAACCATTCATGAAATTGGTTCTCCAGAGCTGACCACAACTCCTCAGCTGTGTGACTCACATTTCCCAGACATTTCAAAGTAAAAACCGCCTGATGACGTTGAGCCCTACTGCCAGCATAGTAAAGAGGTGTGCAGGATCCCTTCTGCGCAGTTAGAAAGCTTGTGGCATGACCAGACAGGCTTTGGGTGCAGGTGGAAGACCGAGAGGAGGTTGAGGAGGCAGAAGCAGTGGAGGAACTTTGACGCACAACTCGTGGGGACGGCAAGACTTGGACAGCAGCCTCTTGTCCTGCTGTCACCATAGTTACCCAGTGCCCAGTCAGCGACATGTAACGCCCCTGTCCATGCCTACTCGTCCAAGTGTCTGTGGTGAAATGCACCCTGTCACACACAGAGTTTCTCAAAGAAGCGGTGATGTTGTGTGCGACATGCTGGTGGAGCGCAGGCACACCTTTCTTTGAGAAGTAGTGCCGACTGGGCATCTGGTACTGGGGCACTGCGACGGACATAAGGTCTCGAAAATCCTCTGTGTCCACCAGGCGGAAAGGCAGCATTTCTGTAGCCAAGAGCTTGCAGATGGTGAAATTCAACCTCTTAGCTTTCTCATGGCTAGGAAGAAATGGTCTTTTACTTGTCCACATCTGAGGGACCGAGGGCTGGCTATTGTGCTTAGACGGGGTTGATAAGGGTGTCCCCAGCAAACTGCCGGTCTGTGAGGAAGATGCAGGCGGACATGTTAGGTTGCCTTGATCCAAAGGTGGTGCTATCGATGTCGGACAGCGCTCAACACCAGCTGGTGTTACCACCTCCAAAGAAAATGATGACCTGCCAATCACGCTGGCTGTTGCGCGTAAAGAGGTGGCAGGTCTGCGCCCCAAAACAGGTGTGACTGCTGTCCCCCCAGTCACAGAGGATGAAGAGGCCGCGGATGCACAAGATATGGCAGACGGTGGTTGGCCCGGCCGGCTAGGCCGCATTGTAGCACACTGAGCTTCCCACTGCAACTTATGCTTCATGTCCATGTGCCGGTTCATGCATGAAGTACTCAAACTATGTATTTTTTGGCCTCTACTTAGCTTTTGCTGACAAATGTTACAGATAACACGAGTTGGGTCATCTTTATTGATCTGAAAAAATGCCCAGGCTATGCAAGGCTTAGCACCCATGCGACCTGAAGAGCCACCACGACTTGTGGTGAGAGGCAGAGTTGTGTTTGAGGATGCAGTTGTTGACGTGCTTCCAGTACTACGTCTCTGTCCAGGAAGGCGCAACCTGACCTCGTCGTCACTAGCATCTTCCTCCACCTCCTCTGCTGACCTCATCTCTTGGCTGACTGTGGGTTGACAGTAAGTGGGATCTCCAACCTCATCATCATCACCCTGTGCGTTATCACACCCGTCGTCCTCAGAGCCAACCTGTTCCTGCCCTGACAAAAAACTAAAGTTGTCGCTCCAATCAGGTATTTGAGTCTCATCATCGTCTTCCTCATTGTCTCCACCAACAGGAGTTACAGTTTGGGAATGAGGGTCTACATTATGGTCAGAACCTTCTGCGTCTGGTCCTGGATCCGACTCATAAAGATTCTGGGCATCAGTGCAGATCATTTCCTCGTCTGGATTCACAGAAGCGCTGGAGTCGACCTCTGATTCCCAGGCTATAGTATGAGTAAACAGCTCTGCAGACTCAACCATCTGTTCTACCTCATACTCAGACGGGCAGCTGGAGATTTGGGAGCTGTGAGGAAGCAAGTGCGATTGGGGTGACACCTTTGAGGACTGGAGTATTTGTGATGTTGAAGTTGATGTGCAGGAGAGCCCACTTAAAGGAGCACTTGATATCCGTTGAAGCACCTGCTGTTTTTGTGCCTCATCTGGAATTTGTAGCGATTGGCGTGGCCGTAAGAAAGGGATCTTATCACATTGTCCGCTAAAAGAAGTAGACATTTTAGTTTGGCTGGAAGATGGTCTTTCTTCTGCAGATGTTACTGTTGCTTTAACACCTACCCCACGGACACAACCTTTTTTCCCCATCCCAACACGCCTATTCCCCTTTCCACCAGCAGCAGGCCTTTTTCCACTCATTTTGGTGGTTAACTAATTCACAACTCTGGAGTTGTTTGCACAAAAAAACAATGGATGGGAACCGAGCAGAGCTGAGTGGCCAAACTGTGGTATTAGGCCAAAACTATTGGCTGGGTTAGATGCAGAAAAAAATTATATTCAATTTGCAACCTGATGGAGGTCAGTATAGATGGACTAATAAAACAAGTCCCACACACAGCTAGAAGCCCAAATATTTTTTCAGAGGTAGATGCAGAAAAAAAAATATTCAGTTTGCAACCTGATGGAGGTCAGTATAGATGGACTAATAGAGAAAGTCCCACACACTGCTAGAAGGCCAAATATTTTTTCAGAGCTAGATGCAGACAAAAAATTATTTTGAATTTGCAACCTGATGGAGGTCAGTATAGGTGGACTAATAGAACAAGTCCCACACACTGCTAGAAGGCCAAATATTTTTTCAGAGCTAGATGCAGAAAAAAATTATATTCAGTTTGCAACCTGATGGAGGTCAGTATAGATGGACTAATAGAGAAAGTCCCACACACTGCTAGAAGGCCAAATATTTTTTCAGAGCTAGATGCAGAAAAAAATTATATTCAGTTTGCAACCTGATGGAGGTCTGTATAGATGGATTAATAGAACAAGTCCCACACACAGCTAGAAGCCCAATATTTTTTCAGAGGTAGATGCAGAAAAAAATATATTCAGTTTGCAACCTGATGGAGGTCAGTATAGATGGACTAATACAACAAGTCCCACACACAGCTAGAAGCCCAATATTTTTTCAGAGCTAGATGCAGAAAAAAATTATATTCAATTTGCAACCTGATGGAGGTCAGTATAGATGGAGTAATAGAACAAGTCCCACACACAGCTAGAAGCCCAAATATTTTTTCAGAGCTAGATGCAGATAAAAATTATTTTTAATTTGCAACCTGATGGAGTTCAGTATAGATGGACTAATAGAGAAAGTCCCACACACTGCTAGAAGGCCAAATATTTTTTCAGAGCTAGATGCAGAAAAAGATTATATTCAGTTTGCAACCTGATGGAGGTCTGTATAGATGGATTAATAGAACAAGTCCTACACACAGCTAGAAGCCCAATATTTTTTCAGAGGTAGATGCAGAAAAAAATATATTCAGTTTGCAACCTGATGGAGGTCAGTATAGATGGACTAATACAACAAGTCCCACACACAGCTAGAAGCCCAATATTTTTTCAGAGCTAGATGCAGAAAAAAATTATATTCAATTTGCAACCTGATGGAGGTCAGTATAGATGGAGTAATAGAACAAGTCCCACACACAGCTAGAAGCCCAAATATTTTTTCAGAGATAGATGCAGATAAAAATTATTTTTAATTTGCAACCTGATGGAGGTCAGTATAGATGGACTAATAGAGAAAGTCCCACACACTGCTAGAAGGCCAAATATTTTTTCAGAGCTAGATACAGAAAAAAATTATATTCAGTTTGCAACCTGATGGAGGTCAGTATAGATGGACTAATAGAGAAAGTCCCACACACTGCTAGAAGGCCAAATATTTTTTCAGAGCTAGATGCAGAAAAAAATTATATTCAGTTTGCAACCTGATGGAGGTCAGTATAGATGGACTAATAGAGAAAGTCCCACACACTGCTAGAAGGCCAAATATTTTTTCAGAGCTAGATGCAGAAAAAAATTATATTCAATTTGCAACCTGATGGAGGTCTGCATAGATGGATTAATAGAACAAGTCCCAAACACAGCTAGAAGCCCAATATTTTTTCAGAGGTAGATGCAGAAAAAAATATATTCAGTTTGCAACCTGATGGAGGTCAGTATAGATGGACTAATACAACAAGTCCCACACACAGGTAGAAGCCCAATATTTTTTCAGAGCTAGATGCAGAAAAAAATTATATTCAATTTGCAACCTGATGGAGGTCAGTATAGATGGAGTAATAGAGCAAGTCCCACACACAGCTAGAAGCCCAAATATTTTTTCAGAGCTAGATGCAGAAAAAAATTATATTCAGTTTGCAACCTGATGGAGGTCAGTATAGATGGACTAATAGAGAAAGTCCCACACACTGCTAGAAGGCCAAATATTTTTTCAGAGCTAGATGCAGAAAAAAATTATATTCAGTTTGCAACCTGATGGAGGTCTGTATAGATGGATTAATAGAACAAGTCCCACACACAGCTAGTAGCCCAATATTTTTTCAGAGGTAGATGCAGAAAAAAATATATTCAGTTTGCAACCTGATGGAGGTCAGTATAGATGGACTAATACAACAAGTCCCACACACAGCTAGAAGCCCAATATTTTTTCAGAGCTAGATGCAGAAAAAAATTATATTCAATTTGCAACCTGATGGAGGTCAGTATAGATGGAGTAATAGAACAAGTCCCACACACAGCTAGAAGCCCAAATCTTTTTTCAGAGCTAGATGCAGATAAAAATTATTTTTAATTTGCAACCTGATGGAGTTCAGTATAGATGGACTAATAGAGAAAGTCCCACACACTGCTATAAGGCCAAATATTTTTTCAGAGCTAGATGCAGAAAAAAATTATATTCAGTTTGCAACCTGATGGAGGTCTGTATAGATGGATTAATAGAACAAGTCCCACACACAGCTAGAAGCCCAATATTTTTTCAGAGGTAGATGCAGAAAAAAATATATTCAGTTTGCAACCTGATGGAGGTCAGTATAGATGGACTAATACAACAAGTACCACACACAGCTAGAAGCCCAATATTTTTTCAGAGCTAGATGCAGAAAAAAATTATATTCAATTTGCAACCTGATGGAGGTCAGTATAGATGGAGTAATAGAACAAGTCCCACACACAGCTAGAAGCCCAAATATTTTTTCAGAGCTAGATGCAGATAAAAAATTATTTTTAATTTGCAACCTGATGGAGGTCAGTATAGATGGACTAATAGAGAAAGTCCCACACACTGCTAGAAGGCCAAATATTTTTTCAGAGCTAGATGCAGAAAAAAATTATATTCAGTTTGCAACCTGATGGAGGTCAGTATAGATGGACTAATAGAGAAAGTCCCACACACTGCTAGAAGGCCAAATATTTTTTCAGAGCTAGATGCAGAAAAAAATTATATTCAGTTTGCAACCTGATGGAGGTCAGTATAGATGGACTAATAGAGAAAGTCCCACACACTGCTAGAAGGCCAAATATTTTTTCAGAGCTAGATGCAGAAAAAAATTATATTCAATTTGCAACCTGATGGAGGTCTGTATAGATGGATTAATAGAACAAGTCCCACACACAGCTAGAAGCCCAATATTTTTTCAGAGGTAGATGCAGAAAAAAATATATTCAGTTTGCAACCTGATGGAGGTCAGTATAGGTGGACTAATACAACAAGTCCCACACACAGCTAGAAGCCCAATATTTTTTCAGAGCTAGATGCAGAAAAAAAATTATATTCAATTTGCAACCTGATGGAGGTCAGTATAGATGGAGTAATAGAACAAGTCCCACACACAGCTAGAAGCCCAAAAATTTTTTCAGAGCTAGATGCAGATAAAAATTATTTTTAATTTGCAACCTGATGGAGGTCAGTATAGATGGACTAATAGAGAAAGTCCCACACACTGCTAGAAGGCCAAATATTTTTTCAGAGCTAGATGCAGAAAAAAATTATATTCAGTTTGCAACCTGATGGAGGTCAGTATAGATGGACTAATAGAGAAAGTCCCACACACTGCTAGAAGGCCAAATATTTTTTCAGAGCTAGATGCAGAAAAAAATTATATTCAGTTTGCAACCTGATGGAGGTCAGTATAGATGGACTAATAGAGAAAGTCCCACACACTGCTAGAAGGCCAAATATTTTTTCAGAGCTAGATGCAGAAAAAAATTATATTCAGTTTGCAACCTGATGGAGGTCTGTATAGATGGATTAATAGAACAAGTCCCACACACAGCTAGAAGCCCAATATTTTTTCAGAGGTAGATGCAGAAAAAAATACATTCAGTTTGCAACCTGATGGAGGTCAGTATAGATGGACTAATAGAGAAAGTCCCACACACTGCTAGAAGGCCAAATATTTTTTCAGAGCTAGATGCAGAAAAAAATTATATTCAGTTTGCAACCTGATGGAGGTCTGTATAGATGGATTAATAGAACAAGTCCCACACACAGCTAGAAGCCCAATATTTTTTCAGAGTTAGATGCAGAAAAAAATACATTCAGTTTGCAACCTGATGGAGGTCAGTATAGATGGACAAATACAACAAGTCCCACACACAGCTAGAAGCCCAATATTTTTTAGAGCTAGATGCAGAAAAAAATTATATTCAATTTGCAACCTGATGGAGGTCAGTATAGATGGCGTAATAGAACAAGTCCCACACACAGCTAGAAGCCCAAATATTTTTTCAGAGCTAGATGCAGATAAAAATTATTTTTAATTTGCAACCTGATGGAGGTCAGTATAGATGGACTAATAGAGAAAGTCCCACACACTGCTAGAAGGCCAAATATTTTTTCAGAGCTAGATGCAGAAAAAAATTATATTCAGTTTGCAACCTGATGGAGGTCTGTATAGATGGATTAATAGAACAAGTCCCACACACAGCTACAAGCCCAATATTTTTCCAGAGGTAGATGCAGAAAAAAATATATTCAGTTTGCAACCTGATGGAGGTCAGTATAGATGGACTAATACAACAAGTCCCACACACAGCTAGAAGCCCAATATTTTTTCAGAGCTAGATGCTGAAAAAAATTACATTCAATTTGCAACCTGATGGAGGTCAGTATAGATGGAGTAATAGAACAAGTCCCACACACAGCTAGAAGCCCAAATATTTTTTCAGAGCTAGATGCAGATAAAAATTATTTTTAATTTGCAACCTGATGGAGGTCAGTATAGATGGACTAATAGAGAAAGTCCCACACACTGCTAGAAGGCCAAATATTTTTTCAGAGCTAGATGCAGAAAAAAATTATATTCAGTTTGCAACCTGATGGAGGTCAGTATAGATGGACTAATAGAGAAAGTCCCACACACTGCTAGAAGGCCAAATATTTTTTCAGAGCTAGATGCAGAAAAAAATAATATTCAGTTTGCAACCTGATGGAGGTCAGTATAGATGGACTAATAGAGAAAGTCCCACACACTGCTAGAAGGCCAAATATTTTTTCAGAGCTAGATGCAGAAAAAAATTATATTCAATTTGCAACCTGATGGAGGTCTGTATAGATGGATTAATAGAACAAGTCCCACACACAGCTAGAAGCCCAATATTTTTTCAGAGGTAGATGCAGAAAAAAATATATTCAGTTTGCAACCTGATGGAGGTCAGTATAGATGGACTAATACAACAAGTCCCACACACAGCTAGAAGCCCAATATTTTTTCAGAGCTAGATGCAGAAAAAAATTATATTCAATTTGCAACCTGATGGAGGTCAGTATAGATGGAGTAATAGAACAAGTCCCACACACAGCTAGAAGCCCAAATATTTTTTCAGAGCTAGATGCAGATAAAAATTATTTTTAATTTGCAACCTGATGGAGGTCAGTATAGATGGACTAATAGAGAAAGTCCCACACACTGCTAGAAGGCCAAATATTTTTTTAGAGCTAGATGCAGAAAAAAATTATATTCAGTTTGCAACCTGATGGAGGTCAGTATAGATGGACTAATAGAGAAAGTCCCACACACTGCTAGAAGGCCAAATATTTTTTCAGAGCTAGATGCAGAAAAAAGTTATATTCAGTTTGCAACCTGATGGAGGTCAGTATAGATGGACTAATAGAGAAAGTCCCACACACTGCTAGAAGGCCAAATATTTTTTCAGAGCTAGATGCAGAAAAAAATTATATTCAGTTTGCAACCTGATGGAGGTCTGTATAGATGGATTAATAGAACAAGTCCCACACAAAGCTAGAAGCCCAATATTTTTTCAGAGGTAGATGCAGAAAAAAATACATTCAGTTTGCAACCTGATGGAGGTCAGTATAGATGGACTAATACAACAAGTCCCACACACAGCTAGAAGCCCAATATTTTTTCAGAGCTAGATGCAGAAAAAAATTATATTCAATTTGCAACCTGATGGAGGTCAGTATAGATGGAGTAATAGAACAAGTCCCACACACAGCTAGAAGCCCAAATATTTTTTCAGAGCTAGATGCAGATAAAAATTATTTTTAATTTGCAACCTGATGGAGGTCAGTATAGATGGACTAATAGAGAAAGTCCCACACACTGCTAGAAGGCCAAATATTTTTTCAGAGCTAGATGCAGAAAAAAATTATATTCAGTTTGCAACCTGATGGAGGTCTGTATAGATGGATTAATAGAACAAGTCCCACACACAGCTAGAAGCCCAATATTTTTTCAGAGCTAGATGCAGAAAAAAATTATATTCAATTTGCAACCTGATGGAGGTCAGTATAGATGGAGTAATAAAACAAGTCCCACACACAGCTAGAAGCCCAAATATTTTTTCAGAGGTAGATGCAGAAAAAAATTATTTTCAGTTTGCAACCTGATGGAGGTCTGTATAGATGGATTAATAGAACAAGTCCCACACACAGCTACAAGCCCAATATTTTTTCAGAGGTAGATGCAGAAAAAAATATATTCAGTTTGCAACCTGATGGAGGTCAGTATAGATGGACTAATAGAGAAAGTCCCTCACACTGCTAGAAGGCCAAATATTTTTTCAGAGCTAGATGCAGAAAAAAATTATATTCAATTTGCAACCTGATGGAGGTCAGTATAGATGGACTAATAGAATGATGCTATGCCCAAAAGATTTTACTTCACTAGGTGCAGTAAAAAAATTGGTATTCTATACACAGGTGGTATATCTTGCAACACAGATAGGCTACTCCACTGACTAACACACTCTGCAATAGGCCAAAAAGGATTAACTTTGCTAGATTCAGCCAAATGCTGTGAAAAAAACTTGCACAGCACTGGCACAGACCTGCCTGGCAAAAACTGACAGGAACTGATGTAACCTAGTCCTGAAAAGGACTCCAATTACAATTAGTCTTTACTCCCACAACCTATCTATTTAAGAGCACAGACCTGCCTGATAAAAGTCGTAGGAAATGCTGTAACCTAGTCCTTAAAAGGACTGCAATCACAACTATTCCCTACTCCCAAGCTATCTGTAGATTTGTGCGAAAATTGGCTTGAAATTAACAAGGTATAGCGCACACAGCAACAGCGGTGCCGTCTAACACGCAGCTGCAGCAGTGAGAAAATGGTGGCGACGGGGAAAATGGCTTGGTCTTATAGGGCAAGGACATGTGACATACACTGCCAATGACACATGCCCTTGCTTGTGTGAAAAAAAGCACTTCGCTCCGTGTGTGCGCTGCTGATAGGCTGACAGATTGCACCTCCCCACTGTAAATGCGGGAAAGAGAAAAAAAAATGGAGATCTTCATTATTCCTGCAGAGATCCATCCCCTGCCCCTCCCCCCACCCCGCTGTACACTCAAACTGCGTATTAACATTAATTTTCATCATTACTGAGAAAAAATCCAGTTATGATTTTGGTGCACGAACAGTTATCGAACATAACCTCGAACAGCCGAATTTTTCTCAAATCGTTCGTGTTCGCCGAACGGCTCGAACACCGCCCAAAACAGCTCGAATTTGAGATTGGCGAACAGTTCGAGTAGAACAACGCTCATCTCTAATTAGGATGTCAATATTAGGCTATGGTCACATGTTCAGTATTTGGTCAGTATTTTTCCTCAGTATTTGTAAGCCAAAACCGGCGTAGGAATAAACAGAGGAAAAGTATAATAGAAAGAAGTGCACCAATTCTGTATTTATCACCTACTCCTGGTTTGGGCTTATAAATGCTGAGGAAAAATACTGAGGTGGGGCTGTAGCCTTTGGCCACATTCAAAGGTTTGGTACTTGGTCAGTATTTTACATCAGTATTTGTAAGTCAAAACCAGAAATAGCACAATCAGAAGAAAAGTATAATAGAAACAAGTCACCACTTCTGTATTTATCACCCACTCCTGGTTTTGGCTTACAAATACTGATGTAAACTACTGACCACAAACTGAACATGTGAACGCGGCATTATCTTGCTATTATAGTCAACCCAAAGACCCTAATTCATCACTAGTGATGAGCGAGCATGTTCACTACTGCTCGGTGTTCGTCTGAGCATCTCACTGCTCGACATGCTTGGCTCGCCGAGTATTTCCTGGGTTGCTCGGCGGGAGCTCGGGTCCCCTCCCTGCAATTTTTTGTGCTCTTTAGAGTGCCAATGAACATGCAGGAATTGCCTGCCACTCACTTTAATGCCACAGCCATGTTGGTTGTGGCATTACAGTGATTGGCTGGCCGTACAGCATCATCAGATCTATATCAGACCTAGCGACGCCATGCTCGTCACAGTCACTCCGGAATCAGACAGTGTAGGGAGAGGTGCTGCTTAGCTAGGGAGAGATTTGCTTGTTTCTAGTTAGTGTAGGTGTACCAAACTGTATTAGAGACACATATCCATCTCAACAAACAGTCCTTCTGAGGATTAATCCATCTGCAGAGATATCAGGCAGGCAGTGTAAATAGGCAGGCAGGCAGTGTATATAGCAGACTACAGTGCATATAGCACAAGAGGCTCCATTCCAGTTATGTCTGTTGCTGCTGTTATATTTCTAGAAATAGGCCCAGGTCTCAGGGGCCACGAATAATTTTTTTTGGGATCTTAATCCTCATTATTTGCTTAAAAAGCAATCCAGAGAACACAGTGTTGCAAAGCCATTAGCTTCTTGGCACTGCAGAATACAGCCAAGTCTTTTCCATATTACAGCGCTAAAAAGCCAGCTATTTAAAACTGTGTTTTCTCCATCACATGGATCATATATACGTTTTCAGAAAATACTGCCATTTCTGGCCTCCATTAAATTTTTTTTTCAGTGTGTCAGCAAAGTTTTTGACACCGGCTTGCTGTTCAAAATAGTTACTTACAGGCCAGGTATTTAAAACTCTGTTTTCTCCGTCACACGGATCACATATACGTTTTCAGAAAATACTGCCATTTGTGGCCTCCATTAAAGTTTTTTTCAGTGTGTCAGCAAAGTTTTTGACACCGGTTTGCTGTTCAAAATAGTTACCTATAGGTCAGGTATTTAAAACTGTATTTTCTCTGTCACACGGATCACATATACGTTTTCAGAAAATACTGCCATTTCTGGCCTCCATTAAATTTTTTTTTTAGTGTGTCAGCAAAGTTTTTGACATCAGTTTGCTGTTCAAAATAGTTACCTACAGGCCAGGTATCTAAAACCGTGTTTTCTTCGTCACACTGATCACATATACGTTTTCGGGAAATACTGCCATTTCTGACCTTCATTAAAAATTTGTTGCAGTGTGTCAGTGAAACAATTGACACCAGATTGCTGTTCAAAATAGTTACCTACAGGCCAGGTATCTAAAACTGTATTTTCTCCGTCACATGGATCACATAGACGTTTTCAGAAAATACTGCCATTTCTGGCCTCCATTAAATTTTTTTTTCAGTGTGTCAGCAAAGTTTTTGACACCGGTTTGCTGTTCAAAATAGTTACCAACAGACCAGGTATTTAAAACTGTGGTTTCTCCATCACACGGATCACATATACGTTTTCAGAAAATACTGCCATTTCTGTGGTCCATTAAATTTTTTTTCAGTGTGTCAGCAAAGTTTTTGACACCGGTTTGTTGTTCAAAATAGTTACCTACAGGCCAGGTATTTAAAACTGTGTTTTCTCCATCACACAGATCACATATACGTTTTTAGAAAATACTGCCATTTCTGGCCTCCATTAAATTTTTTTTCAGTGTGTCAGCAAAGTTTTTGACACCAATGTGCTATTCAACATAGTTACCTACAGTTCAGGTATTTAAAACTGTGGTTTGCCCGTCACATGGATCACATATAAGTTCGCTTCAAATTCAGTCATTTGTTGTGAGCTTGGAAGATATTGTCCTCCATTTAAAATGGGCAAGGCACGTATCAAGGGATGGGGAACTGGACGTGATGGTGATGAAGGTGCATGCAGAGGCCGAGGCTGTGGGCAAGCTGAAATTGTGCCACAACAAACATCCACATCTTCTCGCGTGACCTTCTTGTCCCAATTAATAGGGGACCACAGAACACTACTATTGATCACAGAGCAGTGTGAAAAGGTTATTGGTTGGATAGCAGATAATGCTTCCTGTCACTTAGCCACTACCACCACCACCTTGTCTTTCACACGGTCAAGTCTCTGTAGTTGTGAGTCTGGACCGCATATTCCTCACGCTGAACCTCCTTCCTCCCACCATGCCGAGTGCCCAGAGACAACTTATCTCACACTTGGACACTCCGAAGAGCTGTTCACTTTCCCATTTATAGATTCGGGCCTCTGGTTGTTTTTTAAAGACTCTGCCGATAACCCCAAAAAGGCCATTTGCACCAACTGCCAGGCCAACATTAGTGGGGGTGGCAAAACGACCAGCCTGACCACCACCAGCATGATCAGGCACATGGCAGCAAACCACCCAAATTTGGGGGCCGAACCCCAGGGCCCAGGAACAGTGTCTGCGGGTGGCACCATTGCTTCTTTCGCTGTTGTGCATGCAAGCCAATCCTCTGTCCATGGTGCATGCGAAGATGCCTCCTGCCCTGCACCTGTCATTGCACACTCTCAAGTAGCAGCATCAGGAAGAATGCCATGTCTTTGTCCCAGCGCAGCGTTCAGTTGTCCATACCCCAGTCCTTGGAACGCAAGCACAAATACGCAGCCAACGCCCCACAGGCCATAGTACTAAATTCCCACATTTCACGACTGCGAAATGTTGCCTTTTAGGCTCATGGAGACGGAAGCATTCCGCAACCTGAGGCAGCGGCCGTCCCTCGGTACTCGGTCCCCAGCCGCCACTGTTTCTCCTGGTGTGCCTTTCCCGCATTACACAAGCACGTGTCCCAAAACATTAGCCGTGCCCTCAACAACGCAGTTACCGGGAAAGTCCACCTAACCACAGACACATGGACAAATGCTTGTGGGCAGGGACGGTACTTCTCGCTGACGGCACACTGGGTTAACATAGTGGAAGCCGGGACCCAGTCGGACCTTAGAAAGGAACAAGTCCTCCCGACGCCGAGGATTGCGGGCCCTAGGTCAATCAGGGTTGCCCCCACAGTCTACAGCTCCTGCACCTCATCCTCCTTAGCCTCCTCCTCCTCTTCAGCCTCCATCTCCGAAATGACCACATCAGTCATAAGCTGGAAGCACTGCAGCACTGCCTCGGCCAAGCGGCAACAGGCTGTACTGAAGCTAATATGCTTAGGTGACAGACCGCACAATTCTGAAGAGTTGTGGACAGCTCTGAAAGAGCAGGCAGATCTGTGGCTCACACTGCTGAGCCTACAGCCAGGCATGGTCGTGTGTGACAATGGCCGGAACCTGGTGGCGGCTCTGAGGCGAGGCGAGCTCACACACGTACCATGCCCGGCCCATGTGCTTAACCTCGTAGTTCAGCGGTTTCTCAAATTGTACCCGGAGCCGCCGGCTCTGCTTGTTAAAGTACGCCACCTCTGTGCCCATTTTAGAATGTCACCTACAGCTTCCGCTGCCCTTGCTGTGTTTCAGCAGCTTTTGCAGCTTCCGGCTCACAGACTGGTATGTGATGTCCCCACTCATTGGAACTCTACACTGCAGATGTTGGGAAGGATTTGTGAGCAGAAGAGGGCAGTTGTTGAGTACCAGCATCAACAAGGCAGTTGGTATTCAGTTCAGACTCCACACAAAAAACCTCAGGAGTGGACATGGATGTCAGACATATGTACCATCCTCCAAAACTTTGAGGACTTCACCAAGATGGTGAGTGGCGATGACGCCATAATTAGCGTCACCATCCCGCTTCTCTGTCTTCTGAAACGCTGTCTACTCATAATCAAAGAGGATGCATTGCAGGCGGAGCACGATGAGATGGAGCAAGGAACCATAAAGGGTGATTATACACAGCCCAGCCTTATCTCATCCTAACGTGGATTGGGTGACAATGAGGAAGAGGAGGAGGAAGAGCAGGAGCTAGTTTCATGCACTATAGACGGTACTACCTGCACAACTGTCATACCGTCTGTTCAGCGTGGATGGCCAGAGGAGAGAGAAGAGGAGGAGGAAGAGGAGGAGAGCATGGTCAGTCATCCACTTGGTGAGGACACGGAAGTCTTGCCTGTTAGCAGTCTGGCACGCATGGCTGAGTTTATGTTACACTGCCTTTTCCATGACCCTCGCATTCACAAAATTTTGGGTGACAGTCATTACTGGTTGGTGACACTTCTAGACCACGCTACAAGTAGAACTTTATATCTCTTATTCCTGAGGTGGACAGGTCTACAAAAATGGGGCAGTACCAGAAGGCCCTTGTTGCTGAACTATTAAAAAAATTCCCATCTGAAAACGCTGGCGGCAGAGGTCACAGTTCATTGGACAACCAAGGAGTACAGGCGAGAGAGACACAACTTCAATCCAGCAGAGGCAGGGGAACACTGTCAAAGTTCTGGGACAGTTTTCTCAGACCCTCCCATCGCACAGGAACTGAGGTGTGGGGTACTCTTACAAGGAGTGCAAAGATTGGGAAGATGCTGAGAGAGTACCTTGCCGACCGTACCAAAGTCCTCCGTGATTCCTCTGTGCCTTTTAATTATTGGGTATCCAAGCTGGATACGTGGAATGAACTGGCTCTCTATGCCTTGGAGGTCCTGGGCTGCCCTGCCGCTAGTGTTTTATCAGAGCGGGTTTTTAGTGCCACTGGTGGAATTATAGCTGATAAGCGCATCCGCCTGTCAATTGAAAATGCTGACAGGCTGACTTATAAAAATGAACAAGGACTGGATTGGGCCAGACTTCTCATCACCACCGAATGATAGCAGCGCAACATAAACTCAAATCCAGTGTCTTTTTTTGGGAGGTGTATTCCCATGCACCTCTTCACACCCACACATGGGTATACACTTCCTGATTTTGGCTATTTGCTCTTGTCCTCCTCCTTCTCCTCATCCTCATCCTCCACCACCATATCACCAGGGTGACCGTGTTCCATGATGCAACATCCACATCATTTTTTTAAAGGGTGTTTATGACGTCTGTAGAAAAAAAAAAAATTATACAGTCTGTTCATGTATACCCCCCAGGGGTAAATGTTTGTCAGCCCATACACTTAGTGCATGGGCATTACAAGTATAGGAGACCCGTTCCTTTGCAATGGAACATTTTTTTAAGAGACCCTCTGAGTGTCTTCCAAGGGGCATTGGATTGCCTCTCAATTTTTGGCAGCCCTTGCATTCACTGCATAGGCCAACACTATGGGAGACCCTCTCCTTTCTAATGAGAATTTGTTGTTACTGTGGCCCTGTTCTATGTGTCTTTAAATTCTTAGTGGGTTTTTTCTTAAATTTGGTCAGCGGTTGGACTCACTGCATACCCTACAACTATATAGCAGACCCTCTCCTTTCTAGTGGGACCATGTTGTACTTGTTACTGTTGCCCTGCTCTATGTGTCTTTAAATTCTTAGTGGGGTTTTTCCTAAAATTGGTCAGCCATTGGACTCACTGCACACCCTATAACTGTATAGCAGACCCTTTCCTTTCTAATGGGACCATGACGTACTTGTTACTGTGGCCCTGCGCTATGTGTTATGATCTGCAACATGTACTAAGGAAAGATAGGGGAAAGTTGTCCCTACAGTAAGACTAAGCTGAATCCCTATGATGTAGCAGGCTGCCTGTTCCTAGCGAACAGACCCGCCTTAGTCCTCGGCTAGTCTGAATGAAGACCTATAGCATAAGGGGATGGGTCCCTAAAACAACTAAGGACTGGAATAAAAATGGGACACCTCCTAAATAGAGAAGTTGTTGCAGAACACAAAAAGACAAACAGACAAAGGGTACTAGAGGTCCCAGAAAGACCAAGAAACTGACAGAGATAGGCACCGAAACACCTGGCTAGAAAAACAGACAAACACTGAAGTCCAGCACAGCCAAAAGGGCGGAGGTGGAATATAAAGACTGGTGGTCCCATGACCGCAAAACACAAGATGGAAAAAATAAACAGGAGGGTTCTAACACTATGTGTCTTTAAATTCTTAGTGGGTTTTTTCCTAAAATTGGTCTGCCGTTGGACTCACTGCATACCCTATAACTGTATAGCAGACTCTCTTCTTTCTAATGGGAATTTGTCGTTACTATAGACCTGCTCTATGTGTCTTTAAATTCTTAGTGGGGTTTTTCCCAAATCTTGGCAGCCCTTGTAGTCACAGCACTTGCAATCATGGGCATTACCACTATAGGAGACCCGCTCCTTTATAATGGGAACTTTTTTGTAACTGAGACCCTCCTCTATGTCTCTTCAGAGGTGTATTGAGTTGCGTCCAAATTTTTGGCAGCCCTTGCAGTCACTGCATATGCAATAACAGTATAGGAGACCCACTTGTTAATAATGGGAACAACAAAGCATAGCCGGCTGATGGCTCTCTAACAATAGCGAGGGCCGACTGCTGGCCTTTTAAGAATAGTAAGAGCTGTCTGATGGCCCTATAAAAATAGACTTTATGACTTTCAGAGTCCCTCCATCATAAATAAAACAGGATGTTTCTGATGATGTGTTACACACCACATTGCCAGATAAGGTTGTAAAATGTTAAAATTACATTTCCCGGTGAATGCATTTGTCTTAAAAAATAACGTAAAAAAAAAAACAGTAGGATCTTTCTTTAGCATAAAAAACAGAGTCGTCAATTTAACCTCCATGTAATCACGTTGTTCAGCTCCTTCACCTCCTCCTCCATCTCCGAAATGACCACATCAGTCACAAGCTGAAAGCACTGCAGCACTGCCTTGGCCAAGCGGCAACAGGCTGTGCTGAAGATAACATGCTTAATGCTTAGGTGACAAACCGCCCAGCGCTGCAGAGTTGTTGAAAGCTGTAACACAGCAGCCTGATCTGTGTAACATCCCTGGCGGCGTGCTTGCATAGTGCACCACCTCCCACTATGCAAGACCGCAATCTTACCTGTCAGTCCAGTCTGCAAACCTTGCTCCAGTTCATGCTGTGTGCATGTCTCTTGTCTGATTGCTTAGGGCGGCGGTCCGGTTACTTCCTGATTTTTATAGCTTCTATGGGCGCACTCCTAATGCGTCCCCAGCCTATTGCTGTGAGTCACTGGATATTTAAACCCCCTCCACCCAGAAGGAGTTGCCTGAGCATCTCCTTTACTCAGTTCGTCTTTGCAACTGAATTGCCAGGTCCTGTCCTGTATCTTGTCTGTTTCTGACACCCTGGGGGCTGCATACCCAGGCCTGTTATCTCTGACTTCTAGTCTGTTTCCGCCACTCTGGGGGCTGCATACCCAGACCTGTTATCTCTGACTTCTAGTCTGTTTCCGCCACTCTGGGGGCTGTATACCCAGGCCTGTTACCTGTGACTTCTAGTCTGTTTCCGCCACCCTGGGGGCTGTACACTGTGTTCCAAATTATTATGCAAATAATATTTTCTCAGATTTTCCCAAATTACCTATATGAATTGCAGTCATTGTAATTTTCCAGTCAAATAACTATTAGAGTACAATTGAAAGGTTTTTGTACAAACTGCCTATGACAACAGTATATTTTTAAAAAAATAAAACACTCAAACTGCACTCAAAATGCATGTTCCAAATTGTTATGCACAGCAGAGTTTTCAACCGTTTCATTTTAATAAAGAACAAAAAAATGGTCATTTTTGAAATGATAAGCATTAGCAGGTTATTACAAACTGAAATCAAACAGTTTTCAACTCAAAACCTTATTCTAGGTGATGTTACATTTGCACATAGGACCCCTTGTTCGAAAGGAGCTTCTGAACTCTCTCGTCCATTGAATTTGTCAGGTTTTGGATGATTTCTGCTTCAATTGTTTTGCATGAGGACAGAATACCCTCCCAGAGCTGTTGTTTAGATGTGAACTCCCTCCCGCCATCATAGACACTCCTTTTGATGATGCTCCAGAGGTTCTCAATGGGGTTGAGGTCAGGGGAGCATGGGGGCCACACCATAAGTTTGTCCCCTTTTATGCCCATAGCAGCCAAAGATGCAGATGTGTTATGTGCAGCATGAGACGGTGCATTATCATGCATGAAAATGATCTTGCTGCGGAATGCACGGTTCTTCTTCTTGAACCATGTTTTGGAAGTGCTGTTTGAGAAACTTAACATACATTATGGAGTTCATCTTTACCCCTTCAGGGATCCTAAAGGGGCCAACAATCTCTCTCCCTATGATTCCAGCCCAAAACATTACTCCACCTCCTCCTTGTTGGCGCCGTAGCCGTGTTTGCATGGGGTGTCCATCAACCAGCCATCCTCCACTCCATCCATCTGGACCATCGAGCGTTGCACGGCACTCATCGGTGAACAAAACAGTTTTGAAGTCAGTCTTCATGTATTGTTTGGCCCACTGGAGCCGTTTCTGCTTGTGTGCAGTGAATAGAGGAGGTCGACAGGATGGCTTACGCACAGCTGCAAACCTTTGAAGGACTCTGCATCTTGTTGTTCGGGGGACGTTGGAGGCACCAGCAGCTTCAAAAACTTGTCTGCTGCTATGACAAGGCTTTTTTTGCCGTTGCTCTTTTAACCTGACGTAATTGCCTGTAGGAAAGAGTCCTCAATTTTCCCTTATCAGCACGCACACGTGTGTACTGTGAATCAGCTACATACTTTTTGATTGTGCAATGATCACGATGAAGTGTCTTGGCAATGTTGATTGTAGTCATGCCTTGACCTAAACACTCCACAATTTGTTGCTTCTCAGCACCCGGCACATCCTTTTTCTTTCCCATTTTGGCAGAAAATGTAGGCTGCTTAATAATGTGGGACAGCCTTCTTAAGTAGTCTTGCCTTTCATTGGACACACCTGCCAAATTATCTAGCACAGGTGTCTGCAATTGCTTACAGTGATATAAAGAGCCCTGACACACATCACCATCAATGAGTTTAACTGACAAACAAAAAAATTCTTACCTTATCACTCCTAAACACTTTTTGCATAATAATTTGGAACACAGTGTATACCCAGGCTCGTTCTTCTATCTCGTTGCAGTATCAATTCCTGTTTGAACTGTCTCCTAGCCTGTTACCTGTTTGTCTCTATGTCAATACCTTCTCTTTTCTTGCAGTGTCTGAACCTGCACCTAACTCCAACTCGTTGTCTCTGTACTTCTGTTTGTGAGTTTTGTGTCCACTCGCTACTTCATAGTAAGTACCTTGTGTGTATCTGGTTCCGCTTGTCCCTTTTCCCTTCCTCCATATCTACCTCCTGTGTTCAAGCCATCTTCCTGTATTTTCCAGTCTGTTCCATGTGAACAGAGTCCTGTCCTCTCTGCCTGCACCTTCAGCCCTGTTGGGCTCTGCTTGCTCACCGCACCAGCGGTTTCCCTCTGCTCTGACTTGCCCACCACTCCGACGGCTTCTCTCTGCTCTGCCTTGCCCACCGCTCCAGTGGTTCCGCTCTGCTCTGCCTTGTCCACCGCACCTCCGGTTTCGCTCTGCTCTGCCTTGTCCACCGCACTTGTGGTTTCGCTCTGCTCGGCCTTGTCCACTGCACCTGTGGTTTCGCTCTGCTCTGCCTTGTCCACCGCACCTGTGGTTTCGCTCTGCTCTGCCTTGTCCACCGCACTTGCGGTTTCGCTCTGCTCTGCCTTGTCCACCACTCTGGCGGTTCCTCTCTGCTCTGCCTTGTCCACCGCACCGGCTTTTCTGCTCTGCTCTGCCTTGCCCATCGCACTTGCTGTTTTCGCTCTGCTCTGCTTGCTCACCGCACCGGCGGTTCCCCTCTGATCTGCCTTGTCCTCCGCTCCGGCGGTTTCGCTTAACTCTGCTTGTCTATCGCATCTGCGGCTCTGTTCCTGTCTCCCTGTCTGTACTGAACCCTATCCAGCCTGCGCTCCAACCTGCTAGTACCTCCCTGTCTGCACTCCAGCCGTGCTTGCCAGTATCTCCCTGTCTGCACTCCAGCCGTGCTTGCCAGTACCCGCCTGTCTGCATACCAGCCGTGCTTGCCAGTGCCCACCTGTCTGCATACCAACTGTACTTGCCAGTGCCCACCTGTCTGCATACCAGCCGTGCTTGCCAGTACCCACCTGTCTGCATACCAGCCGTGCTTACCAGTATCCACCTGCCTGCATACCAGCTGTGCCTGCCAATACCCACCTGCCTCTATGCCAGTCTAACCTACCTGTTCCTGCATTCCCCAGTGTGGGTCAACAGCTGTGACCGGGGTCTGACCTGGAGTAGCACCTAGTCCCTCTGCTCGGTTCCTCCTTGGTTCACGGAGTCGACTGAGCCGCCGTGCGACCTTGGTCAGATCTGGTTGATACTTAGTTACGCCCCTCCAGGCACTCCTCGGTTCATGGTACAGTGGGATCACTAATCAAGCTCACGCCAGTCAGTCCGGGCGCGAGCGTAACAATCTGTGGCTCTCACCGCTGAACATACAGCCAGGCATGGTCATGTGTGACAATGGGCGGAACCTGGTGAGGGAGAAATGACAGCCGGAGTAGATACGGTTTCCCTCTATGCCAGTCCTTTCACCGAGCTAAAGAATATGGCTGTGGTGAAATACAACTCCCACTGAGAAGCTGTTTCAGATTGAAAAACATTGTGCCCACCAGAGGATTTGATTCTAAGGGCTCACCTTTCTCGCCTGCTCAAGAGCGTCATAGCAGCTGCAAAGTTAGCGCTGTCATGAACTCTCCTGAGGTAGAAGTCAGGACACACCAGAGGATTCTCTGGTGGGACCGTCCAACCCTGCTGAGAAGCAGTCCTGGCTAAGAAAAGTGTGGGGGAAGGTTCCCGGACACTCTGTGGGTGCTTTTTTAAAGTGGATCGGATGTGCTTATGCATGTTATTTTTCAAACCGCATTGCAGATCAGGCCATTGCCCAACTCTGTTGTCATGAGATTAAATGCGCAAAGAAAGATTTTTGTGTGTCAAAGCACCACCGACAAGTGCGAGTTGATGTTGGATGGGCTGCCTCTGCTTCTGCAACAAGCTGAATTAGAGGACTTCCTGGGAGAAATGACACCCAGAATAGATACGGTTTCCCTCTATGCCAGTCCTTTCACTGAGCTAAATACAACTCAACAAAAAAAGCTGTGGACTGGCTCCTTACCATCCCTGGCCACATTCACCTGTCTACGTGTTTGTGGTTAGGCGGTCCTTCCCAGTAAGTGCACTGGGGAGGGCACGGGTAATGTTGTGGGACCCGTGTTTGTGGAAGGCGGAGACGATACCGGGAGAAATAGTGACGGCTGGGGACCGAGTATGGACACCTGGCTCCCGCCGGCATGAGGTTATGAGAAGCTTCCGCCTCCACGAGTGTAAAAGGCCACATTTCAAGTGAAAGCAGCTTTAGAGGACTTCCTTGGAGAAATGACAGCTGGGTAGATATGGTTTCCCAAGTCCTTTCACCAAGCTAAAGAATATACCTGGGTGAAATACCTTTCAACAAAAAATGCTGTGGACTGGCTCCGTACAGTCCCTCGCCACATTCACCTGTCCACGTGCTTGTGGTTAGGCGGTCCTTCCCAGTAAGTGCATTGGGGAGGGCACGGGTAATGTTGTGGACCCATGCTTGTGGAAAGCTGACACAATATCAGGAAAAATAGTGGCGGCTGGGGACCGAGTATGTATAACCGGTCGCCGCCGCCATAAGATTGTGGACAGCTTCTGCCTCCACGAGCCTAAAAGGCCACATTTCAAGTGCAGGCAGCTGCCCAGAAATTTGTCAGTTTAGTATTGCGGCCTGTGGGTGGCGGGTGGGTGGCTGCCTGTATACTTGCGCTTGCATTCTAAGTAACAGAAAACTAAGCAGATGGTGGTCTCTATCATCATCATGGCCTCACCTCAACACTATGAACTCTCCTGAAGGCGAAGCCAGGGCCCACCAGAGGAGTCTCCGGTTTTCTGGTGGGTCCGTCCATTCCTGCCGAGAAGCAGCCCTGGCTAAGAAAAGTGTGGGGGAAGGTTTCCGGACACTGTATGGCTGCTTTTTTAATGTGGATCGGATGTGCTTATGCATGTTATTTCTCAAACCACATTGCAGATCAGGCCATTGCCCAACTCTGTAATCATGAAATTAAATGCACAAAGAAAGATGTTTGTGTGTCAAAGCACCACAGACTAGTGCGAGTTGATGTTGGACGTGCTGCCATTGCTTCTGCAACAAGCAGCATTAGAGGACTTTCTGGGAGAAATGACCCCCAGAGTAGATACGGTTTCCCTGGCCACATTCACCTGTCCACATGTTTGTGGTTAGGCGGTCTTTCCAAGTAAGTGCACTGGGGAAGGCACGGGTAATGTTGTGGGACCCGTGCTTGTGGAAGGCGGTGATGATACCGGGAGAAATAGTGGCGGCTGGGGACCAAGTATGGACACCCAGCTGCCGGCATGAGGTTATGAAAGGCTTCTGCCTCCATGAGCCTAAAAGGCCACAATTCAAGTGAAAGCAGCTTTAGAGGACTTCCTGGGAGAAATGACAGCTGGGTAGATATGGTTTTCCAAGTCCTTTCACCAAGCTAAACAATATGGCTGTGGTTAAATACAACTCAGCAAAACAAGTTGTGGGCTGGCTCCGTAACGCCCCTGGCCACATTCACCTGTTCACGTGTTTGTGGTTAGGTGGTTCTTTCCAATAAGTGCACTGGGGAGGACACGGGTAATGTTGTGGGGCCCGTGCTTGTGGAAGGTGGAGACGATATCGGGAAAAATAGTGGATACCCAGTTGTCGCCGCCATAAGTTTGTGGACAGCTTCCGCCTCCATGAGCTTAAAAGGCCACATTTCAAGTGCAGGCAGCTGTCAAAAATTTGGCAGTATAGTACTGCAGCCTGTGGGTTGGTGGGTGGCTGGCTGCATACTTGCGCTTGCATTCCAAGAAATGGGGTAGGGACAACTGAACGCTGCACTGGGACAAGGACGTGGACGATGATTGTTGCAAGTATGCAACGACAGGTGCATGGCGGAAGGCATCTTCACATGCGCCAAGGATCACTTATGATGGGCACACTTTTAGGCAAAGACCTGGGAGTCAGAAATGCTTCCAGAGGTCTTCCCCATGCTGTCTTTTCAGCACTGTATGCATGTGTCTGATGATATCTCACACACCGCATGGCCTGATAAGGTTGTAAAATGTTAAAATGACATTTCCCAGTGTATGCATTTGTCTTGGTTGAAAGCAATGCAAAAGTGCAAAAACGCATCAAAAACGCTACGTGTGAACATATCCCAAGGTGTGGAGGAGTATTTTTGGTTTTGGTTATTTATTTTGCCTTATATACAAGTCATTACCCTGGAAAGGATGTTCCTTAACATATTTCTTGGTTTCGTTTTAGTGGCGTATTACTCTGACAACGTTGTTGACAGCAGTGACCTGGGAGTCAGAAATACTTCCCGGGGTCTTCCCCATGCTGCTCCCATGTCATTTGAGCACTGTTCCCGTCGATTTGGGCAATTTTTAGGCCCTCTGCAGGCCGCCTGGGGGAGCCACCTAAAAATGCTCGAGTTTCCCATAGACTTACATTGGGCTCGTTGCTCGGGTCGAGCACTCGAGTATTCCAATTTGCTCGACCCGAGCATCGAGCACCCGAGCATTTTAGTGCTCGCTCTTCACTATTCATCACTGCTCTTGCGCCTATTTTTCTCTATTTTTGTGAGTTTTTTATTTGCACTTAATTCATTATTCTAGTTGCATTCATCTTTTTTAAGTGTATTTTATATGTGCTCATATTCATCAATTACGACTTTTTAAAAATTCACAAAATTTGGTGCAATTTCACTCCAGTCCCCTCTGGTGTACTTTCGTATACACCAGACTTTTGCCTCAAATTTTTTGCAAAAATGACATAAAGCTGTTCAAAACAGGGAAAAAAGTCCAGTCTTTACTGTATGTCAAATTAATGTATTGTGTGCAGCATTTTGATGAATTTAACACCAAAATGGCAACTATTATCACAAGACAAAAAAGTCACTTAAAAAAAGAAATAATTAATTGGGTTAACAGTGATTTGGTTATTATTCTGTGTTGATTACTGGCATGACTTATGACTGGACATATATAATTTTATCATGTACACTGTATTCCTTGTATTACACTATTTATTCATTACATGTTCGTTCTCTTCTAACCACTCAGTGACAAAGACCCGGGAAGGGTTGAAATGTCCCTGAAATTGTTGCTTGTACCTTATGTCCAGTTGTGCACCTTCATAATAAATGCCCTCACCAGTAACTGCAAAAGAGTTGATTATTCTTTGTCTACATTTATGCGACAACACCCTGATCAACTAGCACCTCCAACTTACTCCTTACTTTTTCAAAAGTTGGCAACAATGATAGAAATGCTGTTATACAACAATAATCATTTACTTTATATTCTTTCACAAATTTGTGTATTAACATTTGAAGCCTTTGCAGCTGGTTACCCTATCGATAGATATGAAAGGAGTTACCAAAGCAGCAGAAAAGCCTATTTATTCACTTACACCAGGAACGTGCATTAAAGTGAATCTGTCAACAAGTTTTTGTAGAGAGAGACCCTGATTTCATTGATTTATCACTTACTGGGCAGATTGCTGCAGTTGACATAATTCTCTGAATGCAGAACACTGTAAAACCCCACCCACACCACTGATTGACAACTTTTGGTGTACACTATACATAAACAGTAAGCTGCTAATCAGTGGTGGGGGCGGGTAATGATAATCAGTAATTTTATTAAAAGTACAGCTCACAGCCCGGTAAGTGACACATTGCTGGAATCAGAGTCTCTGTCTCTACCTTATGCTGTTCTCAGTTGGTAGGTTGGTCTCAGCAAAAACATGGTGACAGATTCCCTTTAAGAACATTACTAAATGGTAACTCATCTTCAGCCTACTATATTCTATGCAGGCATCTAGTAATAGGATACATACAATATGATGATTAGTTAATTTTTTTTTTAATTGATAATAAAAGTTAAATTTTAATTATATTTTGTCATGAACGTGGAAACAAACTGACATAATCATTAACGTCATTGTTCCTTTACACTGATGGCAATGATTTAATTCTATATGATAATACAACACACAAAATAAAGCCATATGATTACTTTATATGACTCTTAATTTAAACTCATCGCAGAGAGCATTGCTGACTTGTGAAAAACATCTCGCCGAGCCCCGAATCTGCAGTCTTCAGTATTCTGAAATTAAAGTTTGGAAAAATGGATGCTTGTCTGGTCTTAAGATAACCTTTGCATTTCAGCCAGTTCAAAAAACATAAGCATAAGGAATCAGGAATGCTGAAACAAGCATAAAGCACTTGGATTCACTTACTGACAAGAGAATAGATAACTGTAAACACCCGAGGCTAGTTTATTCTGTGCACTTGGCACTTTACACAGCATATAACCCAAGCTTAGCTCTGTAAATGGTGACCCTGCCAACATTAAAAGGTGGAAAGTCTTCACTGAGCTGAACTGTTTTCTGCCTCCGTGTTGAGTTATGTTCACAATTTTCTTTCAGTAATATAAAAATGCTGCGTTTACTTTGATGGACAAGAAAATACTAAAGAAGATAATTTTTTATATTTATTTTACAAGTTTAATCAATGAACACTAAACTTGTTTTCAGAAGCAATTTTTGGTGATGCCGTGAGAAATAACCCTGATACAATTATATTAGAGGAAAATAATCCACACATTTGTGATATTGATATTGTGTTTCATTGTGAAATATTGATTATATATATGGTATATATATATATATATGTATATATATATATATATATATATATATATATATACGTGCATCTCACTAAATTAGAATATCATAAAAAAGTTAATTTATTTTAGTTCTTCAATAAAAAAAGTGAAACTCATTATATAGAGTCATTACAAACAGAGTAATCTATTTCAAGCGTTTATTTCTGTTAATGTTGATGAATATGAATTACAGCCAATGAAAACACAAAAGTCATTATCTCAGTAAATTAGAAAAATTTATAACAACAGCTTGAATAATGTTTTTAAAATCCTAAATGTTGGCCTATTGAAATGTATGTTCAGTAAATGCACTCAATACTTGGTCGGGGATGCTTTTGCATCAATTACTGCATCAATGCGGTGTGGCATGGAGGCGATCAGCCTGTGGCACTGCTGAGGTGTTATGGAAGCCCTAGTTGCTTTGATAGCAGCCTTCAGCTCGTTCGCATTGTTGGGTCTGGTGTCTCTCATGTTCCTCTTAACAATACCCATAGATTCTCTATGGGGTTAAGGTCAGGCGAGTTTGCTGGCCAATCAAGCACAGTGATACTGTTGTTTTTAAACCAGGTATTGGTACCTTTGGCAGTATTGACAGGTGCCAAGTCCTGCTGGAGAATGAAATTTCCATCACCAAAAAGCTTGTCAACAGAGGGAAGCATGAAGTGCTCTAAAATTTCCTGGTAGACAGCTGCGTTGACTTTGGTCTTGATAAAACACAGTGGACCTACACCAGCAGATGACATGGCTAACCAAACCATCACTGATTGTGGAAACTTCACACTAGACCTCAAGCAGCTTGGATTGTGGCCTCTCCACTCTTCCTCCAGACTCTGGGACCTTGATTTCCAAATGAAATGCAAAATTTACTTTCATCTGAAAACAACACCTTGGACCACTGAGCAACAGTCCAGGTCTTTTTCTCCTAGGCTCAGGTAAGACGCTTCTGGTGTTGTCTATTGGTCATAAGTGGCTTGACACAAGGAATGTGACACTTGTAGCCCATGTCCTGGATACGTCTGTGTGTGGTTGCTCTTGAAGCAATGACTCCAGCAGCAGTTCACTCCTTTTGAATCTCCCCCAAATTTTTGAATGGCCTTTTCTTAACAATCCTTTCAAGGCTGTAGTTATCCCGGTTGCTAGTGCGCCTTTTTCTACCACACTTTTCCCTTCCACTCAACTTTCCATTAATATGCTTTGATACAGCACTCAGTGAACAGCCAGCTTATTTAGTAATGACCTTTTGTGGCTTTCCCTCCTTGTGGAATGTGTCAATGACTGCCTTCGGTACATCTGTCAAGTCAGCAGTCTTCTCCATGATTGTGGAGCCTACTGAAACAGACTAAGGGACCTTTTTAAACACTTAGGAAGCCTTTGCAGGTGTTTTTTGTTCATTATTCGAATTTACTGAGATAATGACTTTTGTGTTTTCATTGGCTGTAAGCCATAATCATCAACAGTAACAGAAATAAATACTTGAAATAGATCATTCTGTTTGTAATGAATCTATATAATATATGAGTTTCACTTTTTATATTGAAGAACTGAAAAAAATTAACTTTTTGATGATATTCTAATTTTCTGAGAAGCGCTTATATATTAGTGGGGAAAGGGATGAAAATTGTTAGCTGGATATAAGATGATATTGCCAGTTATAGGGGTGAATGAAGCTGGATGTAATAGTGTGGCGAATGTGCATATTGAAATCATACCAAATGGGGTAAAGTGTGCACCCCTAAAGGTAAGTACACTGCCTTTAAGGGAGGGGACACAAGGTCTGAGTATGCCTCTTGTGGGGAAGCTTTGGCTGTCATTATACTGGTAATTGGGTGCTCTGTGTGTCACCACTTTGGGGGTGGGGGGGGGACTGGATGTGGCTTGTGACTGTCTTTCACAGCTGAATGTGATTCTCCAAGTAAGAAAGGATGGGGACCACTGTTGTGATGGATATTAAATAATAACGATAAAAAAATTCTGTATAATAAATAATAATAAGCGACAATATTTATATTACCTATATTTTATATGATTTCCTTTATCTGTTTTTTCTTTTCTCAATTTTTGTATAGTGGTGTGTAATATTAGAATTTGATAATAAAATATTACAGTTTACTCCCAGTAAAAGTATTTACGGTATCCATTTAACATAACAGAGAAGAAGAAATCATTTGTGCTTCTAGCAAATACATTTTTCTTTAGAAATTTTACTCTAGCACCACTTAATGTTTATACTAGTAATGATTAGCATGGACTAAACTAATAATCACAATCCTTCCCACAAAGGCTCCTTGTGTTCACACACCAGTCCATTACCTGCTTCAATGAACCGTCTTGTTGTTAATTTGCAGGTCTTTCACCCCTAGGTGATGGAAATACCTGCCCTCTTTCCAGCCTTCTATTAAGTATCATTTTCATTATTATGTATAATTCATGAGAAATTGTGTTTGTCGGACATTCCACACGGCATCTAACATTACAGATCAACTGATAATGTTCTCACCACAATGTTGCCTAAATTTAACAATTACAACCTTTTTTTTCTCTTTCCGGTTAATTGTTTTGCTCTTTCTCAAGATTAGATTTTAAGTTCATTAATACGACCCTGTGTTTGTATTTACTAATGTGAGTGTATTACAAAGTGTGAACACTTTTTTCTTTCCTACCATTCACTCCAGTATTAAGAATGTGTGACTATCTTAACTATTATGGTGTTTTTTGAATCAAAGTGGTACTTTATGGGCCAGTGGATGTTCTGCATCTGAATGGTCTCCCATAAACCAGCAGTCAAAGGTTTATGATTTGGTGAGAAATACTCTTCAGGAACTTTACCCTTAGCTAAGCAAGTGGAACTCCTATAAAACATGGCTGTGGGAAAATAATATATTCGTCTCTCGTCACCTCTGAGGCATCTGTGATATGTCTGCTGCTAACCTCTCTGATCCACAGGTGTCTGCAACGATGATTAGGTTAAAATAGTTACAATTAAAGTCACCACCTGTAATAGGAGTTGCTTTGCTTTTCCTGGTATTGCTATTCTCATTTACTTTCCCTGATTCTAGGACAATGAGCAGAGAAATACCCCACATTTGACAGCAAAGTATACTATACTACTACGATATTGTAATGAAAGGCATTTCTGCCAATCCAGTATCTATGAACACATAGAAGTTGACAATAAAAGACATGAGCGTTATACTAAAAAACTATGACTTACAGTGGCATGTAAAAGTTTGGGCACCCTGGTCAAAATTACTGTTATTGTAAACAGTTAAAGAAGTTCTCCACTACTATTTAGTAATATTTAAAATGCCCCTAGTGTATTATTATGGTGGAAATAAGATTATTTATAATTACCTTGTGCTGTCCTTCTTGCCTGTGAGCGACGCTATCGCTGGCCGCTCACAGGCATCACATGACCCACGGCTGCAGCCGGCTCTTGCTTCCTCTGATGTCACATCAAGGGAGGCGTGACCCAGTGATGCGCTCCTCGCGGGGGATGTTGGGCTGTGGGCGGGGTTTCCCCGCCCGTCACAGCCCAACATCCCAGCATCCACCGTGCGCTTTCCCTCTCCTGCATTCATTGGGAAAGTGCGCTGTGAATGCTGAGCTGTGACGTGCGGGGAAACCCCACCCACAGCCCATCACTCACCGGGGAGCGAAGCACTGAGTCACGCCTGGCTGCAGCCGGAACTTGACGTGACATAAGCGAGGGTCACGTGATACCTGTGAGCGTCCAGCGATGGTGCCGCTCATAGGCAAGAAGGTAATTAGAAATAATCCTATTTCCACCATAAAAATACATTGGGGCATTATCCATAGTAGTGGACAACCCCTTTAAGCAGTTGAAGATGAAATGATCTCTAAAAGGCCCGAAGTTAAAGATGACACATTTCCTTTGTAATTTAGGCAAAAAAATAGATATTTTCATATTTTACATTTTAAAAATTACAAAAAGGAAAATGGACCAATGCAAAAGTTTAGGCACCCTTGGAGATTTGTGTGCTCAGATAACTTTGACCAAGGTTTCAGACCTTAATTAGCTTGTTAGGGTTATGGCTTGTTCGCTATTTCCCAGCTTTATAAAAACCCAACATCCTCTAAACGTGTGCTAAAAAACAGCAGCCATGGGTTCTTCTAAGCAGCTGCCTAGCACTCTGAATATGAAAATGGTAGAGGCCCACAAAGCAGGAGAAGGCTATAAGAAGATAGCAAAGCATTTTCAAGTTGCTCTTTCCTCAGTTTGAAATGTAATTAAGAAATGGCAGTAACAGGAACAGTGGAGGTCAAGATAAGGTCTGGAAGTCATAGAAAAATTTCAGTGAGAGCTGCTCATAGGATTGCTAGAGGGGTAAATCAGAACCCCCGCTTGACTGCAAAAGACCTTCAGAAAGATTTAGCAGACTCTGGAGTTGTGGTACATTGTTCTACTGTTCAGAGACACCAACATAAATATGGCCTTCTTAGAAGAGTCATCAGAAGAAAACCTCTCCTGTGTCCTCACCATAAAATTCAGTGTTAGAAGTATGCAAAAGAACATCTAAACAAGCCTGATGCATTTGTGACGCCTCGCTCCCGCTCACTGGCCCTACCCTGAGAGATGGGGGTACTCGGAACCGGGCCTCTTGGTGTACGGTGGATGCAGTCGTGGCCTAGGCCTGGCCCGTGCCCAGGGTCGTCACAGTAAAAATAAGGGGCCAGGAGGGACGGTGGTAATCGAGTGGATGTAATGACTACGCCACCTGTGGAGTCTGGTGATTTGCCACCAGCGCTGCGGCAGTCTTCTGAGGCGGGATGTAGTGGCAGCAGAAGATGGTACTACTCCCCACAGGCGGAGCAGGGCCTCAGGGCAGAGAAGACGGACCAGTGGAGTCGTAGTGGGTGGTGCGGTGTGTTGTCGCGCTGAAATAAGGGACCGGAGGCAATGGATGCAGTCTTCCAAGCTTTACTCACGTTGTTAGGTGTCAGCTGCAAGGCTTCTCCTTGCTCCTCACGGCGAGCTGCGGCCACCAGGAAGGGGTTCAGCACACTCCGAGTAGTTCGGGTGCATCAATCAGGACCCCGTGCACCAGAGTTTTCCTAGACTTTCCCACTAGGTCCTCTCCTGTCCGTATGTGGTGCGTGTTACAAGGCTGGGTCTCCCTCTGGCTATACACAGAACAAGGGTATGGTTGGCGACTCCGCTCCGTCCGTAACCCGGTGGGATCCTCTAAGCCTCCGGGCTTTTCTGACTAGGACATGAAGTAGCAAAGCCAGATATCGGGGGCCGGTACCCCTTTTGCAGCAGGAGTCCCTCTGACTAGGCCAGAATAGTGAGGACAGGTGGCGTATGCCGCTCCATCTGCATCCCCCTGGGATCCTTTTGCCTGTGGAGCTTGTCTCCTCTGCTCCCCTCCAGGCCTTCTTAGGTAGGGACTTTTACCGGGTGGAGACAGGCGTTAACTCTAGCCCGCTCCTCGCCTCAAGGCCAGAGCACGAGGACCATGTATCTTCAATCAGCTGCAGGTTCACACAGAAAGCCACCTTCAGTGATGAAGATCACAATCAAAGACCATAAGCCCAAGATGGACGTTTATTAAATATGAATTTTGTGGTGTAACCTAAAGTGTGTCCTCCACCCTCTCCCACTACATGGTTCCCCCTATCTTTTGGTTCCCCCCCATCTCCTCTTATCCCAGCTGGGGCAGCACCCTGGTGCATATAAGCCCCCCTCTGGTGGGAGAGGTGTAGTGTTGGATGGATGGCTGAGTCCTGAAAGGTGCTCCACCCTTACCTCGGAGAGGAGATACCACACCTCGGTCTGAGGTGCAGTACCCCTGTGGCGACTGAACCCTCAGGGGCGCCACACATTTTGGAAACAAGTCCTGTGGAATGATGAGGTAAAATAGAACTCTTTGGCCACAATGATCAAAGGAGAAAAAAGGGCACAGAATTTCAGGAAAATAACCTCTCGCCAACCATTAAGCATGGGGGTGGATCAATCATGCTTTGGGGTTGTGTTGCAGCCATTGGCACGAGGAACATTTCATGGGTAGGGGGAAGAGTGGATTCAATGAAATTTTAATAAATTCTTGATGCAAACATAACACCATCTGTAAAAAAGCTGAAGTTGAAAAGAAAATGGCTTCTACAATTGAATAATGATCCAAAAACACATATCAAAATCCACAATAGACTACCTCAAAAGGCGCAAGCTAAAGGTTTTACAATGGCCCTCACAATCCCCTGATCTGAACATCATAAAAAATCTGTGACCAGACCTTAAAAGATCTTAGAGATGCATGCATGACGACCCAGGAATCTCACAGAACTGGAAGAATTTTCCAAGAAAAAATAGCTGAAAATCCCTCAAACAAGAATTGAAAGATCCTTGGCTGGCTACAAAAAGTGTTTACAAGCTGTGATACTTTCAAAAAGGGGGGCAACTAGGTACTAACCATGTAGGGTGCCCAAACTTTTGCATTGGTCCATTTTCCTTTTTTAATTTTTAAAACGTAAAAGATGAAAAAAATGTATATATATTTTTTGCCTAAAATACAAAGGAAATATATCATTAACTTTAGTCCTTTTAGAGATCATTTCATCTTCAACTTATTCATTTTGACGAGGGGCACCCAAACCTTTACATGCCACTTGTAATGTAGCAGGCTTCACGACAGTGAGGTAATGAGGCAGTAACCCAGGTTAGTTCAACTTAAACGTCTTCATTTTGGCAACTTACAAAAATAACTCAAATGTTATCCTCCGGTTCGCAGCCGAATCGTTCGTAACAGTCCGTATGAAATCCGTTGCCGTGGGTGACCGCTTCACCGTATCACTTGGGGGTGCGTTGATGGCTTTGTTTTCTCTGGCTCTGGCCTGTGTTCAGTCTCACACAGACCTGTCCTACACAGAGCTCCTGCTCTGATGCTTTCAAACCAAAAACTGACACACCCAAACCTTAACTGAAAATTTAAATGGGAATCGTGGACATGGGCCATTCCCAAGACCCGGAGTGGAGGGAGAGATCCTTTCCACTACCTTCCTACAGATCTCTCCAAACATAAAACCCCATATCAGGCTTTCCTAAATCTGACTTGGTCAACAAATTTTACCAAATCCAGACTCTCTTTTATTTTCCATATTAACCACAGCTGTGCCTGTAATTACAATGGTCTCCATCATGTTTAGTATGTTTCTATCCACATCCTGGGGGACACATAACGACCCTTGTATATGATTCCTCTCACTGCCTCACACACTGTACACATTCGATAATTGCATTAAGTGTACTTGTCGTTTAGTTGACTTTTCAAAATAAGTTGTCAAATGTGTGCACATGAGGAATAACATTATTTCTGGTTGTTATATGACTTGTTTTCTGCTCTCCAGGCTCTATCTCTAATTTTCAGATATGTCTCAGCTGGTAGGAAGAGACAAGCTGCTATAATATCTCCTAAACACAGCACACACAGATGGATTCTTGCTCTTCTTTCTGAGGCATGTAGACACAAGCAGCAGCAGCAGCAGCATGGAGGATATTATACACTAGCACTGAACTGTGTGGCTGTGAATCCATCATTGAAGTGAAATACACTCCTCAACATTGAACTTGCAACACCAAGAAGGAAAAGTCATGGAATTATGAAAATAGACTTGTTAATATTATGAAAATGATGAAAAAGTGGAAATCAAATTTTCAAAACATCTCAATTAATTCAGTATCGAGTATGAGTGGCATGCAAATAAGTACTTATGCGCCTTGGCCGCTATTAATGAGGTTATTTATTGTTTTGTCAGGTATATTCTGCCATTCTGAATGCACTTGAGCATATAAATCATCAAGGTTTCACTGCTGGCAGTTCCCTTTACAATTGTAGACCAATGACGTCCCAGATGTGCTCGATGGGAGACAAGTCAGGAGACGCTGCAGGCCATGGTAGCACTTTTAGGCCATGCAGGCTGCTCACACATGAGAAACATGTGGTCTGGTGTAGCCATGTTGACAAAGAGCTCCTGGGACACTTTGGAGAAATGACTTTGATAGTTTCATGACCAACCAATGTAATGCTGTGCTCTCAGTGTACCTGGAATGAAGACTAGAGGGGTCCGGCAACCATACATTATGCAACTCCACACCTTAATTCTTGGAGTAGGACTAGTATGATGTTTCCTTTGGAAGGCCTCTTCATGGTGCTGTCGATGTGATCTGTAGACCAATCTTTGGCTATTATTTTGTCTAAAACAAAAGAGAGACTCATTGCTATAGAACGTAGACCTCCATTCTAGCCTCAATTGCTACATTCCAGCCTCCGGTCTCCACCTGGAGACCACATGGGCAATGCCATGAAGAGGCTGTCAAGAGGGAATGTCACACCAGTCCTACTTCCAGGATTATAATGTATAGCTTAATTTCAGGTACACTAACAGCTCAGCCTTAGATTGATTTGCTCGAGTGGTTTGACCATTTTTTCAACGTTACCCAAGAGCCATTTTTTCAACATGACTTCGCCCGGCTGCATGTTGCATTTTGCTCATGCTTCTGTTAGCAGCATGCATGGCCTATAAATGCTACCATGGCCTGCAGACTCTCCGGACTAGTCTTCCATCGAGCACATCTGGGATTGAAACGGTCGAAAATTGCAAAGGGAGCTTTCAGCAGCAGATCTTGATGATTTGCTTGCCCTTGTGCATTCAGCATGGCAGAACCTTCCTCAAACAACCATTGATAACCTCATTGAAAGGATGACAAAGCATGTGTGTGTGTAGTTCTGCATGTGGCTTCTTATATTTTCCTGTACTATTGATTTTTGCTAAGTTTGTTGAAAAGTCAGTTACCTTTTTCTCTAGTTCTGATGGAACTTTAGTATAAAAGCATGGCTAGAATTATAGATACAGAAAACTAAAACATATTTCATAAGCCAACGCAAAAGAGAACACAATATTTCTAAGCAACAGATATTAATATCAAAGGAATGTTAGAGAAGAACTAATTGATCATCTTGCTGATTCTGCCATAGCCCCATTCTAACAGCAGAGATCAAATAAAACACTGATTTTGACCAGTTATTCCTTTGCATATCAGAATCAATGCTGCTAATAATATTTAAAGGCCAAGACTGATGAAGGGACTCATTTAATCATGGAGAGGAGCCAAATACTGAGTAATATTAAGAAATAAGAATATTATTCACAAATAAAAAATACACTCATATTTATGATTTAAGTGAAAGAAATTAAAAGGAATTTGTAGAATCAACCCCCCAAGCCGTCTAAATGGACATGCAGGTCATAGAAAGTTGAATAAAATTATACCTTGATATTTGCGATCCGATGTCTTATTCCAGAGAAATCCACATTTTTCTTAATATGTAAATGAGCTGTTAATATCTCTGGACTGAACATAAATCTCCGAGAATCTGCCTCCAGAGCTTACTTTAAATGAAATGGGACATTACCAGTATGAGACATGTAAATCAGGAGAGCAGACTATCAGACATTATATGTCTCACACTAAGGCTTCCTTTCATTTAAAAAAAGCTCTGGAGGCAGATTTATAGGAAAATCTTTGTCCAGCCCGGAGGTCTTAATAGCTCATTTACATATAAGAATAATGCAGATTTATCTGTATTAAAACCTCAAAACGCAGACAGCAAGGTATCATTTTATTCAACTTTCTATGACCTACATGTCCAAATACTGTAGACGACTTAGGAGGTTTTCTCCTACTGACAGATTCCCTTTAAGTATACATTAATCACTGATTTATTTTTCCATAATACATGGAAAAAATTTACACTAAATGAAAACCGTGGTGGAATTTTCTTTTTTCTTAATTTTTCCCAAATTAAAAACAAGTATAAATTAAATGCTAATGTGAATTTGGGAAAAATTAAGAAAAAAGAAAATTCCATGAATCATGGCATATAGATAAGTAACTAAGTACAACTCGCTATGTAAAAAAGCAAGGCTTTATATAGTTATATAAATTTTAAGCAAAAAAAGGAAAGGACTGTGGTAATGCAAAGGGCAACATTTATAAAATAAAATCATCATATTTGTCACACATAGAAAGCATGAATTTTTTGACGTGAGGCGTAATAATATGTGTCTGTGCTCTGGACCTTAACCCCTTTATAACCCAAGGTGGTTTGCACGTTAATGACCAGGCCAATTTTTAAAATTTTGACCACTGTCACTTTTATCATCAACGGATCCCCCTGATTCTGAGAATTTTTTTTCGTGACATATTGTACTTCATGATTGTGGTAAAATTTCTTCGATATCACTTGCGCTTATTTGTGAAAAAAACTGAAATTTGGTGAAAATTTTGAAAAATTTTTCAATTTTCAAAATTTGAATTTTCATGCCCTTAAATAAGAGAGATATATCACACAAAAAAGTTAATAAATAACATTTCCCACATGTTTACTTTACATCAGAACAATTTTGGAACCAAATTTTTTTTATTAGGGAGCTACAAGGGTTAAAAGTTGACCAGCGATTTCTCATTTTTCCAACAAAATTTACAAAACCATTTTTTTAGGGACCACATCACAGTTGAAGTCACTTTGAGGGGTCTTTATGACAGAAAATACCCAAAAGTGACACCATTCTAAAAACTGCACCCCTCAAGGTACTCAAAACCACATTCAAGAACTTTATTAACCCTTCAGGTGCTTCACAGGAATTTTTGGAATGTGAAAGAAAAAAATGAACATTTATTTTTTTTCACAAAAATGTTACTTTAGACCCAATTTTTTTTATTTTTGCAGGGGGAAATTAACCCCAAAATTTTTTGTTCAATTTCCCCTGAGCACGAAGATACCCCATATGTTGGGAAAAAACACTGTTTGGGCACACGGCAGGGCTTGGAAGGGAAGGAGCGCCATTTGACTTTTTGAATGTAAAATTAGCTTGAATAATTAGCGGATGCCATGTTGCGTTGCGAGAGCCCCTGATGTACCTAAACAGTGGAAACCCCCCACAAGTGTCACCATTTTGGAAACTAGACCCCTCAGGGAACTTATCTAGATGTGTGGTAAGCATCTTGAACCCCAAAGTGCTTCACAGAAATTTATAACATGGAGCCGTGGAAATAAAAAAATCTAACTTTTTCCACAAAAATTATGTTTTAGCCCCAATTTTTTTTATTTTCACAAGGGTAAGAGGAGAAAATGAACCCCAAAAACTTTTGTGCAATTTCTCCTGAGTACGCCAATACCCCATATGTGGGGAAAATACAGTGTTTGGGTGTACGGCAGAGTTCAGAAGGGAAGGAGCACTGTGTGACTTTTTGAACGCAAACTTGGCTGGAATCGAGAGCGGACACCATGTCGCTTTTGGAGAGGCCCCTGATGTGCCTAAATAGTGGAAACTCCCCACAAGTGACCCCATTTTGGAAACTACACCCCTCAAGGATTTTATCAAGGGTTATAGTGAACATTTTGAACCCAGAGGTACGACACAGAATTTGATAACATTAGGTCATCATATTGAATAAGTTGTCATTAGTCTTGAGTGCAAGTGCTCGCTACTTAAGCTTTTATCGGGTACTCAGGTATGAACCATGTATCGCGCGTGCTCGAGTGACATGCTCGAGTCCCTGCCCCCATGTTTCACGGTTATTCGACACCCCATGCTCGTGCATGGCAGGCAATCCCTGCAAGGTTTTTTTGGCCACGAAGCATATGGGGTTGGGACTCGAGCATGTCACTCGAGCACCCGCGATACTCAGTCCATACCCGAGCACCCGATGCAAGCTCAAGTAGCGAGCACTTGCACTCAACACTAGTCGCCATATCGTCATCTTTTTTTTTTTACTTTTGAAAAAAATCCCAACACTAACCCTAGCTCAACCCTAACCCTAGCCCAACCTTAGCCCAAGCCTAACCCTAGCCCAACCCAAACCCTAACCCTAGCCTAACCCTATCCCCAACCCCAACCCTAACCTTAACCCTAACCCTAGCCCAACCCTAACCCCAACCCTAGCCCTAACCCTAGCCTAACCTTAGACCTAACCTGAGAGTTTATTTTTTACGCCATTCCTCGTGCGGTATAAGTGATTAGATGACTTTATTCTTTGGGTAGGTGCAATTACAGTGATACCAGATTCATATTGCGTTTTTATGATTGACAGCTGTCACACACTAAAAGACGCATTTTTTTGTAAATTCTAGTTTTTGCATCGCCATATTTTGAGAGCTGTAATTTTTCTATATTTTGTCCGACAGACTCATGTGATGGCTTGTTTTTTGCGGGATGAGTTGACGTTTTTATTGGTGCCATTTTCAGGCATGTGACATTTTTTGATCGCTTTCTATTCCGATTTTTGGGAGTCAGAATAAACAAAAACCAGGAATTGTTTTTTTTAAATTTTTTTATGCTGTTCCGCGTGTGGTAAAATTTATAAGGTAGCTTTATTCTTCGGGTCAGTACGTTTACAGTGGTACCACATTTATATAGATTTTCTATGTTTTGCCGCTTACACAATAAAAGCTATTTTATGAAAAAAAATATTTTTTTGCATCGCTTTATTCTGAGAGCTATAACTTTTTTAATTTTTGGCTGATTGAGCTTTGTGGTTGGTGGCTTGTTTTTTGCGGGACAAGATGATGTTTTCCGCGGTACCATTTTTATTTATATTCATCTTTTTGATCGCGTGTTATTCCATTTTTTGCTTGGCGGTATGATGATAAAGCATTATTTTTTGCTTCGTTTTTTTTTTTACCGTGTTCACTAAAGGGGTTAACTAGTGGGATAATTTTATAGGTCAGGTTGTTCCAGACGTGGCGATACCAAATATGTGTACTTTTATTGTTTTTTTTTTTCATAATAATATTTATTGATGGGTACATTAGATTTTTATTTTTGGTGGATTATGTTTTTAATTTTTTCTTAATATTTGGACAATTTTTTTTTTTTTTTTTTCACTTTCTGACACTTTTTTTTTTTTTATACTTTGTCCCATTATGGGACTTTCACTTCCCAGTGCTATGCAGGCTGTCAGCGCTGCACAGGGAGAAGATAGTTTGGTCATGCACTGCGCATGACCAAAACATCTTCCTGCTGTCTGGTGACCCGGATGTTGTCATGACGACATCGGGTCATCATGGCAACATCCGGGAAGCCGCAGCAGACAGCGCTGGAGGCCGGAAGAGGAGTTGAGTATTGTGATCACCTCCCCCTGCCACCGCAATGCTGCGATCGACTTCAATCGCAGCATTGCAGGGGTTAATGTGCCGGGAGCGGTGCGGAACCACTGACACCCAGTGGCGATCGCGCCCGCAGAGCCTGTGCGGGTCAGGGTCTTAAAGCCCAGGGCGCAGACGCGTATTAATACGTCTTGGGCTTTAAAGGTGTTAATGACCAAGCACGAATTATTACGCCTTGCCAGCTGTCAGCTGATTCTGACAGCTGACCCTTGGCACTCTGTGCCAGGAGCGGTCTCGCACCGCTCCCGGCAGATTAACCTTTGAAATGCTGCAATCGAAGCATTTCGGGAGCAGGCAGAGGTAAGACAGCCCCTCTTACGTTAGATCAGACACCCCGCGTCTTTGATCTAAGCAGGGTCCCAATCATTACCATGGTGACCCGATGTCGTCATGACATCCGGGTCACCAGGCACCAGGAAGGGTAAAGGGGTTAGTACAGCTGATGTCCAAAAATGCAAAAATACAGTACATCACTCTGCATCCACTTGTACCAGTTCAATACACATTTTTAAAAAAATTCAGCACTTCCCTACATTTTAGATTTCTTAAATAGAATCAGAATTAAAATCTAATGCAAATGTTATAGCATTGTACATTGGTAGATAACAGAAGAATAAAGGGAAGGACCAAATGTAAAAAGAGGTTGGAGCCCATAGGGTTAGTGCGTCATGACAAAGATTAATAGAAATCATTGTGGTATATGGATGGTCACTAGTGTTGAGTAGAGATGAGCGTTGTTCTACTCGAACTGTTCGCCAATCTCAAATTCGAGCTGTTTTGGGCGGTGTTCGAGCCGTTCGGCGAACACGAACGATTTGAGAAAAATTCGGCTGTTCGAGGTTATGTTCGATAACTGTTCGTGCACCAAAATCATAACTGGATTTTTTCTCAGTAGTGATGAAAATTAATGTTAATACGCAGTTTGAGTGTACAGCGGGGTGGGGGGAGGGGCAGGGGATGGATCTCTGCAGGAATAATGAAGATCTCCATTTTTTTTTCTCTTTCCCGCATTTACAGTGGGGAGGTGCAATCTGTCAGCCTATCAGCAGCGCACACACGGAGCGAAGTGCTTTTTTTCACACAAGCAAGGGCATGTGTCATTGGCAGTGTATGTCACATGTCCTTGCCCTATAAGACCAAGCCATTTTCCCCGTCGCCACCATTTCCTCACTGCTGCAGCTGCGTGTTAGACGGCACCGCTGTTGCTGTGTGCGCTATACCTTGTTAATTTCAAGCCAATTTTCGCACAAATCTACAGATAGCTTGGGAGTAGGGAATAGTTGTGATTGCAGTCCTTTTAAGGACTAGGTTACAGCATTTCCTACGACTTTTATCAGGCAGGTCTGTGCTCTTAAATAGATAGGTTGTGGGAGTAAAGACTAATTGTAATTGGAGTCCTTTTCAGGACTAGGTTACATCAGTTCCTATCAGTTTTTGCCAGGCAGGTCTGTGCCAGTGCTGTGCAAGTTTTTTTCACAGAATTTGGCTGAATCTAGCAAAGCTAATCCTTTTTGGCCTATTGCAGAGTGTGTTAGTCAGTGGAGTAGCCTATCTGTGTTGCAAGATATACCACCTGTGTATAGAATACCAATTTTTTTACTGCACCTAGTGAAGTAAAATCTTTTGGGCAGAGCATCATTCTATTAGTCCATCTATACTGACCTCCATCAGGTTGCAAATTGAATATAATTTTTTTCTGCATCTAGCTCTGAAAAAATATTTGGCCTTCTAGCAGTTTGTGGGACTTTCTCTATTAGTCCATCTATACTGACCTCCATCAGGTTGCAAACTGAATATATTTTTTTCTGCATCTACCTCTGAAAAAATATTGGGCTTGTAGCTGTGTGTGGGACTTGTTCTATTAATCCATCTATACAGACCTCCATCAGGTTGCAAACTGAATATAATTTTTTTCTGCATCTACCTCTGAAAAAATATTTTGGGCTTCTAGCTGTGTGTGGGACTTGTTCTATTACTCCATCTATACTGACCTCCATCAGGTTGCAAATTGAATATATTTTTTTTCTGCATCTAGCTCTGAAAAAATATTGGGCTTCTAGCTGTGTGTGGGACTTGTTGTATTAGTCCATCTATACTGACCTCCATCAGGTTGCAAACTGAATATATTTTTTTCTGCATCTACCTCTGAAAAAATATTTGGCTTCTAGCTGTGTGTGGGACTTGTTCTATTAATACATCTATACAGACCTCCATCAGGTTGCAAACTGAATATAATTTTTTTCTGCATCTAGCTCTGAAAAAATATTTGGCCTTCTAGCAGTGTGTGGGACTTTATCTATTAGTCCATCTATACTGACCTCCATCAGGTTGCAAACTGAATATAATTTTTTTCTGCATCTAGCTCTGAAAAAATATTTGGCCTTCTAGCAGTGTGTGGGACTTTCTCTATTAGTCCATCTATACTGACCTCCATCAGGTTGCAAACTGAATATTTTTTTTTCTGCATCTACCTCTGAAAAAATATTTGGGCTTCTAGCTGTGTGTGGGACTTGTTCTATTAGTCCATCTATACTGACCTCCATCAGGTTGCAAATTGAATATAATTTTTTTCTTCATCTAACCCAGCCAATAGTTTTGGCCTAATACCACAGTTTGGCCACTCAGCTCTGCTCGGTTCCCATCCATTGTTTTTTTGTGCAAACAACTCCAGAGTTGTGAATTAGTTAACCACCAAAATGAGTGGAAAAAGGCCTGCTGCTGGTGGAAAGGGGAATAGGCGTGTTGGGAAGGGGGAAAAAGGTTGTGTCCGTGGGGTAGGTGTTAAAGCAACAGTAACATCTGCAGAAGAAAGACCATCTTCCAGCCAAACTAAAATGTCTACTTCTTTTAGCGGACAATGTGATAAGATCCCTTTCTTACGGCCACGCCAATCGCTACAAATTCCAGATGAGGCACAAAAACAGCAGGTGCTTCAACGGATATCAAGTGCTCCTTTAAGTGGGCTCTCCTCCACATCAACTTCAACATCACAAATACTCCAGTCCTCAAAGGTGTCACCCCAATCGCACTTGCTTCCTCACAGCTCCCAAATCTCCAGCTGCCCGTCTGAGTATGAGGTAGAACAGATGGTTGAGTCTGCAGAGCTGTTTACTCATACTATAGCCTGGGAATCAGAGGTCGACTGCAGCGCTTCTGTGAATCCAGACGAGGAAATGATCTGCACTGATGCCCAGAATCTTTATGAGTCGGATCCAGGACCAGACGCAAAAGGTTCTGACCATAATGTAGACCCTCATACCCAAACTGTAACTCCTGTTGGTGGAGACAATGAGGAAGACGATGATGAGACTCAAATACCTGATTGGAGCGACAACTTTAGTTTTTTGTCAGGGCAGGAACAGGTTGGCTCTGAGGACGACGGGTGTGATAACGCACAGGGTGATGATGATGAGGTTGGAGATCCCACTTACTGTCAACCCACAGTCAGCCAAGAGATGAGGTCAGCAGAGGAGGTGGAGGAAGATGCTAGTGACGACGAGGTCAGGTTGCGCCTTCCTGGACAGAGACGTAGTACTGGAAGCACGTCAACAACTGCATCCTCAAACACAACTCTGCCTCTCACCACAAGTCGTGGTGGCTCTTCAGGTCGCATGGGTGCTAAGCCTTGCATAGCCTGGGCATTTTTTCAGATCGATAAAGATGACCCAACTCGTGTTATCTGTAACATTTGTCAGCAAAAGCTAAGTAGAGGCCAAAAAATACATAGTTTGAGTACTTCATGCATGAACCGGCACATGGACATGAAGCATAAGTTGCAGTGGGAAGCTCAGTGTGCTACAATGCGGCCTAGCCGGCCGGGCCAACCACCGTCTGCCATATCTTGTGCATCCGCGGCCTCTTCATCCTCTGTGACTGGGGGGACAGCAGTCACACCTGTTTTGGGGCGCAGACCTGCCACCTCTTTACCCGCAACAGCCAGCGTGATTGGCAGGTCATCATTTTCTTTGGAGGTGGTAACACCAGCTGGTGTTGAGCGCTGTCCGACATCGATAGCACCACCTTTGGATCAAGGCAACCTAACATGTCCGCCTGCATCTTCCTCACAGACCGGCAGTTTGCCGGGGACACCCTTATCAACCCCGTCTAAGCACAATAGCCAGCCCTCGGTCCCTCAGATGTGGACAAGTAAAAGACCATTTCCTCCTAGCCATGAGAAAGCTAAGAGGTTGAATTTCACCATCTGCAAGCTCTTGGCTACAGAAATGCTGCCTTTCCGCCTGGTGGACACAGAGGATTTTCGAGACCTTATGTCCGTCGCAGTGCCCCAGTACCAGATGCCCAGTCGGCACTACTTCTCAAAGAAAGGTGTGCCTGCGCTCCACCAGCATGTCGCACACAACATCACCGCTTCTTTGAGAAACTCTGTGTGTGACAGGGTGCATTTCACCACAGACACTTGGACGAGTAGGCATGGACAGGGGCGTTAAATGTCGCTGACTGGGCACTGGGTAACTATGGTGACAGCAGGACAAGGGGCTGCTGTCCAAGTCTTGCCGTCCCCACGAGTTGTGCGTCAATCCTCTTTATGTCAAAGTTCCTCCACTGCTTCTGCCTCCTCAACCTCCTCTCAGTCTTCCACCTGCACCCAAAGCCTGCCTGGTCATGCCACAAGCTTTCTAACTGCGCAGAAGGGATCCTGCACACCTCCTTACTATGCTGGCAGTAGGGCTCAACGTCATTAGGCGGTTTTTACTTTGAAATGTCTGGGAAATGTGAGTCACACAGCTGAGGAGTTGTGGTCAGCTCTGGAGAACCAATTTCATGAATGGTTGTCTCCACTGGACCTGAAACCAGGGAAGGCCGTGTGCGACAATGCTGCAAACCTGGGTGCGGCCCTTCGCCGGGGCAATGTCACACACGTGCCTTGTATGGCTCACGTGTTGAACCTGGTTGTCCAGCAATTTTTAGCCCACTATCCCAGACTAGATGGCCTTCTGCAGAGGGCACGGTCGCTGTGTGCTCACTTCCGCCGTTCGCATCCCGCAGCTCAGCGACTTACATCTCTACAGAAGTCGTTGGGCCTGCCACTTCACCGGCTAAAATGCGATGTGCCTACCCGGTGGAATTCAACTCTGCACATGTTGCAGCGACTGTGGCAGCACCGACAAGCCCTGGTGCAATACGTTCTGACGTATAGCCTGGGCCAACGAGATCCAGACGTGGGGCAAATCACGCTGGAGGAGTGGTTTCAGATCAGGGACCTATGCACCCTTCTGCACAGTTTTGAAATGGCGACAAAGATGTTTAGTGCTGACGATGCCATTATCAGCGTGACTATTCCGGTAATTTACATGCTGGAGCACATGTTAAACAGAATTCGGAGTCAGGTGGTGGCACAAGAGGAGGTGGAGGAAGTAGAGGAGGAGGAGTTGTATGCGGAAGGGCTAACATCTGCAAGGTCCAGACGGTCAGCAGCACCAAGGCGGCAGGCATGTGAGGGTGGGGGAGATGGTTTTAACAGGGCGCATGGTAGCAGCCAAACTAGTGAGGAAGGTGCAGGAGCCCAGGAAGAAGTGGAGGACAAACTGATGGAAGACTCATCAGATGAGGGAGACCTTGATCACATTTCTGTTGTGCGAGGTTGGGGGGAGAGGACAGAGGAAGGAAGCATGATTGTTACCTCGCCACCAACACAACAGGGACTTGGTGCTCCTGGATGCGCAACACACATGAGTGCCTTCTTGCTGCACTAGCTGTAACATGACCCTCGAATTGGGAGAATTAGAAATAATCCTGACTACTGGGTTGCCACACTGTTAGATCCCCGGTACAAAAGTAAATTTGCAGAAATTATTCCTGCCATAGAAAGGGATGCACGCATGCAGGAGTATCAGCAGAGACTGTTGCAGAATCTTACATGTGCTTTTCCACAAAACACCAGTGGTGCACGTAGTGAATCTCACAGTTCCAACTTGCCAACCGTGGGACCGTCAAGTGTTCAGCACTCAAACCATAACAGAACCACAGTATCTGCTGGTAACATCAATTTTGCGCAATCATTTCACCACTTTTTTAGCCCATCCTTTGCAAGGCCACAGGAGACAAGAAGTCTGACACATAGTCAACGCCTAGAGACGATGGTACAGGAGTATCTCCAAGTAAACATTGAAGCCATGACTGTGTCACTGGACCCTTGCTCTTTTTGGGCTTCCAATCTGGATAAATGGCCGGAGCTAGCCACTTACGCCTTGGAGATCTTGTCATGCCCCGCATCCAGCGTTCTGTCTGAACGTGTGTTCAGCGCTGCTGGTGGTGTGCTGACAGATAAGCACACGCGGCTCTCCACTGATAATGTAGACAGACTCACGTTCATAAAGATGAACAAATCATGGATCCGAAACGACTTTTCTACCCCTGTGTCATCCTGGGGAGAGTAAAAGATGGATGATTGGTTAAAATCACCCTACCAACCATTTTAAGCTTTCAAATTACTAATCATGTTTATCTGTACCTTGGCTGGAAAATAATTTGGGCTTTGTAGCAGTGTGCAGCACTGATTCTTTTAGGCCATCTATAATAAGCTCCACCAGATTTAAAATTACTAATCATGTTTATCTGTATCTTGGCTGGAAAATAATTTGGGCTTTGTAGCAGTGTGCAGCACTGATCCTATTAGGCCATCTATACTAAGCTCCACCAGATTTAAAATTAATAATAATTTTTAGCTGCATCTAGCCCGGAAAATAATTTTGGGGCTCCGAGATGCGCAAGACACATAAGTGCCTTCTTGCTGCACTACCTGCAACATGACCCTCATATTGTCAGAATTCGAAGTAATCATGACTACTGGGTTGCCACACTCTTAGATCCGCCAAACTTTTCGATCAACCTTTTCATTTTAATAAAGACCAAAAAAATGGTCATTTTTGAAATTATAAGCATTAGCAGGTTATTAGAAACTGAAATCAAACAGTTTTCAACTCAAAACTTTATTCTAGGTGATGTTACATTTTCACATAGGACCCCTTGTTCGAAAGGAGCTTCTGAACTCTATCGTCCATTGAATTTGTCAGGTTTTGGATGGTTTCTGCTTCAATTGTTTTGCATGAGGACAGAATACCCTCCCAGAGCTGTTGCTTAGATGTGAACTGCCTCCCGCCATCATAGACACTCCTTTTGATGATGCTCCAGAGGTTCTGAATGGGGTAGAGGTCAGGGGAGCATGGGGGTCACACCATAAGTTTGTCCCCTTTTATGCCCATATCAGCCAGAGATGCAGATGTTTTATGTGCAGCATGAGATGGTGCATTATCATGCAAAAAAATGATCTTGCTGTGAAATACACGGTTCTTCTTCTTGAACCATGGCAGGAAGTGCTGTTTGAGAAAATCCACATACATTATGGAGTTCATCTTTAGCGCCTTCAGGGATCCTAAAGGGGCCGACAATCTCTCTCCCCATGATTCCAGCCCAAAACATTACTCCACCTCCTCCTTGTTGGCGCTGTAGCCGTGTTTGCGTGGGGTGTCCATCAACCAGCCATCCTCCACTCCATCCATCTGGACCATCGAGCGCTGCACGGCACTCATCCGTGAACAAAACAGTTTTGAAATCAGTCTTCATGTAATGTTTGGCCCACTGGAGCCGTTTCTGCTTGTGTGAAGTGGATAGAGGAGGTCGACAGGATGGCATATGCACAGCTGCAAACCTCTGAAGGACCCTGCATCTTGTTGTTCGGGGGACGTTGGAGGCACCAGCAGCTTCAAAAACTTGTCTGCTGCTATGTCAAGGCTTTTTTGCCGCTGCTCTTTTAACCTGACGTAATTGCTTGTAGGAAAGAGTCCTCAATTTGCCCTTATCAGCACGCACACGTGTGTACTGTGAATCAGCTACATACTTCTTGATTGCCAAGACACTTCATCCTGATCATCGCACAATGTTGATTGTAGTCATGCCTTGACCTAAACACTCCACAATTTGTTGCTTCTCAGCAGCTGACACATCCTTTTTCTTTCCCATTTTGGCAGAAAATGTAGGCTGCTTAATAATGTGAGACAGCCTTCTTAAGTAGTCTTGCCTTTCATTGGACACACCTGCCAAACTAATTAGCACAGGTGTCTGCAATTGCTTACAGTGATATAAAGAGCCCTGACACACATCACCATCAATGAGTTTAACTGACAAACAAACAAATTCTTCCCTTATCACTCCTAAACACTTTTTGCATAATAATTTGGAACACAGTGTACATGTGCTTTTCCACAAAACACCAGTGGTTCACGTAGTGAATCTTACAGTTCTAACTTGCCAACCGTGGTCTGTATGGAGTTGTTCAATAAAGGGCCCAAAATTAAGATAACATAGATGGGAGAGGTCTCTATGAATAGGAATTCCTAAGTATTTGATACCCTGTGAGGGCCAGGCAAAGGGAAAGTTGGACTGGATGGAATCCTATATGGATTTGGGGAGGGAGACATCGAGGGCCTCAGACTTCGCTGCATTGATTTTAAAATTTGACCATGTAACAAAGTGATCTATTTCAGCCATAACAGCATGGATGGATATATGTGATTGAGTGATATATACTAGGACATCATCAGCAAATAGAGAGCACTTGTACTCGGTGCCTCCCACCTCAATCCACCTAATATTGGGGTTATGGCGAATTGATGAGAGCAGGTGCTCCGTCACTAGGATGTATAAGAGAGGGGACAGAGAACATCACTGCCTTGTCCCATTGGTGATTGTGAAAGGTGATGAAAATGTTCTGACGCGCCCCCTGGGCCTTGGGACACCCGGAGCCGGACCCTTTTTGGTGGATGCTGGTGGTTGTAGTCTCCGTGGCGGCGACCCGGTTCCGTGGCTCAGGGCGGTCAAACCAGTGGCGGAACTATTTATGTGGTTTTGATGTTTAAATATCCGACTACGCCACCCGTGGATTGCGGTCAGAGTGAACCGCCGCTCCAGGGCAGACCGCTGAATCTGGTGTTGTGGGTGCAGCAGAGCGTAGCATAACTCCCCACGGGAGGAGTATAGCCTCAGGGCAGTGTATGCGGAGGATGGGGGTGATGGTGCAGGGCAGCAGCAGTAACGACACGGAGTCAGTGATGCAGTCCAGGGCCTTTACTCACAGTTCTTATTATCCAGACCACGTCTGCAGGTAACGGCTGCCCACGTCGTACTGTGCTCACCAGGTGAGGGGCTCAGACAACTCCCAGATAACTTTGGAGCGCTTCACAGGACCCCCTTTGTGTGTCCTTTGTCTGGCCTTTCTTACCAACCCTTCTGTCCGGCTGCCTCGGGCCTCCTCTTGGTAAACTTGGCGCCAGTTTCCCTGACCCTATGTGGTGCCTTCCTAGCGGGTGTAGCGAGGGGTTGCGCCACATAAAATGTCACAGCCTCCGGTTTCTAGCTGAGGGTCGTTTCCTGCCTCCACTAGTTTCGGGGACCGGTCTCCCCCTTTGGCCTGACCCCTCCACGCAGGTGGATTCGGGCGTGCGGCCGCGACTCGCCCGTCCGCACCCATGGGATCCCTTCATTCCTCGTTCCTGGAGCCTTCTCCGCTCCTCTTCCTTCCTTCTCCCTCTTCCAGGCCTGGGCCTCTGTTACTAGGCCCGCATCCGGAGCAGAGCTCATGCAGAGCCCCTGCTCCCTGCCACTTCTGCTCAGACTTCTCTGCACTGAACTAAGATGGTGCCCACCTTTTATACTCCCTTCTCAATGCACCCAGGAACTGCTTCCTCCCTACTCCTGCACTACAGGGTTCCCCTTCCTCAGTGTTCCCTCCCCCCACTCCAGCCAGGGACAGGGACTGTCGGGCCCATCTCAGGGGCATATTGGTCGCCCTGCCCCACGGCAATGTGGTGTAATGCATGCAGGTGTTGGGTCCTGATCCACACTCCATCCTTACCTAAGAGTGAGATATCACACCTCTGGGTGAGGTGCAATACCTCTGTAGCAACCGAGCCCTCAGGGTAATACAGTTCCATTTATCTTCAGCCTAGGTGACGTATTGCGATACAGGGCCGTGATTTTGGCTATAAAAGGGTCCCCTAGACCCCTACCCCAAGCTTTTTAAGAGAATCATATATGGCGTGCCAGGAGACTCTATGGAATGCTTTCTCAGCATCCAACGAGAGTATCTAATTACAAAATTTTAACTGCATCTAGCCCAGGAAATACTTTATGCCTAGTAGCAGTGTCTGCTAGTCAGCGGATTATCCCGGCTGTTAAGCAAGCTACACCACCTGTAGTTTTGACACTTAATTTTTTCAAAGGAAATGCTTCGGGACCACGGGATACTCAGTGAAGAGCATCAGGAGGCACCCCAAGGCATAGGGGCTGGGACTGGCAGTAGGATGCCTTGCAGTGGACAGCCGAGCTCGATTCTTATAAAAGCTTTTTAACTGCAGCAGCTTTAGTGGACGCTACTGGAGCTGGAATTTCGCGGCTGCTGGCATGAGACTTGCCCTCCAATAGATCCTTGTAAATGGATTTAAAGTGTATTCATTTAAATTAGAGAGACAATTTAAATTAAAAAGCTTAGAGCTGCCTCCACCACAGGGGGGCTTGCTCGACCCACCAGCGGACAGGCACCAGTATTGGGAGAGGGGGGCTGGCCGTCAGGGTTCACCGCGGCTCTGGCACAAACCCTGCGACACGGAGGTGGCACGGGCAGGAGCGGACTGAACGTGTCGGCTTCTCACTTTTTGGATTTTAGAAGGGCATGACATGCCTATATCTGTGTCTCCCCCTCCTTTTACTCCTCCACCTCTTTTCTTTTCGCATGACTATATGTACTTGTCACTTTTCCATGTGTTAGTTGTGCCTTCAGAGCAGTTTGTCAGCTTTTGGACACCTTTGAAGGTGTTTTCTATGTGTTTCTATGTGTTTTTGTTTGCCTGCCATTGGTTTTAACGGTGTTCGAAGGTGTTCGACGAACAGTTCGGCGAACACACGGGTGTTCGACGAACCGAACCGAACTCGAACACTACGGGGGTGGCTCAACACTAGTGTTGAGCGAGCACTAAAATGCTCGGGTGCTCGAAGCTCGGGCCGAGCTCGCCGTGATACTCGGGTGCTCGACCCGAGCAACGAGCCCAATGTTAGTCTATGGGAGACTCGAGCATTTTTGCGGTGGCACCCCCGGCAGTCTTTTAAAAGCCTAACAAGTGCCCAAAACGATAGTGACAGTGCTCAAATGACATGGGGACAGCATGGGGATCGCCCCAGGCAGCATTTCTGACCCCCAGGTCACTGCTGTCAACAACGTGGTCAGAGGTATTAAGCCACTTTTACAGGCTCACAATAAAACGTTCAAAAACGAAAGTGAAACTTTTTTCCTGTGAAATATGTTAAGGAACATCCTTTCCAGGGTAAAGACTTGTGTATAAGTTAAAATAAATGACCAAAACCAAAAATACTCCTCCACACCTTCGGCTATGTTCACAAGTAGCATTTTTTATGCGTTTTTGCACTTTTGTATTGCTTTCAACTATGACAAATGCATTCACCGTGAAATGTCATTTTAACATTTTACAACCTTATCTGGCCATGTGCTGTGTGACACATGCATAAAGTGCTGAAAAGACAAGGGAACAGCATGGGGAAGACCCCTGGAAGCATCTCTGACTCCCAGGTCACTGTCTAAAAGTGTGCCCATCATAAGTGATCCTTACTAGAGATGAGCGGTGTTCGACTAGAACTGTTCGCCAATCTCAAATTCGAGCTGTTTTGGGCGGTGTTCGAGTTGTTCGACGAACCCGAACGATTTGCAAAAAATTCGGCTGTTCGAGGTTATGTTCGATAACTGTTCGTGCACCAAAAGCGTGTCCTGCATGTCTGGCGCTATTTAGAGCACCAATCAAGCAGGGATTGTCTGCCACTCACTGTAATGCCACAGCCATGGTGGTTGTGGCATTACAGTGATTGCCCAAATCGATGGGAACAGTGCTCACAGTGAAACATGAAAAGCCGGCAATTCATCAGCGGCATACACCGGTACCCGACAATTTAGAACAGAAAGAATAGAGCTTCACACATAGATTAGATAGATAGAAACATGTCAGTCACATATATATGAAGTACAGTGACAGTGTTGCTTACTCTACTTGTCATTTAGTGTAAAGGATTTATCAAAAAAAATAATAGTGTTTTCATGCACTGTCTCTTTAAAAAAGCCGGCCGGCAATTCAGCAGCGGTACCCGACAATTTAGAATAGAAGAAATAGAGAATCAAACATAGATTAGATAGATAGAAACATGTCAGTCACATATATATGAAGTACAGTGACAGTGTTGATTACCGTACTTGTCATTTAGTGTTAAAATAAAGGATTTATTTAAAAAAAAATTGGCGTGGGGTTCCCCTTAATTTTAGTCTCTAGCGGAGGTTAAGCAGACTGCTGGGGCAGATGTTTGAAGCCTGGGAAGGGGGTAATACCCACGGAGCTTCCCAGGCTACTAATATCAGCCCCCAGCGGAATACCTAGCCTTTACTAGCTATTAAAATGGGGGACCCCCCAAAAAAATGACGTGGGGTCCCCCCTATTTTAATAGCTAGCAAAGGCTAGGCAGACAGCTGGGGGCTGATATTAATAGCCCAGGAAGGGTGCCATGAATATTGGCCCCCTCCCAGGCTAGAAACACCAGCCGTCAGCCGCCCCAGAAATGGCGCATCCTTAGAATGCGCCAATTCTGGCACTTAGCCTCGATCTTCCCACTGCCCTGTAGCGGTGGCAGTGGGGTAATAGGGTTGGGGTTGATGTCAGCTTATAATGCCAGCTGACATCAAGCCCAGGTTAGTAATGGAGAGGCGTCTATAAGACACCCCCATTACTAACCCCATAGTCAAAGTTAAAAGAAAACACAAACACCCAGAATAAAGTCCTTTAATTGAAATAAAGACACATTCCTTTATTGTTCTAAATTAAACCATACTTACCGTCACGCCCATTCCAGCTGAAGCCAACGATCTCCTGCAATAAAAGAAAAATAATAAAGCAACCTCATCCTTACCTTTCCATGGTTCCCACGACAGCTTCAGCTCTGCTACATCGAGATAACAGGCTGGACCGCAGCAGAACGCCGCCATCCAGCCTGTCATCCCGCAGACACTGAGAAGCGCAGGCATTCTTGCGCTCTGCAGTGTCTGGCTGTGACGGCATCCAGATGAGCCGAGGTCATGTCCAATGAACTCGGCGCACCTCATGCACGTCACTGACAGCGTGGGAGAATTCTCCTGCACTCAGCACTTCAGCGTGAGAATTCTCCCACGCTGTCAGTGACGTACATGAGGTCAGCTGAGTTCATTGGACATGAATGAGCTCACCTCATGCACGTCACTGACAGCGTGGGAGAATTCTCACGCTGTAGCGCTGAGTGCAGGAGAATTTTCCCACGCTGTCAGTGACGTGCATGAGGTGAGCTCATTCATGTCCAATGAACTCAGCTGACCTCATGTACGTCACTGACAGCGTGGGAGAATTCTCACGCTGAAGTGCTGAGTGCAGGAGAATTCTCCCACGCTGTCAGTGACGTGCATGAGGTGCGCCGAGTTCATTGGACATGACCTCGGCTCATCTGGATGCCGTCACAGCCAGACACTGCAGAGCGCAAGAATGCCTGCGCTTCTCAGTGTCTGCGGGATGACAGGCTGGATGGCAGCTTTCTGCTGCGGTCCAGCCTGTCATCTCGATGTAGCAGAGCTGAAGCTGTCCTGGGAACCATGGAAAGGTAAGGATGATGTTGGTTTATTATTTTACTTTTATTGCAGAAGACATTGGCTTCAGCTGGAATGGGCGTGATGGTAAGTATGGTTTAATTTAGAACAATAAAGAATTGTGTGTTTATTTCAATTAAAGGACTTTATTCTGGGTGTTTGTGTTTTTTTAAATACTTTACTAGAAATTCATGGTGGTCATGTCTAATATTGGCGTGACCCCATCAATTTCGGGCTTAGGGCCAGCTGATAATGCCAAGCTGGCCTTAACCCCTTTATTACCCAGTGAGCCACCGCACCAGGGCCCTGGATGAGTTGGGTACAGCGCCAGAAGATGGCGCTTCTATGAACGCGCCATTTTCTGGGGCGGCTGCGGACTGCAATTTGCAGCGAGTGGGGCCCAGAAAGCTTGGGCCTCCCTGCGCTGCGGATTCCAGCTCCCAGCTGCCTAGTTGTACCTGGCTGGGCACAAAAATAGGGCGAAGCCCCACGCATTTTTTTTTAAAATTATTTCATGAAATTCATGGAATAATTAAGAAAAAAAGGGCTTCCCTATATTATTGTGTCTGGCCAGGTACAAATAGGCAGCTGGTGGTTGGGGGCAGCCCGTTCCTGCCTGCTGTACCTGACTGGACACAAATATAGGGCGAAGCCCCACGTCAATTTTTTTAAAATTATTTCAGGAAATTCATGAAATAATGAAAAAAAAATTGATGTGGGGCTTCGCCCTATATTTGTGTCCAGTCAGGTACAGCAGGCAGGAACGGGCTGCTCCCAACCACCAGCTGCCTATTTGTACCTAGCCGGACACAACAATATAGGGAAGCCCTTTTTTTCTTAATTATTCCATGAATTTCATGAATCTAAAAAAAAAATGCGTGGAGCTACGCCCTATTTTTGTGTCCAGCCAGGTACAACTAGGCAGCTGGGGGCTGGAATCTGCAGCGCAGGGAGGCCCAAGCTTTCTGGGCCCCACCCGCTGCAAATTGCAGTCCGCAGCCGCCCCGGAAAATGGCGCGTTCATAGAAGCGCCATCTTCTGGCGCTGTACCCAACTCATCCAGGGCCCTGGTGCGGTGGCTCACTGGGTAATAAAGGGGTTAAGGCCAGCTTGGCATTATCAGCTGGCCCTAAGCCCGAAATTCATGGGGTCACGCCAATATTAGACATGACCACCATGAATTTCTAGTAAAGTATTTAAAAAAAACACAACACCCAGAAAAAAGTCCTTTAATTGAAATAAACACACAATTCTTTATTGTTCTAAATTAAACCATACTTACCATCACGCCCATTCCAGCTGAAGCCAACGATCTCCTGCAATAAAAGAAAAATAATAAAGCAACATCATCCTTACCTTTCCATGGCTCCCATCACAGCTTCAGCTCTGCTACATCGAGATGACAGGCTGGACCACAGCAGAACGCTGCCATCCAGCCTGTCATCCCGCAGACACTGAGAAGCGCAGGCTTGCTTGCGCTACTCAGTGTCTGGCTGTGACGGCATCCAGATGAGCCGAGGTCATGTCCAATGAACTCGGCGCACCTCATGCACGTCACTGACAGCGTGGGAAAATTCTCACGCTGAAGCGCTGAGTGCAGGAGAATTTTCCCACGCTGTCAGTGACGTACATGAGGTGAGCCGAGTTCATTGTTGGCTCATCTGGATGCCGTCACAGTCAGACACTGAGGAGCGCAAGCATGCCTGCGCTTCCCAGTGTCCGCGGGATGACAGGCTGGATGGCAGCGTTCTGCTGCGGTCCAGCCTGTCATCTCGATGTAGCAGAGCTGGAGCTGTCCTCGGAACCATGGAAAGGTAAGGATGAGGTTGCTTTATTATTTTTCTTTTATTGCAGGAGATCGTTGGCTTCAGCTGGAATGGGCGTGATGGTAAGTATGGTTTAATTTAGAACAATAAAGAATTGGGTCTTTATTTCAATTAAAGGACTTTATTCTGGGTGTTTGTGTTTTTTTTTTAACTTTGACTATGGGGTTAGTAATGGGGGTGTCTTATAGACGCCTCTCCATTACTAACCTGGGCTTGATGTCAGCTGGCATTATAAGCTGACATCAACCCCAACCCTATTACCCCCTGCCACCGCACCAGGGCAGCGTGGAAGAGCGAGGCTAAGTGCCAGAATTGGCGCATCCTATGGATGCGCCATTTCTGGGGCGGCTGACGGCTGGTGTTTCTAGCCTGGGAGGGGGCCAATATTCATGGCTCCCTTCCTGGGCTATTAATATCAGCCCCCAGCTGTCTGCCTAGCCTTTGCAAGCTATTAAATTAGGGGGGACCCCACGTCATTTTTTTGGGGGGGGTCCTCCATTTTAATAGCTAGTAAAGGCTAGGTATTCAGCTGGGGGCTGATATTAGTAGCCTGGGAAGCTCCGTGGGTATTACCCCCTTCCCAGGCTTCAAACATCTGCCCCAGCCGTCTGCTTAACCTCCGCTAGAGACTAAAATTACGGGGAATCCCACGCCAATTTTTTTTAATAATAAATCCTTTATTTTAATACTAAATGACAAGTACAGTAACCAACACTATCACTGTACTTATTATATATGTGACTGACATGTTTCTATCTATCTAATCTATGTGTGAAGCTCTATTCTGTCTGTTATAAATTGTCGGGTACAGATGCTGAATTGCCGGCCGGCTTTCTTAAAGAGACGGTGCATGAAAACACTATTATTTTTTTTGATAAATCCTTTACACTAAATGACAATTACAGTAAGCAACACTGTCACTGTACTTCATATATATGTGACTGACATGTTTCTATCTATCTAATCTATGTGTGATTCTCTATTCCTTCTATTCTAAATTGTCGGGTACAGATGCTGAATTGCCGGCCGGCTTTTTTAAAGAGACGGTGCATGAAAACACTATTATTTTTTTTAATAAATCCTTTGCAGTAAATGACAAGTACAGTAAGCAACACTGTCACTGTACTTCATATATATGTGACTGACATGTTTCTATCTATCTAATCTATGTGTGAAGCTCTATTCTGTCTGTTATAAATTGTCGGGTACCGCTGCTGAATTGCCGGCCGGCTTTTTTAAAGAGACGGTGCACGAAAACACTATTATATTTTTTAGTAAATCCTTTACACTAAACGACAAGTACAGTAAGCAACACTGTCACTGTACTTCATATATATGTGACTGACATGTTTCTATCTATCTAATCTATGTGTGATGCTCTATTCCTTCATGTCTAAATTGTCGGGTACCGGTGTATGCCGCTGCTGAATTTGCCGGCCGGCTTTTTTAAAGAAAGCGTCTTCTGAGCAGTTTGTCAGCTTTTGGACACCTTTGAAGGTGTTTTCTATGTGTTCCTATGTGTTTTTGTTTGCCTGCCATTGGTTTTAACGGTGTTCGACGGTGTTCTAAGGTGTTCGACGAACAGTTCGACGAACAGTTCCTCGAACATCCCGGTGTTCGATGAACCGAACCGAACCCGAACACTACGGGGGTGGCTCAACACTAATCCTTACCACATCAGAAGATGCAGACTTGCAACTATCCCCATGCAAGTTCTAGTCCCAGGGCAGTGTTCAATTGTACCTCCCCCATTCCTTGCAATACAAGCTCAAGTATGCAGCCTGCCACCCACCCACCCCCAGGCTGCAATACCATACTGCTTGCTTGCTTGAACTTGAAATTGGGCCTTTTAGGCATGTGGAGGCGGAATCTGGCCACCACGTCATGGCTGTGTTGGCGGCCTGGAATCCATACTCAGTCCCCAGCCGCCCGGCGGCCGGGTGTCCATAATCGGCCCCCTGCCGCCACGCGGCCGGGTGTCCACACACGGTCCCCAGCCGCCTGGGGGAAGCCGGGTGTCCATAAATGGTCCCCAGCCGCCCCTATTTTTCCTTGGAACATCCCCCCACACACTTTTCTTAGCCCGGCCTGCTTTAGGCAGCATTGGACGAGCCCACCAGAGAACCAGACTCCTCCGGTGGGCCCTGACTTCTCCATCGGTGGAGTTGAGAGTGCCAAGGTGAGGAGCATGATGATGATGACAGAAGTTAGCATCTGCTATGTTTTCTTTTAATGCAAGTGTAAGTGTGCAGCCTGCCACCCACCCACCCCCAGACTGCAATTCCATACTGCTAGCTTGCACTTGAAATGGGGCCTTTTAGTTTGGAGGAGGCCGAAGCTGGCCACTACCTCATGGCTGCTTCGGCAGCGAGGTATCCATACTCAGTCTCCAGCCGCCCACATTTGTCCTGGTGTGCCTTATACATAAGATTAAGCGCGTATACCAAAACATTACCTGTGCCCTCCCCAGCGCACTTAGTGGGAAGGAGAGCCTATTCCGCTGTAGTGTGTGCATGCCAAACCCCTGTTCATGGTACATGCGAAGATGCCTCCCACCTTGCACCTGTCGTTGCAGACTTGCAACTATCCCCATTCAAGTCCTTGTCCCAGGGCAGTGTTCAATTGTACCTCTCCCATTCCTTGCAATGCAAGCGCAAGTATGCAGCCTGCCACCCACCCACCCCCAGGCTGCAATACCATACTGCTTGCTTGCACTTTAAATTGGTCCTTTTAGGCATGTGGAGGCGGAATCTGGCCACCACGCCATGGCTGTGTCGGCGGCCTGGTATCCATACTCAGTCCCCAGCCGCCTGGTGGCCGGGTGTCCCCGCTTGCTCCCCAGCCTCCAGGGGGTGGCCGGGTGTCCATACTCGGTCCCCAGCCACCCCTATTTGTCCCGGTAACCTCTCCCACACTTTCCTTAGCCTGGCCTGCTTTAGGGCAGCATTGGCCGAGCCCACCGGACTATCAGACTCCTCCGGTGGGCCCTGGCTTCTCCATCAGGGGAGTTGAGAGTGCCAAGGTGAGGAGCATGATGAGGATGATAGAAGTTAGCATCTGCTTTGTTTTGTTGTAATGCAAGCGCATGTATGTAGTAGCGGCTAGGCCTGAGGTGGTCAGCGTTTTGGCGCATATCCTACCTCCTCCGAGGATTGCTGGATGTTTTCCTGCTACTATCCAAGTTCTATGACTACCGTTAAAACAAAGCTTCAGGTGATAAATGATGGATGAGGTAGTGGCAAAGGAGAAAGAGCAGGAGGAACAGGGACCATTCACATCTATATCAGGCCAGTCAACCAGATATGTCTTGTAGGATATGTTTCTGTAACAAAAGGAGCGGTTCGGCTACACCGTTATAGGGCATACAGTGAGTGCAATGCCTACCAAAAATTTCGAGCCACTCCAATGCCCCTTGGAAATGACATGGAGGTCAGAGGGCGTTAACTAAACCTTTTTTTACATTTATAGCAACTGGGTCTCACGTGCACTGTTGGCCTAAGCAGTGAATGGAAGGCTTTCCAAAAATTATGAGGAACTGCAATGCCCCTTACAAGAGCCATGTGTGGTACCCCAGGGGTCTGGTCACCACAGTAATAGAGATATTACGTCGGAGAGCAAGTGGGAGGTTTCCTGGTCAGGATCCCTTAAACATGCAACATCCTCCTGCCCCAATCCTGGGAGGGGAGAATTCTGCCCTTATAAACTGGATCTGGGGCGGGGTTGAGTGAGTCAGAGAACAGTCAGAGTCAGAGTGAGAGCAAGGGAAAGTAACAGCAAGGAGCTCTGTAGGAGCTAGGAGCTAAAGACCAGGGGCTGGAAGCTGAGCAGAGCTCGCCCTGGCAGAAGACAATAGGAACCGGACACAGCTCTTCAGAGTGTCCAAGTGTGGGATCACTTGCTGTCTGACGACACTCGGCATGGTGGGAGGAAGGAGCATCAGGGTGAGGAGGAGTATGCGGTCGAGACTCACAGCTACTAAGAGTTGACCGTGTGGAAGACAGACCGGAGGTGGTGGTGCTCAGGTAGCTGGAACTATTATCTGCTATCCAATTAATAACCTGTTCACACTGATCAGTTCTCAATACTGGTGTTGTTCTGTGCTTCCCTAGTAATTCGGTCAAGAAGTGGGAGCGAGAAGATGTGGCTGTTGGTTGTGGCACATTTTCACCTTGGCCACGGCCCCGTCCTCTGCACGAACCATCACCAGAACGTCCACTTCCACGTCCCTTGCCACGCGCCTTGCCCATTGTAAATGAAGTAAAATAGCTTACACTTGCACTATCAATGGAAAAAGGGTAATAAAGAGTAGATTAGAACCATGGAAGAGGAAAACCACAGTTATTGTTTACTGGGGTATACCACACTTTTTTAAATAGAGATATTTGCGGCTGAACAGTGAGCGACACACTCAAACTGCTTTTTTTTAAGATACCAAAGGCCCAAAACTGGATAGTACAGCGATTTGACCCGTGGAACTGCGAAACCACACTGGGATGTCGGGCCTACACAAGACTATTTTCAACAGATATATTTTTGTGTCACAACAGTCAGGAGACACTACTGTTTTTCTTTACGGAAAAAACTACCAAAAGCTGAATAATAGAGATTTTTTACCGTGGGATGGCAAAACCACAGTTATTGTTTACTGGGGTATACCACACTTTTTTAAATAGAGATATTTGCGGCTGAACAGTGAGCGACACACTCAAACTGTTTTTTTTTTTAGATACAAATGGCCCAAAATGGATAATACAGAGGTTTGAACCGTGGAAGTGCAAAACAACACTTCTGTTTCTCTAGCCTACACCAGACTATTTTCAACAGTTATATTTGTGTCTGAAAAATCAGAGACACGCTTTTTTTTGGGGGGGGGGGGACACACCAAAAGGTTAATAAGATGGGTATTTGTACAGTGTGAAGGAGGAAAAAAAAAGGAGGATTTAGATGAAAGAAAATGGATTTTTCCTGGCTCCCGACACCTGGTGCTAAGTCCAGTAATTTCAGCAGCAGGAGCACACAGGACTGTAATGCAGCGTTTGCTGGTATAACCACTGTGTCTCCTATACAGCCTGCTTGCCTGGTATCTGGGATGGATATTAGTCCTGAAAAGGACTGTTTGTTTGTTCTGGCAGCCTTTACAGACCCTACACTAACTATTTCGCAGTTTATATCTCTCCCTAAATCAGCAGCGCTGTCCCTACACTGTCTAATCCGGAGTGACTGTGTCCAAGATGGCGGCGCCCCGTTTTAAATACTCGATTTGACGCTGTGAGGCCAGCCAATCACTGTAATGCCCACAACATGGCTGCAGCATTACAGTGACTGGCTGGCAATCCCTGCATGTTCATTGGCTCTGTAAAGAGCGCCAAACATGCAGGGCGGAGACCCGAGCTCCCGCCCGAGTAACCCGGAAATGCTCGGTGCTCGCCCCAACATCCCGAGTAGCGTGATGCTCGGGCGAGTACTGAGCAGTGTCGAGCATGTTCACTCAACACTAATGGTCACCTTAATGTGGTGTGATAAAATAGTCAGAACCCTCTTCTGGTCCTATATGCGTAACAATGCAGCCGGTCTTTCCAAACCTTATTTGGCTTGTCCTGCTGATGGTGGCCCAGGAACTTAGAGAAATACCAAGGTAGAGTTTCACACGCAGGAGTTTTCTGTCTCTGTATACAGAATGGGACCATTGAGCCTTGAAGCATGTTGTATTGTGGAGACTGCATTACTCCAAATAAAATACTAACTCTTCTACACTACCTAAGGACTAGACCACCTGGATTTGAAACTCTATTGTGACCAACGGGTTTCTTCGCTATAACATTGTACATATTAGTTGTCCAATCAATTGCAGACAATTGATATGTGAGTGAACCTTCATTGTTATGTGGCTACGAAAGTGATGGTGGCTCATCATGGGTCCACCATTAGACCAAAGTAGCTGTGTTTTTAAATTAATCTGTCTGCTCATTCTATCCCTCCAAACTGATTATGTGCATAGTTTTTGAAAACAAGAAAATCCATGCCTTTATGAAACAAAACTGCTGCTCTGATGTAAAGAAATCCACTTTAAAAGTGATATGCAAATTAGGCTGGAAATGCTGTGGGCCGGATGTAGCACCTCCACTGCCTAGGCTTCCAGCTCCATTCTCAGGCTAACTCCACCTTCCACAAGGTGACTGACATTCTGCAGCAGTGCTATCTGTCATTTCTCTAGTGGAGCACTTCCAGCTTTATTTGCACATCACTTTTAAAGTGGATTTCTCTACAACATATTTGTCACGATTCCAACACTCATGTTGTCCTACCGCCCTATGGAATCGAAGGCTTGTTGAGCGGTCAGGATTGTGCGTGAGAACTCAACTGCCCAATCTGAGGCAGATGTGTGAGTATTGTGAATGACAGCTCAGCTGTCCTATCTAGCTGGGTCTTTGGGATCTCCTCCAGGTGTTATCTTTTCTGGGTGATTGCAGGGCTATTTAGCGCTCTGACAATGGTCATACCATTGCCAATTGTAGCTTTGCTCAAGTGGTGTGTGTGTTTGCTCTGTCCTCTGAGTTGTACTGTGATCTCTGCTTCCGACCTTGGATTTACCTTTGACCATCCATTTGACTTATCCCTTTGTCTTGATCCACTACTTCCTGATACCCTGACCTCAGACTGTTACCTGACTACTCTTTTGTCTTTTCCCTTTGTCTATTATGATCCCTCTTGGTATTGACCCCGGAAATCTTGACCATCCTGTGTCACGGCAAGTCCGTGACTAGTGACTAGCGTCACAATATCAGTGTTTTTGTTTAACAAATGTTTGGATTCACATGTGTTCTGATAACCCTCTCAACCCCCTCAGCTAACAGATTTCCTTTAAAGCCCAAGTAGGTGTAATAAGCCTGTGCTTTGGATTACAGTACATATTCTTTTCTTACCATTGCTGTCCATGGTACTGATCGAGCGTAAGATCTGTAAAGATAACTCAATATATTCTCCATGTGTGCACTGATATTACAATTCTTTATTATATGCTGCCAAGTAAATCATTCCCAATAACTAGAACACTGCATAAAGATCTATATTTAATAATAATTTTTTTACATTTATAGTTAATTATTTTCTTTTAGATCTGATTACCATTTATAGAAAATAATGAAAATAAGGTCTAGGTGCTATTAAGCTTTCTTAAAGGGGTTTTCCATAAACAACATATACAATATTACTTAACCACAGAATTGGGGATAAATGTATTATTGCTGGAGGTCCAACTGCTGAAACACACATTGATACTGAGAACTGAAGTCTCAAATCCCCCTGTGCTAATGGTGCTGTAGTGAGCACGTGCAACCACTATTCACTGACTATAGGAGGGTTGGTTGAACATTTACTGTGGTTAATTTTGACCCCATTCTAAGGATTGATGAGGGTCTTAGTAGCTGGACTCAGCGATCATACATTCATCATCTATCCTGTAGATACAAATTGAAATTTGATTATGGGAAACTCCTTTGAGTGCTTTTCTGACATAAACTGAAGGAACTGCTAATGACTTGCTTTATGACAACCTATTAAAACATTGTAGCTTTTAAACAGCATTTATACATGCAACATTCTGCCATCATGGAATATACAATAAAAGTCTGATAAATACCTCCCATCTCTGACACCCATACCTATGTTGAGAGTGGGGGTCTCTTTCCCACCTGGTAAGTTGGGTGAGCTATTTTTGTTACATCCCTGGAGGTGAATGCCGAGATCCGTGCACATGCACAGTGACTTCTTTTTACATCTGCCTGGAAGTGATAAGTGGTGGCCTCTAGTGTTGAGCGAGCACTAAAATGCTTGGGTGCTCGAAGCTCGGGCCGAGCTCACTGTGATACTTGGGTGCTCGACCCGAGCAACGAGCCCAATGTTAGTCTATGGGAGACCCGAACATTTTTGCGGCGGCTCCCCCGGCAGTCAGTAGAAAGCCTAAAAAGTGCCCAAAACGATAGTGACAGTGCTCAAATGACATGGAGACAGCATGGGGATCGCCCCTGGAAGCATTTCTGACCCCCAGGTCACTGCTGTCAACAACGTGGTCAGAGGTATTAAGCCACTTTTACAGGCTCACAATAAAATGTTCAAAAATGAAAGTGAAAGTGCTTTCCTGTGAAATATGTTAACCCCTTAACGACCATGGGTCTTTCTGTTTTTGTGTTTTCCTTTTTTGCTCCCCTTCTTCCCAGAGCCTAAACTTTTTAAATTTTCGTTCAATATGGCCATGTGAGGGCTTATTTTTTGCGGGACGAGTTGTACTTTTAAACACCATCACTGGTTTTACCATATCGTGGGCTGGAAGATGGGAAAAGAATTCCAAGTGCAGTGAAACTGCAAAAAAAAATGCAATTCCACAGTTGTTTTTTGGGTCCTTTTTTTACCACGTTCACAGATTGCTAAAACTGACCTGCCATCATTATTTTCCAGGTCGTTACGAGTTCATAGACACCAAACATGTATAGGTTCTTTTTTATTTAAGTGGTGAAAAAAAAATCCAAAGCTTGCTAAAAAAACAAAAAAAAATGACGCCATTTTCCGAGACCCTTAGCTTCTCCATTTTTCGGGATCTGGGGCCAGGTGAGGGCTTATTTTTTGCGTGCCGGGCTGACGTTTTTATTGATACCATTTTGGGGTAGATCCGATGTTTTGATCGCCCGTTATTGCATTTTATTGCAAAGTTGTAGCGACCCAAAAAACGTAATTCTGTCGTTTAAAATTTTTTTCTCGTTACGCCGTTTACTGATTGTATTAATTCTTCTTTTATATTGATAGATCGGGCGATTCTGAACGCGGCGATGCCAAATATGTGTATGTGTTTTTTTTTTTATATATATATATTTTATTTTGAATGGGGCGAAAGGGGGTGACTTAAACTTTTATATATTTTTTATTTTTTTTATTTTTTTAAAAACTTTTTTTTTACACTTTCTGCTTGCTTCTATAGTCTCCAGAGGAGACTAGAAGCAGCAGTTGTCTGATTGCTTCTACTGCATACAAGCGATGAGCAAGTAGCATTTTTTATGCGTTTTTGCACTTTTGTATTGCTTTCAACCGTGACAAATGCATTCACCGGGAAATGTCATTTTAACATTTTACAACCTTATCTGGCCATGTGCTGTGTGACACATGCATACAGTGCTAAAAAGACATGGGAACAGCATGGGGAAGACCCCTGGAAGCATCTCTGACACCCAGGTCACTGCCTAAAAGTGTGCCCATCAGAAGTGATCCTTGCGCATCAGAAGATGCAGACTTGCAACTATCCCCGTGCAAGTCCTTGTCCCAGGGCAGTGTTCAATTGTACCTCCCCCATAACTTGCAATGCAAGCGCAAGTATGCAGCCTGCCACCCACCCACCCCCAGGCTGCAATACCATACTGCTAGCTTGCTTGCACTTGAAATTGGGCCTTTTAGGCATGTGGAGGTGGAATCTGGCCACCACGTCATGGCTGCATCGGTAGCCTGGTATTCATACCTAGTCCCCAGCCGCCAGGCGGACAGGTGTCCACGCTTGGTCCCCAGCCGCCAGGGGGCGGCCGGGTGTCCATACTCAGTCCCCAGCCGCCCCGCGGCCGGGTGCCCACACACAGTCCCCAGCCGCGTGGGGGTGGCCGGGTGTCCATAAACGGTCCCCAGCCGCCCCTATTTGTCCCGGTGCACCTTATACACAAGCGCGCATACCAAAACATTACCTGTGCCCTCCCCAGTGCATTTAGTGGGAAGGACAGCCTAACCACAAACACGTGGACAAGTGAATGTGGCCAGGAATGGTCCATCTCACTGACGCCTTCACTCTGGGTTAATATTGTGGAAGCCGGGACACAGTTGGACACTGGGATGCAACACGTCCTCCAGACAGAGGATTGCGGGTCCTGGGTCAATCAGGCTTCAACACAAAGTTCAGAAGGTAGACAGCAGCAGTGGTCGGCCTCCTACACAATGAGTAAATTATTCATGATCATGAGGCCATCCACCTCCATAGCTTTCTGTTCCTTGGAATGCAAGCGCATGTATGTAGTAGCAGCTAGGCCTGAGGTGGTCAGCGTTTTGGCGCATATTCTACCTCCTTCGAGGATTGCTGGATGTTTTCCTGCTACTATCCCAGTTCTATGACTCCTGTTATAACAAAGCTTCAGGTGATGAATGATGGATGAGGTGGTGGCAAAGGAGAAAGAGCAGGAGGAACAGGGACCATTCACATCAATATCAGGCCAGCCAACCACAGATGTCTTGTAGGATATGTTTCTGTACCAAAAGGAGCGGTTCAGCTACACAGTTATAAGGCATACAGCGAATGCAATGCCTACCAAAAATTTCGAGCCACTCCAATGCCCCTTGGAAGTGACATGGAGGTCAGAGGGCCTTAACTAAACCGTTTTTTCCATTTATAGCAACTGGGTCTCCTGTACACTGTTGGCCTAAGCAGGGAATGGAAGGCTTTCCAAAAATTAATAGGCACTGCAATGCCTCTTGAAACAGACGTGGATTACAGCGTATTAAAAACCTTCTACCCATTATTGGGGAGTGGATCTCCCTTAGTGTTCGCCTATGCATTGAAAAGCAAAAGCTGACAAAAATTAGGAGGAAATGCAATGCCCGTTGCAAGAGTCGTGGAGGTTAGAGGTAATTAAAAACAACATGTCAATGCCCCTTGGAAGAGGTGTGGAGTTCAGAGTGGTTTAACAAGACGGTTTTAATGCCCCTTAGAAGAGACGTGGAGTTCAGAGTGGTTTAACAAGACAGTTTTAATGCCCCTTGGAAGAGATGTGGAGGTCACAGTAGCTTAACAAGATGGTTTTAATGCCCCTTGGAAGAGACATGGAGTTCAGAGTGGTTTAACAAGACAGTTTTAATGCCCCTTGGAAGAGTGGTGGAGGTTACAGTGGAATAAAAAGACAATATCAATGCCCCGTGGAAGAGACGTGGAGGTCACAGTAGCTTAACAAGACGGTTTTAATGCCCCTTGGAAGAGTGGTGGAGGTCGCAGTGGAATAAAAAGACAATATCAATGCCCCTTGGAAGAGTGGTGGAGGTTACAGTGAAATAAAAAGACAATATCAACGCCCTGTGGAAGAGACGTGGAGGTCACAGTAGCTTAACAAGACGCTTTTAATGCCCCTTGGAAGAGTGGTGGAGGTCGCAGTGGAATAAAAAGACAATATTAACGACCCTTGGAAGAGACGTGGAGGTCACAGTAGCTTAACAAGATGATTTTAATGCCCCTTACAAGAGCCATGCAGTACAGCATATTAAAAACATTATTCCCATTATTGGAGAGTGGGTCTCCCATAGTCTTTGCCTATGCCTTCCAAGCAAAAGCTGCCAAAAATTAGGAAGGGGGAACTTGCAATGTCCCTTACAAGAGCCATGCAGTACAGCATATTAAAAACATTATTCCCATTATTGGGGAGTGGGTCTCCCATAGTCTTTGCCTATGCCTTCCAAGCAAAAGCTGCCAAAAATTAGGACAGAGGAACTTGCAATGCTGGCAACATGGACCACGGTCACCCTGGTGGTATAGTGGTCGTGGAGGCTGAGGATAAGGAGAAGAGCAAAAAACAGCCGAAATGAGGAAGCGTATACCCATGTGTGGGTGTGAAGCGATGCATGGGAATACACCTCCCGAAATAACACAGTGGATTTGACTTTATGTTACTCTGCTGTCATTTGGTGGTGATGAGAAGTCTGGCCCAATCCAGCCCTTGTTCATTTTGATAAGGGTCAGCTTGTCAGCATTGTCAGTTGACAGGCGAGTGCGCTTATAAGTTATCATTCCTCCAGCAGCACTAAAAACACGCTCCGATAACATGCTAGCGGCAGGGCAGGCCAGGACCTCCAAGGCATACAAAGTGAGTTCATTCCAAGTGTCCAGCTTGGATACCCAATAATTAAAAGGCACAGAGGAATCACGGAGGACGCTGGTACTCCCTCACCATCTTTTGAAACTTTCCACTCCTTGTGAGAGTACCCTGCGCCTCAGGGCCTTTAAGCTGGGCAGGTCTCAGAAAACTGTCCTAGAACATTGACAGTGTTCCCCTGCCTCTGCTGGATTGGAGTTTCGTCTATCTCGCCTGTATGCCTTAGTTGGGCAGCGAACTGTGACCTCTGCCGCTACCGTGTTCAGATGGGAATTTTTTTAATAGTTCTGCAGCAAGGGCCTTCTGGTACTGCCCCATTTTTGTAGACCTCTCCAACTCAGGAATAAGAGAGTGAAAGTTCTCCTTGTAGAGGGGGTCTAAAAGTGTCATCAACCAGTAATGACTGTCACCCAACATTTTGACAATGCGAAGGTCACGGTTAAGGCAGCGTAACATAAAGTCAGCCATGGGTGCCCGACTGGTAACGGGCAAGACTTCCGTGTCCTCACCAAGATGACGACTGATAGTGTTGAGCGATCACTAAAATGCTCGGGTGCTCGAAGCTCGGGCCGAGCTTACCGTGATACTCGGGTGCTCGACCCGAGCAACGAGCCCAATGTTAGTCTATGAGAGACCCGAGCATTTTTGCGGCAGCACCCCCGGCAGTCTGTAGAAAGCCTAAAAAGTGCCCAAAACGATAGTGACAGTGCTCAAAAGACATGGGGGCAGCATGGGGATCGCCCCTGGAAGCATTTCTGACCCCCAGGTCACTGCTGTCAACAACGTGGTCAGAGGTATTAAGCCACTTTTGCGGGCTCACAATAAAACGTTCAAGAACGAAACTGAAACGGTTTTCCTGTGAAATATGTTAAGGAATTTCCTTTCCAGGGTAAAAACTTGTGTATAAGGTAAAATAAATAACCAAAAACAAAAATACTCCTCCACACCTTGGGCTATGTTCACAAGTAGCATTTTTCATGCGTTTTTGCACTTTTGTATTGCTTTCAACCGTGACAAATGCGTTCACCGGGAAATGTCATTTTAACATTTTACAACCTTATCTGGCCATGTGCTGTGTGACACATGCATACAGTGCTGAAAAGACAAGGGATCAGCATGGGGAAGACCCCTAGAAGCATCTCTGACCCCCAGGTCACTGTCTAAAAGTGTGCCCATCAGAAGTGATCCTTGCCACATCAGAAGATGCAGACTTGCAACTATCCCCGTGCAAGTCCTTGTCCCAGGGCAGTGTTCCATTGTAGCTCCCCCATTCCTTGCAATGCAAGCGAAAATATGCAGCCAACCACCCACCCACCCACAGGCTGCAATACCATACTGCTAGCTTTCACTTGAAATGGGGCCTTTTAGTTTGGAGGAGGCCGAAGCTGGCCACTACCTCATGGCCACTTCGGCAGCGAGGTATCCATACTCTGTCCCCAGCCGCCCGACGGCCGGGTGTCCACGCTCGGTCCCCAGCCGCCAGGTGGCGGCCAGGTGTCCATACTCGGTCCCCAGCTGCCCTGATTTCACCTGTCACCTTCCCCCACACTTTTCTTAGCCGGGCCTGCTTTAGGGCAGCATTGGACGAGCCCACCAGAGAACCAGACTCCTCCGGTGGGCCCTGGCTTCTCCATCAGGGGAGTTGAGAGTGCCTAGGTGAGGAGCATGATGATGATGATAGAAGTTAGCATCTGCTTTGTTTTCTTGGAATGCAAGCGCATGTATGTAGTAGCGGCTAGGCCTGAGGTGGTCCGCGTTTTGGCGCATATCCTACCTCCTCCGAGGATTGCTGGATGTTTTCCTGCTACTATCCCAGTTCTATGACTCCCGTTAAAACAAAGTTCAGGTGATAAATGATGGATGAGGTGGTGGCAAAGGAGAAAGAGCAGGAGGAACAGGGACCATTCACATCAATATCAGGCCAGTCAACCAGATATGTCTTGCAGGATATGTTTCTGTAACAAAAGGAGCGGTTCGGCTACAGTTATAGGGCATACAGTGAGTGCAATGCCTACCAAAAATTTCGAGCCACTCCAATGCCCCTTGGAAATGACATGGAGGTCAGAGGGCGTTAACTAAACCTTTTTTTTGATTTATAGCAACTGGGTCTCCCGTGCACTGTTGGCCTAAGCAGTGAATGGAAGGCTTTCCAAAAATTATGAGGAACTGCAATGCCCCTTACAAGAGCCATGTGTTGCACCCCAGGGGTCTGGTCACCACAGTAATAGAGATATTACGTCGGAGAGCAAGTGGGAGTTTTCCTGGTCAGGATCCCTTAAACATGCAACATCCTCCTGCCCCAGTCCTGGGAGGGGAGAATTCTGCCCTTATAAACTGGATCTGGGGCGGGGTTGAGTGAGTCAGAGAACAGTCAGAGTCAGAGTGAGAGCAAGGGAAAGTAACAGCAAGGAGCTCTGTAGGAGCTAGGAGCTAAAGACCAGGGGCTGGAAGCTGAGCAGAGCTCGCCCTGGCAGAAGACAATAGGAACCGGACACAGGAGTCCGAAGCTGTGAGGACTTATATATCCAGCAGCAGAAACCTGCCGGCAGGGGATTTCAGGTCCTCTGGCCATAGAAGCCCGGAGGCTCAGTCACAAGCAAGGGACCAGCACCGCCGTCGTGGAGCGGAGGCTAACAGAAGGCCCCAAGTCACCAGCTATACGGGTGAGCACTACGCGGTACACTCAGGGACGTGGGCTACTTCTACCCGCTTACAGCAAGGTAGCCAGGAAGAGTGCAGACAGACGGGGAGGCCTACAACTCCACCTGGCCAGGGGAACTCCTGCTTGCTCACAGACTGACCAGGCCTCTTATGCTAGCCAGTACTCCCGGGAGGGTCTACCTTATAATCATCAGTAAAGACCCTGAACTGCACTGCAAAGACTCTGAGTCGTTCCTGCTGCGCTCGTGCACCATCACCCCCATCATCCACACTCACTGCCCTGAGGCTATACTCCTCCCGAGGGGAGTTATCCCATTCTATGCTGCGCACACAACACCAGCCTCAGCGGTCTGCCTCGCAGCGGTGGTACTCCCTGACCGCAATCCACGGGTGGCGCAGTCGGACAATTAACCTCAAAACCTAAGAAAGACTGCCACTGGTTTGACCAGCCTGAGCCACGGGACCGGGTCACCGCCACGGAGACTACAGACCCCAGAGACCCGGCACCGGGTATCCCACACACGTGTACACACGGCCCAGGGGGCACGTCACATGCAGTACAGCATATTACAAACAGAAGTCCCATTATTGGGGAGTGGGTGTCCCATAGTATTTGCTTATGCCTTGCAAGCAAAAGCTGCCAAAAATTAGGACGGAGCAACTTGGAATGCCCCTTACAAGAGCCATGCAGTACAGCATATTACAAACATAAGTCCCATTATTGGGGAGTGGGTCTCCCATAGTATTTGCTTATGCTTTCCCAGCAAAAGCTGCGAAAAATTAGGACGGAGCAACTTGCAATGCCCCTTACAAGAGCCATGCAGTACAGCATATTAGAAACATAAGTCCCATTATTGGGGAGTGGGTGTCCCATGGTATTTGCTTATGCTTTCCCAGCAAAAGCTGCCAAAAATTAGGACGGAGGAACTTGCAATGCTGGCACCCTGGTGGTATAGTGGTGGTGGAGGCTGAGGATAAGGAGAAGAAGAGTAAACAGCTGAAACGAGGAAGCGTATACCCATGTGTGGGTGTGAAGCGGTGCATGTGAATACACCTCCCGAAATAACACAGTGGATTTGACTTTATGTTACTCTGCTGTCATTTGGTGGTGATGAGAAGTCTGGCCCAATCCAGCCCTTCTTCATTTTGATAAGGGTCAGCTTGTCAGCATTGTCAGTTGACAGGCGGGTGCGCTTATCAGTTATAATTCCCCCAGCGGCACTAAAAACACGCTCTGATAAGACGCTAGCGGCAGGGCAGGCCAGGACCTCCAAGGCGTACAGAGCGAGTTCATTCCAAGTGTCCAGCTTGGATACCCAATAATTGAAAGGCACAGAGGAATCACGGAGGACGCTGGTACGATCGGCAAGGTACTCCCTCACCATCTTTTGAAACTTTCCACTCCTTGTGAGAGTACCCCGCGCCTCAGGGTCTGTAAGCTGGGCGGGTGTCAGAAAACTGTCCCAGAACATTGACAGTGTTCCCCTGCCTCTGCTGGATTGGAGTTGCATCTCTCTCGCCTGTACGCCTTGGTTGGGCAACGAACTGTGACCTCTGCCGCTAGCGTGTTCAGATGGGAATTTTTTTAAGAGTTCTGCAGCAAGGGCCTTCTGGTATTGCCCCATTTTTGTAGACCTCTCTACCTCAGGAATAAGAGAGTGAAAGTTCTCCTTGTAGCGGGGGTCTACAAGTGTCACCAAACAGTAATGACTGTCACCCAACATTTTGACAACGCTAGGGTCACGGTTAAGGCAGCGTAACATAAAGTCAGCCATGCGTGCCAGACTGGTAACGGGCAAGATTTCCGTGTCCTCACCAAGATGACGACTGACCATGCTCTCCTCCTCCTCCTCTTCCTCCTCCCCCCTGTCCTCAGGCCACCCACGCTGAACCGACGGTATGACACTTGTACAGGTACTACCATCTACAACGCATGATAGCAGCTCCTGTTCTTCCTCCTCCTCCTCCTCCTCTCCCTCATTGTCCCCCAATGCACATTGGGATGAGATGAGGCTGGGCTGTGTGTAATCGCCCGCTACGGCTTCTTGATCCATCTCATCATACTCTGGCTGCAATGCCTCCTCTTTAATTCTCTGCAGAGAGCGTTGCAAAAGACAGACAAGTGGGATGCTGACACTAATGATGGCGTCATCGCCACTCACCATCTTGGTGGCCTCCTCAAAGTTTGTCAGGATGGTACATATGTCAGACATCCAGGTCCACTCCTGAGGTCTTATGTGTGGAGTCTGACCTGAATATCGACGGCCTTGTTGCAGCTGGTACTCCACAACTGCTCTCTTCTGCTCACAAATCCTTTGCAACATGTGGAGGGTAGGGTTCCAACGTGTGGGGACATCACACACCAGTCGGTGTGCCGGAAGCTGCAAACGCTGCTGCAACACAGCAAGGGCGGCGGAAGCTGTAGCCGACTTGCGAAAATGAGCTGACAGGCGGCGTACTTTCACGAGCAGATCTGGCAACTCGGGGTACGATTTAAGAAACCGCTGAACCACGAGGTTAAGCACATGAGCCAGGCATGGTACGTGTGTGATCTCACCTCGCCTCAGAGCCGCCACCAGGTTACGGCCATTGTCACACACGACCATGCCGGGATGTAGGTTCAGCGGTCTCAGCCACAGATCTGCCTGCTCTTTCACAGCTGTCCACAACTCACAAGCAATGTGAGGTTTATCACCTAAGCTTATGAGTTTCAGCACAGCCTGTTGCCGCTTGGCGGAGGCAGTACTGTAATGCTTCCAGCTTGTAACTGATGTGGTGATATCTGAGATGGAGGCTGAACATGAGGAAGAGGAGGAGGAGGAGGATGCGCAGGAGCTGTACACTGTGGGGGCAACTCTGACTGACATAGGGCCCGCAATCCTCGGTGTGGGGAGGATGTGTTCCGTCCCAAGGTCCGACTGGGTCCCGGCTTCCACTATGTTTACCCAGTGTGCCGTCAGAGAGATGTACCGTCCCTGGCCACAAGCACTTGTCCACGTGTCCGTTGTCAGGTGGACTCTCCCAGTAACTGCGTTGTTGAGGGCACGGCAGATGCTTTGGGACACGTGCTTGTGTAGTGCGGGGATGGCACACCGGGCAAAATAGTGTCGGCTTGGGACCGAGTACCGAGGGACGGCCACCGCCATAAGATTGCGGAAGGATTCCATCTCCACCAGCCTAAAAGGCAGCATTTCCAATGCAAGCAGTCGTGAAATGTGCGAATTTAGGACTGTGGCCTGTGGGGCGTTAGCTGCGAATTTCTTCTTTCGTTCAAAGGTCTGGGATATGGACAACTGAACGCTGCGGTGGGACGTGGACGTGGACGTTGATGCTGTTTCTTGAGAAACTGCCATAACAAGTGAAGACTGAGAGGAGGGGGCATCTTTACATGCAGTATGGACAGGGGATTGCCTTGCACACACAACAGGGGGTTCTATTGCACGTACAACAGTGGAAGAAGCAGTGGTGACACCCGCTGACACTGGTCGTGGACCCTGGGTTTCGCCCCACAAAGTTGGGTGCTTTGCTGCCATGTGCCTGATCATGCTGGTGGTGGTCAAGCTGGTAGTTTTGTCACCCCTGCTGATGCTGGCATGGCAGGTGGAACATATGGCCTTTTTGGGGTTATCAGCAGAGTCTTTAAAAAAATTCCAGACTCTGGAAGACCTACCGCTTGTACTGGCAACGTCCCTCGTGTTGGTGTTACGGGGAACGGTTGCCTGCCTTCTGTCTGCGGCCACCACACTGCTTCTTCCTGCCTGTTGGGGTACTCTGCCTCCCTCCCCCTGTGTGCTGCTGGCCTTACTCTGCATGTCCTCCTTCCACGTTGGGTCAGATACTAGATCATCCACCACCTCCTCCTCTTCCACTTGCGCACCACGATCCTCCTCCTCACTTCCTGGCAATTGTGTCTCGTCATCGTCCACCTCTTGTGACAGATTGCCAACGTCGACTTCCTGTGGCCGTGGCTGTTCAAATATTTGGGCATCGCAACATGGGATCTCCTCTTCCACCACTTCAAGCGTATCAGGCGAGGGGCCCAAATATGGAAATGGACCAGTGAACAGCTCTTCAGAGTGTCCAAGTGTGGGATCACTTGCTGTCTGACGACACTCGGCATGGTGGGAGGAAGGAGCATCAGGGTGAGGAGGAGTATGTGGTCGAGACTCACGGCTACTAAGAGTTGACCGTGTGGAAGACAGACCGGAGGCGGTGGTGCCCAGGTAACTGGAAGTATTGTCTGCTATCCAATTAATAACCTGTTCACACTGATCAGTTCTCAATACTGGTGTTGTTCTGTGCTTCCCTAGTAATTCGGTCAAGAAGTGGGAGCGAGAAGATGTGGCTGTTGGTTGTGGCACATTTTCACCTTGGCCACGGCCCCGTCCTCTGCACGAACCATCACCAGAACGTCCACTTCCACGTCCCTTGCCACGCGCCTTGCCCATTGTAAATGAAGTAAAATAGCTTACACTTGCACTATCAATGGAAAAAGGGTAATAAAGAGTAGATTAGAACCGTGGAAGAGGAAAACGACAGTTATTGTTTACTGGGGTATACCACACTTTTTTAAATAGAGATATTTGTGGCTGAACAGTGAGCGACACACTCAAACTGCTTTTTTTTTAGATACCAAAGGCCCAAAACTGGATAGTACAGGGATTTGACCCGTGGAACTGCGAAACCACACTGGGATGTCGGGCCTACACAAGACTATTTTCAACAGATATATTTTTGTGTCACAACAGTCAGGAGACACTACTGTTTTTCTTTACGGAAAAAACTACCAAAACCTGAATAATAGAGATTTTTTACCGTGGAACAGCAAAACCACAGTTATAATTTACTGGTGTATACCAGGCTTTTTAAAATATATATATATTTGCGGCTGAACAGTGAGCGACACACTCAAACTGTTTTTTTTAGATACAAATGGCCCAAAAGTGGATAATACAGAGGTTTGTACCGTGGAACTGCAAAACCACACTTCTGTCTCTCTGGCCTACACCAGACTATTTTCAACAGTTATATTTGTATCTGAAAAATCAGGGAGACACTATTATTATTTTTATACAGCAAAAAATGCCAAAAACAGGATAATAGAGATGTTTTACCGTGGAACATCAAAACCACAGTAATAATTTACTGGTGTATACCAGGCTTTTTAAAATATATATATATTTGCGGCTGAACAGTGAGCGACACACTCAAACTGTTTTTTTTAGATACAAAGGTTAATAAGATGGGTATTTGTACATTGTGAAGGAGGAAAAAAAAAAGAGGATTTAGATAAAAAAAAAGGATTTTTCCTGGCCCCTGGGACCTGGAGCTAAGTCCAGCAATTTCAGCAACAGGAGCAGCACACAGGACTGTAATGCAGCGTTTGCTGGTATAACCATTGCGTCTCCTATACAGCCTGCCTGCCTGCCTGCCTGATATACCTGGGATGGATATTAGTCCTGAGAAGGACTGTTTGTTTGATCTGGCAGCCTTTACAGACCCTACACTAACTATTTTGCAGGATATATCTCTCCCTAAATCAGCAGCGCTGTCCCTACACTGTCTGATCCGGAGCGACTGTGTCCAAGATGGCGGCGCCCGGTTTTAAATGCTCGAGGTGACGCTGTGCGGCCAGCCACTCACTGTAATGCCCACAAACAACATGGCTGCGGCATTACAGTGACTGGCTGGCAATCCCTGCATGTTCATTGGCTCTGTAAAGAGCGCCAAACATGCAGGGCGGAGACCCGAGCTCCCGCCCGAGTAACCCGGAAATGCTTGGTGCTCGCCGAACATCCCGAGTAGCGTGATGCTCGGGCGAGTACCGAGCAGTGTCGAGCATTTTCGCTCAACACTAGTGGCCTCCTCATAATATAGGATGGGTGTTACTGAATAATGGGTACACACCAGTAAATTGCGCTAAACTAAAGAAGGCGGCTTCTGGACAATACAATAAAATGTAATGCAACAAAAGATGTAAAAAAATGGTGCACAATTGATTGATTTGTGTGTTATTTACGACGGTCTCATATCATATCATGCTATAATTATACAAAGAGAAAATCTTAATCACCTAACTAGTAGCAGTCAGAATAATGAAATCAGCTAAGTGCAGCAATGATTGGAGTGCTTCATTAAAAGCAGAAATTTAAGGTCAAGATAAGAAACTTACCTATGCCTAGGGGCAAACAGCTGCTAAACTGAACCTATCAAGTTAGGTTAGTGGTTATGTAAGAGGTATTAACTAAACTGTCACGATCCTACACCAGAAGACACCAATCGCATTATGTGAATAGTGTTGTGCATCTTATATATATATTGTGTCATGTCATATGTTACGGTGTGATGTATTATGACATAGAGTGTGATAAGTGTTGAAGTGTAATACGCATAATGTATAGTAATGCAGGATGTGATAGAGAAAGGTATAATATAAGTAATGTAGTGCAGGGGCGGACACAGACTGTAGTGGGCCCCTGTGCAAGAAATTTTTGGGGGCCCCCCCCTGCCCTTCATAAGGCAACAAAGTTATGTAAACATAACCCCCCCATGTGCAGCCCTCATCCCCCCCATATGCAGCTCTCATCCCATGTGCAGCTCACCCCCCCGTGCATCTCTCATCCCCCCCGTGCATCTCTCATCCCCCCCGTGCATCTCTCATCCCCCCCCGTGCATCTCTCATCCCCCCCATGTGCATCTCTCATCCCTCCCCCTGCATCTCTTGCCCCCCCGTGCATCTCTCATCCCCCCGTGCATCTCTCATTCCCCCCCCCGTGCATCTCTCATCCCTCCCATGTGCATCTCTCATTCCCCCCCCGTGCATCTCTCATCCCTCCCATGTGCATCTCTCATCCCCCCCCCGTGCATCTCTCATTCCCCCCCCGTGCATCTCTCATCCCTCCCATGTGCATCTCTCACCCCCCCGTGCATCTCTCACCCCCCCGTGCATCTCTCATCCCCCCATGTGCATCTCTCATCCCTCCCATGTGCATCTCACATCCCTCCCATGTGCATCTCACATCCCTCCCATGTGCATCTCTCACCCCCCCGTGCATCTCTCATCCCCCCCATGTGCATCTCTCATCCCCCCCATGTGCATCTCTCATCCCCCCCATGTGCATCTCTCATCCCCCCCATGTGCATCTCTCATCCCCCCCATGTGCATCTCTCACCCCCCCATGTGCATCTCTCATCCCCCCCATGTGCATCTCTCATCCCCCCCCATGTGCATCTCTGATTCCCCCACTCCTGATTAATTAATTGTATTTAAAAAAAATAAAACTTGTTATACTTACCCCCATGCGATCCCTGCAGAATCCTGGCGCTCGTCCACGTCGCTGCCACCAGGTTCTCCTGACGTTCGGCCATGTGACGGCGCCACATACATAGCCATCAGCTTTTGTTTTGGCCAAAAGATTTTTAAAGCCGCCACCACGATAAGGTAGACTCTTCTGGCCGGGCCCTACTCTAAGCTATTAAAATTTTCTTAAAATATCCAATACTCTTTTTAGATATATTTTTATTTAGTTTTCTTTAAGGGAATGTGTCATATACATTTTTTTTTTAAATGACCAATAATACCACATACAGGGAATACCGCCACACCATGACCAGACCACATATTACCACAACATAGTGGCCGAATAATACCACACAGAAGGGAGAAAAACTGCCACACCATGACCAGACCACATATTACCACCACATTACTAATATTACCACCACATTACTAATATTACCATAAGTGTCATTATACACGGGAGCTCTATACATGGTATGTATAATGTAAGTGTCCAGGTAATCTAGTGATCACCAGTGACATTATACACAGGAGCTCTGTATATAGTGTACAGGTAATACAGTGATCACCAGTGACATTATACACAGGAGCTCTGTATATAGTGTCAGTGTACAGGTAATACAGTGATCACCAGTGACATTATACATAGGAGCTCTGTATATAGTGTACAGGTAATACAGTGATCACCAGTGACATTATACACAGGAGCCCGGTACATAGTATATAGTGTAAGTGTACATGTAATACACTGACTCACTGGTGACGTCTCTAGGTGAAGTCCTTCAGCTACGCTTTTCTCCTTCATTCAGCACAGACCGCCATCACGTCTTCCAGCCAGGACTTGTCTCTGCATAAAATAACACAGTTATCTAGAGCACATTCCCCAACTTCTACATTACGCAGCTGAATACAGACGTGCATCCACCATCAATATATGGTTAGTTATTATGCCACCTACCATTCCAAATATAAATTGTAATCCACCACGGTGCCCCCATTAACTGTAAATAGGCACTTAATATATAATTTAATTAGAACCTCTACTCTTTCCGCCAATTTGTTACCAGTTACACTCCTGCATCCGCAACGCCCCCTACTCTATGCTTCCTGCTCCCCGCATTCATTATTTACATGCACCCCCTGCCCCAATTCATTATATCATGTCCGTGCTCTCCCCACCCCATCATCATTTACTCTCCCCCACCCCACATTCATTATGTGCAGCTCATTATCCCCCTACTCCCAATTCCCCCATGTGCAGCTCATTTTCTCCCAATTCCCCCATGTGCAGCTCTCATCCCCCCCATGTGCAGCTTTCAAACCCCCCCATGTGCAGCTCTCAAACCCCCCCATGTGCACATCTCTCACCACCCCCCCATGTGCACATCTCTCACCCCCCCATGTGCACATCTCTCATCCCCCTCCCCCACATGTGCCCCTCTCTCATCCCCCCCATGTGCATCTCTCATCCCCCCACATGTGCGGCTCTCACCACCTACCCATGTGCACCTCTCTCACCCCCCCATGTGCACCTCTCTCATCCCCCTCCCCCACATGTGCACTTCTCTCATCCCCCTCCCCCACATGTGCACCTCTCTCATCCCCCCCACATGTGCATCTCTCATCTCCCCCCCCCACATGTGCCTCTCTCATCCCCCCCCACATGTGCCTCTCTCATCCCCCCCCCACATGTGCATCTCTCATCCCGCCCCACATGTGCATCTCTCATCCCCCCCCCCATGTGCATCTCCCATTCCCCCCACTCCTAGTTAATTGTATTTAAAAAAAAATAAAACTTGTTATACTTACCCCCATGCGATCCCTGCAGAATCCTGGCACTCGTCCAAATCGCTGACACCAGGTTCTCCTGACTTCCGGCCATGTGACGGCGCCGTCACATGACCGGAAGTCAGGGGAATCATGAAGGCGCTGCCACGGCAGCGCAGCGCAGCGCTGAGATGTCCCGGACCCGGCGCTTAGCATGGGGCCGGAGGCCCCATCAGGCGAGAGATGCACAAGAGGGGGGCCCCCAACGGGGCTCCGAGGGGGCCCCTACCGGCCGGGCCCCACACTGGAGTCAGGGCAGACATGCCCTGATGGCGGCCGTGCTGGAGGCTGGAGGGGCCCCCTCTCCCTCGGGGCCCCCGTTCAATGAACCGGCTGCACGGGCGGTAGTTCCGCCCCTGATGTAGTGCATAGTGTATGGAAGTTCTGCACAGCAACAGACAGCAAGGTCAAAAGTAGTTAAGTGTTGGGACTAGCCCACAGAGGAAGGGCTTATTGATAAGGATAGGGCTGTGCTTCCTGGATACAGTTAGATAGAGTTTGGAGAGTAAAAAGTGGGCAGTACTGCTAAGAGGTAATTCACAGCTAGAAGACACTGGAGCGAGGAATAGCAAGATCCTAAAGAGAGTTACTGACGAGACCGAGAGACCTTCCAGAAGGTGTTATCGGATATGATGCCGAGTCACGAGAAACCCGGGAGCTTGGTAGTGACGAAGCTAACGGACCTAAAGAGGACTGAGAGCATGGGACTGATGGGAGTCCCGAGCGGTAGATCCAGGGTGTCCTTAGTGATAGGACGCGGAATCGCTGAGCGAGTAGAGAGAAACTCGTTGATCAGGACTGTAGCCTAGAAGTTGGGTTGTGGCAATGTATAGACGAAACAAATAAGCTGCAGTGCCCTGGAGTAGCCTACAGAGGAAGGATACAGTGGGAATGAAAAGGCTTCTTACTGTAAAGGAAATGTGCTTAAGACTGTTTACCCGCTATTAGTGTTGAGCGAATTTGTTCGGAATTTCAACGGGTTCGTGTTTGGGGTAGCGGCTTGTTCGCGCCAAAAAATGGCTCCGCCCATGAACATCCCTGATTTGCCATGCTGTCACGCAGATAACATCTGCGGCAGCCAACACCATCAGCTAAAAGCTGCCTGCATGTTGTATTGCCCACACAACACTAACATCAACATCCTACCTGGACCCACTTTTTAATGTAGCGCGCTGGGGCAAAATGCCTTACCCACGGCTACCATCCCGCACCTTGTTACATTTAACGTAGTCTGCAGGATCGAGTCTTACATCTGTGAGGACTGTGCAGAATATTCGGGAGATGGGCAAGATGACGACAGCAGAATAGTCTAAGATGGCGTACAAGATGGAGGTGAGTGGCTCGCAAACGGCAAAATGGACCTACCCATCATGAGCGAGCCAGAGGCAAAACGTCGCAAAGGGGAGTCCCATCCTTCATCTGGAATGCCTATTGAGGAAAATACTGCAACCAAAAGCGTCTAACGCAGGGAGTGACCATCGTCACAGAGTGAAGTGGAAAGAGAAGATCCGCCCAAGAAGGTGTGACCCAAGGAAACAGACATGGTCATTTAAAAAACTGGATGGTGAATCACAGCAGAATCCACCCAATGAAAGGCAGGTCCATGACAGGCCTCAGGAGCCAGAAGAGACAACGCCATTTGAGAGTTGCAAGCCATCGCGAGAACAGCAGCGTGGAGTAATGATGGAGTGCCAGATTTTATTGGCACAGAGCAAGTTGTCCAAGGAGAAGGCTGACTGAGGATGCGAGCTGATGGAGATAGCAGACAAGAAAATGAGACCAGGCGGTCTGCTAGAGAGGGTCGTGGCCGAGCAGGAGCCGGAGCCATGGACACCGGCTTGATTTATGGCCCGCCATAGGGCCAAGTGCCTGGAGACTTTGCAGGCCAATATGCCAGAGGTAAACCATGAATCCATGGGGCACACCTCTTGCCAGTTGGGCAAAGTGGATTGCAGGTGTGGTCCATGCTAAGATGGAAAGGGAGCAGTGGATCTGGGCCTAGGTGGACAGCCCCGATGGAGGAAGAGGCCGTGGTCGGCTGCAGTAGTTTATGACCCTTGTGAGGCAGGGGCTGAAGGACAACTTCATGGAGGGAGTGATCGCTTCCCTAGCCGGTGGGATGCTGGTGCCGAGTGAGAAGGCATCACCTCAAGAGGAGCCTGAACTGTAGCGGGGACAGGAGAGTTAGATGCATGCGGCCTGATGATGAAATACGGCGGGTGGACTGGCAGAGAAGGTCATCAGGTCCCCTAGACGGAAGCCAGAAGCCAGGACAAAGAAGAAGACCAGGGTCTGAGCAAGGCCGTAAGAGGACTAGTGAGGAAAACGGAGTTGGAAGTCCAGAGGACCGTGTTGTGTTGGTTATACTTGTGTGGTAAAAGGTCCCAAATGTTTCAGCATTTTTAGGACCAATCTGTCCCGGACTCCTTGTTGTTGGCCGTGGACGGCCAAAAGTTTGTTGTGCCTGTTGCACATTTCCCTGCTGGATTGCAGAGATGCTGAAGCCGCTGGAGGGTCTTATACCCTCAGCCCAGGACTAAATTCCAGACAGTGCGGAGGAAGGAAACATGGAAGGAGCTGTATCCCCTTATTATGGAATGTGTCCCATGAAGACTTTGCCCTAAAAGGACTGTGTCCTGGTCGCGAGGACCAATGTTTGGGGGGAGGGGGAAAGGATGACCCGATGTCCCAATCAGATTGAAGCCGCGTGGATGGCTTGTGGGCCTTGGGGAACAGGGCCAATGTTGACCCAGCAGAACTGTTGCTGAGATGGAAGGAGTTGGGTCATGCCCATGGTCTGTTGCGCAGCTGTTGTTATGTTGGCCTGCGGGCAACCTAGTGGGACCGGGATCGGGGCTGACCTATGTAATAGACGCTATATACACCTGGGAGAAGAAACCATTGTTTAAGTGTTGTTGTGTGCATTGGTGCCTTAGGCTATGTGGACACCGTGCATTTTTTATGCATAGTTTATAGTTACATAGTTTATAAGGCTGAAAAAAGACAAGCGTCCATCCAGTTCAGCCTATTTCTTGTGCACTGCAGCTATTCCGCTATTCCTATACCATGCGGTATAGGCCAATTTACATCATTGAGGAAAAATTCACTTCCCGACACCAATCTGGCAGTCAGATTAAATCCCTGGATTAATTAACTAAGCATAAGATGTAATTTTATTGTTCTCAAGAAAGGCGTCCAGGCCTCTCTTGAACTCATTAAGTGAGTTGGCCATCACCACTTCCTCTCCCAGAGAGTTCCAGAGTCTCACGGCTCTGACCGTAAAGAATCCCCTTCTATGCTGGTGCAGGAACCTCCTTTCCTCCAGACGCATAGTGTGCCCCCTCGTCTTTGTCACCATCCTTGGTATAAACAGGTCATGGGAGAGATCTCTGTACTGCCCCCTGATGTATTTATACATGTTTATGAGGTCTGCCCTAAGCCTTCTCTTTTCCAATGTAAATAGGCCTAATTTTGACAACCTCTCTGGGTATTCTAGTCCCTCCATTCCCTTTATTACCTTAGTCGCCCTCCTTTGTACCCTGTCTAGCTCCAGTATGTCTTTCCTGAGCACCGGAGCCCAGAACTGTGCACAATATTCTAAGTGCGGCCTTACCAGCGCTTTATACAGAGGAAGAACAATGTTCTCATCATATGCCCCTATTCCTCTTCTGATGCATGCCATGACTCTATTTGCCTTCGCAGCTGCTGCCTGACACTGGGCACTCCAATTTAATTTGCTATTAACCAAGACGCCCAGGTCCTTCTCCATGTCAGATTTCCCCAACGGTTTCCCATTTAATATGTATGGGTGACTGCTGTTTTTCTTTCCCATGTGCATGACCTTACATTTATCGGCATTGAACCCCATTTGCCATTTTTTGGCCCAACTCCCCAATTTATCTAAATCCTCCTGTAGCTGTGCCCTATCCTCATCTGTATTAACTACTTTACAAAGTTTAGTATCATCTGCAAATATTGCTATTTTACTATGCAACCCTTCCACTAGATCATTAATAAATACATTAAATAATATAGGGCCCAAGACAGACCCTTGAGGCACCCCGCTAGTAACCCGGACACACCCTGAGCTTACTCCATTGATAACCACCCTTTGCTTTCTATCACTCAGCCAGCTATTTACCCACTTGCACACATTATCCCCCAGACCAAGCATTCTCATTTTATATACCAACCTTTTGTGTGGCACAGTATCAAACGCTTTGGAGAAGTCAAGGTATACAACATCCACTGACTCTCCCCGGTCCAGCTGTGAGCTCACCTCCTCGTAGAAGGCGATCAGGTTTGTTTGGCAGGAGCGATCCCTCATGAATCCATGTTGATATTGAGTTAGACAGTTATTATCATTAAGATATTCTACAATAGCATCTCTAAGAAATCCTTCAAACAATTTACCCACAACAGACGTTAAGCTTACTGGTCTATAGTTCCCAGGGTCACTTTTAGACCCCTTTTTGAATATTGGTACCACATTTGCTTGGCGCCAGTCTAGTGGGACAGTCCCTGTCCATAAAGAGTGCTTGAATATAAGATACAGTGGCCTGTCTATCACATTACTTAATTCTTTTAGTATCCGGGGGTGTATGTCATCTGGGCCTGGTGACTTGTCTATTTTGATAGTATTTAGGCGTTTCTGAACTTCCTCCTCGGTTAGGTGGGTGATATTTAGCGGAGGGTTTACTTTATCACTCTGCATTTCCTCCGATAAATTGTTTTCTTTTGTGAAAACAGTGGAGAAGAAGCTATTGAGTAGGTTTGCTTTACCCTCATCGCCCTCTATGATTTTACCCAGGTTATTTTTCAATGGGCCAACGCCATCAGTTTTAATCCTTTTACTGTTTATATAGTTAAAGAACAGTTTGGGATTCGTTTTACTTTCCTTGGCAATTAGTCTCTCTGTCTCCTCTTTTGCTATTCTTATTTGTTTCTTACAGATTTTGTTTTTTTCCCTATAAGATATTAGCGCTTCCTCGCTGCCTTCTTGTTTAAGTTTACCGAAAGCCCTTTTTTTGCTTTTCATTGCCCTCTTGACTTCCTTATTTAGCCACATTGGCTTCCTCCTATTCCTCGCCCTTTTATTCCCATAAGGTATGTACCTTCTACAGTGACTATGTAGGACTGTTTTGAAAATTTCCCATTTTCTATCCGTGTTCCTATTACTGAAGATACTATCCCAGTCTATAAGGTGAAGGGCATCTCTTAGCTGATCAAACTTTGCCCTCCTGAAGTTCAGTGTTTTTGTGACTCCCTTGCTGGGCACCCTACTGAAGCACATGTGGAATTGTATAATGTTGTGGTCACTATTTCCCAGGTGCCCCCCGACCTGCACCTCTGTTATTCTGTCTGGCCTGTTAGTTAATATTAAGTCTAAAAGGGCCGTCCCTCTAGTTGGTTCCTGCACAAGTTGTGACAAATAATTGTCTTTGATAATTGACAGAAACCTGTTTCCTTTCTGAGATCTACAGCTTTCGGTTTCCCAGTCTATATCGGGGTAGTTGAAGTCCCCCATAATAATCACCTCGTTATTTTTTGCTACTTCGTCTATTTGTCTAATTAATAGACTTTCCGTGGCTTCTGCTATATTTGGTGGTTTATAACAGACTCCTATGATAATTTTATTATTGTTTTTTGCCCCATGTATTTCCACCCATAAGGACTCGACCTCCTCATTTCCCTCCCATACATCCTCCCTTATTGTAGGCTTTAGACACGTCTTTACATATAGACAGACTCCACCCCCTTTCCGACTTCTTCGATCCATTCTAAACAGACTGTAACCCTGTTAGTTAACTGCCCAGTCATAGCTTTCATCTAACCATGTCTCGGTTATTCCCACTATGTCATAGTTACCTGTAGATATTTCTGCTTCCAGTTCATCCATCTTGTTTGTCAGGCTCCTGGCATTTGCTAGCACGCAGTTTACACGATTTTGTTTTGTTCCAATCTTCTCCCTGTGGATTGTATTAGAAATTTTCTTACCTCCCTTCCAAGCATCTTGTCTTGGACCTTCTTTGTCGCACTTCATATCTTTCATTAGTATGTTCTCTGGTTGCATGTTCGTGTCCGGCGTTTTTCTTCCCATCCCCTCTTCTTCTAGTTTAACGCCCTCCTGATGAGTGTTGCGAGTCTCCTGGCAAATGTGTGTTTCCCGGGTTTGTTGAGGTGTAGTCCGTCTCTGGCAAGGAGTCCGTCATAGAGGTAATTCACACCGTGGTCCAGGAATCCAAATCCTTGTTGTCTGCACCATCGTCTCAGCCAGTTGTTCACATCAAGGATCCTGTTCCATCTCCTGACGCCATGCCCGTCTACTGGAAGTATAGAAGAAAAAACTACCTGCGCATCCAGTTCTTTTACTTTCTTCCCCAATGCTTCAAAGTCCTTGCAGATTGTCGGTAGGTCCTTCTTTGCCGTGTCATTGGTGCCAACATGTATCAGAAGAAATGGGTGGACATCCTTGGAACTGATGAGCTTCAGTATCCTATCGGTAACATCCTTGATCTTCGCCCCTGGGAGGCAGCATACTTCTCTTGCGGTTATGTCCGGTCTGCAGATAGCTGCTTCTGTTGCTCTCAGTAGTGAGTCTCCCACCACCACCACTTCTTCCCTTCTTGGCTGTCCTTTTTCTTGTCGCTTCTGGGTGTTTCTGGGTGCTCTTTTCTTTTTTGCTTGCTGGTAGTTCCTCATCCTTAGGTGTGCCATCTTCGTCCTCCACAAGTCCTTGGAATCTGTTTCTCAGTTGTGTGGTTGGTGGTGTCTCCATGGTCTTCTTGCTTCTTTTGGTCACTTGCCTCCACTTGTCTGCCTCTGGAGGTTCTCTGATGCTTCCTTGACTTTCCGTGACCAGTAGTGACGCTTCTGTTCTGTCCAGGAAGTCTTCATTTTCCTTGATGAGTATGCGTTTTTTTCCGCACAGAATTGGCCCCAAAAATGCATGTTAATCCTTATACCATTGCCTATGAGAATTTTGAAGATCTGTGCACATGATCAGGAATTTTCCTGACAGGATTTTATGTGCGTTTAAATCTGCAGCATGTCAATTCTTTGTGCGTTTTTGCCTGCGTTTTTCCTGTGTAATGCATTGGCAAAAATGCATGGTAAAAACGCACAAAAAAGCATCAAAATGCACCAAAAACACGTGGAATTTCCGCAGCATTTTTCCTGCCAAGAGGTACAGAAACGCTGCAGAAATTTCTGCACAAAATGCTGATCGTGTGCACATACCTTTACAGCTTGTTGCATGGTCGAGGACGACCATGGTTAAATAGGAGAGAAATGTAAGGGATGTGGACTGAACTGTCACGTTTGTACCCCTGAAGACACCAATCGCATTTAGTGAATGGTGTTGTGAATCTATATATATATATATGTATACAAACATATATATATATATTGTCATATGATATGTTCTGGTGTGGTGTATTATGATATAGAGTGCGATAAGTGTTGAAGTGTAATATGCATAATGTATAGTAATGCAGGATGTGATAGAGAAAGGTATAATATAAATAATGTAGTGCATAGTGTGTAGTGTAAGGAAGTTCTGCCCAGCAACAGACAGCAGGGTCAGAAGTAGTTAAGTGTTGGTACTTCACCCCCAGAAGAAGGACACTCCAAACGTGCCTTGGGGTATCAGGGCGGTACATCAAAAGCCAAGGGTAAGATTTTGTACTCAATACTCATTACTTCACTCAAAAATTGATTCTTGGTTAACTCAATCTGTAGTATTCATTTGATCGGAAAACTTATTTCTCTACATACGAGTCCATGTGCTTAGTCAGGTGACACTAGTCGCATTGTTATTTGAATCTACATATATACAACTGCTTTTCTTGTGATTCTGACTTCACTTGGTTTTTATGATCAGTGTATGCAATGAGATATATACCACCATGCTTCTTGCTTGTTGTAGGGCATATTGTTATTATGGTGTTGTGATTGTATTGCATTTCTATTAATATATCCCATGTACTCAGCCTCTGCCTCCCTGTATTTGTTTTGAGCTCACACTGCTAACCTCAATTCATATATGATATGGAAAACATTTTCCTGCTTGGGCAATGCTATTGAGTATTGCTTCTGTTTTTAGTATATGTTGATTTAATAAACTTCTGATTTTTTATATAACTCTTGAAGAGATATTGACTCAATCTTTGGTTCGTGATAAGATATGCTATAGTGAGTCTTCTTCACCTTATGATGTATATGGTCCTGAGATTCTTCTCAAACTCTTAGAATATAGCAATGCAAAAACAATTCTTTTTTCTACAAAAAAGTTTTTATTGTGTAAAAGCATCAAAACATAAAAGCAACCATATAAATGTGGTATTGCTGTTATCGTACTGACCTAGAAATAAAGCTGCCTTATCACTTTTACCATACGATGAACAGCATAAAATAAAACCCCAAAAAACAATTCCTGCATTGTTGTTTTTTGTTCATTCTGCCCCCCAAAAATCATAATAGAAAGTGATCAAAAAATGTTATGTGAGTGAAAATAGTACCAATAAAAACGACAACTCGTTACGCAAAAGACAAGCTCACATATGATTCGGCAGAAATATAGAAAAATTATAGCTCTTAATATATGATAATGCAAAAACTTGTTTTTTGCAAAAAAAAGCGTTTTTTAATGTGTGATAGCAGCCAAACATAAAACGGACCAGCACGCGCTTGCGGCCAATGAAAGCAGAGGAGAGAGGGAAAGCACGCGCTGGATGCTGGGCTGTGACATGCGGTGAAACGCCGCCCAATCAATCAGACGAGTGCGTGCCAGTGGGTCACGCCTGTGTGAATCCAGAACTTGACGTAACATCAGTGGATGTCAGATGAGGCTGCAGCTGGGGTCACGTGATGCGGAGTGAGCGGTCAGCGACAGCGCCACTCACAGGCACTTATAAGAACGGAAAGTATTTACAAAAATATTTCTTTCCAATGTTTCAATTGATGGGGGCATTATTTATTGTAGTGGACAACCTCTTGAAGCCATGTGTCGTTATGATGTTGTGTCAGTCTTACTAGCCCTCGCACAATGTTATGCTGTGAATTGCAATATCATGATGACATGCAGCCTAGTTAATAAATGCCAGGAGATGGAGAAAGACATCTTCCAATTTTCCCATCCTTGCCATAAGGCCTAAATTAAGGGTGTGTGCTCAGAAAGTGTGAAAGAGGAGTGCTGTGCAAATGTGTCCACCACTGTCTTCTGTGACTGATATTGGCTGCAGGATGACATCACGTCAACAAAATCGCAGCCAATCACTGAGCTCAGCGGCTCTGAGTGGGTCATTCCATCTACATGGGCAGAGTCGCTGAGCTCAGTGATTGGCTGCGTGCTGGGCTGGAGGCCAAAATTTGATGAAGGGGAAAACCCCTTTAATAGGTACTTCCCTAGCACTCAGGACCTGTGATAGTTGAATAGGTCGCTCCCTTTCACTAGTTACACCCCTACCATCTCATAACCCATGTTTTTCTAAATCTCAATTCTGACTGTATTAAAGCCTGATTTATAAAGCAAAATTTTGGAAAAAAATAAAGTTGGCAAAATTATAGAAGAATACTATGTTATGTCAAAATCTGAGTACAATAAAAAAGAGAGTAGCCATTCACAATGCTCTTTGATGATTAGAATGGCCATACAATTATGGAGAGATATATGGGGAGATATTGAGAAATTCTGATAATAACCACAATAGAAAAGTAAGGAATGGATTTCTTAGTCACTGGTGATGCAAGAATCAGGAGGGTCCAGGTGCGAAACTATAATGGATGTACGGGTTTCAATTGCACCTGGGCCCTGGAGCGTGGGTGTTGGGGATTGGAGCCTATGGCTTTGGCCTATATGAATAGGCTAATACTATCAAAAACCTGTGATTCTTGGGGGCCCTGTTGGAGATTTTGTATTGGGCTCCACAAGCTTCAAGAAGGGTCACTGAGAATATATGTTACTGAAACGTCTTTCTGTGTAGACCAATATCTAATTCTACATACACACACATGATCATGTACGTGTTACATTTGATATGAAGGAAAAACCTGCTAAAACTAGAAAATTCGAGAAATATTTGTTTTCAACAAGTGATACAAAATGAATCTCAGTGAAGTCTTTTTAAGCAATAATTGTACAAATGTCATTATACTTTTATTGATTTTCAGCTTCCAAGAAAATGCCTCTTTTGTGATATATAAACTCCCACTGAACACAGGCAAGGAGATTACGTTAACCTTTCTCTGAACAAGAGAGAAAAATATAAATCCTACCAATAAGTCCGAGCCTCTTTTTATCACTAGAGAGCTTAGTTATAATGATTGAACTACACTACAAGGTATCACTTATGACTTGTTCATTTTCAACAAAGAATCAGCTTCCAACCTTTAGACTTCCCATTCCCACATTGGCTACTGGGGTATAAAATGTGTAATTAACAAGTTCTTTATTGTGTCCGCATTAGTAATTGCCATGTATAGCCTAAAGGTAAAAAAGTATAAAAAAAAATTCTTGTTCCCCCACCCCTCCTCTTACACTTCCCACACTTAACTACCTCTGTGAACTTGTTATTAGGATCTTGCAAACACTTCACCTCTAACAAGGATCTTGTGATGAACATGTAATCACCATGTAGTGACCTCTGTGTGTAAAAATCAATACATATTCAGTAATATTTCCTCTTCTGCTCGAAACCAGTCTCAAAAAAACGTGGCCGGGCGGAGATTAGGTTATCAATTATCCCAAAACTGTCTGTTACTTCAAAGGATCATGAATGAGAGAAAACAAACTTTATCAGAGTTTTAAGCTTTCTTTTATGTAGCCCCAGATGCACGTCTATGGAGGGAGGGGGGGGGTAAATTGGACCTGAGCTGTGAATCTGAGCGACTGGAAAAAATATACAAACAGCATTTTCTTTGGAACATGAATCATTGGTTTTGGGTCAGATATTGACAATAAACAGGCTCCTGAATTTGTTAAACAAGGGAAACTTAATTCAAGATACTGGGATGTCTATGCAGCGCGAGCATTTTATCGATAAGCACATGTTGGAAGAGCTCTTTTTTCCTGTTTTTGAACACCAATTTTTCCCTAGGTCAACAGATTGTTAATAGTCTGTCAAAGGATGATATATTGATAGTCAGTAAAAGTGCAAGATGTTAGTCCTCGCTTATTTCTTTAAGTATTATGCCAGCAACCTCACATGGCAAGCTACTGTCAATGTCAAATAAATCACCAAATGCGCTATTTATCAAGATCTACCACCTGCAATACTGGGGTAAAAGACACAGCTATATTCATCATAGAAAAGAAATTAAATGGAATTGATGTTTCTATGTTATAGGTGTACAATGATCTGCAAGGGTCAGCTGAAATGTATTAACAAGGTTTTATTGTATCGTTCCAGAGCCTCATTATACTATCCTGAAGAAAACATTGCATTACATTTTAATCCCTGAAAACTCTTCTTTACAGATATTACAGAAACATAGAAAATTACAAGATGATGAAAATTGATAATATCAGACTAAAAGCTGTTTATTGAATGTTTTAGTTGGAAATCCAACACAATTTTTGGCAAATTCTAATATCTAATCATTTTTTTTCATGTTTGAGACCTTTTGTTACTATATTCTAAATATATTTATTTGCATAATTACAAATATTAATGATGAGCCTATCTGCTGAAATTGAATTCTGCAAATTTGCTTAATTAAGATTGTGAAATTTTATTTGCATCAAATTTATTCATTGCAAATTGAATTGCATTTTTATGCTCTGAGGCCTCTCTATATCCTAGAGCGCAATAAAAGTAGGTAATACAAGATAAAAAAAAATTATGCCCACCCTGCCCTCATGTGTCTCGCTATGCAACCCTACAAATCCCTACAAAAGCAAAAAGGAATATACGTATAGAGACTATAGGAGGTCATAGTGAAAAGAAAGCCAAACCAGAAAAAAAAATGCTGAAATTCAAATCCTTTATTAGTCATTAATTTTTAAAGGAAACATACCTCGTGTATGTGTTATAGTCATCTAGACTAGAGGCCAAAAATATTAAAAACGTTTGTCAAGGCACAGAACGAGTGAAAGGCCCTACTAGGGCCATACAATTTTTTTTGGGACAATAGGGGCCTGCAGATACCCTATATTTCTTCCCTACCTCACCGCGGAAGTTGGCACCCTAAAGTTTGGGACAATGTCGCCCCCACTCCTCAAAGGCTGTGCCCTGAACTGTCCCTAGATATGAAGTTGATTTAATAATCCATTAAGAAAAATGGGACAATCCTCAATAATTAGTCATGAAAGTAATTTATGACATATAAATTACCCTAATTACTCAGGATTATTAACAATTCTCAAAGTAAAGATACATACTGTTAGAAGTGTCAATACAGAGAAATGAATCAACATGGCATTAAATAAAGTATGAAAAAAATATAATCAATAATATTGTTTATAATATTCAAGTTAATATTTATTATCAAATGAAACAGGTGAAGCAAAAAGATTCAAACTAGAATAGCCAAAATGTTATCTATATACCAATTAGGTGGAGATACTTATCTGATACAATGTATCATATCCATCAAAATGAATAAACCTTCCCAACACGTTTCCCCTCCAGTCCATGAGGCTCATCAGGGAAGCAGGTGGACAGGCCCATTAATGGGGTACAATTGATGGAATAAGTAAAAAAAAATCAATAAAATGAATGCCATAATGCGCACACACCCCTAATCTGTGCCTTGTGGCAAGAATAGGGAAATTTCCCAGCGGAAAGTTCAGTCAGTTTTATATTGCAAACACCTGCCGCTATTTATTTTAATTGTTTTTCACTGTTTGCCTCTTTTTTGCATGTGTGTCCTGCGTCAAGTACTTCTTGGGATGCTGTTTCCTTATGGGTTGCTTCCTGAACCTGGCCATCAGGTTCTGCCCCCCCCTGAAAACTCCAGACTCCCCTCATTTAGGAGAGGAGTCAGTCTAGATTGGCTACTGGTTTCACTTTGGTGGCAACCCAGGTGGGTGCTGGGAGCACGGTTTGGGCTTTTGTTGAGCTTCAGCAGACAAGAGCCACTAATCCCGGCCACTTGTTGGGGTCTCCTGGCTCAAACGAATAAGGAATGGTTTGTTGGGGGGCCCTTCTCCTTTTGGTGTGAGCTGGGATAGACCGCATCCTTGCGTGCTATTTTTTTTTATGTGGTACCATCACATTTTGAAAAAAGCACAATTTCAGGCTTCAAAAACCAAATAATTCGGATTTGTGGGCTTGGAAAGTGTAAACTTACCATAGCGGAGGCTGCAAGACTTTTATTATTTATTCTTTTGGATGTACGCAAGGGACTGTTGGATTAGGAGCTCCATATCAGAACAATGATTTATAAAATTCTCATTTTATCATAAGACAAGTAAGTACACCAGTCTAACAAGGTCTAAATGAGCTATTTAATTATGAATGCAGTTTGTACCATGTGACATTGTAACATGTCCTCTTTAAAAATTTAAAAGGTTCAATAAAGATAGTAAGCCGGTTCTTCTGGGTTGCCCTAAGCCTTGTTCGTCCGATAGCCACAAAATCAATCTTTATATAACACATTTAGTGGCCTTTAAAGTTAGTTTATAAAAACAGAATAGAGATTATGATATGATATTCCATTTATAATGCTAATATGCAAATTGCCTCTTCAGAGAGGAAGAAGACTTGAGCTCTAGTGCCACCTATTGGAAGTAGCAACCCTAAAAATCAATATTGACCCTTTAATGAGCCTTGCCACATGACTTAGGATAAAAGTCAAACCAAAATCTCAATTTGCAGACACATGTTTTGGGGTGTTGCTCCTACTCAATGCGATCTGATTTAGTTGCAAGAGGCCTATGTCTGTGGTTTAAGAGGTACCAGTTCTCCTTGTTGAGAGTGACATGCCTGACATGCCAGGGTAAGACGAAAGAAAAAAGGGTTTGGTACTGTGTGAGGCAGTAGAAAAAGGTTGCTCTCAGTGGGAAAAACAAGATAATATTGTAGTTATGATACCTTTTAATGGCTAGCAGAAATAAAATAAATGATGCTACAAAGCAAGCTTTCGAGACTTCTCAGGTCTCTTCCTCAGGCATGGTATAACAAAATAGCTGAAGAAACACAAATATATGCACACAAAAAAGGACGAATCATAATAAATGGACATTTTAGACAGTTAAATAAACAAAACAAACTGAGCTCAGAGAGTGAATCCCTATTTAGATTAGTGGTGTGAAAGTTTTATTGTAACCAATATCCATGTAAGGCTATGTGCCCACAATGCAGAAATGCTCCCAATTTTTTCCTGAGCGTTTCTGCATCTCCCTGGCAGAAAAAACGCATGTGGATTGTACATGCGGATTGTACATGCATTTTTCCTGCCAGGGGCAAGCGGATGTGAAGCGTTCTTCACATGCATTTCCACATGCGGGTTGACAAGAGCTTTCCAAGCGATTTTACCATCACTTGGAAAGTGCTTGACAACTTGGTCACACTATATAAATCCATGCAAACGGTAAGAATGGTAAAAAATAAAAAAATAAATATATACTTACCTTCTGATGGCCCCCTGTGTCTTTATTCGATCCGTCCTGGCTTGCCGACAGCTCACGGTACACTGAAGGACCTGCCGTCACATGACTAAATGACATCAGCACAGGTCCTTCAGTCCACCGAGATCTGCCGGCAAGCCAAGACAAGCATACCGGGGGCCATCAGAAGGTAAGTATAATATTTATTTTTTATTTTATTCTTTTTTTACAGGTTCTACAGTATGGTACTTGGGTCCGGAGGAGAGTCTCCTTTCCTCCAGACCCGGGTACCATCCGCACATTGAAACGCATGGAATGCGCATGTACAGATCCAGTGATGCAGATTCCATGTGTTCCAACGCAAGACAATAGCGGCGAAAACGCAGCGCTTCCGCAAAATAATTGCTAGTGCTGCGTTTTTTTCCGCAATGATAATCCGCAGCGGAAATTTCCGCAGCATGTGCACAGCACATGCGGATTATCATTGGGGAACATGGCAGGCCTTCTGCCAAGCATTTTTTAAGTGTTTCTGCAGCGGAATTGACGCTGCGGAAACGCTTAAAAAACGCATCGTGGGCACACAGCCTAAGATCAGAGACCTGGTGCCCTCCAGTCTCTGGTGCAGATTCTTCAGATATTGTAGTGAGTCATAAATGCTCCTGAAAGATTTAGTCCTGTGTGGAAGGTATCAAAGACTCTAGTGAGTTTGTATTCCAAAATCCTTGGGTATGGAGACTTATGGGCTGTGCAATGCTTCTTTGGAAATTAAATATGGAATATTGGAAGTAGCAATCCTAAAAGTCAATATTGAGTCTTCAGCAAGTCTTGCCACTTGGGATCGGATTTGGCCACTGACTGGAGTCTGAGGGGTAACATTTTCCTTGTGGAGACTGACATGTCTGTTATTTCGTGGTAAGGAGACTTCTATTTGCATTGAGGAGGGGCTACACCCAGAAATACGTGTCTGCAAATGGAGATCCTGGTTTGGCTTTCATGCTAAGTAATATGGCAAGGCTTGTTAACCCCTTTACCCCCGAGGGTGGTTTGCACGTTAATGACCAGGCAAATTTTTACAATTCTGACCACTGTCACTTTATGAGGCAATAACTCTGAAATGCTTCAACAGATAGCACGGATTCTGAGGTTGTTTTTTCATGACATATTGTACTTCATGATAGTGGCAAAATTTCTTCGATATGACTTGCATTTATTTGTGAAAAAATCGGAAATTTGGTGAAAATCTTGAAAATTTAGCAATTTTCAAACTTTGAATTTTCATGCCCTTAAATCAGAGAGATATGTCACACAAAATAGTTAATAAATACCATTTCCCACATGTCTACTATACATTAGCACAATTTTGTAGCCAAAACTTTTTTTTGTTAGTACGTTATAAGGGTTAACAGTTGACAAGCGATTTCTCATTTTTTCCAGGAAAATCATTTTTTTAGGGACCACATCACATTTGAAGTGACTTTGAGGGGCCTTTATGACAGAAAATATCCAAAAGTGACACCATTCTAAAAGCTGCACCCCTCAAGGTGCTTAAAACCACATTCAAGAAGTTTATTAACCCTTCAGGTGCTTCACAGGAATTTTTGGAATTTTTTATTTTTGCAAGGGTAACAGGAAAAAATGGACACCAAAATTTGTTGTGCACTTTCTCCTGAGCATGCCAATACCCCATATGTGGGGGAAAACCACTGTTTGGTCGCACGACAGGGCTTGGAAGGGAAGGAGCGCCATTTGACTTTTTGAATGTAAAATTTGCTTGAATAATTAGAGGACGCCATATTGCTTTTGGAGAGTCCCTGATGTGCCTAAATAGTGGAAACCCCCCACAATGGACACCATTTTGGAAACTAGACCCCTCAGGGAACTTATCTAGATGTGTGATGAGCACCCTGAACCCCCAGGTGGAGTCGTGAAAATAAAAAAATCAAATTTTATTTTAGTCCCAAATTTTTTATTTTCACAACGGTAAGAGGAGAAAATGGACCCCAGAAACTTTTGCGCAATTTCTCCTGAGTACGCTGATACCCCATATGTGGGAAAATACACTGTTTGGGCGGACGGAAGGGTTCAGAAGGGAAGGAGCACTGTATGACTTTTTGAACGCAAAATTGGCTGGAATTGAGAGCGGATGCCATGTGGCGTTTGGAGAGTCCCTGATGCGCCTAAACAGTGGAAACCCCCCACAAATGACTCCATTTTGGAAATTAGACCCCTCAAGGATTTTATCAAGGGGTATAGTGAACATTTTGAACCCAGAGGTATGACACAGAATTTGATAACATTAGGTCATCATATTGAATAAATTGTCATTAGTCTTGAGCGCAAGTGCTCGCTACTTGAGTTTGCATCGGGTACTCAGGTATGCACCATGTATCGAGGGTGTTCGAGTGACATGCTTCACAGGATGTAATTTTTTTTAGTCAAGATCATAACAATTCTGCCCTTTTTAATTTAGTAATTTTATTTTAAAATACATGTAAGAAATTTGAAAGAGTAGCCATCATTTTACTTTTTTCCGCATAAATTAATACACATGAAAATAAGAGAGTTTGTAATCTTATCATAGAAATCTGCTTCTTTCTTCTGGACTGCTCATGTATTCTCAAAATTCTGAACTTAAAATGTGTCTTCAGTGAAAACAGATTTTCCTATTACTGAGCTAGGAGGTGACAGTTGGTTCACATAAAGCTGTATAAAGAACTGTAACTGTCATTTTAGGGGAACTTGGAGCAAAATGTTTGTCTGCCTTTAGTTCCTCCCTCTCCTTATGTCAATAGAATTTTAAAATCACCAACTGTCATCTCCTATCTCAGTAATGGCAAAATCTGTCTTCATTGAAGGCAGATTTTACCCATGAAATGAGAGTGAAAGTTCAATCTATGAGGAGAAAAAAGCAGATTTCTCTGATAAGATATATTACAAAGTTGCTTATATTTATGTGTACTGTTGATTTATAAAATACAGATTAAAATGATGGTTATTCTGTAAGTACATGTAGCAGATTAGTAATGCAACTCTTTTTCTGGAATTTGATTCAGTGATACTTTATAAACATGGATGTACCGTATATCTTTTCATTTAATCCTATAAGGATGTTGTTACTGCATGTGATTACAGTTGTAACCAGGCAAACATCTGAGTGTTGATTTCCACATCTGCCTTTATATCTCCAACTAGGCACTTAATCTGTAATACTAAGGTATGTTAAGCTTCTTTTCTTTGCCATCTCTGAAATTAAGATTCTTCCTGGACCATCATATAAATCTGATGTCACTGAGTCAAATAAAACCTCTTATCAACAACAGCAGCAGCAACTGCAACAATAGTGACAACTGAGGAAATAAAATCTGTGGAAAACAAGAGCCCACAATGAATTAGTATACATATAGTTTATGACACTAACATGACAGCTACATATTACTGTAAGCAATAGGACAGCACATTATTACAAATCATACGATAACAAATGAATCATAATAACCAGCACGATAGATTTACTGGAATAAAACGTCTCACCTTATTATTTGGGGTATAATACAGTATAATCATTGGTTTGGTATATTATGAATTGCTATTTACAACTCATATATGATAATTTTGGATAAATACTGCAAGCTAAAATTGGTTCATTTTGGTTAAATGCAAGTAGCAAAAAACTTTTTAATGAGAGGAAGACTATAATTCTTAGGTATCTAGATTCAGTGATTTAAAGTAGAAGGAAGGATGTTTTGCTTTCACGCTATAGAAGTTTAATTGGTCTCTATTTGGAATATTTAGTCCTGGTGACCCCAAGTTCATAGACATATTTCCTAATTAAAGTATTTACTGTGAAAAGAAAAGAAAACGCTGAATTATTGAGGCATAAAACATGACATGAACACATGAACTTTATAATACTAACTCCTTACGGACATCTGCCATACATTTAGCAGGTGTAAGGAGCGGACTCATGGGGTGAGCTCTCCCATACATGGCTGTATGTTACTGCCAGGACCTGCCTCTAAAAGCCATAGGTGGAGCAGAGCTCCGCCCGCAACTGTTAACCGCTTAATACCACAATCAGGGTTTGACAGCAACATTTAACACCATGCCGGCATGGGGGCACATCATTCTATGCACCCATCATCACTCCTGTGACACGATGGCGTGGTGCTGATGGATTACTATGACAGCTAGGGTCTGTTCAAGACCTCCATGCCTGTCATTACAGAGCTTTATTGAAAGCCAACCTGTGACTAGGCTTCAAAGAAGACCATGATTTTTACTATATGCAGCAATACTGTGCTATTGTTGTATATAGTACAAGCAAACAGATGATTGCAGATTTTAGACCCCTAAGAAAGCTAATAAATATAGTAAAAAAAGTTTTAAAAGATATGTAAAAAACACAAACATTTAAATCACCTCAATTAAAATAATCTACTATATAATCGGCTTATCCCGTGTGTCTGTCCGTCCAGGAAATCCCGCGTCGCTGATTGGTCCGGCCGCGGCCAATCAGCGACGCGGGATTTCAGAACTAGATGACGGCCGTTAGAGGCTCATCTGCCGCACGGAGGCAGCAGAAGTACCCCGATCGGCGGCATAGGCGGCGCCGCTCCCCGGTCCTCCCTTCACACTTGCCGTCAGGAGATCAGCGGCCCTAGCCGCTGATCTCCCGACGATAGCCGCATGGAGGTTCGCAACCAATCAACGATATTGGCACGAAATTTAAAACACCACTTTCCTGATTGGTTGCGGCCGGCGGCGATATTCTAGAATACCTGATGCGTTCGAATCGGGCTACCATCTAGTGATAATATATATTTTCTTAAAAATACACATATAGTATGTGATATTGCCGCATCCAGAAAAGTCCAGTCTACCAAAATATAAAAATAATGATCAGTAAACAACGTAAACAGAAAAAAAATCAAAACACCAAAATTGCGCTGCAATACAGGAAAAATGCTACAAGAAGCTATCAACCACAAATTGAAAGTTTTATGGGTCTTGTAAAATTCTGACACTAAAAAAAATGTGCCATTTTACCACAATATGTATGCTGTAAAAAAAAAATCCTAAAAAAACAATGTCAGAATTGCATTTTTTTCTGGATGAAGTGAGAGAGCAGCCCAATGTATATGAAACATCCGAAGGCAGGAAGAGTGAAGACAGTGCTGATTGGCCCAAAGGATTGAGTGGCATTAACAATGCCATGCGATCTTTGGGAGAACTAGTGCTTACACTGCTGGAATGGTGCTGATACCGGAGGTAAGTATAAGTATTATTATTTTACAAGGGGAAGACATAGGAATTGAGAAGGGGTTGTCTGAATAGTGGACAACTTCTTTAAAAACCATGCTAGGCAGACCATTATTTCTGATATTCAAGAATTCATATTAACAGGATCTGTACCAAAAGTCTGGCACATAGCAAATGTAGTGCCAATATTCAAAAAGGGAAAAAAACTAAGTCTGAAAATTATAGGCCAGTCAGTTTAACCTTTTTGATAAAAAATGCAGGTTGGAGCGTTTGAAACGCATTGCTAGTCCTATGTCTATAGAAACTGATTTTATAGAATAAAATTCTGTTTGCTGTATCGAAGAAGCTGGAATCCTTTCCCTTTTTTACTTCAGTTTACCCTCTACTGTCGGCAAAATCTTTGAGGGTTTTCTAAGAGATAGTATCCAGGAGTATCTCAAGAAAATAACCTCTTGATCCAACATCAACATAGGTTTACGAAGTATAGGACCTGTCAAACTTATCTGCTAAACTTCTACGAGAAGTTAAGTTCCAGACTGCACTAGGTAGATGTTGTGGATTCCCTCTATCTGGACAGATCAAAGACGTTTGATACAGTGCCGCATAAAAAGTTGGTACATACTATATGTGCACAATTAGGCAATTTTTAATTTTGATTATTTATTTTATTATTGAACAATTACAATGTTATTGGTCAATCCAAAAGATTAATAAGCCTGAAACCTGAATATTTAAAGGGAATCTGTCTCCAGGTTTGTGCTACCTCATCTGAGAGCAGCATAATGTAGACAAAGAGACGCTGAAATCAGCCATGTATCACTGCCTCTACTGGGTGCAGCCGTTCCGACACAATCAGAGTTTTTAGATTTAGCAATGCAGCAGAACTGAGAAAGCTAACCCTGCCTACACCAAGCTCTGTATGTATATTGTCTATAGACAGTGAGATGCTTATTGCAGGAGGGTGCGGAGTTGGACAAGGAGGCACATGTTTCTGTAGTCCAGACAATGATATTCACAATGTGATAAAAACTTCAGTCTAAGTAAACAAGATCACACAGCTGGACATGTAGCATATCATTGAAATCTGTGTTTTAACCCCTACCTCATGCTGTCCTAAGGCTACATAGCAAAAAACTGCTGACAGATTCCCTTTAAGAAAGTAAAAGTGGGATTTTGTCTTTCTTAGGAGAATATCTATGCATGCAGAATTATTGTGCAATTATTAATGTGCAGAATAATTATGCAGCTAAATGAAAAAGTACATTTACCATCTCAGTTGTTTACATTCATCTGTTGAAGTGAGAATAATAACCAAACAATCTCAAAATGTACAAAAATACATTTCTGACATAAAATAAAAATCAGTGACCAGTATAGCCCATCTTCTTTTCAATAAAAATTATAAGCCTTCCATGCATGGAGTCTGTCAGTTTCTTAACCTATTGACTATCAACTTTTTGAGCAGCACCAACCACAGCCTCCCAGACACTGCTTGGAGAGGTGTACTGTTATCCTTTACCGTAAATCTTCCATTTAAGAAGGGCCTATATGTCCATAAAAGGGGTTTAGGTCAGGTGAGGAGGGTGCTTATGTCATGGGATGGAGCATTGTCCTGCTGAAAAATCATAGTTTATGCAGACTTTGTCCTGTACTACTTTCTACTGAAGAAAGTGTCTTCTAAAAACTGGTAGTAGGTTTAGGAGTTGATTTTGAGTCAATCTTAATCCTGGAAAGGTCCAACCAGCTCATCTCTAATAATACCAGTAGTACCTTACTTCCACCCTGCTGGCTTCTGAGTTGAAGTTGAGGTATAAGCCTGTTACTCATCCAGCCACGAGACCATCCTTCTGGTCCATCAAGATCAAGAGTCATTCATCTCATCAGTCCATAAAACCATTGAAAAATCTGTGTTTAGATATTTCTTGGCCCAGACTTGATGTTTCAACTTCTATATCTTGTTCACTGGTGGTCGGGGTCAACCTTCCATACCTTGGTCATGTCTCTGATCACTGAACACCTTGTTTTTCTGGGCACTGCAGGGAGGTTGCAGTTCTGGAATATTACAGCACTGGAGGATAATGGGTTCCTGGTCGCTTCACATTTGATTCTTCTGAAATCTTTGGCAGTTAATGTGGGTTTTTTTCTTTTAGAGTTAGTTAAATCTTTTTTTTTTGGCCCATTTTGCCAGAGGAAACAAGCTGCTTAACCCCTTAAGGACGGAGCCAATTATGTACTTAATGACCAAGCCAATTTTTACAATTCTGACCACTGTCACTTTATGAGGTAATAACTCTGGAAAACTTCAACGGATCTTACTGATTCTGAGACTGTTTTTCATGTCATATTGTACTTCATGATAGTGGTAAAATTTCTTTGATATGACTTGCATTTACTTGTAAAAAAAACGTAAATTTGTTGAAAATTTTGACAATTTTGAAATTTTTAAACATTGAATTTTCATGCCCTTAAATCAGAGAGATATGTCACACAAAATAGTTAATAAATAACATTTCCCACATGTCTACTTTACATCAGAACAATTTTGGAGCCAAAATGTTTTTTTTTTGTTCGGAAGTTATAAGGGTTAAAAGTTGACCAGCGATTTCTCATTTTTCCAACAAAATTTACAAAACCAATTTTTTTAGGGACCACATCACATTTGAAGTGACTTTGAGGGATTTATATGACAGAAAATACCCAAAAGTGACAACATTCTAAAAACTGCACCCCTCTAGGTGTTCAAAACCACATATAAGAAGTTTATTAACCCTTCACGTGCTTCACAGGAACTGAAGCAACGTTGAAGGAAAAAATAAACATTTAACTTTTTTTCACAAAATGTTTACTTCAGACCCAATTTTTTTGTTTTCACAAGGGTAACAAGAGAAAATGGGCCACAAAATGTGTTGTGTAATTCCTCCTGAGTAAGCCTATACCCCATATGTGTGGGAAAACCACTGTTTGGATGCACAGCAGGGTTTCGAAAGGAAGGAGCGCTATTTGACTTTTTGAATGTAAAATTTGCTTGAATAATTAGCTGACGCCATGTCGCGTTTGGGGAGCCCCTGATGTGCCTAAACAGTGGAAAACCCCCACAAGTGACACCATTTTGAAATCTAGACCCCTCAGGGAACTTATCTAGATGTGTGGTGAACACCTTGAACCCCCAGGTGCTTCACAGAAGTTTATAACTTTGAGTGTTAAAAATAAAATGTTCACATTTTTCTCAAAAAAATGTTTTTTAGCCCCCAATTTTGCATTTTCACAAGGGTAACAGGAGAAATTGACCCATACCATTTGTTTTCCAATTCCTCCTGAGTAAGCTGATACACCATATGTTCGGAAAAAACACTGTTTGGGCGCACGGCATGGTTCGGAAGGGAAGGAGTGCCATTTGACTTTTTGAATGTAAAATTTGCTTGAATAATTAGCGGACGCCATGTCGTGTTTGGGGAGCCCCTGATGTGCCTAAACCATGGAAACCCCCCACAAGTGACCCCATTTTGGAAACTAGACCCCTCAGGGAACTTGTCTAAGTGATTCACAGAAGTTTATAACGTAGAGCCGTTAAATTAAGAAATCAAATTGTTTTCCACAAAAATGCACTTTTAACCCCAATTTTTTTATTTTGACAAGGGTAACAGGAGAAAATGGATCCCAAAATTTATTGTACAATTGCTCCTGAGTACAGACATACTCTATATGTAGGAGAAAACTATAGTTTGGGCGCATGGTAGGGCTTGGAAAGGAAGAAGTGACGTTTGGAACGCAGGCTTTGATGAAATTGTCTGCTGCTGTTATGTCGCGTTTGGAGAGCCCCTGATGTGCCTAAACAGTGGAAAACCCGACAAGTTGCCCCATTTTGGAAACTACACCCCTCAAGGATTTTATCTAGGGGTATAGTGAGCATTTTTAACCTACAGCTACTACACAGAATTTGATAATATCCGGTGGTCATACCGAATATTTTCATTTTTTTCACAAAAATGTAGTTTTAGCCCCAAATTTATAATTTTTGCAATGGATAATGGAAGAAAACGGACCCCATAATTTATTATGCTATTTCTCCCAACTGCGATGATGCTCCATATGTCATCAGAAATTACTGTCAGGCTACACGTCAGGGCTGAGAAGGAAGGAGCACTATTTGGCTTTTGGAGCAAAGATTTTGGTAGAATAGTTTGTGGGTGGCATTTGCGGAGCCTCTAAGGTGCCAGAACAGCAGAAAACCCCCAAAAGTGACCCCATTGTAGAAATTTCACATCTCAATGAATTCATCTACTGCTGCAATGACTATTATGTAACATCCACGCCAGGCTTTATTCTTATGCCACTTTAGTGCCCATACATTGTGCCCCCATAAAGTGTAGTGCCCCTATACATTTCTCCTGGTGACACACACCCCGCAAATTAAGGGGAATCTGTCTCTCCCCTGGGACCTATCAGACCGCTAATATGGGCATACAGGTTATAGAAATGTAAATCTATACTTACCTCTATGTCCCATGTTAGCGGTCTTGTGGCTATGAAATTGCTTTTTATAAAATCCTTTTACCTAGGCTTCGCATCAGGCGGATGACAAGAAATGCCCACCTATATGCTTAATTTAAATATTCCCCCCTCCCCTGCACGTCACAGGGCCCTGTGATGTGCAGTCTAGGGCTACACATCCCGTGCATGCGCAATGCGCCTATAGCTTAAGGCACTTTTTTTTATTCTCCCTGCCCTATTTTACTGATCTGCTTTGATCTGCGCGGGATGTGCTGGTCCCTGTGACGTGCAGGGTGGGCAGGGGAGGGGAGGAATATTTAAATTAAGCATATAGGTGGGCATTTCTTGGCGTCCCCCGGAAGCCAAGCCTAGGAAAGAGGATTTTTATAAAAATCTATTTCACAGCCACAAGACCGCTAATATGAGACATACAGGTAAATATAGATTTACATTTCTATCACCTGTATGCCCATATTAGCGGTCTGATAGGTCCCAGGGGGGTTACAGATTCCCTTTAAGTGCTCTCCCCGCTACAATAATACCAAACATATGGCTGCTTACTGCGGTTTAGGCACAGTGTGGCTCAGAAGGAGGGGGCATTTTGATTTGGAAGCACAGAATTACCCGGATTTTATTTGAGGGGGCGGGAGCCATGTCGCTTTTCCAGAGTCTTTGTTCTACCAGTAACGTGGGACCCCCTATAGTCCCAGTGACAGATGACGGACCTAAGAGGGGGCTGGTTTTGTGTGGGATAAATTAGGGGTTTTATTGGTAACATTTTGGGATACATAATTTTCGATTGCTACCAGAATAAGGCTGGATCACATTCTTGTGTTTTATGCTGAGCACTTTTTTCGGGGTTTCTGTAAATCCCACAAAAATGTGATTCAGACGAAACCCCCAACGGAACCACCCACCACAAAGAGGCAGGTGAAGACACTTTGGAGCCCGTTTGACGTCTGTTCCAGTGGTCTCCATCTTTTTAGGCTCGCACAGATTTGTGGTTGTCCACACTTGTGTGCTAAAAAAAAGCCTAAAATGATCGTACGCCGCCGGAACAGAGACCAGTCCAAAGGGACTCCATCGGCCTCGTAAGTGAGTGGCTCCATCTGGGTTTTTTGCCTGAATTGTGGTTTTGGTGAATTTACACGGAAACCCTGGTCCAAGCGCTCAGCGGAGAGTGCAGGATAAATGTAAGCCGAGCCTTGTTCCAATTTTTTTGGAAGCAGAATGAAGAAATAGACAGCAGTACCAGAATAGTTCTTATTTTTATTTTTTTGCGGTTCACCGTGCTTTATGAGTGATAAGGCGGATTTATTCTTCGGGTCGGTGCGATTACAGCAATACCAGATTTATATGTTTTTTTTTAGGTTTTACTGCTATCGCACAGTAAAAATGCTTTTTTTTATAAAATGTAGTTATTTTCGTCGCCATATTCTGGGAGCTGTAACTTTTTTATTTTTTGGTGAACAGAGATGTATGATAGCTTACTTTTTGCGGAACGAGTTGCAGATTTTTTTGGTACTATTTTGGGGCATATAGTAATTTTTGATCGCTGTTTCTTAAAATTTTTCAGACACAGAATGAACAAAAAACAGCAATTCAGATATTTTTATTTTTTATTTTTTTATGCCGTTCGCCATGTGATAAAAGTGATAAGACCGATTTGTTTGTCGGGTCGGTACGATTACAGCGATAACAGATTTATATTTTTTTTATGCTTTGCTATTTTTACAGACGAAAACAGTATTTTACAAAAAAGAATTTGATTTTGCAGTGTCGCATAATGAGAGCTGTAACTTTTTTATTTTTTTGCCAAATGAGCCATATTAGGGCTTGTTTTTTTGCGGGACAGTTTGGCGTTTTTATTTATATAATTTTTTTACAGGCGACTTTTTGATCGCTTTTTATTCACTTTTTTATGAGTCAGTATGATGAAAAAGCGTCATTTTTGGTGTGTTTTTTAGTTTTTATTTTTACGGCAATTGCCAAACGGACTAATAAGGCGACAATTTTATAGAGTGGGTCGTTCTGGATGCGGCTATACCAATTATGTGTACGCTTTTTCATTTATTTTTGTTTTATCACAAATGCTGCGTTTTGAGTGGTGAAATGGATTTTAGTGATTTCTGTGAACTTTTTGTGTGTTTTTTTTTACTTTTTTATATATTTAATTTAACTTTTTTTTACTTTTTCACTATGTCCCACTGTGGAACATGTGTGATTGTCACTTTTATTGCTGATCTCATACACTGCAGTACCTCTGTACTGCAGTGCATGAGACCTGTCAGTGAGTCATGTCTGACTCACTGACTCTGCCTGTGAGAGCCAGATGTCATGATTAACAGCGGTATTTAAGGGGTTTATCAGCCCTGATCGTCATCGAGACCGGCCGGGGCTGATACTGCAGGGTGTCAGCTGTCACACACAGCTGACACCCGCAGCAATCGCTGCTGCCGGGTGCCACTATTTACTTATTCCTGAGCTTCGCATCTTCACGGCGCTGAGGAATAAGTACCCTTAATGACCGCTGTGAAAATGCGTTATGGCAGTTATTAAGGAGTTAATAATGCTACACACCTTGATAAATGGTGTAGAAATCCTGAGGCTACATCCTCCCTTATTACATAAATGCACATTGTAAGGACATCGGGTCAGTGGGTGCTCTCATCCGCTGGCCCAGCCGCCTTTAGAAGGACAACATGGACCAGGGCTCATCCCCAACTGAACGTCCGAACTCCTCAACCGCGGGCGGAACACTACTCAGACAACACAGGGTGAGGGAATCACAATATTAAGGCTTTATTGGATCCCCAACAACTAACAGCATATAACAAATAACCAGCACAGCACAAATTGTAACAGGCAACAGAGTCTCTCCCTTCCGCTGGCTCACCAGGGTTTTAGATTCTTCGTATCTCAGATCTTCCAGGACTATTTACTCCAAGCCAGTGGTCCCCTTCTTTTGGCAAGCACCCGCCCAGAAAGAAATAATGCCGGAGTTTGGAACTGAGACAGTACAGCAAAGTCTGTAACCAGGTGACCGAAATGTCCCAACCTGGGTTGCGTCCTAGGCCGTCGTTGTTCTCCCATTCAAATCCGAAGATCTTAAATTAGCTGCCTGTCTTCAAGCTAGTGCACCTGCATTTGGGACCGACATCCCCAGGCTGAGGGCAGTAGACAAAATCTCCAGGTCAACTGAACAGTCCTCCTGATATACCCTCAGCCCTCATTGCAGGATACTGGGGACTTCTCGATTGGTGGAATAAGACTGTCTTTTCATTGGCTGGATCTCAAGTCCCATATAACCATTTTTGGTCATATTGCAGTCCAGGCAAGGGAGAACCACATACTGATTGATATAGTCCTACAATGGAATGCTAGTAGGAGACATTCGGTTTGCAAGTTATGACATTAGAACAATGGTGGCTGAGGCAATTTACATAGAGTCAACAATCCACATGGTAATACAATGGCATTCTAATAGGATTAAATTCCTATGACCTTACAGAAGAGTGATAATTGCATTACCTAGGTTAACATCACCAACATCAACAAGACTCTAGAAACAATGGGTATACAAAATAGTGTCCAGCTAGATTGTAAGAACTTAACCCATGAGTGGCATATTACGAGTTCACCACAAAATACCAAATTGTCCGGATAAATTAGAAATCATCCTATGTTGTATATAACATATTTTTCTGCATAAATAAGAAATCATCCTATGTTGTATATAACATATATTTTTCTGCCTGGCTGCCACACTTTATGTCCTCAGATTTACCAACCCTTATCCTGGGAGACTTCAACATCCCCATAAACAGCCCCACCTCCTCATCCGCATCCCAGCTTCTATCTTTAACCACTTCTCTCGGCCTCTCACAGCTTTCAACCTCTGAGACACACAAAGATGGAAACACCCTTGATCTGGTCTTTGTCCGGCTTAGTTCAATCCCCCACCTAAATAACTCCGCTCTTCCCCTCTCTGATCATAACATTCTCTCCTTCACGCTCACAAATCCTCGCCCGCCCCAGCACACTCCTACCTATCACACATTCAGAAATCTACAAGCCATTAACCCTCATACACTCACAGACTCCCTTCACTCATCACTGTCCCCAATCTCCTCTTCTTCCTGTCCTAATCTGGCTGTAAACCACTACAATGACACTCTCGGAAGCATGCTGGACCAATTAGTGCCCCTCACCCTCAGAACCTCTAAACACAGAGTAAAACAGCCCTGGCTCACACCGCAAACCCGATTTCTCCAGCGATGCTCTAGAAGTGCCGAACGGCTATGGAGGAAAACTCGGACACCAGAAAACTTTATCCACTACAAATTTATGTTAAAAACATATAACTCTGCCCTTCACCTCGCCAAACAGACCTACTTCACCACCCTGATCTCCTCACTATCCAACAACCCCAAAAAACTCTTCGATACCTTTCACTCCCTCCTCAGTCCTAAAGCGCAGGCCCCCACCACGGACATTTGTGCTGAAGACCTGGCCTCCTACTTCACAGAGAAAATAGACACCATCCGTCAGGAAATCAGCTCCCAGCCACAAAGTGCCGTGACTCCCACCCCCCCGCACATCCCCTCTGGATCCCTCTCCACATTTGACCCAGTCACAGAAGACGAAGTCTCCAGGCTCCTCTCTTCTTCTCATCCCACCACATGCACCACTGACCCCATCCCCTCACATCTACTCCAGCCTCTTTCTTCAGTCGTCACTACTCACCTAACTAAAATCTTCAACCGCTCCCTCTCTTCGGGTATCTTCCCCTCCTCCTTCAAACACTCCATCATCACTCCATTATTAAAAAAGCCCTCTCTTGACCCTTCCTGCACAAACAACTACAGACCAGTCTCCAATCTTCCCTTCATCTCTAAACTCTTGGAGCGCCTGGTCTACTCCCGCCTTACCAGCTACCTCTCCACTCACTCTCTTCTAGACCCATCACAGTCTGGCTTCCGCCCTCTACATTCTACAGAAACTGCACTCATCAAAGTAACCAATGACCTTCTGACAGCAAAACACAATGGTGACCACTCTTTGCTCATTCTTCTTGACCTCTCTGCAGCTTTTGACACCGTTGACCACCACCTCCTACTCTCTATGCTTCACTCAATCGGCATAAAGGACACTGCTCTTTCCTGGTTCTCCTCCTACCTATCTGACCGCTCTTTCAGTGTATCGTTCGCTGGCTCCACTTCTTCCCCTCTTCCTCTCACTATTGGGGTTCCTCAGGGTTCAGTCCTTGGCCCTCTTCTCTTCTCTCTCTACACAGCCCCAATTGGACAGACAATCAGCAAATTTGGTTTGCAGTATCATCTTTATGCTGATGACACACAACTATACACCTCATCCCCTGACCTTACCCCCGCTGTACTACAGAACACCAGTGACTGTCTGGCCGCAGTTTCTAAAATCATGTCCGCTCTCTATCTGAAACTCAACCTCTCAAAAACTGAACTTCTTCTGTTCCCGCCGTCCACTCACCTCTCTAAATCTGACATCTCTCTCTGTGTGTGGCACCACAATAAGGCCGAGCAAGCAGGCGCGTTGCTTGGGCGTTGTGTTTGACACCAATCTCTCCTTCACCCTCCACATACAATCTCTTGCCCGCTCTTGTCGCTTGCACCTGAAGAACATCTCTAGAATCCGCAACTTTCTCACCTTGGAAACAACAAAAACCCTCACTGTTGCCCTGATCCACTCCCGCCTTGACTACTGTAACTCTCTCTTAATTGGCCTCCCCCTCACTCGACTTTCCCCCCTCCAGTCCATCCTTAATGCTGCAGCCAGGGTCATCTATCTGGCTAATCGTTACTCAGACGCTTCCGCTCTGTGCACTGGCTGCCCATGAATTATAGGATCCGATTTAAATTGCTTGTTCTCACCCACAAAGCAGCACTGGCTGCCCATGAATTATAGGATCCGATTTAAATTGCTTGTTCTCACCCACAAAGCTCTCCACAGTGTGGCACCCCCCTACATCTCTTCCCTCATCTCTGTCTATCGGCCTACCCGTTTTCTACGCTCTGCAAGCGACTTTCGACTAACATCCGCACTAATCCGTACCTCCCACTCCCGGCTTCAAGACTTCTCCCGAGCTGCACCTATTCTTTGGAATGCTCTACCCCAAGAAATTAGGATGAACCACAATTTACACAGTTTTAGGCGCTCCCTAAAAACACATCTGTTTAGGGTGGCCTATCACGTTCCCTAATCAAAGTCCTTTTATATTCTCATAGCCCATTCCTTATTTCTCCAAACATAAGTCTCCACCCAACCAAAAAGCACTAGATACTGGCTGGTGATAAGCTCATGCAGCCTCTATCTATCCCTCATCCCCTCAAGATGGCTGGACCATCCTTGTAAATAAGCCATTGTACTTTGTGTCACCCCCACCTCATTGTAGATTGTAAGCTCTTAGGAGCAGGGTCGTCATTATTTTTGCTGTAATTATTGTATTATCTTTAGCTATGTTACTTATGACTGTTGTACATGAACCTGTGAATTGTTAAGCGCTGCGGAATATGTTGGCGCTATATAAATAAAGATTATTATTATTATTATTATTATTATTATTAAAAGGGGTCCATTTCGTCACACACATCACTTGATCTGCTTCATCCAAGGGAAGGGTAATGTGGTGAAAAATATTAATGGTCAAATGGACAATGTTTTTATGATGTTACAAGACTAAGAAGAGTTAATGGCTGTAGAAAGTAGTGAGATTATATACCACGATATTTTATTTAGATTATAAAAAAATACTTCATTTTATATGATGTTAGCTGATATCTTATTTTAATGAGTGATAGTATAAAACCTGTTACTTTTGGAATATGGTCAGTTTTCAGAAGTATAAACTATTAATCCAGATTTCTTTCAAATAGGGAAAGAATAGGAGTGGATCCTAATTTTTTTTGGTCTAGTTATAATGTAAACATAGAAAATTGGTCAAAAAATAATAAAACGATTCTAATGATTTATCCTTAAATCTAATCCTCTCCTGTGAGTCTATTTAGGTTCATACTACAATTAAAATGATAAAATTTAAAACAAAAACAAGTCTAGAATTTACACTGATGTCTACATAGGTCAATGTTAAAGGAATTGTAAAGAATAACATACACAACTCTAGGTAGAGTAACTATTTTCATTATGGATGGATTTTTATGGAGTTGGAACCATATAATGATTGCAGGAATTGTGAAGTCAAAGACATTTCATCATTGTTAACATGCTGGATCCAGAATGGCATTACATTACTACAAGGTCAGCAGACATAGCAGAAAAAAAACAAGAGGTCTATATGACTTAGACTGGAATTATAAGAAGTTCATAGCTCATATGCGATGTGAGAACAGGTTACAAGTGTTTTTTATGTCCTTAATTCACCTTTCATAAACCTTATAAAATCCATCTCAAGAAAAAATGGGTGTTTGTATGTACAAGCATAACTGAGGAGGAAGTGTCAAAGGAATTTTGTTTGTCTGCATTTATGGCTGACCTTTTTATTATCTTATTGCTGTTTGCTTTATTTTCACAGCACTTACTTTATTTAATTCTTGAAAGCATATTTCTCTTAGTATATGGCAATTAATATCTTGCATTGTTGTGTTATGTACATACACCTCTTAGTGAGAAAAGAGAATACTGCATATTTAAAGTGACCAGTACACATTACAGCACAGTTGGCAGAGGCTGCCAATTTTGACAAGACTGACTGACTATTATGAAGAGGTTGTCTCATCTCATGAATGCTTGTGAAAACAAGCACTTTTATAATTTATTTCTTATTAAAAATCTTTCATTTTTCAGAACGGAGGGAATTTTAATTGTGCAGTCTACAGCTCATTGCCAAGTTTCCAGCCAGCATGCTCTGAAGCTCGCTTAGTTGCTAGATCCAGCCTCAGTGTCCTTGCACTTCTCCCATGCTGCAGAGGCAAAGCTGCTTCTCCTCGAAGCATGGGAGAGGACATAGTTTGGGTCAGTGGCCCAGCCATGTTGTAGATTCAGCTGTTAACCCACAGGGGCGCATCGTCACCCCCAAAAAACAGAAAGTAGGGAGGCAGAGGAGCTTCTGACGAAAGGAACATGAGACAATCCGTTTAAGCATTCGATGTCACGCTAAATGTTGGGCCGCGATAGAAGGACATGTTTATTTTCTGTGGTCGGTCCTTTTATTCTCATTGTAGATAAGTCATTATCAAAAGCATCAAGTAGCAGTTTACTGCCCTCTCCATTTGGAAAACATATGTACACACTGCTGAAATGAGAAGGCTGGTGTATGGGGAGACTGGCCGATCATTGGCTGTCCATTTGTATTGAATACGTATGAGTAGCTTAAGAATGAGAAACTTTGGTTAAAGAGAATCTGTCACGAGAAATAAATGCTATTAACCTGCAGATATGGGGTTAATCTGCAGGTTAAGAGCATTGTTAACATGCCCGTCGCCCGCACTTCGCTAAAAGCTGCTGGAAGAAAATTAACTTTATTCTCCCCGGCAGCGTTCCAGTTTCAGTCACAGGGGTGGCGCTGGCGTGGGTTCAGTCATCAGCAGCTGTAACCGCACCCCCGGTCCTGACTGACACTCGCTAGCATTAGGGGCAGCTGTCAGTCAGGGCTGGGGGTGCAAGAGAATACAGGGAGGTAGATACTTGGAAAGTGCAGAAAAGGGATACTATATAATTCCCCTCCAGGATGTGATAGAGCAAGCCAAAATGGGAAAATGGACAGTAGCAAACCAAGAAGAGAGAATAAGGACAAAGAAAGAATCAGCATTTTGACAGGGAAGGAAAAGAGCCATAGCTCAACAGGCAGAAGAACCGACAATGAGGCAACAGGCCAACGGATCGAATTCCCAAACCAAGCCATGACACTGACCCACCTGCTCCCTCCTCCCCTTGACAAGGACTTTTGCAGTGACTTATGACTCATACAGGGAAAATTGATCTCCATTTTCTACATAGAACTTAGAAGAATTCAATTTTGAATCACATGATGTCTTAGATCTATTGGAAATGAGAAGAATTAACTGGATAGAAAGGAAAAATGAGCAATTGTAAGTACACAATTCCTTATAATATGATGACTGCAATATACTTAGATGATAAAAATTTTGATGCGAGTGCTTCTTTAACCCTTTCACCCCACAGCCTGTTATCACCTTCCTGATGAGGCCAGTTTTTCAATTCTGACCAGTGTCACTGTCACGGGTTTACAGCGACCGAGAGGGGCCAGAAGACCGCAGCGTTTGATTTCACATACTCCAGCACTAATCAGAAGAACATTCTCCTTCATATTAAACATTGCAGGTTTCTGTTAGCAATGCAGGGGCTAATCTGTTCAGCTTGGAGTTGGATTTACATTTAAATCTCTAAATGATGTGATTCAGATGGAACCCCTGAGGGATCCTTTCACTATAATGAGGAAGCAGAGTCACTTTGGACTCCATCTGGCCTCTGTTTAGCGGTGTCCTTCTTTTCAGAGGAGCACAAAACTGTGACGGACCGTGCTTTTATGCACACTTAAAAAGATGGACACCTCTGGGTTATAGGCCAGATGGCATCCACAGTGTCTCCATCTTTCTCATTATAGGGACTCTTCCATCTGGGTATCCAAATGAATCACACATTTTAGAGATCTACACAGAAACCTCGATGTAAGCGCTCTGTGAAGAGTGAAGGATAAATGGACACTGAGCCTTACTGCGATCTTTGGGAGGCAGAATAAACAAATCAACAGCAGGTCAAGAATTGGTTTTATTTATTTTTATGCCATTTCTCGTGCAGTATAGGTGATTAGACGGATTTATTCTTTGGTTTGGTGTGACCACAGAGATACCAGATTTATATATTTTTTATATGTTTGGCTGCTGTCACATACTAAAAAATGATTTAAAAAAAACAAAGTTTTGCATTGCCATATTTTGAGAGCTATAATTTTTCTATGTTTCGGTCGACAGAGTCATTTGAGGGCTTGTTATTTGGAGAAAGAGTTGTCGTTTTTATTGGTACCATTTTCAGGCACATCACATTTTTTGATTGCTTTCTATTCAGATTTTTGGCAGGCAGAATGAACAAAAACCAGCAATTTAGGAATTGTGTTTTTTTTTTAATGTCATTCACCGAATGGTAAAAGTGACAAGGCAGCTTTTTTCTTCGTGTCAGTACGATTACAGCGATATCGCATTTATATAATTTTTTTTTATGTTGCCACTTTTACACAATAAAAACTATTTTTTATAAAAAAAAATATTTTTTTCATCGCTATATTTTGAGAGCTATAACTTTTTCATTTCTCCGCTGACAGAGTTGTATAGAGGTTTGTTTTTTGCGGGACAAGATGGCGTTTTCGGAGATACCAACATTATTAGCATTTGTCTTTTTGATCATGTTTTATTTCACTTTGTGTTCAGCAGTTTGATGAAAAGGCATAGGTTTTTGCCAGGTTTTTTATTTTTATTTTTTTTCACAATGTTCACTGAAGGGGTAAACTAGTGTGACAGTTTTATAGGTCACATTGTTCTGAACGCGACAATACCAAATATGGTACATTTTTGTTTATTTTTGTTCTTACATAAATATGCATATTTTATTGATAAATTAAACTTAAATTTCCACTTTTTTACTTAGCCCCTCTATGGGACTTTAACTTTTTTTTTCACTCTGATCACTGGTATAACGCATTGCAATGCACCAGCTCTGCAATGCATTATACCTGTCAGTGTTGCACTGACATTAGCCTCTTGGACCATGCTGCTGGCATGGTCTAAACTGGTCACTGTAGCTGGTAGACCCAGAGGTCGTCATTTGACCTCAGGTTGCCATAGCAACATTCGGGCCCTCGCAATGACTCTGCCTTGTAAATGCTGTGATCGCTATTGATCGTAGAATTTAGGGGGTTAAACATCCAGGGGCAATGCGGGCACTGCTCCTGGCAGTGAGAGCCGAGGCTCAGCTATCACGTAAGCCGAGCTCCCAGTTCCTGTGATGTGCACGATCGTCATGACGTCCCCATGCGTCAAAGGTCAGGAACCCTTACCCGACTGTACGTCAAAGGTCATGAAGGGGTTAATAATGCTGTAAAATTTCTTCCATGCTTTACTTCTTCTAAACATGTGTTACATAGTGACAGGAGGGAAGGAAATTATCATGTCTCTGTGTACTGTGTGTTATGCACACGCCCGGACTGACTGGCGTGTGCGTGTTTAGTGATCCCACTGGACCATGAACCGGAGAGTGCCTGGAGGGGCATAACTAAGTATCTACCCGATCTGACCAAGGTCGCACGACGGCTAACGATGCCAGTGCACCAGGGAGGAACCGAGCAGAGGGACCAGGTGTGACTCCAGGTCAGACCCCAGACACGGCTGTTGACCCACACCGGGGAATACAGGAGCAGGCAGGTTAGAGCACAGGCTGGGTAGGGTCCAGTACAGACTAGGAGACGGGTTCAGAGCCGCAGATGCGGTAATCAAGCAGAGCAAAGCGAAACTGCAGGTGCGGTGGACAAGGCTGAGCAGAGCGAAACCGCAAGTGAGGTGGACAGGGCTGAGCAGAGCGAAACCGCAGGTGCGGTGGACAGGGTTGTGCAGAGCGAAACCGCAGATGCGGTGGACAGGGCTGAGCAGAGTGAAACCGCAGATGCGGTGGACAGGGCTGAGCAGAGCGAAACCGCAGATGCGGTGGACATGGCTGAGCAGAGCGAAACCGCAGATGCGGTGGACAGGGCTGAGCAGAGCGAAACCGCAGATGCGGTGGACAAGGCAGAGTAGAGCGAAACCGCAGATGCGGTGGACAAGGCTGAGCAGAGCGAAACCGCAGATGCGGTGGACAGGGCTGAGCAGAGCGAAACCGCAGATGCGGTGGACAAGGCAGAGTAGAGCGAAACCGCAGATGCGGTGGACAAGGCTGAGCGAGCGAAACCGCAGATGCGGTGGACAAGACTGAGCAGAGCGAAACCGCAGATGCGGTGGACAAGGCTGAGCAGAGCGAAACCGCAGGTGCGGTGGACAAGGCTGAGCAGAGTGAAACTGCAAGTGCGGTGGACAAGGCTGAGCAGAGCGAAACCGCAGGTGCGGTGGACAAGGCTGAGCAGAGCGAAACCGCAAGTGCGGTGGACAAAGCAGAGCAGAGCGAAACCGCAGGTGCGGTGGACAAGGCTGAGCAGAGCGAAACTGCAAGTGCGGTGGACAAAGCAGAGCAGAGAGGGCAGAAACCGCCAGAGCGGTAAGTAAGACAGAGCAGAGATAAACCGCTATAGCGGTGAGCAAAGACAGAGCAGAGGGGACAGGGCTCTGTTCACACGGAACAGACTGGAAGGGAAAGGCAGAACCAGATACACACAAGGTACTTGCAAAGAAGTAACGAGTGGACTCCAAACTCACAAACAGAAGTACAGCGACAACGAGTAGGAGTTAGGTGCAGGTTCAGACTCTGCAGAAAAAGAGAGGAAACGGACAAAGGGACAAAACAGGTAACAGGTTAAGAGACAGTTCAGACAGGAACTGTACTGCAACGAAATACAGGAACGAGCCTAGGTATAGCCAAGTGCTGGTTCAGACATTGCAGCAAAAAGGGAGGAAACGGACATAGGGACAAAACAGGTAACAGATTAGGAGACAGTTCAGACAGGAACTGTACTGCAACGAAATACAGGAACGAGCCTGGGTATACGGCTCCCAGAGGCAGAAACGAACAGGCTAGGAGCGTGTTCAGACAGGCCTGGAAATACAGCCTCCAGGAAGGCGGACAGACAGGCAAGAAAACACAGATAACAGATATAGGTATGCGGCCCCTAGAAGGCGGGACGAACAGGCAAGGGTACAGTTCAGACAGGAACTGCTACTGAAAGAGATACAGGAGTCAGTCTGGGAATACAGTCCCCAGAGTGGCAGAAACAGACAAGAACAGAACAGGACCTGGCACATTCAGAGTCAAGGAGCACACTGAATGATAGCGTTGCTCAGGCATCAGCTTCCAGGTGAAGCTGGTTTAAATATCCAGTGACAGACAGCAATAGGCTGAGGACGCATTAGGGGTGTGCCCACAGCAGCTACAAAAATCAGGAAGTAACCGGGCCGCCACCCTAAGCAGTCAGAACAGAGACAAACAGACAGCATGAATAGAAGCCAGGCTAGCAGACTGGACTGAAGATCAAGTTTGCGATCTTGCATAGTGAGAGATGGTGCACTATGCAAGCCCGCCACCAGGTATGTTACACTGTGTATGGGAGACACCAGAGTAGCTAGTCTCCAACCACTATCTCATAGACAACTTGAGAGAACAGTTATAAAATACAGGATACAAGTCATAAAATGTCCAGAAATAGTGCTAATATTCATGTACAAACACAATAGCTTATTCTGAACAGTTACCTTGAATGATAGGTACACTTATTATCCCTCTATTTTATTAAATCCCAAAGTGCAATCATGACACTTTGAAACAAAATTGCATGAAGATGACCACAAATGCAAAATGCTGGATGGCATGTTATGTAAGATGGCTTTTAAGGGTAGTCCGTCAGCAGATTGCTTGTGTTGGAAGTTGTCCTCTTATAGTGCTTCAGCTTCAATCTCACAGCACTGTAAGAAGACAACTGCAAGTGTGTTTGTAATGAGACAAGGTTCAACTCTGCTGTACTGTGTTAGTTATAATCAAGCACAGATCTGCAGCAGAGCTTTCACTACAGAGCTGTATGTGATTATGAGAGCAAAGTTTCAGTCCTTACTTGGTAGTCATTGTGCCAGTAATGCCCCCTTTAATTTATAATAAGTTATAGAGGAAGATTCTCAGGGAGGTTAGTGTCTGGCCCATAGATCTTAACAGTTTCATTTACATATCGCAAAAATTTGGATTTCTCTGTAATAAGAAATTGGATAGCAAATATCCAGATCTCATTTATTCAACTTTCTATGACCTACATGCCCATATAGACAACTTAGGAGGATTCATTATACAGATAGATTCCCTTTAAATCCAGCCAGTTCTCTCAGTTATCAGTATCTATACAGACACTCTGTTTCGGCTGTTGGACACTTTTATTGAATGCTTTTGTTTGATCTTATGCATCCCTGAATTTTGTCTATTGCTTCGAATTTTTAAGTGTATTTCCCGATTTTGACTGGTGAATAAGACTATTACACTGCCTTCATTCACTCATAGTAAAATGTTCACATTTGATTGACCTTCTGAATCTGTCCCACCTATTCTCCTGTTCTATCATCGTTGCTAATGATTGGTGACTATGCTGAGGACCATGATTTTAGGATCTGACTGAAAAGATCCAAACTTTTTTGTAGAACGTTTGGGTCATAGCAAACATGATAAGCATTAACTTTAGTGTTAGGGATATTTTCCTTTTCACAATAGTAGAATTGATTTGAGACTGAACAGAACATACTTTTAGTTACTATCAGAATCAGAATGAGTTAAGTAGAAATGGAATTGGAACATTCATAACATACATGCACCAAAATAGTTAGAGAATTTTCAAACAAAATAAAATTCCAAAAGTCCTAAAATCCCAAATCTGTTAATTAAATTTTAATGTGGGTATTATATTTTTCAATAGGTATTTGAAATACAAACTGTTTTCTATATTCAGTTCTTCTACAATCCAAATATCAAATATAAGAAGCAATCATAATCTGATGCAATTACACATCGGATGATGAACAAGCCTATCATCTCACAAACACAGCAAGCTCTACAAGTGTAGTTTGGCAAACTCACAATATATGTTAATGATCTCACATGCAATGTAACTTTATACCTCTGTGTCGGTGCATGAGAAACCAAGAGGAACTGATGGCACTTGGTTGTACTTGTGTCAAGGAAAGTTCACACATCTCCCAAGCTGGAGGTTGCTTGCCAGAAGCGTCTCACTTGTTCTCCAGCTTTTTTGTTAATTACCAAGTTCCTCTTTTCATCCTACAAGAGTTTACTGTTCAATTACCTTAAGGTTGGGAGTGATGCCATAAGTTGTGTCTGCTGTATTATACCTCAAGAAAGAAATATGTCTAATTAAAGAATACAGGAAATAAAATCCTTATACTAAAATTGTGCAATCATTGTAAAGGATGGAAGGTTGAATACACTGATATATTATTTTTTTAAGAATAATTGCACTTTAATTTATAGGATTGGCATTAGTTTAGATTTTGCTTTTATCAGACACTTCATTGAAAAGACTTTTAAAATGTGATTAAAGGCAACTAGATATTTTCTCATGTAGCTTTTCAAAGGGACTTAACAATTAGTGTGGTCTGACTGCTAAAAAAGTTGAAGCTGAAAAGCCTATATTCTGAAAACATCTATTCACGTCATTAGTTACACCAGTGTTCCCCAAACCTCAGTCCTCACGGCTCTCTAACAGATCATGTGTTCATTATTTGCTTAGTATTACAAAGGTGAGAGAACCTGTGACAATTTCTCATACTTTGAAAACAATTCCACTACCTGTGCAATACTAAGAAAATTATAAAAACATGATCTGTGAAACACTGAGTTAGACCATACAAGAGCACATAGCTATTGCAAAAATATGGATTTATGTACCCAGTAATTAATCTTATTTGTTAAAAATGTACTTTTGTATCCTAAACATACGGAAAAGAAAAGTAAGTCAGCACCATCCTATAGTTATCCCTGTGACCTGAAGCAACAGTTGAAAAATACACATCCCCAACTGGGTCCATATATACAGTCATGGTCGAAAGTGTGGGCAGCCTTGAAATGGTTTCAGAAAATGAAGTATGTCCCCAGAAAAGTATTGCAAATACACATGTTTTGCTATACACATGTTTATTTGTGTGTATTGGAGCAACACAAAAAATTTCACACACAGCCCCAAAAATGGGCCAGACAAAATTGTTGACACCCTCAACTTAATATTTGTTTGCACACCCTTTGGAATAAATAACTGAAATAACTTGCTTCCTATAACTATCAACAAGCTTTTTGCACCTTTCAACTGGAATTTTGGATCACTCTTATTTTGCAAACTGCTCTAGTTCTCTCATATTTGAAGGTCGCCTTCTTCCAACAAGCAATTGTAAGATCTCTCCACAGGTGTTCAATGGGATTTAGATCTTGACTCATTACTGGCCACTTTAGAACTCTACAATGCTTGGTTTCCATCCATTTCTGGGTGCTTCTTGAAGTATGTTTGGGGTCATTGTCCTGCTGCAAAATCCATGACCTAGGATGCAAACCCAGCTTTCTGACACTGGGAACCCAGTGTCAGAGGCAGCAAAACAACCCCAAACCATCTTTGAACCTCAATGTTTGACTGTAGGTACTGTGTTCTTTTCTTTGTAGGTCTCATTGCATTTTCAGTAATCAATAGAATGATGTGCTTTACTAAAAAGTTCTATCTTGTTCTCATCTGTCCACAGGATGCTTTCCCAGAAGGATTTTGTCTTAGTCATGTATATTTTGGCAAACTGCAGTCTACCTTTTTTATGTCTCTGTGTCAGCAGTGGGACCTCCTGGGTCTCCTGCCACAGCGCTTCATTTTATTCAAATTTCGAAGGATAGTTCGCGCTGACACTGATGCACCCTGAGCCTGAAGAACAGCTTGAATTTCTTTGGAACTTGATTGGGGCTGCTTATCCACCATCCGGACTATCCTGCATTGTAATCTTTTATCAATTTTTCTCTGCCGTCCAAGTCCAGGGAGATTAGCTTCAGTTCCATGGGTTTTAAACTTTTTGATTATGCTGCACACCGTGGACAAAGGAACATCAAAATCTCTGGAGATGGACTTGTAACCTTGAGATTGTTGATATTTTTCAACAATTTTGGTTCTCAAGTCCTCAGACAGTTCTCTTCTCCTCTTTCTGTTCTCCATGTTTAGTGTGGCACACACAGACATACAATACAAAGATTGAGTTAAATTCTCCACTTTTTATCTGGTTTCAGGTATGATTTTCATATTGGCCTCACGTGTTACTTGCCACAGATGAGTTTGAATGAGCATCACATATTTGAAACAAAGTTGTTTACCCACAATTTTGGAAAGGTTCCAACAATTTTGTCGGGCCCATTTTTGGGGTTTTGTGTGAAATTATGTCCAATTTGCCTTTTTTTCTCTATTTTTTTAGTTGTTCCTATACACACAAAGGAAATAAACATGTGTATAGCAAAACATGTACATTTGCAAGAATTTTCAGGGAAAAATACTTCATTTTTCTGGAAAAATTTCAAGGGTGCCAACACTTTTGGCCATGACTGTATCATTTATTGGAAATCCAACAAATACATACACCCCATGTTGGTCTACACATAGCCCTTACTCAAGGGCCTCTGTGCAGATCAATACATGGTGTATGTATATGTTGGATCTTTAATAAACTCTTCACTATATGAGGATGCCGGTGAAAGTTCTGCTTCTTTTACTTGTAGTACAGTGATGTGCTTTTTGAGACGTTCACCTTCAACCTAAACGAAGGAAGCACAATCTTTCTTTGTCTAAGTGCCAGATTGTCGGATTGAACACGGGACTCAATAAAAATGGTTTATTACAGAGTATTACCTTCTGAGACATTTAGGTCATATAGAAAATCTATGCTATAATATCTAATAGTTGCTGCTTCTATTTTCAGGATCTATCAGGAGGTTAAAGGTCCCCATCACAATCCAAAAATAAAGAGACCATGCAATCAGCTCTCTCCATTGTACATAACAGTGGATATAAAAAGTTGACACATACCGGTTAAAATCCCAGATTTTTGTCATGTAAAAAATCATACCAAGAAGAATAATTTCAAAAGGATTCTACCTTTAATGTCACCTATGAATAATCTGTACAATTCAACTGAAAAACAAACAAAATTAAATATTTTTGGTTGCACACCATAGAACTAATACTTTGTTGAAGTACCCTTTGAATTTATGACAGCATTCAGTCTTTTTGGTTAGGAGTCTATCAGCATGGTACATCTAGAATTGGCAATATTTGGCTACTCTTCCTTACAGTAGTGCTCCAAATCTGTCAGATTGTGAGGGAATCTCTTGTACAGTGATGTGCTTTTTGAGAAGTTCACCCTCACCCTAAGCAAGGGAAGCACAACCCTCAGAACAATTTACAGATTTTCAATTGGATTCACGTCTGGGCTGCACCAGTTCTACCTATATTTGTTACTCAAGAACTGCTCATCCTTTCCAGGGGCTTGAAAGATTTACCTCATCAGTTATTCTGTGGCATACAACCATCATTACCATACTTAGGTTTAAATTAGCAGTAAAGTTGTCAACCCCTTTAAACTAAATAGCTTCTAGCACTTTACTGTTGGAATCACTTCTGTGAAGTTTTAGGGATGTATGTTTCTTGTTCCAAGCACGCTTGCTAATAAATCTGGATGACTTCTTAAATTCATATATATCTAGCAGTAGACTGCTTGTTTGAGTTCCAAGACATCTAAAATCTGATAGTTCCAAGACATCTAAAATCTGATCACTTTAAGGGTTCATAGGCCAAATATCGGCCCACAGGAAATGCAAGTCTATTTAGTGGATCACCACTAGTGTTGAGCGATACCTTCCGATATCAGGAAATATCGTATCGGATTGGATCGGGCCGATACCCAAAAAGTATCGGATATCGCCGATTCCGATACCGGAAACCAATGCAAGTCAATGGGACACAAATATCGGAATGAAAATAAACCCTTTCTTTCCTTGTAGGTTAATTCTACATGAAGGAAAACAACTAAGAATAATGTAGAATGACATGAAAAGCCGGCAATTTATCAGCGGCATACACCGGTACCCGACAATTTACAACAGAAAGAATAGAGCTTCACACATAGATTAGATAGATAGAAACATGTCAGTCACATATATATGAAGTACAGTGACAGTGTTGCTTACTGTACTTGTCATTTAGTGTAAAGGATTTATTAAAAAAAATATTAGTGTTTTCGTGCACCGTCTCTTTAAAAAAGCCGGCCGGCAATTCAGCAGCGGTACCCGACAATTTATAACAGACAGAATAGAGCTTCACACATAGATTAGATAGATAGAAACATGTCAGTCACATATATATGAAGTACAGTGACAGTGTTGATTACTGTACTTGTCATTTAGTGTTAAAATAAAGGATTTATTTAAAAAAAAATTGGCGTGGGGTTCCCCTTGATTTTAGGCTCTAGCGGAGGTTAAGCAGACAGCTGGGGCAAATGTTTGAAGCCTGGGAAGGGGGTAATACCCACGGAGCTTCCCAGGCTACTAATATCAGCCCCCAGCTGAATACCTAGCCTTTACTAGCTATTAAAATGGGGGAACCCCCCCAAAAAAATAACGTGGGGTCCCCCCTAATTTAATAGCTAGCACAGGCTAGGCAGACAGCTGGGGGCTGATATTAATAGCCCAGGAAGGGTGCCATGAATATTGGCCCCCTCCCAGGCTAGAAACACCAGCCGTCAGCCGCCCCAGAAATGGCGCATCCATAGGATGCGCCAATTCTGGCACTTAGCCTCGCTCTTCCACGCTGCCCTGGTGCGGTGGCAGGGGGTAATAGGGTTGGGGTTGATGTCAGCTTATAATGCCAGCTGACATCAAGCCCAGGTTAGTAATGGAGAGGCGTCTATAAGACACCCCCATTACTAACCCCATAGTCAAAGTTAAAAGAAAACACAAACACCCAGAATAAAGTCCTTTAATTGAAATAAAGACACAATTCTTTATTGTTCTAAATTAAACCATACTTACCATCACGCCCATTCCAGCTGAAGCCAACGATCTCCTGCAATAAAAGTAAAATAATAAAGCAACCTCATCCTTACCTTTCCATGGTTCCCACGACAGCTTCAGCTCTGCTACATCGAGATGACATCCAGCCTGTCATCCCGCAGACACTGAGAAGCGCAGGCATGCTTGCGCTCCTCAGTGTCTCTCTGTGACGTCATCCAGATGAGCCGAGTTCATGTCCAATGAACTCAGCTCACCTCATGCACGTCACTGACAGCGTGGGAAAATTCTCCTGCACTCAGCGCTTCAGCGTGAGAATTCTCCCACGCTGTCAGTGACATACATGAGGTGAGGTCATGTCCAATGAACTCAGCTCACCTCATGCACGTCACTGACAGCGTGGGAAAATTCTCACGCTGAAGTGCTGAGTGCAGGAGAATTTTCCCACGCTGTCAGTGACGTACATGAGGTGAGCTGAGTTCATTGGACATGACCTCGGCTCATCTGGATGCCGTCACAGCCAGACACTGAGGAGTGGAAGTATGCCTGCGCTTCTCAGTGTCTGCGGGATGACAGGATGGATGGCAGCGTTCTGCTGCGGTCCAGCCTGTCATCTCGATGTAGCAGAGCTGAAGCTGTCGTGGGAGCCATGGAAAGGTAAGGATGATGTTGCTTTATTATTTTACTTTTATTGCAGGAGATCGTTGGCTTCAGCTGGAATGGGCGTGATGGTAAGTATGGTTTAATTTAGAACAATAAAGAATTGTGTGTTTATTTCAATTAAAGGACTTTTTTCTGGGTGTTGTGTTTTTTTAAATACTTTACTAGAAATTCATGGTGGTCATGTCTAATATTAGCGTGACCCCATGAATTTCGGGCTTAGGGCCAGCTGATAATGCCAAGCTGGCCTTAACCCCTTTATTACCCAGTGAGCCACCGCACCAGGGCCCTGGATGAGTTGGGTACAGCGCCAGAAGATGGCGCTTCTATGAACGCGCCATTTTCTGGGGCGGCTGCGGACTGCAATTTGCAGCGGGGGTGGCCCAGAAAGCTTGGGTCTCCCTGTGCTGCGGATTCCAGCCCCCAGCTGCCTTGTTGTACCTGGCTGGACACAAAAATAGGGCGAAGCCCCACGTATTTTTTTTTTAATTATTTCATGAAATTCATGGAATAATTAAGAAAAAAAGGGCTTCCCTATATTGTTGTGTCCGGCTAGGTACAAATAGGCAGCTGGTGGTTGGGGGCAGCCCGTTCCTGCCTGCTGTACCTGACTGGACACAAATATAGGGTGAAGCCCCACATAATTTTTTTTTAATTATTTCATGAATTTCCTGAAATAATTAAAAAAAAATTGACGTGGGGCTTTGCACTATATTTGGGTCCAGCCAGGTACAGCAGGCAGGAACGGGCTGCCCCCAACCACCAGCTGCCTATTTGTACCTGGTTGGACACAACAATATAGGGAAGCCCTTTTTTTTCTTAATTATTCCATGAATTTCATGAAATAATTAAAAAAAAAAAAACGTGGAGCTTCTCCCTATTTTTGTGTCCAGCCAGGTACAACTAGGCAGCTGGGGGATGGAATCTGCAGCGCAGGGAGGCCCAAGCTTTCTGCCCCCCGCTGAAAATTGCAGTCCGCAGCCGCCCCGGAAAATGGCGCGTTCATAGAAGCTGGATGCTGTACCTGGCTGGCATACAAAAATATGGCGAAGCCCACGTCAAAAGTTTTGGGAAAAATTAATTAAAAAATAAATAATAATTTAGGGACTGCATCTTTATTAACTCCTCAAATGTCATTTAGTGTTAAAATAATGGATTTATTTAAAAAAAAAATGGCGTGGGATCCCCCATAATTTTAGTCTCTAGCGGAGGTTAAGCAGACGGCTGGGGCAGATGTTTGAAGCCTGGGAAGGGGGTAAAACCCACGGAGGTTCCCAGGCTACTAATATCAGCCCCCAGCTGAATACCTAGCCTTTACTAGCTATTAAAATGGGGGACCCCCCCAAAAAAATGACGTGGGGTCCCCCCTATTTTAATAGCTAGCAAAGGCTAGGCAGACAGCTGGGGGCTGATATTAATAGCCCAGGAAGGGTGCCATGAATATTGGCCCCCTCCCAGGCTAGAAACACCAGTCGTCAGCCGCCCCAGAAATGGCGCATCCATAGGATGCGCCAACTCTGGCACTTAGCCTCGCTCTTCCACGCTGCCCTGGTGCGGTGGCAGGGGGTAATAGTGGTGGGGTTCATGTCAGCGCCAGCTGCCATGAAGCCCAGGTTAGTAATGATGGGCGTCTATAAGACACCCCCATTACTAACCTACAAAGTGTTAAAAAGAAAAAACACACTACACCCAGAAAAAAATAATTTATTTGAAATAAAACACACAATTTTATTTAATTCTTAGTTTACTAAAAATAATAGTTACCTGTCCACGTTCCTGCGCTGATCTCCCATGCACAGCTGTCACATCTGGAGATGGTGACAGCTGTGCATGGCTGCTGTAAGCTCACGCTGCCGGGAACACGTCCGCTCCCGGCAGCGGGAGCCACTGACTGAGGTCACCGGAGTGCATTCAGGCAGCGCAGCTCCGGAGACCTCCTTTACGGCACTGCTGTACCGTGGGAATTTCTCACGATACAGCAGGGCCGTAAAGGAGCTAACCGGAGCAGCGCTGCCTGAACTCCGGTGAACCCTTACGGCCCCGTCATTCTAGCGGCGGCAGCGGTTCAGAGCGGTCACATTCTATGTGGCTGCTCTGAACTGGAGATCTTCGTGGGACACTCGTGGACTGCTACGGAGGGGTAAGGATAAGGTTGTGGTTTATTATTTTATATTTTATTACAGGAGATCGATGGCTTCGGGGAATTAGGTGTCTAGGTGAGTATAGGTGTAGTTTTTTATTTTTTACTTTATTTTAGGTGGCGATCGGCGGGGACAGGTAATGTATGAACTAATTTCTTTTAGGTAACCACTGGCCACCAATGACATGTATTTAACATTTATTGGGGACACAGTAGGGCAATTTAAATAGCAGGATCAGTCTGATGGGAACTACTGCTCCCATCGAGCTGATCCTGCTGGCAGGAGTGGACGGGGGACAGACATAGGCCGATGGGAGTAGTAGTGTCACATCGGCCTATGTCTGCCTGCACGCACACACCCGCACACACACCCGCACACATCGCACAGACACCGCACACATCGCACAGACACCGCGCACACCCGCACAAACATCGCGCACACACCCCGCACACACACCCCGCACACACACCCCGCACACACACTAATCATGACGGTCTGATCGTCTGGGAGGTGAGGCTGACCTGTGCGGCCGTGGGAAAGTTCATGTGAGTTCATGCAGTCAAGCATGAACTCACATGAACCCTCTGAGGGCACCTCGGCTACTTCAAATGAACAGCTGATCGGCATCAGCTGATACCTCAGCTGTTCATTTGAAATAACCGGCGGGAAAGCGCAGCACAGAACGGGAAAGCCGGCGGTGAAGTCTTTTCACTGCCGGCTTCCCCGCCCGGGTCCTTCACTCCCCGCTCCTTGGAGCTGCGCTCCCCGCCCGGTCCTAACTTACGATCGGGATGGGAGGTGGCGAGGGGAGCGGAGGATCGGGGTGGGAGGCTGCGGGGAAGCAGTATGGGGCTGTGTGATTGTTTAAAAGCCGGCGGCTTTATACCGCCCGCCGGCTTTTAAACAATCAGGAGAATTCTCCCCCGCTGGGATGGCATTCTGATGACAGGCTGGATCGCGCTGCCATCCAACTTGTCATCCTTCACAGACACTGCAGAGCGCAGGCATTATGGGAACTTCCGATTCCGGTATCCGATATTGTAAAAGTATCGGAATTAAGTATCGGAATTCCGATACCGCGAATATCGGCCGATACCCGATATTACAGTATCGGAATGCTCAACACTAATCACCACCTTTTGATAATATAATAATAATAATAATAATAATAATTTTTATTTCTATAGCTTCAACATATTCTGCGGCACTTTACATTTCAGTGGGGACTTCTACAGACAATAAAAATATTACAGAATAACACTTCACTCAACAGATACCAAAAGTAATATAACAGTCAATTGTCACAATGCTTGTCCTGGTTTTTAAACAGCAAAGTCTAAGTTTACCCTGTCTTTATCAACCTCTGGGTAATATCTTTAAATTATATATTTTTTAAAAGGAACCATACTTCAGAAAATTCATTGGAGTTTATGACTGCAGATGATCTACTAATTAATTAATGTAGAAAATGTAGATTGCAATGTGGTTCTGATCAAAATGCACTATAAAATGGAATGACTTGTTTATGAAAACACTCCCATTGCTTTACATGTAACCATCTGTTATTTTTAGTATGCTTTCACTGGAAACTAGCTCAATGTCAATATAATTGCCATCCAATTTTTGGCTTTAGCACTTTTTTTCTTGCACCCCGGGAAGTTGCTTTTCTTGACATGGCAACATGTTTACAATTTGGATTGTTAAATAGCCTCTAATTCCAATGGTAGTTGTCCAGAGTATGACAAAGGAACAGCACATGCCTTCATTTCAGACTATACAATAATCCAGTCACTGAGTGAAATAGCTTGGAAATCTTAAATTCCCAGTTAAATGTTTAAAATCTTTGACCAGATTTGTTCTTCACTAAACATACTTCCATATCGCTCTTCCCCCTCTGCGCACTTCTATTAGTAATCTAAATATAAACTGTTGCTATTCTTCTTACTGATTGATTTCATTGCCTCTCGTTTTCCTGATTATTTCCCAAATACAGTATGGTTTTGGCACAATCACAGCTGCCACTGTGCCTGTTCTACCTCAAAACATATGCACCAGTCTATAATTTATGTGAAATCATCTACAAAAAAAGATTCTTTCTCACTTTCTTTTGTTGTGTCCCAAATACCACAGGGAGCAGCAGGTGCGGCTTGTAACACACTTGAGAAAACAAATTTCAAGCAAATTAATAGAAGCAGTGAATTGAAGAGTTCAAGAGAAAAGCCACAGCCATGGATGCTTTGTAAGTAACGCTAAGTGTGTTTATTTTTGTCTATTTGTGTTAATGGCACATAATGTGGTGTTTTTAACTCTAGCTTAATTTGTATACCTTATGTGTTACGGTGTTACTGTATTTCATATTTTCCATAGCTATTATAATGTTATATATATATTTATATATATATAAATTGCAATGCCAAGAAGGAACGGTGGTATGAATTATGGAAATCACAGGATCGATAGACATTGTAATGATATGCATCTCAGTTTATTCAGTATCAAGTATTAGCATTGCGCACACTTACATTCCTTGGCATGCTATCATTGAGCTTAATGGTTGTCTGAAGAAATGTTCTGTCATGCTGACTGCCCTTGGGCACACAAATCATCAAGATAAAGGTCTCTTCATGGCTTCTTCAGACCAAATGTCCAGATACCGTTGCATCCTAGACAAAAACAGGATTCACAAGAGGAAAGACATCCATTCTCGCCTGTGGTCTTCATCTGGAGGCCATGTGGACAGCGCCATGAAGAGGCCTTCACAAGAGAATGTCAACCCAGTCCTACTCCTGAGATTATTTTATTGAATGGGATAATGTATCCTTGCTGGACACCTCTAGTTTTCATTACAGGTGAACTTGCAACTCAGCATTATATTGATTTGGTTGTGCGACCAGTGGTATAGCCATTTCACCAATGTGTCCCAGGTGTCATTTTTCAACATGACAACCACAGGCTACATATTGCTCGTACTACTGTAAGTGCCTGGGTAGACTAAACATACTACCATTTCCTGCAGCACCTCAGAACGAGTCTGCCATCACGCACTTCTGGGACATCATTGGTTGGCTATTGCAAATGGAGCTGCCATCAGCGGATCTTGATGATTTGCATGTCCAAGTTCGTTAAATGTTGCAGAATATTTTTCATATAATCATTAATAACCTTATTGATAGTATGCCAAGGCCTTTAATTGCGTATATTTCTGCAAGTGGCACTCATACTCTTTACTGAATAAATCAAAATATTTAGAATATTTAGGCCCAATTTATTAAGACCACACTAGTCTTGATGAGGGGATATGTTGGAGTCAGATTCTTCTGATTCATTAGGAAGCACACAGCTTTTAATAAATCTTGAAAACTGGCATGTGCCTCCGTGCACCGCGCCAATCTTACCCCAGTGAGAGATAACACGGTTTTACTAACCTGGATCTTCAGCATGCCGCTAACTGTCATGTCAATTCCTCGGTTAGAACTGCACATTGCAGTTGCATTCATGTGTTTGCTTCCAGCTATTATGGGAGCTTATAACAGTTGATCTGTGAAGTGCCAGACCTCCACTGATCTGATATTAATAACCTATGCTTCAAATAAGTCATCAATATCTTGAGACTGAACATCTCCTTTATTGACTTTTCACTATTCCATTTCCACGAGCTCTCCTATGAATCAAACTTTGTCTTTAAAACTGCACATTCAAGTCATCACTCCCTGCTTTCTCCTTCTCAAATCCACTTGTAGCGCCTCTGCGCGTCCAGTCGCCACATAGGTACTGCATCTCAGCAAGAGGTGTGGTACCCCACTCTCGGGTAAGGAGGGAGCACTACCAGGGACCCACACACCCACATCCAACACCACACCATTCCAGTAGGGAAGGGTGAGATTGCTTCTGATGGAGAGCACAGTCCCGGTCCCTGCCTGGAAGATGGAACTAAGTAGAGGAGGTGGGTGGAGGAAGTAGTTTAGGGGAGCACTGAAGGAAGGACTGAAGTTAGAGGGGACCACGTAAAGTGACAGTTGGTGACGTGGGTCACATGACAGAGAGTATAAAAGAAAAGGTAGAAAGATCTAGAAGGGGTCCGAGGAGCAAGAGCGCAGTGAGAGAGGACCGTTGAGGAGTGAGAGAGTTAGTCAGAGCAGTTGGTGACAGGAGTCTATCACAGGGAGTGAAGAGAGAAGACCAGAGCAGTGAGAAGGGCTCCAGAGACAGAGAAAGGATCTTAGGGGCACGGGAAGTGCGGAGTCCACCCGTGCGCCCGAGTTTACGCCGACCATGAAGAGATCAGGTCGCAGTAGGGGACCGGCCCCAGACTAGTGGAGGACTACAAGACTCAGCTAGCAAACCGGAGGATGCGGTATCTCTAAGTGCCGTAGCCAAAACCACACACATTCTCTGAAAAGGTGGCCATATAGGACCAAAGGGACAGAGAGGACGTCACCCGACAAGGCCCACGGCCACTGGCTCGGGACACTGTGTGTGAGGCGCAGGACAGAAGGGAGAGAGCCAGCGCAGAGAGAGACAACCCAGGAAGGTACACAAGAAGGGGGTCCCGATCAAGTGCACCCAAGTTATTTGAGAGTTGGCTGGATCACTTCCCCGAGGGACACAGGACTCGGTGGGCTGTTATAACCTGCTGGCAGTTGTAACCTGGAGCATCATAAGAACTGTGAGTAAAAACTTGAAGGCTGCACCCCGCTGTGTCCTTTACTTAATTACTGCGTCACCTGCCTTGCACTACGCCACCAACATCCAAATTCACCTATTTAACTACCCTGGGGCCTAGCTTTACCTGTGGAGAGCTGAATCAACTCTGCTGCATCACCAACGGCCCCAGTGGATCTGAACAGCAGCGGCGGCCACCTATAGCCGCATACCACTGGTGGCGTCAAGAAACTTCATCCCCTAAACTTTATTCCCCTCTTTTCTTTATTTATTGACTGCTCTGGGCCACGGACCGGGTCACTGCCACCGTGACTACCCCAAAAAGAACTGACCGGTCCGGCTACTGAGTACCCCACGGCCCCAGGGGGCGCGTCACACTCATACCACAACTTTGAGTCAATAAATTTGTTTGTGCATCCCTTAATCATCTACTGCCCAGATAAATGCAAAATTGTGCTCTGTGACTGACTATCCAAGGTTGCATTTGTACTAGGCAATTATTGGCCATGTTCATTCCCAGAAAGGCTCATAATAATTCTTCACTGTAAACGGGCTGCCAAAATGCTCCTTCATCTGGTGAAATACTTTTAAAGTAGGACATGTGTTGTCAAGAACAATGATAGTTTATGCCCACAGAGTGATTGTGCACATGGAAAGTGTGGTCAGCCTGCATAAATATTCTGTTAATCAATTGCCAATCAACTTGCATGTAGCCGATTGGCGGTCCGTGATCGGACATTGTAAATGCACCTTAATTCTCTTCCACCCCGCCAGTCCATGCTCAATTATGCTGCTCAATTAATAAAGCTCTCCCTATTTTGCTCCATTTTCTCTTCTGCCTGCCAAACTTTTCCCGTAACTACCCATTGTCCAGAAAATTCATAATGCTAACAGTGACTCCCAAGGCTGTCTATCACCTTTCCTATTCTTAAATTTGTGACTTAATTTCTTCCCACCCTACCACACATTATCCCTGGTCCTTAAATAACTTCTTTCTCTGCTCGTCTCCTCTCACAGATTTTTCCAGAATCTTCTCTGTGCGGGAACTTACTACCCAAACCAGCAGAACTCTCCCTTATCTTTGAAACTTTCAAAAGCAATCCAAAAACCCACCTTTTCAGAAAAGTCTACAACCTACGAAATCCCTTCTGCTTACTGTCTCCCTTGTGGACTGTAAAACATCGCGGCCAAAATACTTTTTCCCTATGTGCCAGTTTGTCACTCATTTAATTTATTGTATTTATTTTCTACATTATGATAGAATGTACAGTAAATCCTGTTTGCACCTTTAGGATGTAATGGGGCTTTAAATTAATAAATAAATGGCTTTAAACTATTTTTCATGGAGTCCATACAGTTTAAAAATAATTTTACAGAAACTAAACTTGCACTTAAATCAGAAATATTGTACATTTTGCAAATATATTTTTATGACTGATCATGCAAAAATGCAGACACAAATTTCACAACAGACGATATTACATGAGAAGTGTTGTAATCGTTAAGATAAAAATATATTAGTAGACAGGAAACATTGGCCACAACATTTTTTCTGATAGTGTAATGGAGATTTAAAATTGCAGAGCACAACTATATTGTGTAGAGAAAGTACAATCTTCAACACTGAAATTGCAAAACCAAGAAGGAAAAGTTATGAAATTTGGTGATCACAGAATTAATTGACATCTTAGTGATATGTAAATGATGAAAAAATGGTAACAAAAATTTCAAAACATCTCAATTTATTCAGTATTTAGTATAATCATCACATGTGGAAATAAATGCACTTGCATGCCTTGGCATGCTATCAATGAGGTTACTAAGTGGTTTTGAGAAATGTTCTACCATGCTGAATGCACATGGGCATGCAAATCATCAAGATCTACTTTTGGTAGCTCCCGTTGCGATGATATCCCAGATCTGCTCGAAGTGAGACTGGTCTGGAGATGCTGCAGGTCAAGGTAGTCTTCTCACAGTAGGACAAGCAACATGTGTCCTGTTATCATGTTGAAGATGGCTGTTGGGACATTTTGGAGAAATGGTATATCACTTGTTCCACGATTCATCCAATGTGTACTGCAAGTGAAATTAATGTCACATACCAAGCTAAGGCATCAGTGTGTACATAAACTATCAGAAGGAGTTTGCCTGAAATTTGTCTACAAGCCAGATGTCTAGCTACAGGTCTTCTATTGACCTCACGCCATTAGTCTCAAAGGCTGTCATGGAGCAAAGCAAGACAGCAATGTAGGCTGGAATGGAGGTCTGTCCTATGGATGCAATGATAGTCAAGAGTTTGGTCTGTAGACCATGTGGGCAACTCCATGAAGGTATTGCATAAGGGAAATATATATAATAGAATAGGGCACTCCTGCTAAAAGGTGTGCAAATAGGGGCCCAATCTGTGCTCCAGTATAAGAAGAACTTGGCACTCAAAGATATATTTTCATATAAAGAACTGTTTAATTGCAATCCACCGTGAAAAATAAATATGACATTTCGGTCTTTACTAGACCTTCCTAAGATAAACAAATTGCTTCAGAAGAACATGACACAGAAATACGATGAGAGCTTGTACATGTGAAAAAGCAAAAAGTAGTATTGGAGCAGACACTTTAAGTACGGCTCCTATGCAAGTCAGCACTCAAATCAGAGAACAGGAGATTTAAATAAAAGTTACTAGCCGCCGTAATTGAATGGCGTGTGACATCTTTGAGTGCCAATGTAGCACCCAGGGGAAGATGGGGATAACTTGGTACCCGGGCCTTTAGCCTGGCCGTTAGGGATGTCGCGGTGGTCGGCTCCCGGGCCCGTACACTGGGGTCTCTCCTAAAAAGGGGTTGATATTTGTAACGTTTATAAAAGAAAGAGTCCGTGACGCCACCTGTGGTTTCTGGTGAGGATCACCAGCGCTGCGCAGTCCACTGAGGCTGATGATAAGGCAGCTTGATGGTATAGCTCTCCACAGGTAGAGCTGGGCCTCAGGGCAGTATAGGAATGGGGATGCAGGATATAGAGACTACGCCGGGCCAGAGCAAGAACAGGGACGGACACGATAGTCACTTCATTACCTTTTACTGGTGGAATTTCAGGCACTCCCCGGAGCACTGTAGGGTGAAGGGTGTATGTCCGGATCCTCCCCAAGGAGCAGGTTTTGGGCCTCCTGTTTCTGGCTTCTGCGTAGTAAGTTTCTGACCTGCCTGGAGCTAGGCCTAACTTTGTCTCTGTCCTGCGCTGGCTGACCTTGTGGTAGGGCCTTCTCTTGGAGTGCACGCTCTCGACCTACGGGGCCTATGTGTCTCCTGGCTCTGTTACGTATCAGCACTTTAGCGATCCTGGGACCTGTAGTTCTCCAGGGATTACGGTTTATCTTACTGGGTCGTGGAGATCCCGGCAAGGTTCGGACCCGGTGTCCGGTAACTGCTTCTTCGGGGTGAGCCAGCTAAGCTCCTCTGCCCCCTATGTACTAACTCTCTACTCCTTCGCCTTCGGCCTACTCGAGCCCTCAATAGGCCACTCACACAAACGACAGCGTGCCGCATTTCACCGATCTTATGGCGCCGGCACACCTACAGCTCACCTCACTGAGCTACACCTGAGTCTGGACTCCACTCTGTATTCAGGTTTACACCAACTGAACTCTCAGAGGAATTGCTGAGTCACTGAGCTCCACTGCAGACTGACCTGTTTCTGTGTCTTGCTTTGCAGTAACTCATCAACAGACTAATGGCTGCCTGGCTCCACCTTCCCTTATATATCTCCCTAAGGAGCTCCCTCTGGTGGTCTGAGGTGGAAGGTGGAGATGTGTGAATGGTTATGGGGGCCTCTTGTGGAGGAATCCTTCAATACACCCTTCTGGGTCTGTGATGCCAAGCACAGCTGGGCTTCACACCAAGTTCTTCATATTTTTGCATGAGGGAAAGTAACTATGTCACACTGGTCCTGCTCCTGGGATTATGGCGTTGTGTTTTATAATGTGCGTATCTGAACTCCTCTAGTTTTCATCCCAGGTACACAAACAAATTGGCGTTACATTAATTTGGTTGTGGAAGCAGTGATATGGTCATTTCTCCAAAGTGTCCCAAGAGCAGTTTTTCTACATGACAATGTCATGCCGCATGTTGTTCATGAGCAGCATGTATGGCCTAAATATGCTACAATAGAATGCAGCATCTCTGGCTAGTCTCCTATCAAGTACATCTGGGATATTTTTAGTTAGCAATTGCAAAGGGAGCTGCCAGCAGTGGATATTGATGATTTGGGTGCTCAAGTGCATTTAACCTGGCAGAACATTCCTCAGACAACCATTAATAACCTCATTAGTAGCATGCTAAGGAGTTTAAGTGCATATGTTTTTGTGTTTGATGATCTTACTCATTATTGAATAAATCAATACATTTTAAAAAGTTGGCATCTGTTATTTTATTATGTGCATTAACATTAAGACCTGAGCAGATCTGACAAAATTCGACAAATTGTGTGGCTTTTACTGTGATATTCTATTCGCAGTTAGGTTATTTTCTGCGAATTGAATGTTCCCTAGCATGCTCTGAGGTCTATCCAGACCCCGAAGAATAATAAGCATAAGACATAAAAAGAAAAGTTATACTCACCTAATGTCACACTGTCTCTGTATACTGGAGGTAGGGGCCTAAGCTGACCCTAAGCTGGGGCCCTGACTAATCCCTCAACCTGGAGGTACTGTTAAAGGTACAGAGGTCCAGGCCGCCAGCGTAACCCCTACCTCCTGAGGATCCCTGCACCTAAGTAATCTAGTCCTGAGAAGGACCCCGATCACAACAAAAGAGGACAAGTAATAATATGCCCACACACAGTACTTAGACGAACGAGACAGTACAAGGGAAAAACCAAAACCACCTTGCATACAAAGACTACACTACTACAACAGAGGGAACACGAACGGGAAAGGAGATAAATGATAAAGCGAGGAAGGGAAAATACACTCCAAATACACTTATCTCAGAAACTCCAAATACCACGATCCGCTCTGTAAGTCTGTATGAAAAGCTTTCACCGACACTTCCCAAACAGACCAGCAGGCATTTGAAGGAGACTCACTACAGCAGCATTGATTGCAGCTGGGCGAGGCTGGACCTCGTCTAGCACAGAGAGAAAGAGAATTAACTCCCTCACTGCCGAAAACACAAAGCACCAAAAAGTCAGCTGCGAGAAGTCAGGCTGTGTAATCGTGACGATCTTCGTGGCGACACACCCGTGACAGTACCCCCCCTTCTACGAGGGGCCTCCGGACCCTCAGGGCCAGGTTTATCCGGGTGAGTCGTGTGGAAGGCCCGAACTAATCGGTCTGCGTTAATATCCGATGCAGGAACCCACATCCTCTCCTCAGGACCATACCCTTTCCAATGAACCAGGTACTGAAGGGACCGGCGATTAAAACGTGAATCGATGACCCTTGATACCTGGAACTCCAAGTTACCATTGACCACCACTGGAGGGGGAGGTAAAGGTGACGGTACCACCGGCGCCACATACCTCTTAAGCAACGATCTGTGGAACACGTTGTGAATTTTAAACGTAGGGGGGAGGTCAAGACGGAATGCCACCGGATTAATAATAGAACTGATTCTGTACGGCCCGATGAACCTGGGACCCAGTTTCCAGGAGGGAACCTTAAGTTTAATATTCCTGGTAGACAACCATACCCGATCGTTCACACTTAGGTCCGGACCAGACACTCTCCTCCTATCAACCATACGTTTGTATCGGTTCCCCATAGTATTCAGATTCTTCAGCACCCCTCTCCATACTGAAGCGAGAGATGAGGAAAATCGTTCCTCCTCAGGAACCCCCGAAGAGCCCCCCCTACTGAAAGTACAAAACTGGGGGTGAAAACCATATGCCCCAAAAAACGGGGACTTACCAGTGGACTCGCTCCGCCTATTATTGAGAGCAAACTCTGCCAGAGGTAAGAAAGAAGCCCAGTCCTCCTGGTTCTCTGACACAAAACACCGGAGATATGTCTCCAAGCTCTGGTTCATACGTTCCGTCTGACCGTTGGTCTGAGGGTGAAAAGCCGATGAGAATGACAAATGCATCCCCCGCCGTGCACAAAACGCCTTCCAGAACTTGGACACAAATTGAGACCCCCGATCAGACACCACATCGGAGGGTACCCCGTGAAGCCTCACAATCTCCCCAATGAACACCTGCGCAAGAGTTTTAGCATTAGGGAGAGCCGGAAGAGCGATAAAATGTGCCATCTTGCTGAACCTGTCCACTACAACGAGTATGACCGTTTTACCCGAAGACGGAGGGAGGTCCGTAATAAAGTCCATAGACAGATGAGTCCAAGGACGCTCCGGGATCTTCAAAGGTAAGAGGGCCCCAGACGGACGGGTATGTGAGGTCTTAGAGCGCGCACAAACCCCACAGGACGCGACAAAAGTTACCACCTCCTTATGTAAGTTAGGCCACCAAAACCGACGCGAGAGAAGATCCACAGTTGCTTTACTCCCCGGGTGTCCTGCCAAAACTGAGTTATGGTGTGCCTCGATCACCTTTTGTCGCAACTGATCTGGAACAAACAGTCTCCCCGGAGGTCCAACAGGGGCGTCCCCCTGAGCCTCCAATACCTCCTCCTCCAGCTCAGAGCATACTGCCGAAACCACCACCCCCTCCTGAAGGATAGGAATCGGGTCGTCCGTATTCCCGGCCCCAGGGAAACTACGAGATAAGGCATCCGCCTTTACATTTTTTGACCCAGGACGATATGTAACGACAAAATTAAACCTGGTAAAAAACAATGACCACCTAGCTTGTCTGGGATTCAGACGTTTCGCGGACTCCAGATATAGCAGGTTCTTGTGATCGGTGATGACGGTGACCGGATGGACTGCCCCCTCCAAAAAATGGCGCCACTCCTCAAAAGCTAACTTAATGGCTAAGAGTTCCCTATTGCCGACATCGTAATTCCTCTCAGCGGACGACAATTTTTTAGAGAAAAAGGCGCACGGATGCCACTTACCAGGGGACGAACCTTGTGACAATACTGCTCCCACCCCTACCTCGGAAGCGTCTACCTCTACAATGAATGGCTGTGACGCATCAGGTTGAATGAGTATGGGTGCCGAGGCAAAACATTTTTTCAAGCAGGAGAATGCTTGACAAGCCTTGTCAGACCACCTAGAAAAATCCGTCCCCTTTTTAGTCATGTCTGTGAGAGGCTTAACCATGGACGAGAAATTACGAATGAACTTCCGGTAATAATTAGTAAACCCCAGGAAACGTTGTAGTGCCTTAAGATTCTCTGGCTGATCCCACTCAAGAACTGCCCGCACTTTCCCAGGGTCCATACGAAAACCGGACGCTGAAACCAGGAAGCCTAAAAACTGGAGTTCCTGTACGGCGAACACACACTTTTCCCATTTGGCATACAGTTTATTATCCCGCAAGATCTGTAACACCTGCCTAACGTGCTCCTGATGAGACACCAGATCCGGCGAGTAAATTAAGATATCATCCAGATATATGACAACAAACTGTCCCACCAGGCGGCGAAAAATGTCATTAACAAAGTGTTGGAACACCGCCGGGGCATTAGTCAGACCGAATGGCATGACAAGGTTCTCATAATGCCCCTCCGGAGTGTTAAACGCCGTCTTCCACTCATCCCCCTCCTTCATCCTAATCAGATTGTACGCCCCCCTGAGATCCAACTTAGAGAACCATTTGGCGCCCACGATCTGATTAAAGAGATCGGGAATAAGTGGGAGTGGATACGGATCTCGGACCGTAATCCGATTAAGTTCACGGAAATCCAGGCAAGGGCGTAGGCCTCCATCTTTCTTCTTAACAAAGAAGAACCCCGCAGCCACCGGTGAAGATGAAGGTCTAATATGCCCCTTAGCCAGACTTTCTGAAATATAATCCTTCATGGCCTGCCTCTCAGGACCAGAAAGGTTATACAACCTAGCTTTAGGTAACTTGGCCTCAGGGAGCAGTTTTACAGAACAGTCATACTCGCGATGAGGAGGTAGTTCCTGACACCCTTTCTCCGAAAATACATCCTCAAAGTCCGCCAGAAATGGAGGTAAGACCCAAGGAGTAACCGCACCGATGACCGTGTTCATGCAGTTTTTATTACAGAATTTACTCCATTGGCTTATCTCTCTGGTTTGCCAATTAATAACCGGGTTATGCTTAGTTAACCAAGGAAGGCCCAACACTATAGGAGTGGGAAGACCCTCCAACACGTAGCAAGACAACAGTTCTTTATGTATCGCCCCCACTTGAAGTTTTACGTCATGCACAGCTTGCAAAAAACTTCCCTGACCGAGAGGCCTGGCATCGATCGAGAATATGGGGATGGGTTTAGCCAACTCACTCAATCGCATACCTTGAACCCGGGCAAACCGAGCATCAACCAGATTAGCCCCGGCCCCACTATCCAGAAGAACAGATATCCTCTCAGTTCTCGTACCCACCACCACCTCCGCCGGTACGAGAAACTGAGACGAACCTAGGGACGAAATACCTACTCCCAGATTGCCGTCCACCACACAACCTGGGATCAACAGTTTTCCGACGACTCTTCACTCTGCAAGGGACGGGATGGACACCCCCCAATAAAATGTCCCTTTCTCCCGCAGAAGAAACCTTCCTGTCTTATGGCGCACCACCGGTCCCCTCCCCCGAAATGATGTCCCTCCTAATTGCATAGGCTCCTCTGGACTGACCAGGGGAACCACCATATGAGGGGACCTTGTAGGAGGTGGAGTCATCACAGGGGGTCGAGTTATCCCGCACCTCTCCCGAAGCCGTCTGTCAACGCGAATAGCCAGGGCCATAGCGGCTTCCAGTGACGCGGGAGAGTCATACTGTGCCAACACATCCTGTAATTTGTCGGATAAACCTTGACAAAACTGGCTCCTAAGAGCCGGGTCATTCCACTGGGTGTCCGTGGCCCACCTACGGAACTCCGAACAGAATTCCTCCGCCGGACGATCTCCCTGCTGGATCCTACGTAACTTAGACTCAGCAAGGGAGATCCGATCTGGGTCATCATATACGAGTCCCAGAGCAGCGAAAAACCTATCCACTGACTGGAGAGCCGGGGAGCCCGGGGGAAGAGAGAACGCCCAAGATTGTGGGTCCCCTTGTAGGAGCGAGATGACAATTCCCACCCTTTGTTCTTCACTCCCTGATGACCGAGGCCGCAGCCGAAAGTACAATTTGCATGCCTCCCGGAAAACAAAAAACTTGTCCCGCCCCCCAGTGAACCTGTCAGGGAGAGCTACTTTAGGTTCTGGTCCGGCTTGCTCCAGAGGATGCAAAACCTTGGACCTAACGTCCGCCAGCTCCATGGACAAACTCTGCAACTGCCGAGCTAGACCGGCTACTGGATCCATGGTAGCTGGAGAAAAACTAAGTGGGTCGGTGAAAATGTCACACTGTCTCTGTATACTGGAGGTAGGGGCCTAAGCTGACCCTAAGCTGGGGCCCTGACTAATCCCTCAACCTGGAGGTACTGTTAAAGGTACAGAGGTCCAGGCCGCCAGCGTAACCCCTACCTCCTGAGGATCCCTGCACCTAAGTAATCTAGTCCTGAGAAGGACCCCGATCACAACAAAAGAGGACAAGTAATAATATGCTCACACACAGTACTTAGACGAACGAGACAGTACAAGGGAAAAACCAAAACCACCTTGCATACAAAGACTACACTACTACAACAGAGGGAACACGAACGGGAAAGGAGATAAATGATAAAGCGAGGAAGGGAAAATACACTCCAAATACACTTATCTCAGAAACTCCAAATACCACGATCCGCTCTGTAAGTCTGTATGAAAAGCTTTCACCGACACTTCCCAAACAGACCAGCAGGCATTTGAAGGAGACTCACTACAGCAGCATTGATTGCAGCTGGGCGAGGCTGGACCTCGTCTAGCACAGAGAGAAAGAGAATTAACTCCCTCACTGCCGAAAACACAAAGCACCAAAAAGTCAGCTGCGAGAAGTCAGGCTGTGTAATCGTGACGATCTTCGTGGCGACACACCCGTGACACCTAACTGCTCATGTATCTGCCCGTTCCTCCCTTCCTGATGTCTGATCCTCTGCACCTCTGTCACACTGCCTCTCTTGCTTGGTGTTTACTATAGGCTGGGGATTCCAGCTGCAAACAGGCCCCACAGTTGAATGAGAATACTGGGATATCCTGGGCCTGCTCATGGCCGGAAGCCTCAGCCCAGAGTGAACACCGTCCAGAGATGAGGTGAGGCGGTGGACTGGACAGCGGGCAGGGAGCAGTTGGGATGGCCAGAAAGGTAAGCTGCTGGCAAAAAGCTAAAATGAAAAAAAAAAACATACTCATCTCACCATTCACTTCTTTGGCTGCCCCCACGGCTTCTTGCCTGCTTTTCGGTCCTTCACACCTCTGTTTTTTGGCACAAGGTTAGAGGAGGCTGGGTTTTTATAAAGCTGGGAAATTTGCATCACGTGGCCTTTAATAAAGACGATAGTAAACAAGCCATGACCCTAATAGGCTAATTAAGGTCTGAAACCTTGGTCAAAGTTATCTGAGTACACAAATCACCAAAGTTGACCAAACTTTTGCATCGGCCCATTTTCCTTTTTGCAATTTTTAAAATGTAAAACATGATAAAATATATTTTTCTTGCCTAAAATGCAAAGCAAATATGTCATCTTTAACTTTTAGACTTTTGTGTCATCTTCAACTTGCTTAACTGTTCACAATAACAGTAATTTTGATCAGGGGTACTCAAACTTTTACATGCATCTGTACATTCGGATGCAGTGCTGAGTGGTGATATCAGTAATGTGACTGCTCAGCAAGGCAGCCGGAACACACTGACAGTAGCATGTGAATCCGGCTGCTGTGACGAGCACGGACGTCAGTAAGGTTATCGCAGTTTAAAGCCGATAAACTGCGGTAACCTTACTGACATCACAGCTAGCAGCATGAGAAACGCCAGAATTACATTTTTTTAGCCACCGTAAAAGTGCAATAAATTGCAATAACTGGCGATGAAAACATCGTATCTACCCAAAAATGGTATCAATAAAAACATCAGGGTGCAAAAAATAAGCCCTCCCCCAGCTCCAGATCCCAAAAAGAGACCACACTTGGAATTTTTTTCCCGTTTTTCAGTACACTATAAGGTAAAATAGTGTCATTTAAAAGGACAACTCGTCCCACAAAAAACAAGCCCTCCTATGACTATATTGACGGAAAAACAAAAAAGTTATGGCTCTGAGAAGAAGGGGCGCAAAAAACGAAAGCCCCAAAATGGAAAATTGCAAGGTGATGAAGGGATTAATAACTACAGTAAATGCATAACATTACATTTATCCACATTGCACCTCATATACCAAATGGATGCCCCAATTCTCAGTTTGTCCAAATAACTTATTAAAAGGGGTTGTGCGGTCTAAAACTACAAGTCTGCAATCACACTATTTGACTGCAGACTTGTGAATCCTCACATCGCGTGCAATGCGCGCTGTCAGGATTCTCTGGTGTCTATTAAACTGCAGATATGGGGTATTCTGAAGGTTAATAGCATTCTGAACCTGTCCAGAGCTCTGCTGCCAGGAGGAAATAAATTTTATTCCCCCTGGCAGGGTTTGGGTTTCGATCACAGGGGTGGTGCCAATGCAGGTTCAGTCACAGCTTTGTGCAGAGAGAGCAGCGGCTATAACTGCGCCCCCCGCACTGACTGATAGCCGAGTCTAATGCTGAGCGAGCTGTCAGTTAGTGCCCTGGTTACAGCCACTGCAATTCTACCATAATACTAAATATTTTAGTTTTTGCATTCATGATTTAAAAAGTAATTCAATACATTTTGAGTAAGGCTTTTTTGAGCTTTAACATCTCAAAGCAATATTTCTATGAAAATTGTGGTTCTATTTATTCTTTGCTATAGATATTAAATATATTTCTGCCTTTATCAGTTAGTTATAATTATTAGGGCTTGATACCATCAAGTCAAGGAACAGCTAATACAGTCTCTTATCCATCTGAAATTGGTATAATAAACTATGTACCTTTATTGTTATAGCTATGCATGACTTTGTTCAGAAAGAAACTGGATATAGGTATAATCTGACGGGGAGACATGCATAGAAGTTTCAGCCTTTAGAAATACTTTCATTTTTGGGCTAGATTACATAATTGCTCTAGGAAAGGAATAACAGATGAAGCATATGAACAGCCTATAGTAGATGGGTTCTTGGCATGTATCCAGAAGCACATTGTGTAGTCTTGTAAGCTTTTATTTCAAAGACCTCCAAAGAAAAGCTGGGTGGTAGAATTTCTGTGCAGACAATATGTTACTCTAGATATCTCCTGTTCAACCACAGAAATACTGTTCCTTTACCTTCCATCTGTGACTTTTCTTGAAAGGAACCCAAAAAATTCAGGGTCTGTAAACCAGACAGATGATTTGGGCTATATCATTTTGACTAAAGTAGTTTTCTTGCAATTTCTAGACATAGGGTTTTTATAGACATATTGGATGATTTCTCCAATCATGAGCATGTAAATTCATCCTAAATGCATGTTATTTTATTTCTAAAGGTCCATAAATGGCACTCAAACAACTTAAGTATGACCTACAACTAGTGTTGAGCCACCCCCGTAGTGTTCGAGTTCGGTTCGGTTCGTCGAACACCCTTGTGTTCGCCGAACTGTTCGTCGAACTGTTCGTCGAACACCTTCGAACACCGTTAAAACCAATGGCAGGCAAACAAAAACACATAGAAACACATAGAAAACACCTTCAAAGGTGTCCAAAAGCTGACAAACTGCTCAGAAGACATAACTAACACATGGAAAAGTGACAAGTACATATAGTCATGCGAAAAGAAAAGAGGTGGAGGAGTAAAAGGAGGGGGAGACACAGGGTTTGTGCCAGAGCCGCCGTGGACCTTGACGGCCAGCCCCCCTCTCCCAATACTGGTGCCTGTCCGCTGGTGGGTCGAGCCCCCCCGTGGTGGGGGGGGGAGTAACATCTGCAGAAGAAAGACCATCTTCCAGCCAAACTAACATGTCGACTTCTTTTCGTGGACAATGTGATATGATCCCTTTGTTACGGACACGCCCATCGCTACAAATTCCAGATGAGGCACAAAAACAGCAGGTGCTTCAGCGGATATCAAGTGCTTCTTCAAGTGGGCTCTCCTCCACCTCAATTTCAACATCACAAATACTCCCGTCCTCAGAGGTGTCACCCCAAACTTGCTTCCTCACAGCTCCCAAGTCTCCAGCTGCCCGTCTGAGTATGGGGTAACACAGATGGTTGGGTCTGCAGAGCTGTTTACTCATACTATAGCCTGGGAAACGGAGGTCTGCTCCAGAGCTTCTGTTAATCCAGACGAGGAAATGATCTGCACTGATGCCCAGAATCTTTATAAGTCGGATCCAGGACCAGATGAAGAAGGTTCTGAGCATAATGTAGACCCTCGTTCCCAAACTGTAACTCCTGTTGGTGGAGACAATGATGAAGACGATGATGAGACTCAAATACCTGATTGGAGCGACAACTTGACTTTTCGGTCAGGGCAGGAAGAGGTTGGCTTTGAGGACGACGGGTGTGATAACACACAGGGTGATGATGACAAGGTTGGAGATCCCACTTACTGTCAACCCACAGTCAGCCAGTCGATGAGGTCACCCGGGCCTTTGCCTGGCCTTGGGGATGTCGCGGTGGTCGGCTCCCTGGCCCGTACCCTGGGGTCACTCTTTAAAAGGGTGGATAATTGTTAATTTTATAAGAGTTCGTGACGCCACCTGTGGTATCTGGTGAGAAGCACCAGCACTGCAGCAGTCCACTGAGGCCCGTGATAAGGCAGCTCGATGGTATAGTTCCCCACAGGTGGAGCTAGGTCTCAGAGCAGCGTATGCAGGGGGAATGCAGGACAGGCGAGACCCAGCTGGGTCAGAGCAAGAACGGGAACGGACACGGTAGTCACTTCAGTACCTTTTACTGGAGGAAATTCAGGCACATCCCGGAGCACTGTAGGGTGAAGGGTGCATATCAGGATCCTCCCCAATGAGCGGATGTAGGGCCTCCTGTTTCTTGCCTCTGCGTAGTAAGTTTCTGACCTGCCTGGAGCTAGGCCTAACTTTGTCTCTGTCCTGCGCTGGCCGACCTTGTGGTAGGGCCTTCTCTTGGAGTTCACGCTCCCAGTATGCGGGGCCTAAGCGTCTCCTGGCTCTGTTACGTATCAGCACCTTAGCGATCCTGGGACTTGTAGTTCTCCAGGGATTCCGGTTATGCCTTACTGGGTCATAGAGATCCCGGTAAGCTCGGATCCGGTGTCCGGTAAATGCTTCGGGGTGAGCTGGTTAAGCTCCTCTGCCCCTTATGTACTAACTCGCCACTCGCCTTCGGCCTACTCGGGCCCTCACTAGGCTATACACACTAACGGCAGCTTGCCGCGCTTCACTGATCTTACGGCACCGGCACACCTTAAGCTCTATCTGGGCTCCCTGAATCTAGCTAGCAGGAGCCTTGTGCTCCACTGCTGAACTATTAACTGAGTTCTCTAGACTAGACTGAGCTCCACTGCAGACTGACCTCTCTTAGGCTTCTCTACTGCAGGAACTCTTCAGAGGAACTGAACTGCCTAGCTCCACCTTCCCTATTTATATCCCTAACGGGCTCCCTCTGCTGGTCTGAGGTGGAAGGTGGAGATGTGTGAATGTTTATGGGGGCCTCTTGTGGAGGATTCCATCAATACACTCTTCTAGGATCTGTGATACCAAGCGCAGCGGGGCATCACAGATGCTATTGACGACGAGGTTAGGTTGCGCCTTCCTGGACAGAGACGGAGTACTGGAAGCACGTCAACAACTGCATCCTCAACCACAACTCTGCCTCTGACCACAAGTCGTAGTGGCTCTTCAGGTCGCATGAGCTCTAAGCCTTGCATAGCCTGGGCATTTATTCTGATCGATAAGGATGACCCAACTTATGTTATCTGTAATATTTGTCACCAAAAGCTAAGCAGAGGCAAAAAAATCCATAGTTTGAGTACTTCATGCATGTACCGTCACATGGATATGAACCATAAGTTGCAGTGGGAAGCTCACTGTGCTACAATGCGGCCTAGCAGGCTGGGCCAACCACCGTCTGCCCCATCTTGTGCATCCGCGGCCTCTTCATCCTCTGTGACTGGGGGGACAGCAGTCACACATGTTTTTGGACGCAGACCTGCCACCTCTTTACCTGCAACAGCCAGTGTGATTGGCAGGTCGTCAGTTCATTGGGAAGTGGAAACACCTGCTGGTGTTGAGCGCTCTCTGACATCGAGAGCACCACCTTTGGATCAAGGCAACCTAACATGTCCGCCTGTATCTTCCTCACAGACCGGCAGTTTGCCGGGGACACCCTACTCAACCCCGTCAAAGCACAACAGCCAGCCCTCGGTCCCTCAGATGTGGAAAAATAAAAGACCATTTCCTCCTAGCCATGAGAAAGCTAAGAGGTTGAATTTCACCATCTGCAAGCTGTTGGCTACAGAAATGCTGCCTTTCCGCCTGGAGGACACAGAGGATTTTTGAGACCTTATGTCTGTCGCAGTGCCCCAGTACCAGATGCCCAGTCGGCACTACTTCTCAAAGAAAGGTGTGCCTGCGCTCCACCAGCATGTCGCACACAACATCACCGCTTCTTTGAGAAACTCTGTGTGTGACAGGGTGCATTTCACCACAGACACTTGGACGAGTAGGCATGGACAGGGGCGTTACATGTCGCTGACTGGGCACTGGGTAACTATTGTGACAGCAGGACAAGGGGCTGCTGTCCAAGTCTTACCGTCCCCACGAGTTTTGCGTCAATCCTCTTTATCTCGAAGTTCCTCCACTGCTTCTGCCTCCTCAAGGTCCTCCACCTGCACCCAAAGCCTGTCTGGTGATGCCACCTGCTTTCTAACTGCGCAGAAGGAATCCTGCACACCTCCTTACTATGCTGGCAGCAGGGCTCAACGGCATCAGTGTTTACTTTGAAATGTCTGGGAAATGTGAGTCACACAGCTGAGGACTTGTGGTCAGCTGAGGACTTGTGGGTGAGATGCAGTAACTCTGTGGCGACTGAACCCTCAGGGGCGCCACACACCCTTCTGCACAGTTTTGAAATGGCGACGAAGATGTTTAGTGCTGACAACGATGCCATTATCAGCATGACTATTCCGGTGATTTACATGCTGGAGCACACATTAAACAGAATTCAGAGTCAGGTGGTGGGACAAGAGGAGGTGGAGGAAGTAGAGGAGGAGTCGTATGCGGAAGGGATAACATCTCCAAGGTCCAGACGGTTGGTTGCACCAAGGCGGCAGGCATGGGAGGGTGGGGGAGAGGGATTAACCAGGGCGCATGGTAGCAGCCAAACTGTTGAGGAAGGTGCAGGAGCCGAGAAAGAAGTGGAGGATGAACTGGCGATGGGCATGGAAGACTCATCAGATGAGGGAGACCTTGATCACATTTCTGTTGTGCGAGGTTGGGGGGAGAGGGCAGAGGAAGGAAGCATGATTCTTACCTCGCTACGAACACAACAAGGACTTGGTCCTCCTGGATGCGCAAGACACATGAGTGCCTTCTTGCTGGACTACCTGCAACATGACCCTCAGATTGCAGAATTCGAAGTAATCCCGACTACTGGGTTGCCACACTCTTAGATCCCCGGTACAAAAGTAAATTTGCCAAAATAATTCCTGCCATAAAAAGGGATTGACGCATGCAGGAGTATCTGCAGACGCTGTTGCAGAATCTTACATGTGATTTTCCACAAACCACCAGTGGTGCACGAAGTGAATCTCACAGTTCTAACTTGCCAACCGTGGGACTGTTGAGTCTTCATCACTCAAACCGTAACAGTAACACAGTATCTGCTGGTAACAGCAATTTTGTGGAATCGTTTCACCACTTTTTTAGACCATCCTTTGCAAGGCCACAGGAGACAAGAAGTCTGACACATAGTCAATGCCTAGAGAGGATGGTGCAGGAGTATCTCCAAGTGAACATCAAAGCCATGACTGTGTCACTGGACCCTTGCTCATTTTGGTATTCCAATCTGGAAAAATGGCCGGAGCTCGCCACTCACGCCTTGGAGATCTTGTCATGCCCTGCAGCCAGTGTTCTCTCTGAACGTGTGTTCAGCGCTGCTGATGGTGTGCTGACAGATAAGCGCACGCGGCTGTCCACTGAAAATTTGACAGAATCACGTTAATAAAGATGAACAAATCATGGATTCGCAAGGACTTTTCTAACCCTGTGTTATCCTTGGGAGTCTAAAAGCTTGAGGATTTGGTAATATCACCTCACCAACCGTTTTAAGCAACTGTGGGGCAATTGATGCCACTTAACCCTAGAACGCATGACCATAAAAATCTACACTTTCACATACCTGGGGCCCTTTAGACCCGTGTGCAAATAACATGGAATAACTCAAACTCAAATGACAAACAACTATATACATGAAGAATACCTAGAGTTTCAAAATTCTAACTAAAGTAATCTTGCAGAAAATAGAAAACAATTAACAGGGCGGGACTGCGAGGCCCCAGGTATGCTTTCTAGGGTTAAGTGGTGTCTGTGCCACAATTTTGGGAAAAAATGGAGACTCTTTTTGGAGTTCCCTTGCTGTGTCTTACGTGACGTTGGCATCGTCAATTCCAGGTGGGTTGGGTCGCTCCCCCCCCCTTTTAACTGTAAGAAACTACATACACTATGGCTTGGGGTAACACAGATGGTTGAGTCTGAAGAGCTGTTTACTCAGAGGTCTGCTCCAAATCTTCAGTGTCTGCTAGTCAGCGTAGAATTTTTAACTGCATCTAGCCTAGGCAATACTTTGGGCGTAGTAGCCCAGCTGCGAAGCAAGTTGCACCGCCTGTGTATCTAATAAGAATTTTTAAATGCATCTAGCCTAGGCAGACTGTGGGGACCCCCAACCAAACCCAGACGCTCAGCCCCCCTACCGCCCCCCTTTCCTTGACAATACAATAATGTAACTCTTAAAACTGGATGGGTGAGGATCGGTCACAGCTTTATTAACTCTTTATACTCATTCCATTAGAAAGGCATTTTATTTCTAAAATAATTCAGCTTGTTGCAGCATGCCCTGGGTCTCCACTCCGGCAACTTGGTCAACAAGTGTAACTCTCCAACATGTCCTTTCTATTTCCAGGCCACGGAGGATCCTGCGTACTCGTATGCAGGACTCTGACCCCCACCCATCACTCTTAACGCTTGTTCCACTCCGTCCTGGAGTCCTGACAGGAATATGTCCAGTCCAATATCCATTAAGTGAACACCGTCGGGCCGTATGAGGCCTGCTTTATCTCCTTCCAGTTGTCGGTGTCGTACCACTACACCGCCTCTGTCTCTTCTAAATTTTGCAATCCGAATATTTATTACCCGCCTTGTCCGTTCGATGGCCGTGATGTCTCGCGCACCTTGCCATACCGCTATCGGCACAATCTCTGACCATACTATAGCTAGTTTTGTGAAAAATTCTCTGAAGCGGTCAGTGTCTAGTTTCATTATTGCCATTAGTTATGCGCTCTTGTGATGACCTAGGTTGTTTCCCCTGGCCTGTATAACTAAGATGACCGGACATCTTGCCTCTCTCCCTACCTTGATTACCTCCATTAGTACCTGTGGCCATAGCAGGCCTCTAATACCTCTCCAGTTGAAATATGTGTTATGAAACTCTAATTTCCTCCCGCCTGGGCGGACTTTTGCCCTTTTTTCTGCCCAATATATATACGAGTGGCCTATCACCCACACTGTTGGCTTAGCGTCACCTGTAAAAGAAACAAACCACGTTAGGATAACAAGTCCGGTCTTATGTATCTTGCCAAACACGTGGATCGCCATCTCCCTATCCTCTGAACTTCCGTTTCTGACAGTCCTGCTCTTGCTGCTTCCGTGGCCGCGCCTATGCGGAATGAGTGTGTCCCGTAATCTTTTGGGTGGTTCCCTGCCGATGTTATGCATTTATTAAATATAGCTTGGAACTGGTATCTTGATAATGGCATTCCATCAATGTGTGATAGGAAGAAATTACTTTGTGATCTGATGGTTAGATATGTTTTTACTATTGTTACCTGACTCAGTGTACCGTTTGTGGGTTGTAGAAGTACCCAAGTGCCCCTGCCCGCTGGAACCGTTTTAGATTTGTGTATGCATAGACGTATTGCATTATTGGCTATGACTACGTCCTGGTGTAATAAGCCTCCACTGGTGGTAATTTTGGATTGAGGGACTAATTCGCTTATGCATAGCGCCCCGAAGAAGGCGATCACAAATGCAGTAGACAGTAGTGTTGCTTCAAATTGTGAGTGTCATGTTATTGGTATTAGGGATATGATGTGAGAAATCAGTTTTAGTGACACGGGATGGGATGTCTACACTCCTGACTTGGCTGACCCCTTTTCCACCCTTTTATGGATTGTCTGATGATGAATCTTTGTCACATCTCCCCAATTCAGTAGTTGGAAGTGAAATGCTACTCCGGTCAGACACCGCTGCGCTGACGCCCCTGATATGACCCTCATCATTAGCTGGTGGAGAAATTCTATGGTGACTTGTGATCTGGCTTGTTCACATTGGTCAACCCTTCTGCCTGCTACTAGTCGTGTCCACTCTTCCCATGCCTTACCGTATGCTTGCCACGTCGACGGGGCAACTGATGCTCTGATTAATGGCATCAACTATTCGCCACTAGATCCCATAGGGAAGGTGGGCAACTGTTGCCCGATGAGTGGGCGTTGTGGAAGAGCTCTGTGAAAATCTGCCAATTGAATTCTTATAAAGCGTTAGCAGCAGCTTTAGACCCCTCAGCATAGTGGCTAGCGCGGACCCATACATTGTGTTTTAGGCACAGGAATGCTAGCCTGTGTAGTAGGCCTAGCACTGGGAGAGACGATGATGCCATCTTATTAATGCAGTGCGCTAGGCTAGTGTTTTTTGTTATGAAGCGTATATTTTTGTAAGCCAGGAGCACGCCCCATATTTCTATTGCTACCACTATTGGGAAGAAAAATTATTTTCAGGGCTAGATGCAGCTAAAAATTATTATTAATTTAAAAGCTGGTGGAGCTTGGTATAGTTGGCCTAATACAATGAGTCCCACACACTGCTAGAAGGCCAAATATTTTTTCAGAGGTAGATGCAGAAAAAAATTATATTCAGTTTGCAACCTGATGGAGGTCAGTATAGATGGACTAATAGAACAAGTCCCACACACTGCTAGAAGGCCAAATATTTTTTCAGAGCTAGATGCAGATAAAAAAAAATTTTAATTTGCAACCTGATGGAGGTCAGTATAGATGGACTAATAGAACAAGTCCCACACACTGCTAGAAGGCCAAATATTTTTTCAGAGCTAGATGCAGATAAAAATTATTTTTAATTTGCAACCTGATGGAGGTCAGTATAGATGGACTAATAGAACAAGTCCCACACACTGCTAGAAGGCCAAATATTTTTTCAGAGCTAGATGCAGATAAAAATTATTTTTAATTTGCAACCTGATGGAGGTCAGTATAGATGGACTAATAGAACAAGCCCCACACACTGCTAGAAGGCCAAATATTTTTTCAGAGCTAGATGCAGACAAAAAATTATTTTGAATTCGCAACCTGATGGAGGTCAGTATAGATGGACTAATAGAACAAGTCCCACACACTGCTAGAAGGCCAAATATTTTTTCAGAGGTAGATGCAGAAAAAAATTATATTCAATTTGCAACCTGATGGAGGTCAGTATAGATGGACTAATAGAACAAGTCCCACACACAGCTAGAAGCCCAAATATTTTTTCAGAGGTAGATGCAGAAAAATATTATATTCAATTTGCAACCTGATGGAGGTCAGTATAGATGGACTAATAGAACAAGTCCCACACACTGCTAGAAGGCCAAATATTTTTTCAGAGCTAGATGCAGATAAAAATTATTTTTAATTTGCAACCTGATGGAGGTCAGTATAGATGGACTAATAGAACAAGTCCCACACACTGCTAGAAGGCCAAATATTTTTTCTGAGCTAGATGCAGAAAAATATTATATTCAATTTGCAACCTGATGAAGGTCAGTATAGATGGACTAATGGAACAAGTCCCACACACAGCTAGAAGCCCAAATATTTTTTCAGAGGTAGATGCAGAAAAAAATTATATTCAGTTTGCAACCTGATGGAGGTCAGTATAGGTGGACTAATAGAACAAGTCCCACACACTGCTAGAAGGCCAAATATTTTTTCAGAGCTAGATGCAGATAAAAATGATTTTTAATTTGCAACTTGATGGAGGTCAGTATAGATGGACTAATAGAACAAGTCCCACACACTGCTAGAAGGCCAAATATTTTTTCAGAGCTAGATGCAGATAAAAATTATTTTGAATTTGCAACCTGATGGAGGTCAGTATAGATGGACTAATAGAACAAGTCCCACACACTGATAGAAGGCCAAATATTTTTTCAGAGCTAGATGCAGACAAAAAATTATTTTGAATTTGCAACCTGATGGAGGTCAGTATAGATGGACTAATAGAACAAGTTCCACACACTGCTAGAAGGCCAAATATTTTTTCAGAGGTAGATGCAGAAAAAAATTATATTCAGTTTGCAACCTGATGGAGGTCAGTATAGATGGACTAATAGAACAAGTCCCACACACTGCTAAAAGACCAAATATTTTTTCAGAGCTAGATGCAGAAAAAAATTATATTCAATTTGCAACCTTATGGAGGTCAGTATAGATGGACTAATAGAATGATGCTATGCCCAAAAGGTTTTACTTCACTAGGTGCAGTAAAAAAATTGGTATTCTATACACAGGTGGTATATCTTGCAACACAGATAGGCTACTCCACTGACTAACACACTCTGCAATAGGCCAAAAAGGATTAGCTTTGCTAGATTTAGCCAAATGCTGTGAAAAAACTTGCACAGCACTGGCACAGACCTGCCTGGCAAAAACTGATAGGAACTGATGTAACTTAGTCCTGAAAAGGACTGCAATTACAATTAGTCTTTACTCCCACAACCTATCTATTTAAGAGCACAGACCTGCCTAATAAAAGTCGTAGGAAATGCTGTAAGCTAGTCCTTAAAAGGACTGCAATCACAACTCTTCCCTACTCCCAAGCTATCTGTAGATTTGTGCGAAAATTGGCTTGAAATTAACAAGGTATAGTGCACACAGAGACAGCTGCAGCAGTGAGAAAATGGTGGTGACAGGGAAAATGGCTGGGTCTTATAGGGCAAGGACAGTGACATACACTGCCAATGACACATGCCCTTGCTTGTGTGAAAAAAAGCACTTCGCTCCGTGTGTGCGCTGCTGATAGGCTGACAGATTGCACCTCCCCACTGTAAATGCGGGAAAGAGAAAAAAAAAAATGGAGATCTTCATTATTCCTGCAGAGATCCATCCCCTGCCCCTCCCCCCGCCCCGCTGTACACTCAAACTGCGTATTAACATTAATTTTCATCATTACTGAGAAAAAATCCAGTTATGATTTTGGTGCACGAACAGTTATCGAACATAACCTCGAACAGCCGAATTTTTTTCAAATCGTTCGTGTTCGCCGAACGGCTCGAACACCGCCCAAAACAGCTCGAATTTGAGATTGGCGAACAGTTCGAGTCGAACAACGCTCATCTCTACCTACAACCACTTCTGTTTTAGTAAATAATTGCATTACTAATGTAATACCATGTTTAAAGCAGGGGTGAACACACAACCAGTGCAGCTGCAGAGGAGCCTATAAGAGGTAAAAGGGCCCTCATCGACCTCCAAAACTGCAAGCAGCTTCTGTCACAGACACATAAAGATGTGCATTATAAAGAGCTATTGGAGTATAAAAGGCCCATATACTGATCTTGGACTTAGTCGCTCTTCTGTCTTTGTCCGCCCGTGTTCTAAAGCATTGTGCTATTATGCTGTTTGTCTGTTATTTATCCTGGAATTATATAAAAAAATTGAGAACAGGGTATTTACACTGTGTGGACAATTATTAGGCAAGTCAGTATTTTGACCATATCATCATTTTTATGCATATTCTCCATCTACAAGCTGTATAAACTTGAATGCTTATTGGATGAAGCAGATCAGGTGATGTGCAATAAGGGGTGTGGCCTAAGAACATTAACATCCTTTATCAAGGTGTGCAGAATTATTAGGCAGCTTGTTTTCCTCAGGCTAAATGGGCAAAAAAGAAATGTAACTGACTCTGAAAAGTCAAAACTTGTTAAAAGTCTTACAGAGGGATGCAGGACTTTTGAAATTGCTAAGATATTGGGGCATGATCACAGAACCATCAAAAACTTTTGTTACAAATAGTCAACAGGGTTTTAAAAAATATGTAGAGAAAAACCTTTACTGATTATTCTAGAGGATTCCCCCCAAAATTACGTGGGGTCCCCCTTTAATCAATAACCAGTTAAGGCTAAATAGACAGCTGTGGCTGATATTAATATCCTAGGAAAAGACCATATAATATTGGTCCCATCCTAGTCTAAAAAAAAACAGCTCTTAGCTGTCCCAGAAATGGTGCATCCATTGGATGCGCCAATTCTGGTGCTTAGCTTTGTAATGTCAGCTGACATCAAGCCCACAGGTTAGTAATGGAGAGTCATCTGTAAGACGCCCCCATTACTAACCCCATAGTCAGATTGTAATAAAGACATAGCAAGAATAAAGTCCTTCAATTGAAAGAAAGACACTGACACCTTTATTAGAAATAAAACTCCCCATCCTCTTTTACCCATTTAATCACACAAAAAAAAAAAAGAAAACTTATACTCACTTATCCGACTAGAAGATAATCCACTAAAGCCTATCTCGCCTGTAAAAGACAAAAAAATTAACCCACCATATTCCTCACCTGTCCGATGAGAAGATAATCCATATCAGTCCCACGATGATCCAGATGATTTGGATAGCGGTCACATCAGTGATGCAACCGCTATCCATGCCAGTCGGCTCACACTGAGACAGGAACGTAATTAAGCTCCTGAAGTGTGTAGCGCTGAGCTGCTGTGAGAAAGGTCACTGGAGATCATAGCTGATGATGCCCGGTCACCTCACTTATGGAACCGCTCACTGCGCGAGAACTTTCTCCCGCTCGCTGTGTGAGAACTTTGCCATGAGTTGACCAGGATTCATCAGCTATGAACTCCGGTGACCTTTCTCACTGCTGCTCTACACACAGTTATTTAAATAATTTAAAGAAAAATAGTGTGGGACCCCTTTATTTTTGATAACCACACATGATAAAACTGACAGCTGGGGGCTGCAACCTGCAGCTGTCGGTTTTGCCTGCATTGGTTGTCAAAAATAGAGGTACTGCACGTCATTTTTTGAAATGTATTTATTTATTGCACAGGCTGGTGAATACTCCCTTCATCATACCCCTGCTCTCACTGCTATGAGCGAGAGCAGGCATAGGATGATGAGAGTAGCACTCTCATCAGCCGACACCTGTGACCAGTGGTAACCTTTTTACTCCCAGCCAGAGCTGCTGGCTCACGCTGTCAACTATGTGACAGTGTGGGAACTGCAGCTCTCTGACCTGCGGTAATGAACTTACCGCTGATCAGAGGCGGTGTTTCTCACAGATGACAACCTGGGAAACACCCGATATTTGGGCTGCTGAACCCAAACAGTAACATGGACTTCCAGGAGAAGTCCGTGTTCGGAGTCCATGCACGGACACTAGGTGTTCAGTACGGACCCCGAACTTTACCGTTCGGGTTTGGTCATCCCTACTATTGAAAACTTGTGGGCCCTTCTTAAATGGGAGATTTACAGTGAAGGAAAGCAGTACACTCTCTGAACAATGGCTGGCATGCAGTGGCTAGTGCTGCCCAGAAAATGATTACCTACAGATTAAGAAACTGACCGGCTCAATGAATGGAAGGCTTCTGAATGTTATTGAAAAGAAAGGTGGTTATAAGATAAGATAAGATAAGATATACTTTATTTATCCTGGAGGAAATTGCGGTATCACAGCAGCAGAACACAGATCTCGAACATGACACATATAACATAACATTTGGAATGCTTTAGACATTGCTTTTCAAACATTTGTTAAACACCCCCATAGCTGTTGGAACAAACGATCTCCTGTATTTTTCCTTTTTACACCTTAGTTGTATTAGGCGATTGCTGAATGTGCTCTTCTGTTTCGCAAACAGTTCATAAAGCAGGTGTGTGTTGTTGCCCATTATAGCTCTGCACTTCTTCTTAATCCTATCCTCTACCACCTCTTCAAAAGTCCCAAGCTGTAGGCCCACCGTCGCGCTAGCCTTCTTTATAAGTTTGTTGAGCTTGTTGGCGTCAGCAACACGCACACTGTTACCCCAGCAAATTATTGCCGCAAAGGTGGCACTAGCCACAATGGATTGGTTATATTGGTCATTGATAAAAAAAATTAAATATGAAAAATGTAATTTTGTACATTTTGAGTTATTTAGTTATTATTCTCCTTGAATTAAAGTTCTGATCCAAGAGCTTCACCTTGCTTCTACACATGAATGGTCTGCCAGTGTTTTTCTGAGTCTACACTGTTATCACTATATTTGCATACAGAGATAACAGTGCATTGGAAAAAGCTCAGGAAAGTGAGAGCCATGACAATGAGGACTGCTCTGGAGAATACAGATGATGTGGACTGGGGACTGGTGATTTTACAGTACTGATAACAGCTCAAGAGCTAAGAAGTAGGGCGAACAAGGTGAACAATTCACTACTATATAGAAATCAAAATGCCGGAGAGAGCTGAATAGGATCTTAAGAGTTAACTCCTCTCATGGAATGAAACTAGGAGTGCTGTGTATACTCAGCCAAGCTCTGTTGGTCTAGCTCCTTGAAAACAAGTTACATACTATGTAAGATAAAATATATCACAGCAGGAGAATGACAGCATATAGAAAAAGCATTTTGAATTGCAGACTTGCTTATATTCATGGTAACTTACTAAAGGAATTTTATAACATGAGAATACCCCTTTAAGGAACTTAAAAAAAATAAATACATACATTGGTATTGATAAATGTACTGTATGTAGTGTATACATTTTTTACCGAATCTATAACAAAGGAAACCATGTTATTTTATGTACCAAAAAAGCACACCAATACTTAAAGGGATTGACCAGGCTTGGGACAAAAGTGCACATGCTGTCACGATTTCCTGGTATTCCTGGTGTGAGTGGTCATTCACGTGACCACATGAATGCGTGTTGCATTTGTACAGTCAAGTGCTGTCCTGAATCGTTCAGCTTCTGTCAATAAAAGAGAATTGAGAGAAGCCGTATGAGTCTAATCAGCATGTGACTACAAGTATGTAAATCGCATATTGTTGTCACATGACCTCATGCTTGCACCAGGAATATCAGGGAATTGTAACAGCGTGCACACCGTATGCAGTTTTCATTCACATATACTGACTGCAGGTCTTTTGTCCCAAGCATGAACAACCTACTTAATTGCCAAACAAATGTGATATAAATTTGATCTGTAGAAACCTATACGGTAAGTATAAGTTTGCTTTGATACTTTTTTTAATGTCTAAATATCTGACATTTACTATACTGTACATGTTATACTGCTGTATAAATATATATAAATATATATATAATATCTATGCTGTATAATCTTTATTATGCTATTTATTTTATTTATTTATTTAAAACCCTTCAGCTCGATCTCGAGCCATGTAGGAAAATCGATCTTGTGCAAGCCTAGATAGGTCCACCAGGGTCTTCCCCGCTTTTAACTTGATAGCATCAACCCATTGGGTTACTGGTCTTCCTCTACAACTTATTCCTTCTATTCTTCCGACCATGATGTCCCTGTGGCTATTCTTATTAGGAATACTTTATATGGAATTTTTGTTTTATGGATAATAGCAAACACTAATAGGCTAAAATATTAGCATGGCAACATAAGACCTAACAGATTTGAATATCTTAAAAGTTAAATATCTGTTCTCTGCAATTAGACCAATGTGCACTGGAGAATAAACATACAGTATATATGTTGTATAATATATAATTTATAATTGTTGCTATTATCAATATTATTACTACTGTTGTTAGAATTAACCCCATAGTGCTCTTTGATGTCACTTTGTGCTCCATGACAGGCTGATGCTGATTACATTATACACTGCTCAAAAAAAAAGGGAACACTTAAACAACAGAATATAACTCCAAGTAAATCAAACTTCTGTGAAATCAAACTGTCCACTTAGGAAGCAACACTGATTGACAATCAATTTCACATGCTGTTGTGCAAAAGGAATAGACAATAGATGGAAATTATTGGCAATTATCAAGACACCCTCAATAAAGGAGTGTTTCTGCAGGTGGGGACCACAGACCACATCTCAGTACCAATGCTTTCTGGCTGATGTTTTGGTCACTTTTGAATGTTGGCTGTGTTTTCACACTCGTGGTAGCATGTGACAGACTCTAAAACCCACAGAAGTTGCTCAGGTAGTGCAGCTCATCCAGGATGGCACATCAATGCGAGCTGTGGCAAGAAGGTTTGCTGTGTCTGTCAGCGCAGTGTCCAGAGGCTGGAGGCACTACCAGGAGACAGGCCAGTACACCAGGAGACATGGAGGGGGCCGTAGGAGGGCAACAACCCAGCAGCAGGACCTCTACCTCCGCCTTTGTGCAAGGAGTAACAGGAGGAGCACTGCCAGAGCCCTGCAAAATGACCTCCAGCAGGCCACAAATGTGCATGTGTCTGCACAAATGGTTTGAAACCGACTCCATGAGGGTGGTTTGAGGTCCCAATGTTCACAGATGGGGGTTGTGCTCACAGCCCAACCCCCATCCGATTGAGCACATCTGGGACATCATGCTTTAGTCCAGGTCTGGGAGGAGATCCCACAGGAGACCATCCTCAACCTCATCAGGAGCATGCCCAGGCGTTGTAGGGAGGTCATACAGGCACGTGGAGGCCACACACAATACTGAGCCTCATTTTGACTTATTTTAAGGACATTACATCAAAGTTGGATCAGCCTGTAGTGTGTTTCTCCACTTTAATTTTGGGGGTGACTCCAAATCCAGGCCTCCATTGGTTAATAAATTTGATTTCCATTGATGATTTTTGTGTGATTTTGTTGTCAGCACATTCAACTTTGTGTAGGACAAAGTATTCAATGAGAATATTTCATTCATTCAGATCTAGGATGTGTTATTTGAGTGTTGCCTTTATTTTTTTGAGCAGTGTACAATGTCTGTACCAATACGATCAGCTGCAGGAGCCTGACTAACATACATAGCGGGTCTTCTGCTATTACTGCTAGGACTGGTATTTTTCAGAAATCCTAGCCGTTTAACTCCTTATATGCCGTTGTCATGAGTGACAGAAGCACATAAGGATTTTGACAGAGGGAAAGTGCTCACTCTGTCGGTCTGCCGACAGATGAGCAGCCCAATGCTTTTGGGCTTCTATGGCAATTGGAAGCCTGAATAAGTCCTCCGAGTTTGCATTACAACTTAGCCTATCAGATTCTACTGAGGTGGGGCCTGATAAGCTAACTGCTAATTAACCACTGACAGGATAGTATTATACCCAGCAGTGTTAAGGTAGTGCTGTGTATTCCTAATACAATCATAAGATGTCGTTGGGGGACTATTATATACTGTAAAAACAGCAAAACAAATGTAAGTGTTAAAGTAAAAACACCCTCCACAAAATACCAGCTTTCCAAATAAAAATTCTTTTAATCTGGAAAATTTTAAAGTAGCTATTTCCACAATGACATATATTATAACAATATATCATTATTTTTTCTGAAAAAAAATAGAAAAAACCCCCCACTAAATTTTCCATTTTTGTTCATCAAGTCACTTGAATAAAAAAAAAAGTAATGTAAAAGTTGCGTGTATTCAAAAATTGTACCAACATATATTACAGCTTGGTTTGAAAAAAAAGCCCTGTGTAAATGAAAAAAAATAAAAAAGTTATAAAAATATTATATAAATTGGACATTACTGTAATGGTTTTGAACTTTTGACCCATCTTATAAAACTTAATCATTACTCATTCTTCATCATGCATGCGGTTAGAAAAAAAATATAAAAAACCATACCAGAATTCCTGGATTTTGCTCATCCAGCCTCACAAAAAAGGTGAATTATAAAGGGATCAGAATTGTATACACGGAATATGAGCATTAGTGGAAACTACTGCTTATCCAGCAGAAAATAATCCCTCCTATGTATAGAATAATAAAAAATGTATGGGTATATGGTGAGCCCCACTTCCCCCATACGCACAAATTATATATTTTTAAAATGTATTTTTTTGTGTGAAAGTAGCACAACATATTACAAAACTATAGAAATCAGGTAATGTCATTATCGTATCGACCTGCAGAATAAAGTTAATATGTCAATAAAACTGAATAGTAAACAGTAGTTAAAAAATGTCTCCAAAAAGTATAATAAAAAAGTCATATGTAGCAGTTGACAGAAAATTGTAAAATGTATGGCTCTCAGAATATAGTGACTCAATAACAAGTTATTTTTCATCATCTATCCATATATGTATGTATATATCTACAGTACAAAAGTAGTAAAACAGAAATAAAACTACATAAATTTGGTAGTTAAGTTGCCACCTTATTTCTGCAGCTCGTGAATAGTGGAAAACATAAATCATCTATTTTATATCATCTATTTCTCCCCATAAACAGTTAACAAAAATAAGGTTTTATGTTAAATGTACCCCAAAATGTTGTCACATACAATGTTGACAAAAAAATAAAAATACCATATGACAATGAAGCAATTGAAAAAATTGCTTGGTTCTAAAGGCCCAACATGGTTATGTCCTTACCGGGTTAATATTACCTTAAAATACTAACAATACAAATGTAATTTTTTTTAGAATATGCTAAATAATTTTGATTAAAAGCATGAATATTAAAGCTAAGTAAAAAAAAAAAAAAATAGTAATTAAGCAACATTCTTTGTGTGTTTACTTCAAACAGTCCGACTTAGATTTTTACACTGCTTATACACAAAAAAGCCGAAAGTATTTTAATGAGAATGTTAACTCAGGGTGGTCACCATCTGTGCAAACTGTCTGAAACTGTGACTTCCTCTTTGCTTTATTCTCAGCCAGAAAGGAAACCAATTTTATAGATAGTCAAAGAAGTATCAATTAGGTTTCAAGCAATTGGTGATTTACAGCCTAAACAAAAGCTAAACCTGGTAAGAGCTTCCTAATCCTAAGAAAACAGATAAACATGTCGTTGGCAATGTAAACTATTGGCTAGTTATGTTCACAGGTAATAAAGGGCAATAGAAATGGACTTCTAATCATTTCATGTAAAATATGTACATCCGTCATATAATAATATATGCTGATTTAGTTCTTTATAATCAAATATTTATTTTTGAACAGCCATTATACATAATTCTATCTATTTTGTAAATGACTTTTTGGGCCAAGTTTATACATGACATTCAGTTGTTTCTTTTGCAAAAAAAACCCTTTGTTTTTCATTTGTGATTGCAATTTATGTGCCTGCATCATGCTAAAGTTGTTTTAGGGCTCGTTTAAATCGAACAAATGCTATCCGTTTTTTTATCAGATAGCACTCGGACCAATGTTATTAAATAGGGCAATGCTGTCGACCATTTGTTTTTCACTGACAGAATCTGTAAAAAAAATCACAGCATGCTGCAATTTCACTCTGAAATCAAATCGCATTCCATATGGACTATCAGTACGGCATCTGATTTTTACCGATACATTACAATTCTATAGCATAGGAAACGGTAAATTGTCCTGTGAATGATTAATAGCTGCTGAGAAAAAAAACTGATTGCATACGGACTACACGCGGATGACAAGTGAGAAAAAATCATGCCACTTTTTTGGATGAAAATCGGACCGATTTCTTAAACTGTCGTGCGACCCCAGCCTTAGGCCACATCCCCATTATCAGTATCCGGTCAATATTTTTTCTCAGGAGTGGGAGCCAAAACCAGGAGTGGGTGATAAATGCGGAATTGGCGACTTGTTTCTATTATACCTTTTCTCCGATTGTTCTGTGATGCTCACAGCCCTCTCTGGGAGATGGGGTTACTCGGAGCCAGGTCAATGTAAGGGGTAGCGGGGGAGGCAGTCGTGGCCTGAACCCGGTCCGTGCCCAGGGCAGTCACATAAAAGATTTAATGGGCTTTCAGGATTGAGTGGTATTTTCCGACTACGCCACCTACAGTTCCCGGTGATGGACCCCAGCGCTGCTTCAGTCCACTGAGGCCGGTGTTACACGCAGCTAAGATAGGACGGCTCCCCGCAGGCGGAGCAGGCCTCAGGGCAGTGTGAGGAAGGACGGTGGGTGCAGTGCCGCGCAGGAAATAACAGGCTGAAGCGGGGTGTGAAGTCATCCAGGGTTTTTACTCACATTCAGATGAACTTTAGCCGCAAAGCTTCCCTCTGCTCCTCGCTGCGTACTGAGGCCACCAGGAAGGGGGTTCAGCACTTTCCAGGTAGATCAGGAGCACCTGTCGAGACCCCTCTGGTGTGTGTTCCTCTCCTTGGCATGTTCTCCCACTAAGTCTTCTCCTGACTGTTTGTGTGATTAGAACAAGGTGTAAGGCCGGGTCCCACTGGATAAATGCAGGTAGAGAGATAAAAGTGGCGTAAGCCGCTCCGTCCGTATCCCTTCTGGGATCCACTAAGCCTCCGGGCTTTTCCGACTGAGATGTGAAGTAGCAAAGTCAGATATCGGGGGCCGGTCACCCCTCTTTCAGCAGGAATCCCTCTGACTGGGCCAGAGTAAGAAATACAGGTGGCGTATGCCGCTCCGTCAGCATCCCCTGGGATCCTTTTGCCTGTGGAGCCTATCTCCTCTGCTCCCCTCCAGGCCTTCTTAGGTAGGGACTGTTATGTTCTGCTACCAGAGCTAAGGAAAGAGAAGAGATCTGTCCCTACGATAGAACTCAGCTGAATCCCTACGATGTAACAGGGAACCTGATCCTGCGATCAGACCTGCTAAAGTCCTAAGCTAGTCTGTACGAAGACCTATAGATGTGGGGGAGGAATCCCTACAAGTACTAAGGACTGGGAGGAATATGGGACACCTCCTAACAGAAATAGTAGCAGACAGACGAACAAACAAAATATAAAGAACATAGAGGTCAGTAAACCAAGCAAACTAACAGAGCAAGACACAGAGCACAGGCTAGCTAGAAAGTAGATATACAATGAAGTCCAGCAAAGCCAGAAGGGCGGAGCAGGATTAAATAGGCCAACAAGGTCATGTGACCAGCAAAGGAAAAAAAAACCTAACAGCAAGGTTCTAACAGTACCCCCCCTTCTAAGAGGATCCTCCGGATCCCCTAGGACCAGGCTTATCAGGAAATCTCCTGTGAAACGCTCTGATAAGTCTGGACGCGGAAACATCATCTGACCTCACCCAAGAGTTATCCTCGGGTCCGAAACCTTTCCAGGCCACAAGATACTGCAAACTACCTCTATACCGTCTAGAGTCAAGGATGCGAGAAATTTCATATTCCCCGTCCTCCACCACCGGAGGAACAGAGGCAGAGGCGTCACCATCCGACACAACAGCTTTTTTTAACAGAGAGACATGAAAGACCGGATTAATTCTCCAGGAGGTAGGAACCTCCAACCTAACAGCAGATTGGTTGACAACCTGAAGCACCTTAAAGGGCCCTACAAACTTGGGACCCAATTTCTTAGAAGGAATCCTCAACCGCAGATTCCTAGAGGACAACCAAACCATGTCACCAACAGCGAACAAAACCTCCTGTCGTTTCCTATCAAAGTAGTCTTTAGATTTTCTGTTGGCCTCCTGAAGATTACCACGCACATCCGTCCAAACTCTTTCCAAATCACCGGAAAAATTCTCCTCCTCAGGCACGGCAGATCCCAACTTGGAGAACGACCCAAACGACGGATGTCTCCCAGAACAACAAAAAAAAGGCGAACAACCAGCAGAAGAAGATGTATGATTGTTCAGAGCAAATTCGGCAAGTGGCAGAAACTCAGACCACCCCTCTTGATTGTCTGCCACAAAACAACGCAAGAACTGCTCAACATTCTGGTTTTTCCTTTCTGTCTGGCCATTAGATTCAGGATGATATCCGGACGAAAACGACAAATGAATTCCCAACCTTTCACAAAAGGCACGCCAAAAACGAGCCACGAACTGAGGACCCCTATCAGAAACAATGTCAGTAGGAACGCCATGAAGTCTGACAATTTCCTTGACAAAGGCCTTAGCGAGAGTTTTAGCGCAGGGCAGTTTGATGAAGGGAACCAAGTGACACATCTTACTAAAACGGTCCACGACCACCCAGATGACAGTAAAACCCTCAGAGGGGGGAAGGTCAGTTATAAAGTCCATAGCCAAATGTGTCCAAGGAGCACTGGGGACCTCCAAAGGACAAAGCAACCCCGCAGCAGGAGTATGTGAGGACTTAGATCTAGCACATACAGTACATTGGCGTACCCACTTAATGACTTCCTTCTGCCATCCAGGCCACCAAAAACTGCGACCCACCAGTCTCTTGGTCTCAGAGATTCCGGGATGACCTGCCAACCGAGATTCGTGACACTCAACAAACAAATCTCTCCTAAAGGTCCCAGGCACAAACAACCTCCCATGAGGAGTGTTAGATGGGGCATTCTCCTGAGCTTTAAGAATCTCATCTTCCAAAACGGAGTCTAAAGCAGCTATCACAACACCTTCTTGTAAAATGTTTTCCTCTTTCTCAGCACCGACTATGGGAGAAAAACTGCGAGACAAGGCATCCGCCTTAACATTCTTAGTACCAGGGATGTAAGTAACGGAGAAATTAAACCGCGAGAAAAACAGTGCCCACCTAGCCTGACGGGCATTCAGGCGCTTGGCAGCGTCAAGATATATCAGATTTTTATGATCCGTAAGAACCTGAACGGGAAATTCCGCACCTTCCAAGAAGTGGCGCCAGTGTTCAAATGCGAGTTTAATAGCCAATAATTCCCGATTACCAATATCGTAATTCAATTCAGTCTCCGAAAATTTTTTTGAAAAAAAGGCACAGGGATGTAATCCATCCCCGTTATCCTGAGACAATACTGCGCCAACCCCCACAGAGGAAGCATCAACCTCAACCAAAAACGGCCTAGTAACATCAGGCTGCATAAGGATGGGAGCAGAGGTGAACCTCTCCTTGAGATACACAAAAGCTTCAATGGCCTCAGAAGACCACTGAACCGCATCAGCACCTTTCCTGGTGAGATCAGTCAGAGGTTTGACAATACTAGAAAAATTTTTTATGAATTTTCTATAGTAATTGGCGAAACCCAAAAACCTCTGTATCGATTTCAAACCAATAGGCCTAGGCCATTCCTGCACAGCCTGAACCTTAACCGGATCCATCTCAAAACCTTTGCTGGAGATAATGTAGCCCAAAAAACTAATTCTCTGTACAGCGAACTCACATTTCTCCAGCTTAGCAAAAAGCGAATTGTCCATTAATAACTGTAATACCTCACGCACGCTCCGCCAATGAGACTCCAGATCTGGCGAATAAATCAAAATGTCATCCAAATACACAACCACATTTTTACCGATCAAAGGTCTAAGGATGTCATTAATCAGATTCTGAAAAAATGCAGGAGCATTAGTAAGACCAAAAGGCATAACCAGATTCTCAAAATGACCCACAGGAGTGTTAAAAGCAGTCTTCAATTCGTCACCCTCCTTCATGCGCAACAGATTGTATGCCCCCTTAAGGTCAATTTTAGAGAACCACTTGGCCCCCAATAACTGGTTAAACAGATCAGGAATCAATGGCAGTGGGTAAGGATTGCGTACCGTAATTTTGTTAATCTCATGAAAATCCAGACAAGGACGTAAACAGCCGTCCTTTTTTTTTACAAAAAAAAATCCAACCGCCACAGGAGACTTAGAGGGCCTAATGTGACCGGCGGCCAAACTTGTCTGTATGTATTCCTCCAAAGCCTTCCTCTCAGGAATAGTAAGGTTAAATAAACGACTTTTAGGAAGAGTCGCTCCAGGGACAAATTCAATAGAACAATCATAGTCTCTATGGGGAGGCAAAACCTGCGATTCCTTCTCAGAAAAAACTCTCCAAAAATCCTGAATAGGAACAGGCAATTCTCCCCTATCCAAAGCTGCAATACGCCCGTTACAACACTTGTCATAACATTTATGGCTCCAGGATTTAATTTCACTGGTAGACCAATCCAGTACAGGATTGTGACATTTTAACCAGGGCAATCCCAATATTACTGGAGAAGGCAAGTTATTCAACACTACCAAATCCAATTTCTCATGGTGAACACCATTAATAGTGAGAGGAAATTCACAGACCTTGAGAGTAATATTTTTCAAAGGGGAGCCATCCACAGAAACCACAGCAATGGGGGATGATAAAGGTTCAGGTTTTAAATTGAGTTTTTCCACGAATCCCCCATCAATTACATTCAGTGTAGACCCGCAATCAACAAACACCCGAAATTCCATTAATTTTTCCTGAGCAATCGTGGAAGCAGCTAAAAATACACCCTTGGAATTTAAACAGGCAATACGGGCATGACTGACCATTTTTTTTTCTTTCTTCATACGAAGCTCACAGCCTTTAATCAAATGACCAGATTTTCCGCAATAGAAACACAAGCCTTTCGAAAAACGACGGTCTTTTTCTTGAGAGCGAGGTGCCACCGATCCAATCTCCATCGGTTCACCACTGTTAGTACACACATTATCATAACCAGAAACTGACATAGCAGAGGATTTGCTCTCATTAACCCTAGCACGCAGTCTTCTATCCACCCGTATAGCTAATTGCATAGCCTGTTGCAAATCCTCAGGTGTAGGATAAGCAATTAGCAGGTCTTTAACCCTTTCACTGAGCCCAGCAAGAAATAGACTTTTCAGAGCAGAATCGTTCCACCCTGTTTGAGTGGACCAACGACGAAAATGAGTACAATATTTTTCGACATTACCTGATCCTTGTTTTAAACGTCTCAACTCAGTCTCAGCTGATGCGACACGGTCAGGATCATCATATAATAGTCCTAAAGCAGAAAAAAAAACTATCCACTGATCTGAAGCATGTATCACTAGGTTGCAAAGAAAAGGCCCACTCCTGAGGCTCTTTGCGCAAAAGTGACATTATGAACCCTACGCGCTGGGATTCATCCCCAGAGGACTTGGGTCTCAAACGAAAATACAATAAGCAAGCATTTTTAAATGAAAAAAATTCTCGATGTTCACCAAAAAATAAATCCGGCAAACATACCTTAGGCTCCAAGAAATGTGCTCCAGAACAGTTACTCACGTGCTGACGGAGCTCGGCCACTTCCAGAGAGAGTCCCTGCAGGCGATGAGCCAAATCCTGAACCGACACCATGATGGAACAGAAAAATCTTTCCTTAGAGAATTTGCTGGCTGGACTTACTGTTATGTTCTGCTACCAGAGCTAAGGAAAGAGAGGAGATCTGTCCCTACGATAGAACTCAGCTGAATCCCTACGATGTAACAGGGAACCTGATCCTGCGATCAGACCTGCTAAAGTCCTAAGCTAGTCTGTACGAAGACCTATAGATGTGGGGGAGGAATCCCTACAAGTACTAAGGACTGGGAGGAATATGGGACACCTCCTAACAGAAATAGTAGCAGACAGACGAACAAACAAAATATAAAGAACATAGAGGTCAGTAAACCAAGCAAACTAACAGAGCAAGACACAGAGCACAGGCTAGCTAGAAAGTAGATATACAATGAAGTCCAGCAAAGCCAGAAGGGCGGAGCAGGATTAAATAGGCCAACAAGGTCATGTGACCAGCAAAGGAAAAAAAACCTAACAGCAAGGTTCTAACAGGGACCTTGACCGGGTAGAGACAGTAGTTAACTCTGACCCGCTCCTTGTCTCAAGGCCAGAGACCGTGTATCTTCAGTCAGCTGCAGGCTTTAGCAGAGGACCATAATCAGAGATGAAGATCACAATCAAAGGACCTTGAACCAAAGATGGCAGTAGATTAAATATGAATTAGTAAGTGTAACCTAAAAGTGTGTCCTCCACCCTCACCCACTACATGGTTCCCCTTTTCTTTGGTTCCCCCCATCTCCTCTATCTCGGCCCGGGGCAGCACCCTGGTGCATTTAGGCCTCCTACAGGACAGGAGTGGTGTAGTGTTGAGTGGTGAAGTAGGGTCCTGAGAAATGCTCCATCCTTACCTGGAAGAGGAGATACCACACCTTAAACTGAGGTGCAGTACCCCTGTGGCGACTGAACCCTCAGAGGCGCGACAGTTCCTCACCTGGTTTGGCTTCTACTCCTGAGAAAAAATACTGAGTGAATACTGACCAAACACTGATAGTGGGGCCGTGGCCTTATAGTTACTATTCTCCTAAGACCTCACTTAGACATCAATGATTTTTTTTATAGTAAAAAGAAGGATGGATTTTCATTGGTGATTTGGATAAGATGTTTTAGCAGTGTTTGATTCGTGTGTCTGTTTTTACCATCAGAATTTCACCAGTTTTTTAGGTATTCAAAGTTTTCTCCATCTCTTTCTATAAAAAAAGCATGAAAATAGGACAGCACATGGATGGCATATGGAAGGCATCCTAGTGCTGTCCAGTTTTTTCATAGACCCATGCATTTGCACTGGCAAGTTTGATCCATGACTCTGATTAAAATCAGACATGACTCCATGTTTAGGTATGGACCACTCAAAAATAGCTGGAAATGTACACAACCCCATAGATATAATGGCTCCCTCACATGATCTTAGATTCTCTCATCCGACCGAATCGGGTTGATTATACTATTAAAACTCTGGTTAAACTATGATCAGAGTTTGATCCAAATGTCACCATAGTGTGATCCAATTCTCTTGCATGAGAGAATCGTGGACCTGTGAAGAGAAGATGGAGAATAAGATTTCTCCATCCTCTCCATTCTGTAGGTCTGCAGAAATCGGACTGCACTCAGATGTCTTCTGAATGCAGTCTGATGTTTTCCACATACCCATAGACATGAATTAGTGCATGCCATCTGATTTCAAAGTGAAATCGCACCATGATTCTGATAAAGTATCGGATAGCACTCGTCCGATTTATACGCTCATGTGAGTGAGCCTTTTGGGCTCATTCAGACATCTGTGCCAATTGGTCCAAGCATGGACCGTTAATGCATGAACTGGCCATGGCATTCCTATCCCAAGAGTAACAGCTTCATATATTTCTATTAAGATGTCATGCTCGGGTAGGGAGACTCCCGGCCAGTCCGTGCATTGCGGATTCCTAATTGTTATTCATAAAAAGCATGGAAAGGACTTGTACATGAAAAACTAATGTCTGAATGAACCTTTAGACTTAATTCATTTCTTCAGTATCATTTAAAAACGCCAAAATACAAAAAAAGGCTTGTACAAAAATACCTTATTGTAAAAATTTAGAAAAACTCGATAAAACACATTAAAGTTGCAAACATTTGTGTAGGTAATTTTAAATTTTTAATGTTTTTAAGTGAAACTCTACCTGTACATTTTTAGTTGGAAGTTATAATTATAAAAGTCCTTAATAGGAAAACAGCTAAATGATAACATTTCAAACTCACTTGAAAAGGAGCTGAGCTCGGCAATGGCTACTACACAGTGACCAGGGCTGTTTCTTCGGCGATGCTCACTGTCTACATTCGTCTGCCACCGAAGCTGAAAACAGTTGAAAGTAGGGAGTGCGGGGTTTCGGGACCCCAACCGATCTGATGTTTATTTTATGACCTATTCTAAAGCTAGGGTCACAGTCAGACTCTGAGAAGAGTTTGATCAGAGAGTGATTCCATTTTCTCAAATGTGGAGAAAGAAAAGTTTCTCCATCTTCTACATGCAGTGTGTCCATGAAAATTGGACCACGCTTGGATGTCATCCTAGTTTGGTCCAATGTTTTCTACAGACTCATAGACATTAACCCCTTCGCAACCTTGGGTTTTGTCGTTTTTGCTTTTTCTTTTTTTGCTCCCCTTGTTCCCAGAGCCATAGCGTTTTTATTTTTTGGTCAATATGGCCGTGTGAGGGCTTATTTTTTGCGGGACGAGTTGTACTTTTCAACGCCATTACTAGTTTTACCATATCGTGTACGGTAAAACGGGAAAAAAAATCCAAGTGTGGTAAAATTGCAAAAAAAGTGCAATACAACAGTTGTTTTTTTTTTTTTTTTTTTTTTTTTTTACCACATTCACTGAATGCTAAAACTGACCTGCCATTCTTATTCTCCAGGTCATTACGAGTTCGTAGACGCCAAACATGTATAGGTTCTTTTATATTTAAGTGGTAAAAAAAAATTCCAAAATTTGTTCAAAAAAAAAATTAGCACCATTTTCCGAGACCTGTAGCGTCTCCATTTTTCATGATCTGGGGCTGGGTGAGGGTGTATTTTTTGCGCACCAGGCTGACGTTTTTATTGATAACATTTTGGGGTAGATCCGATGTTTTGATCGCCCGTTATTGCATTTCATTGCAATTTTGCGGCGACCAAAAAACGTAATTCTGGCGTTTAGAATTTTTTTCTCGTTACACCGTTTACCGATCGGATTAATTCTTTTTTTATATTGATAGATGGGGCGATTCTGAACACGGCGATACCAAATATGTCTACGTATGTTTTTTTTTTTATATATTGTATTTTGAATGGGGTGAAAGGGGGGTGATTTAAACTTTTATATTTTTAAATTTTTTTTATATTTTTAAAAACTTTTTTTTTCACTTACTGCATGCTTCAATAGTCTCCATAGGAGACTAGAAGCAGCAGTTGTCTGATCGTCTCTGCTACATACAGGGGACGAGCAGAAATGGTCCTGTGCTATGAGCGCCGACCACTAGGTGACGCTCATAGCGACCAGATCATGACAACCACAGGCGTCTGCTGCAGACCCTTGGTTGTCATGCCCACCCATCGGTGACCCGTGATCACGTGACGGGGTCGCCGATGGGCGGGGCTTATGACGCGCAACCCGGAAGCACGCGTTAAATGCTGCTGTCGGAGATTGGCAGCGACATTTAACATGTTAACAGCCGCGGGTGGATCGCGATTCCACCCGCGGCTGTTGCGAGCACATGTCAGCTGTAAGAATCAGCTGACGTGCTCGGTTCAGTGAGGGCTCAGCGCAGCAGCCCTCACTGAACGGGGGGTACGCAAATGTGCGTACTAAGACGTCATGGGTTGGAATGGGGTTAATGGCCGAGTGCCATGCGATTATTGGAGGCAACTCGTACATGCTGTGATTTTTTTCCTTGTACCGAATAAATCCATCGGTCATGTGCACTGCCTCATTGAAAAACATGGGAATGACCGATAGCACTCGTGCGATTGTTACTGTAGTGTGCACGAGCCCTAAGGGTACTTTTGGGGTTGTTTACCTTTAGAACATTTTTACTTAAATGCATGCACTTGAGGATAAAAATTATTTTTTTTGCAATTGGGTTTCATTAAAATTTGGTACAATTTGCCTTCCATAGCTCGTATATTGCAGTGTTTATTACTGGCTGCTTAATGAGTTAACTGAGAATCTCTCAATGAGCTCATTCAGATTGAAGATGGAAGAGTTTGTAACTCTTTTATCTGTCTTTTTCTTTAGCTCCTTTCAGCTGATTTATGACCACGGACCACATCAAAGTTAAATCTTTAATGAAACAAAGAGCCTGTAAAAGACACACGGTGCAACATTTTTTATGAAACCCAATTGAAAAATTACATTTATCTCTATTGGAAGCATGTGAAAAGTTAAAAAAAAGTTTTTAAAAATATTAAAAAAATTAAAAAAATATAAAAGTTCAAATCGCCACCCTTTCGCCCCATTCAAAATAAAACAATAAAAATATCAAATATACACATATTCAGTATCACCGAATTCAGAATCGCTCGATAATTAATCCGACTGGTAAACGGTGTAAAAAAAAATCAAAACTCCAGATTTAGGTTTTTTTTGTTTTTGGTCGCGGCAACATTGCAATAAAATGCTATAACAGGCGATTAAAAGATCATATCTACCCCAAAATGGTATCAATAAAAACATCTGCTCTGCGCGCAAAAAATAAGCCCTCTCCCGGCCTCAGATCCCGAAAAATGGAGACGCTACGGGTCTTGAAAAATGGTGACTTTTTTGTGTGTGCAAATTTTGGATTTTTTTCACCACTTAAATAAAAAATAACCTATACGTGTTTGGTATCTATGAATTTGTAATAAGAATCATAATGGCAGGTCAGTTTTAACATTTAGCGAACATGGTAGAAAAACTAATCCAAAAAACAGTTGTGGAATTGCACTTTTTTTTGCAATGTCACCGCACTTTGAATTTTTTCCCTGTTTTCTAGTACACGATATGGTAAAACCGATGGTTTCGTTCAAAAGTACAACTTGTCCCGCAAACAACAAGACATCACATGGCCATATTGACAAAAAAATAAAAAAGTTATAGCTCTGGGAAGAAGGGGAGCAAAAAAACAAAAACGCAAACACGGAAAATCCCAAGGTGGTAAAGGGGTTAAGCCTGGACAACTCCTTTAATGGATAAATAGCATGCAGTATGCTCCCATACTCCCCCTAGTGGTGACTGCAGGCTCCAGGATAAAATCACAGGTAAGCAGGTACATGATGTGTATTTTAATTTTAAAATACTTCCTCTCCATTTCATATACCGTAAATAATATTTTTCTTTCCTATAGGTGTTCTTTAAACTTTACTATAAAAATATCAGTATGGCACAAAAAATACACTGAAAATTATAACACAGTAGAATAATAAAAAGCAAGAAAAAACAACAAAAAACCTGCATGCATTGAAACGATAGCATTATGTTTCAATGTATTTAAGCCATTAAACTGCTATTTAAAAATATTGACTTTTTTGCAGGTGCAGATAGTGATGAAGATTGATGTTTAATATTGTTAATTATCCTTTTAGTATTATAACACCCTTGGTTTGGATTAAGGTTTTTACTTGAACTATTCTCAATAGATGTGTTATTGCCTGCTCTGCATGTCTCCTGCTTATATCTTATTATAGCCTCTCTGCTAGCATTGCATGTCAATATATCAATCCCTTCTGCTAGTGCAATTCATTTTCAGCAAGATGTTATTGAGAATGTAAATAAATGCCACAGCTTCATTGGGCAGACAAGACGGAGCCTGTCAGATCCGAAAGTCGACAGCAAAGTTATAATTACAGCAAAGTGGTGTTAGGTGAGTTTTTTGCATGTATAGATTTAACCAGCAGCTTTGTATGGGAAATGGTGGGCAGTAAAGTGATCTGGAGATTGAGATTGGATGAGGCTGATGTTAGTTGTTAAAAAACTTTGCAATTAGAAGAGCTACTTTTATCAGTAGCAGAGATGGATACATTTATTCAAGTGTATAAACATTTTACAAAAATCTGTATTCTTCAGAATGCAGATTTTTTTTTATAATTCTCTCCTTGTGAATTTAGTAAAATGGCATCCGACTTTGGCTAAACCGTAATGGGCCAACAAAAGGTAAAAAAAAGCAAAATACTCTCCGGTCACCTCCATTTCTCACTTTCCCCTGTAGGGCCTTTGGTGCTTTTTCTTTCCTCCGCTGAGTGCTAAAATCCTGGGCATCTTCTTGCTTGGCTAACTAAGCCCAGGATGTCCATAATGAATACCCAGGGTATTTGGGAGGTGAAGGTAAGAAGAGGCACTGAGGACCATACAGGGGACAGTGATCAGTGAAGGTGAGAGGTGATGGGAGTAATAATTGTTTATTTTTCTATGTCTTACATTTGTAATCTCTCACCAGACCCCAGAGTAGAATAAGGGACATTAAATTTCCCTTGTGTGTAGCACAGGCAATCGGATGATCGCAGCAGCTTCTAGTCTCCCATGGAGGCTATTAAAGCAAGTGTAAAGTAAAAAAAAATAGTTTTTAAAAATATAAAAAAAATTTAAAAAAATATAAAAGTACAAATCACCCCCCTTTCGCCCCATTCAAAATAAAACAATAAAAAAAGCAAACATACACATATTTGGTATCAACGCGTTCAGAATCTCCCGATCTATTAATATAAAAAAAATAATTAATCCGATGGGTAAATGGAAAAAATCAAAACACCAGAATTACTTTTTTTCGGTCGCCACAACATTGAAATAAGATGCAATAACAGACGATCAAAACATCTACCCCAAAATGGTATCAATAAAAACTTCAGCATGGCACGCAAAAAATAAGCCATCACCCAGCCCCAGATCCCAAAAAATGGAGACGCTATGTATCTCTGAAAATGACGCCATTTTTTTTTTTTTGCAAACTTTCAAATTTTGTTTCACCACTTAAGTAAAAAAGAACCTATACATGTTTGGTATCTGCATGCTCGAAGTGACCTGGAGAATCATAATGGCATGTCAGTTTTAGCATTTAGTGAACACAGTAAAAAAAAAACAAAAAAAAACAATTGTGGAATTGCACTTTTTTTGCAATTTCACAGCACTTTAATTTTTTTTCCTGCTTTCCAGTACATGATATGGTAAAACCATGTCTCTGTCTCCCAGAAAGGTAAGCCCTCACCTGGCCATATTGACCAAAAAATAAAAAAGTTATGGCTCTGGGAAGACAGGGAGCAAAAAACAAAACCGCAAAAATGAAAAACCCATGGTGGTAAAGGAGTTAACCCGTTTCTGACGTGAGCCATGATAATACGTCCCTGTGCCCTGGGCTTTATCGACCAGGTGCGTATTATTACGTCTCACTGATCGCGCCCTCACAGCCTAAACAAAAGTCATACCGCTGAAACTGTCATCTTGTCCTGCAAAAACCAAGCCACCATACAACACCATCAGTCGAAAAATAAAAAAGTTATAGCTCTCAGAATAAAACGATGCAAAAAAAAATTTTTTTTCTGTAAAATAGTTTTTATTGTGTAAAAGCGCCAAAATGCCAACTTATCCCGCAAAAAACATGCCCTTACGTGACTTTGTCGGCTGAAATATGGAAAAATTATAGCTCTCAAAATACGGCGATGCAAAAACTAGTTTTTGCAAGAAAACAGGTTTTTTAGTGTGTGACAGCTGCCAAACACAAAAACCCGATATAAATCTGGTATTGCTGTAATCGCACCGACCTGAAGAATAAAGTTGTCTAATCACTTATACCACACGAGGAATGGCGTAAAAAATAAATAAAACCAATTCTTCATCTGCTGCTGATTTATTCATTCTGTCTCCCAAAGATCACAGTATGGCTTGGCTCACATCTATCCTGCTCTCTGCACTGAGTGCTTACACCGGGTTTCCATGTAAATCTCTGAAATACGTGATTCAGACAGAACCCCAGCAGAAGATTCCCTGTAATGAGGTAGATGGAGGCACCGTGGACGCCGTCTGGCCTGTGTTCCCATAGTGTCCGTCTTTTTATTAGGAGTGCATGAAAGTGCCGTCGGCCACAGTTTTGTGAACCTCTGAAAAAAAGGACACTGCTAAACAGAGGCCAGACGCAGTCCAGAGTAAGGCTGGTTTCACATGTCCTGATATTTTCGGTACTGGAAAAAAACAGTATCGGAGATATCTGTGTCCGTGTGCACCTGTGTGGCATATGTGTGGCAACCATGTGCCACCCGTGTGCCACATCAGGAGCACACGTACCGGAGCCTGGGAATCACCAGTACAGTTAGCGCTGTTCCCAAGCGCTGAGTGCTGAACGCTGCCCTCATCATTGTCTCCTGCTGGCACAACGATCAGTGTGAGCAAGGGACAATGTTGAGTGTAGTATTCTGCTCCCGCTGTATCCTGGTGTAAAACTAGAATAAAATAAAAAAATCTTTATACTAACCTGTCTGAAGATGTCCGCCACTGTAACCCATCTGACCGCTCACGCCGAGGAGCCAGGGAGAATGACTCACTCAGGAAGCGGGCCCTGGAGGTGTGCTCAGCGAGTGGTGTCCTTTCACTCACTGAGCTCAGCACAGAGCAGGGGTCCGCTCCCTGGAGTGAGTCATTCTCCCTGGCTCCTCTGCGTGAGTGGTCAGGTTGATTACAGCAGGGGACATTTTCGGACAGTTGAGTATAAGGATTTTTTTATTTTATTTTTACACCAGGACACAGCGGGAGCAGAATACTACTTTCATCATTGTCCCTTGCTCGCGCTGATTGCAGCGCAAGCAGGGGTCAATGATGAGGGCAGCATTCAGCACCCGGCATTTGGGAGCAGCGCTAACTGACCACTGATTCTCAGGCGCTGGTACGTGTTCTCCTGATGCGGAACACGGGCAGCACGTGGTTGGCACACGTATACCACACATGTGCAATGTCATCCGTGTGTCATCAATGTGGTTCATTTGAATGGGTCTGCGTGTGTATGTGTCTCCGGTACATGTGGAAACTGTCACCACACGTACCAGACACACTGACGTGTGAAAGAGGCCTAACTCTGCTGCCTCATTATAGTGAATGGATCCCTCGGGGGTTTCATCTGAATTACATCACTCGGAGCTTTAAATGGAAACCCCGATATCCGTACTCAGTGTAGAGCACAGGATAAATGGGAACATTTTGCATAACATTTTGGATCACAATAAAATCTTTGACACAATCCACAAAAAAAGCAAATCCCCACTCATGTTCATCATCTGTTAATGGAAATATAGGGGGCTTCCACGTTACTAGTAGCACAAAGGCTCTGGAAAAGTGAAATGGTCCTTTCCCCCCAAAAGAAATTCAATAAATTCTGTGCTCCCAAATACAAATGCCCACCTCGCTTTTGAGCGGGATACTACTCTCATTTTTGTGGAAAAAAAGTGATTTTTTTTATTTTCATGGCTATACGTTATAACCTTTTGTGAAACACTTGGGGTCTAGTTTCCAAAATGGCGTCACTTGTGGGGGGTTTCCACTGTTTAGGCACATCAGGGGCTCTCAAACGTGCATGGCATCCTCTCTCAATTCCATCGAGTTTTGCGTGAAAAAGTCAAACGGTGCTCCGTCCCTTCCGAGCCCTGCCGTGCGCCCAAACAATAGTTTTCCCCCACATATGGGGTATTATCATACTCAACAACTTTTGGGGTCCAATTTTTCCTGTTACCCTTGTGAAAATAAAAAAATTGGGGCTAAAATATAATTTCTGTGGAAAAAAAGGGATTTTACTATTTTCACAGCTCTACGTTATAAACTTTTGTGAAACACTTGGGGGTGCAAAATGTTCACCACACATCAAGTTCCTTAAGGCACATAAGGGGCTCCCCAAATGTGATATGGCATCCGCTAATTATACAAGCAAGTTTTAAGTTCAAAAGGTCAAATGGTGCTTTCACTTCCGAGCCCTGCCATGCGCCCAAACAGTGGTTTTCCTCCACATATGGGGTATCAGCGTGGTCAGGAGAGATTGTACAACACAGTTTGGGGTCCATTTTTTCCTGTTGCCCTTGCAAAAATAAAAAAAATGTTGTCTAAAGTAAAATTTTTGTGAAAAAATAATTAAATGTTCATTGTTTTCTTCCACATTCCAAAAATTCCTGTGAAGCACCTGAAGGGTTAATACATTTCTTGAAGGTGGTTTTGAGCACCTTGAGGGGTGCATTTTTTAGAATGGTGTTACTTTTGGGTATTTTATGACATAAAGGTCCCTCAAAGTCACTTCAAATGTGATGTGGTCCCTAAAAAAATAATTTAGTAAACTTTGAAAAATTAGAAATCGCTGGTAAAATTTTAACCCTTATAACTTCCTAACAAAAAAAAATTTTGGTTCCAAAATTGTGCTGATGTAAAGTAGACATGTGGGAAATGTTATTTATTAACTATTTTGTGCGACATATCGCTCTGATTTAAGAGCATGAAAATTCAAAATTTGAAAATTGCAAAATTTTCAACATTTTCTCTAAATTTCCGATATTTTTACAAATAAATTCCCGTCTTATTAAATAAATTTTACCACAATCATGAAGTACAATGTCACGAAAAAACAAACTCAGAATCAGGGGGATCCGTTGAAGAGTTCTAGAGTTATTACCTCGTAAAGTGACAGTGGTCAGAATTGTAAAAATCGGCCTTGTCATTAACGTGTAAACAGCCTTTGGGGATAAAGGAGTTAAAGTGTAACCATCATTTTCATTTTTATTTCATAAACCAAGAGTACACATGAAAATAAGCAACATTGTAATGTATATTATAAGATAAATCTGCTTATTTCTCATCCTGGATTGATCTTTCACTTTGAATTCATGGATAAAATCTGTATTCAGTAAAGACAGATTTTTCCATCACTGAGATAGGAGATAACAGTTGGTGTTTCTAAATATCTATGGCGAGGGAAGGAGCTAGAGGTACACACAGACATTCTGCTGCAAGTTCTTCTGAAACAACAGCTCTCCATAGAACTTTATGAGCACAAACTGTCATCTCTATCTCAGCAACGGGAAAATCTGCATTTACTGAAGACAAATTTTATCCATGAATTGAGAATAATCAGTCCAAATGGAGAAATAAACTGATTTCACTAGTCAGATACAGTACAGACCAAAAGTTTGGACACACCTTCTCATTTAAAGATTTTTCTATATTTTCATGACTATGAAAATTGTACATTCACACTAAAGGCATCAAAACTATGAATTAACACATGTGGAATTATATACTTAACAAAAAAGTGTGAAACAACTGAAAATATGTCTTATATTCTAGGTTCTTCAAAGTAGCCACCTTTTGCTTTGATAACTGCTTTGCACACTCTTGGCATTCTCTTGATGAGCTTCAAGAGGTAGTCACCAGAAATTGTTTTCCAACAATCTTGAAGGAGTTTCCAGAGATGCTTAGCACTTGTTGGCCCTTTTGTCTTCACTCTGCGGTCCAGCTCACCCCAAACCATCTCAATTGGGTTCAGGTCTGGTGACTGTGGAGGCCAGGTCATCTGGCGTAGCACCGCATCACTCTCCTTCTTGGTCAAATAGCCCTTACACAGCCTGGAGGTGTGTTTGGGGTCAGTGTCCTGTTGAAAAATAAATGATGATCAAACTAAACGCAAACTGGATGGAATAGCATGCCGCTGCAAGATGCTGTGGTAGCCATGCTGGTTCAGTATGACTTCAATTTTGAATAAATCCCCAACAGTGTCACAAGCAAAGCACCCCCACACCATCACACCTCCTCCTCCATGCTTCACGGTGGGAACCAGGCATGTAGAGTCCATCCATTCACCTTTTCTGCGTCGCACAAAGACACAGTGGTTGGAACCAAAGATCTCAAATTTGCACTCATCAGACCAAAGCACAGATTTCCACTGGTCTAATGTCCATTCCTTGTGTTCTTTAGCCCAAACTTGTCTCTTCTGCTTGTTGCCTGTCCTTAGCAGTGGTTTCCTAGCAGCTATTTTACCATGAAGGCCTGCTGCACAAAGTCTCCTCTTAACAGTTGTTGAAGAGATGTGTCTGCTGCTAGAACTCTGTGTGGCATTGACCTGGTCTCTAATCTGAGCTGCTGTTAACCTGCGATTTCTGAGGCTTGTGACTCGGATAAACTTATCCTCAGAAGCAGAGGTGACTCTTGGTCTTCCTTTCCTAGGGGCGGTCCTCATGTGAGCCAGTTTCTTTGTAGCGCTTGATGGTTTTTGCAACTGCACTTGGGGACACTTTCAAAGTTTTCCCAATTTTTCACACTGACTGACCTTCATTTCTTAAAGTAATGATGGCCACTCGTTTTTCTTTACTTAGCTGCTTTTTTCTTGCCATAATACAAATTCTAACAGTCTATTCAGTAAGGACTATCAGCTGTGCATCCACCAGACTTCTGCACAACACAACTGATGGTCCCAACCCCATTTATAAGGCAAGAAATCCCACTTATTAAACCTGACAGGGCACACCTGTGAAGTGAAAACCATTTCCGGTGACTACCTCTTGAAGCTCATCAAGAGAATGCCAAGAGTGTGCAAAGCAGTCATCAAAGCAAAAGGTGGCTACTTTGAAGAACCTAGAATATAAGACATATTTTCAGTTGTTTCACACTTTTTTGTTAAGTATATAATTCCACATGTGTTAATTCATAGTTTTGATGCCTTCAGTGTGAATGTACAATTTTCAAAGTCATGAAAATACAGAAAAATCTTTAAATGAGAAGGTGTGTCCAAACTTTTGGTCTGTATTGTATATCATAAAGTTTCTTATTTTTACGTATCCTATTCATTTCTGAAAAAATAAAAGGTATTAAAACAATGGTTACGCTTTAAGATTATTTTATAGAAAAAAACATCTTGTTACACATGTAGCCTTTCTTAAATTAACCCACAAGAGAGATATCATAAGGTAAAAAGTTAACTCTTAACACAACCAAAGGCATTAAATTTATACTGTTAGGTGTCGAGCTATACTTTTCTGCATCGGTATATCTTTCCAAATGATGTTATCCTTATCATTTTAAGAAATAATAAATCTTTACTTCACTTTTCACTTAACCAAAACAACAGTGTTATACTTAGACATGTTTTTGGTCCTAGTTCTCCACTTTTTTTTTTATTCAATGAGCTGCAGCCACATTTTACTTTAACCTCTTGCCACCCTTCACTTTAATGTATGTTGTGGTGAACTGGTTGTCCCTGGGATTTGTTGTACTTTTATGTCAGATTGAAGTTTAACCCCATAGCACCCTCCACCATAACGCATGTTGCAATGAACAGGTTGCCCCTGGGAGTTGTAGACTTATGGCAGATTGAAGTTTAACCCCATAGCACCATCCACCATAACGTATGTTGTGGTGAACCAGTTGTCCCTGGGAGTTGTTGTACTCTTATGGCAGATTGAAGTTTAACCCCATAGCACCCTCCACCATAATGTATGTTGCGGTGAACCGGTTGTCCATTGGAGTTGTACTCTTATGGCATATTGAAGCTGCAAACATACCAGTCCAAGAACATATTCTCATGTAGCTTAAACACTGCATTGTTTTGCACAGAAAATCTGGTGGATTTGACAGTTCAAGCAAAATGGATGTAATTTCATGAAAACTCATGCCACTGTGTTTAGAAACAGAGTTGAATTGTGTGTTTTTTGAGTCTCCCCCCCCCCCCCTCAGGCATCTATTGGAAGCCTGAAAAAAACGCATGTATAAAGCGAGAGTTGGCTAGAAGCAGGTTTGCCAACCGTCCAGAAATTCAAGGACCATCTATAAAAAAATCAACATTTTTTTGCTCTTTCCGTAAAAAGAATTTGTGGTGTCCGTGATTTTTTTAAGCCAAAGAAACCTATGCAGATTGTTTTGGCTGCAATTATCATCATTGGTTTTCCAGTGTGTCCGTAAAAATGTTTTTCTGTCTGTGATTTTTTTAATAAGCTGTTCAGAAAAAAATAACAAGTCAAGTTGGCAACCTTGGGTGGGAGGCCCCTTTGTAACTCTATCGGAACCCCAGCAAAGCAACTAACTGGTGCTGATAGGTTGACATAGCAGCCAGGGGATTAATAATGCATCCAAGACCTGTCATGTACAAAAGCCTATTAAGTCCAATAATACTCACAGACTTAATATATAGCAATACAGGAACACTGTAATGCATTGTATTACAGACATGACCAGGGAATTGCATGCACAATTTCTGTAGACTAAAAAATACAAAAATTCTAGTAGATTAGAAAATTTTTGCAATCCCAGATTTTTCTTTTTTTTTACAAATGAAATGTATTATGTAAAAAATATGATTTTTACCACTTTAGAAAAATTCAATGAAATGAAATCAGTCATATATGGCCCAAAATAGTACTAGTAAAAACTATAATTTGTACTGCACAGCTTCATCATACATGAGTAAAATATGGTCCACAGAATGTGGTGACAGAAGAACAAATTACTGTACTTTTAAAAAGTGCTTATAGAGTAAAAATATACATGGCAGACGTGTGAAACTTCCTTCAAAGTCCCATACCTCAGATTGGAGCTTACTGAAATTCACATAGGTGCAGCAAAAAACAACCTATTCAGATGAAGGAAGTATTCTGTAGATGAAGAAATACAGTCTTAGGCTGGTTTCACACGTCTGTATATTTCCGGTACAGGAAAAACCAGTACCGGAGATATCCGTGTCCCGTGTGTCCGTGTGTGTCACACATGTGTCAACCGTGTGCCGCACATGTGCCGCATCAGGATCACATGTACCGGTGCTTGGGAAGCAGTGTACAGTTAGCACTGCTCCAAAGCGCCAGGTACTGAACGCTGCCCTCATCATGGTTCCTTGCCGGCGCTGCTATCAGCACCAGCAGGGACAATGATGAGGGTAGTAGTGTCTGCTCCCGCAGTGTCCCCACCTTTAAAAATAAGAATAAAATAAAAAATCCATATACTTACCTAAGTGTCCCCCGCTGTAATCCATGCGACCAATCAGCAGAGGAGCCAGGGAGAATGAGCCGCTGCGGATCTCTGCTGAGCTCAGGAGCGGTGTCTTGTCAGTCACTGAGCTCAGCTCCTGGGCCGCTCGCTGCAGCTGCTCATTCTCCCTGGCTCCTCTGCTGATCAGTCGCAGAGATTTCTGAAATCTCATAGCTTTTGCTGGTACTGTAAAATGCAGCTTTTTTCTGCAGAAAATAAATGCAGTAACAAAACTCTGCAAAAGCGCATTAGGGTAAGTGCACACATTGAGTATTTGCAGCAGAGATTTCTGCATCCAAAAGGTTGCCATTAAATTTACCAGCAAAATGAATGAGATTTCAGAGATTTCATGTACAGGCTGTGTGGCACCCCAGGGGTCTGGTTGCCACAGTAATAGAAATATTATGTCTGAGAGCAAGTGGGAGGTTTCTCTGGTCAGGAGCCCTAAGCATGCAACACTGCCCGCCCAGACCTGGGAGGGGAGGAATCTGCCCTTATAAACTGGGTCTGGGGCGGGATTAGGTGAGACAGAGCCTGCAGAACAAGCAGAGCAGACAGAGTCTGAGAGTCAGAGCCTGGAGAGGGAAAGTGACAACAGGAGCTCTGTAGGAGCAGGAGCGAGTGCCAGAGGCTGGAAGCTAGAAAGCACGCCTTGGCTGAAGACACTAAACCCGGACACGGAGTCCGAGGCTGTGGAGACATCCAGGTCCAGCAGCAGAATCCAACCGGCAGGGGATTCCATGTCCTCTGGCCATAGAAGCCCGGAGGCACGGTCACAAGCAAAGGACCAGCACCGCCATCGTGAAGCGGAGGCTAACGGAAGGCCCCAAGTCACTGGCCATACGGGTGAGCACCACACGGTATACTCAGGGGCGTGGGCTACTTCTACCCGCATAGAGCAAGGTAGCCAGGAAAGAGTGCAGATAGTCGGGGAGGCCTACAACTCCACCTGGCCAGGGGAGATCCTACTTGCTTACAGACTGACCAGGCCCCTACTGCTAACCAGTACTCCCGGGAGGGTCTGTGTTATTCCATCAGTAAAGACCCTGAACTGCACCACACGTCTCTGTGTTTCATCGCCGCACCAGCACCATCAGTACTGGGACGCTCACACCATCACTCCCATCATCCACACTAGCTGCCCTGAGGCAATACTTCTCCCGTGGGGAGTTATCCCATACTTGGCTGCGCATACAACATCAGCCTCAGCGGTCTGCAGCGCAGCGGCGGTCCCCACTGACCGCAATCCACGGGTGGCGTAGTCGGACATTTGTTATCACACTCAGACTGCCACTGGTTTGACCGCCCTGGGCACGGACCAGGTCACAGCCACGGAGGACTACAACCCCCAGCGATCCGGCTCCGAGTATCCCCTGCACAGCACAGGCCCAGGGGGCGCGTCAAGTTTGGCGTGGTCGGCAGGATTTCATGCCCGCAACCACCGGGTACTGCGTGCCTGAAAAAAACTTTTGTACTTTTGTACTTTTGTACTTTTGACCTGTGGCGAAGTTTCCCGCCATCCAGCCCGTTTCCCGCCATCGGACACCATCTTGGGTCGTTTCCCGCCGTCTTCTGCCGTCTTCCCGCCATCCGCAGCTGCTTCCCGCCTTCGGACGCCATCTTCGGGACGCCGCACGGGAAGAAGAGGGGCGTGGACGCCAAAAGCGCGCAAGATCCGAAGCTCCGCTCCACGAACTGACGCTGCGTGTAACATACCTGGCGGCGTCCTTGCATGGTGGTCCATCTCCCACTGTGCAATAGCGCGCACTTGATCTCCAGTCCAGAATGTCTTTCTGGCTTCCCTCCTTGCTGTCTGTCTGTTTCTGCTGCTTAAGGGCGGCGCCCGATCACTTCCTGCTTTTTGTACCTGCTGTGGGTCACACCCCTTGTGCGTCCTCAGCCTATTGCTGTCTGTCACCTGGTATATAGCTCAGCTGCTCCCATCTATCCCTGCCTGAGCATAGTGTTTCATTCAGTGTGTGCTTGCACTCTGAAGGTGCCAGGTCCCGTTAGAATCATAGATTGATGATTCTTTGTCTCCTGCCTTGCGGTATCAGTTCCCGTGTCTGAACTGAGTCCTGTCTATGTCTCCTGCCTTGCGGTATCAGTTCCCGTGTCTGAACTGAGTCCTGTCTTTGTCTCCTGCCTTGCGGTATCAGTTCCCGTGTCTGAACTGAGTCCTGTCTATCTCTCCTGCCTTGCTGTATCAGTTCCCGTGTCTGTACTGTGCCCTATCTGTGTACCTTAACCTGCAGTCTGTACTCGTTCCTTGCCTGTTCGTTCCGCCTTCCTGGAGGCTGTATTTCCAGGCCAGTCTGAACACGCTCCTTGCCTGTTCGTCCTGCCTCTCTGGGGGCCGTATTCCCAGACCCGCTCCTGTATCCCGCTGCAGTGTCGGTCTCCTCCGTACACTCAGTTCCTGTCTGAACTCTCTCCTATCCTTTACCTGTTTTGCCTCTATGTCCGTTCCATTCCTTTTTCTGCAGAGTCTGAACTCGTACCTAACTCCTGCTCGTTGTCACTGTACTTCCGTTTGTGAGTTTGTGGTCCACTCGCTACTTCTCTGCAAGTACCCTGTGGGTATCTGGTTCTGCCTTTCCCTTCTAGTCTGTTCCGTGTGAACAGAGCCCTGTTCCCACCGCATCTGCGGTTTTCGTTTTGCTCAGCTCTGTCCACCGCGTCTGCGGTTTTCGCTTTGCTCAGCTCTGTTTGCCGCGTCTGCGGTTTTCGCTTTGCTCTGCTCTGTCCGCCGCGTCTGCAGTTTTCACTTTGCTCTGCTCTGTCCGCCCCGTCTGCGGTTTTCGCTTTGCTCTGCTCTGTCCGCCGCGTCTGCGGTTTTCGCTTTGCTTTGCTTTGTCCGCCGCGTCTGCGGTTTTCGCTTTGCTCAGCTCTGTCCGCCGCGTCTGCGGTTTTCGCTTTGCTCAGCTCTGTCCGCCGCGTCTGCGGTTTTCGCTTTGCTCAGCTCTGTCCGCCGCGTCTGCGGTTTTCGCTTTGCTCAGCTCTGTCCGCCGCGTCTGCGGTTTTTGCTTTGCTCAGCTCAGTCCGCCGCGTCTGCGGTTTTCGCTTTGCTCAGCTCTGTACGCCGCGTCTGCGGTTTTCACTTTGCTCAGCTCTGTCCGCCGCGTCTGCGGTTTTCGCTTTGCTCAGCTTTGTCCGCCGCGTCTGCGGTTTTCGCTTTGCTCAGCTCTGTCCGCCGCGTCTGCGGTTTTCGCTTTGCTCAGCTCTGTCCGCCGCGTCTGCGGTTTTCGCTTTGCTCAGCTCTGTCCGCCGCGTCTGCGGTTTTCGCTTTGCTCAGCTCTGTCCCCCGCGTCTGCGGTTTTCGCTTTGCTCAGCTCTGTCTACCGCGTCTGCGGTTTCGAATTTGTCTCCCAGTCTGTACTGGACCCTACCCAGCCTGTGCTCTAGTCTGCCTGTTCCTGTATTCCCCGGTGTGGGTCAACAGCCGTGTCTGGAGTCTGACCTGGAGTAGACCCTGGTTCCTCTGCTCGGTTCCTCCCTGGTGCACTGGCGTCGTATGCCGTCGTGCGACCTTGGTCGGATCGGGCAGATACTTAGTTACGCCCCTCCAGGCACTCTCCGGTTCATGGCACAGTGGAATCACTACATAAACACGCACACGCCAGTCAGTCCGGGCGTGTGCATAACAGCATGCTCAGGCCATGGTTCCCGTTGAGCCCAACGGCCTTCGCTCTCTGAGAAGTTTTCCAGTGAATACATGCATTAAAAATAAATAAATACATTTTTTTTTTCTCAGCTGAGTTCCAGGCGAATTACGCACCCGTCCAGATGGATCTATCTGCTCTTGTTCCTGCGGATCCGCCACGTTACTATGGGGATCCAAGACAAAGTCGTGCATTTGTGGAGCAATGCATGCTACACTTCAAGTTCTACCCTCTATGTTTTCCCACCGATCGGGTTAAGGTGGCATTCATTATGTCTTACCTGGCGGGTGATGCCTTGGAATGGATCAACCCCCTATATGAAACACAGGATCCGATCCTCCTGGACCTAATGGCCTTCCTGGTGGCCTTTCTAATGGTCTTCGATGATCCTAACCCGGAGGCTCCTGCTGAAGCTTCACCTCCCAATATCCCGGAGCAGCCCCGATGGGTAATGTGTGTGGGTAGCGCAATAGTCCTCCAGCCCAATGAGACTACTGCCCACCCAGAATCCTCACAGGGTGACTACGCTTCCCGGAAGACTTCTCTCAACCTCAAGAGGCAGTCCAGATGTGCTAGACGTAGAGGCAAGCCGTCACGCCAGGGTCTGTCCTCCCTGAGACCTCCTGACCCCAACCTTGAAGTCCCTACTGAAGCTTCATCTCCCTGTATCCCGGAGAAGCCCCAACGGGTAATGTGTGTGGGTAGTGCACCGGTTCTCCTGCCCGAAGAGACTTCTGCCCATCCAGACTCCACACAGGAGAACTTTCTGCACCCGGCATCAGATGCTTCACCCACTTTAACCGGTGTGCATGTCCAAGGATGCTCCAAAGCTGTGGTTACCTCTGAGTCTGTGCACCTCTACTACCTGGCGGAGGACCCCCTGTTGCCTCCTGAATCCTCCGGGATACCACTCGATGACAAATGGAGAGAGACTTCTCTACACTCGGTACTCGATACTTTGTCCACTTCGTCCTGTGAGCCTGACAATGGGTACCCCAAAGTGGTAGTTGCCCCCGAGTCTCTACACCCCTCCGACCAGGCAGAGGACCTCCAGTTGTCTCCAGAACCCTTCGGGGTGCCACCTGGTGGTGAATGGACAGAGACTTTCCTATATCCTGGATCTGATACCTCGCCTGCTTCGTTCAGTGAGTTCGACCTTGTGTACTCTGAAGCAGAGGTTACCCATGAGTCTCTACACTCCTCTGACCAGGCGGAGTACCCCCAGTTGTCTCCAGAACCCTTTGGGGTGCCACCTGGTGGTGAATGGACAGAGACTTTCCTATACTCGGTACCCGATACCTCGCCTGCTTCCTCCAGTGAGTCCGACCTAGTGTACTCTGAAGCAGATGTTTTCTCTGAGCCTCTGCACTCTTCTGACCCGGCGGAGGACCTCCAGTTGTTTCCTGAATTCTCCGGGGTACCACCAGATAACAAAGAGACAGTGACTTTTCCTCATTATGTACCCGATAACCCGTCTATTTCTTCCTGTGAGCTTGACAAGATGTACCTCGAAGCAGAGATTACCCCCAAGTCTCTGTCCCCCTCCAACCCGGTGAAGGACTTCCAGTTGTCTCCTGTACCCTCTGGGGTGCCACCTGAAAATATGTGGAGAGAGACTTCCTTGTGTGCTGTTCCTGGTACTCCACCCGTTTCGTCTGTTGCCAAGGATGGCTGGATAGGAGGTAGCATCCTAGCTAACCAGATGAGATCAATTTTTCCTGTGGACTGTGGAAGTGATCTCCTTGAAGTGAACGACTGGTCCTCGAATTCCCTGCGGAAGATTCTGGCAGGCCTGAAGAAGAGGGGGCGTAAGGGGGGGGGGGGTACTGTAACATACCTGGTGGCGTCCTTGCATGGTGGTCCATCTCCCACTGTGCAAGAGCGCGCACTTGATCTCCAGTCCAGAATGTCTTTCTGGCTTCCCTCCTTGCTGTCTTCTGTTTCTGCTGCTTAAGGGCGGCGCCCGATCACTTCCTGCTTTTTGTACCTGCTGTGGGTCACACCCCTTGTGTGTCCTCAGCCTATTGCTGTCTGTCACCTGGTATATAGCTCAGCTGCTCCCATCTATCCCTGCCTGAGCATAGTGTTTCATTCAGTGTGTGCTTGCACTCTGAAGGTGCCAGGTCCCGTTCTTTGTCTCCTGCCTTGCGGTATCAGTTCCCGTGTCTGAACTGAGTCCTGTCTATGTCTCCTGCCTTGCGGTATCAGTTCCCGTGTCTGAACTGAGTCCTGTCTTTGTCTCCTGCCTTGCGGTATCAGTTCCCGTGTCTGAACTGAGTCCTGTCTATCTCTCCTGCCTTGCTGTATCAGTTCCCGTGTCTGTACTGTGTCCTATCTGTGTACCTTAACCTGCAGTCTGTACTCGTTCCTTGCCTGTTCGTTCCGCCTTCCTGGAGGCTGTATTTCCAGGCCAGTCTGAACACGCTCCTTGCCTGTTCGTCCTGCCTCTCTGGGGGCCGTATTCCCAGACCCGCTCCTGTATCCCGCTGCAGTGTCGGTCTCCTCCGTATACTCAGTTCCTGTCTGAACTCTCTCCTATCCTTTACCTGTTTTGCCTCTATGTCCGTTCCATTCCTTTTTCTGCAGAGTCTGAACTCGTACCTAACTCCTGCTCGTTGTCACTGTACTTCCGTTTGTGAGTTTGTGGTCCACTCGCTACTTCTCTGCAAGTACCCTGTGGGTATCTGGTTCTGCCTTTCCCTTCTAGTCTGTTCCGTGTGAACAGAGCCCTGTTCCCACCGCATCTGCGGTTTTCGTTTTGCTCAGCTCTGTCCCCCGCGTCTGCGGTTTTCGCTTTGCTCAGCTCTGTTCGCCGCGTCTGCGGTTTTCGCTTTGCTCTGCTCTGTCCGCCCCGTCTGCGGTTTTCGCTTTGCTCAGCTCTGTCCGCCGCGTCTGCGGTTTTCGCTTTGCTCAGCTCTGTCCGCCGCGTCTGCGGTTTTCGCTTTGCTCAGCTCTGTCCGCCGCGTCTGCGGTTTTCGCTTTGCTCAGCTCTGTCCGCCGCGTCTGCGGTTTTCGCTTTGCTTAGCTCTGTCCGCCGCGTCTGCGGTTTTCGCTTTGCTTAGCTCTGTCCGACGCGTCTGCGGTTTTCGCTTTGCTCAGCTCTGTCCGCCGCGTCTGCGGTTTTCGCTTTGCTCAGCTCTGTCCGCCGCGTCTGCGGTTTTCGCTTTGCTCAGCTCTGTCCGCCGCGTCTGCGGTTTTCGCTTTGCTCAGCTCTGTCCGCCGCGTCTGCGGTTTTCGCTTTGCTCAGCTCTGTCCGCCGCGTCTGCGGTTTTCACTTTGCTCAGCTCTGTCCGCCGCGTCTGCGGTTTTCGCTTTGCTCAGCTCTGTCCGCCGCGTCTGCGGTTTTCGCTTTGCTCAGCTCTGTCCGCCGCGTCTGCGGTTTTCGCTTTGCTCAGCTCTGTCCACCGCGTCTGCGGTTTTCGCTTTGCTCAGCTCTGTCTACAGCGTCTGCGGTTTCGAATTTGTCTCCCAGTCTGTACTGGACCCTACCCAGCCTGTGCTCTAGTCTGCCTGTTCCTGTATTCCCCGGTGTGGGTCAACAGCCGTGTCTGGAGTCTGACCTGGAGTAGACCCTGGTTCCTCTGCTCGGTTCCTCCCTGGTGCACTGGCGTCGTATGCCGTCGTGCGACCTTGGTCGGATCGGGCAGATACTTAGTTACGCCCCTCCAGGCACTCTCCGGTTCATGGCACAGTGGAATCACTACATAAACACGCACACGCCAGTCAGTCCGGGCGTGTGCATAACACTGCGCAAGGTCCTGGAAGGGAGGAAGAGCGACGCTGACGTCATCGGAGTGCGACGCCAGGTCCTCTACCCCGACGATTGACTGCGGAGCCGCGGCCTACGGAAGAAGAGCATCGCAAGGTAGGCCACGGTCCACTAGGGAGGTAGAAGGATGTCGTATAACGAGGGGAGCTCCACCGCCACACCGGCCGCCAGTGCAACCGCTGCAGCGGTCATGCCATTCACCATGCCCTATATCCCGGGGGCAACCTGGCTACCCCAGTACTCAGGGGAGTCACATACCCTAAGTGACTTTAGGGAAAAACTGGATAGCCTCTTCCAGGTATACCCCCTCACGGAAGAGCAAAAAGTAAGCATCCTGGTGGCCCAGTTAATCGGGGCAGCCCAAAGGGAGGTAAAGTCCTGGTCACTAGAGATGAGCGTTGTTCTACTCGAACTGTTCGCCAATCTCAAATTCGAGCTGTTTTGGGCGGTGTTCGAGCCGTTCGGCGAACACGAACAATTTGAGAAAAATTCGGCTGTTCGAGGTTATGTTCGATAACTGTTCGTGCACCAAAATCATAACTGGATTTTTTCTCAGTAATGATGAAAATTAATGTTAATACGCAGTTTGAGTGTACAGCGGGGTGGGGGGAGGGGCAGGGGATGGATCTCTGCAGGAACAATGAAGATCTCCATTTTTTTTTCTCTTTCCCGCATTTGCAGTGGGGAGGTGCAATCTGTCAGCCTATCTGCAGCGCACACACGGAGCGAAGTGCTTTTTTTCACACAAGCAAGGGCATGTGTCATTGGCAGTGTATGTCACATGTCCTTGCCCTATAAGACCAAGCCATTTTCCCCGTCGCCACCATTTTCTCACTGCTGCAGCTGCGTGTTAGACGGCACCGCTGTTGCTGTGGGCGCTATACCTTGTTAATTTCAAGCCAATTTTCGCACAAATATACAGATAGCTTGGGAGTAGGGAATAGTTGTGATTGCAGTCCTTTTAAGGACTAGGTTACAGCATTTCCTACGACTTTTATCAGGGAGGTCTGTGCTCTTAAATAGATAGGTTGTGGGAGTAAAGACTAATTGTAATTGGAGTCCTTTTCAGGACTAGGTTACATGAGTTCCTATCAGTTTTTGCCAGGCTGGTCTGTGCCAGTGCTGTGCAAGTTTTTTTCACAGCATTTGGCTGAATCTAGCAAAGCTAATCCTTTTTGGCCTATTGCAGAGTGTGTTAGTCAGTGGAGTAGCCTATCTGTGTTGCAAGATATAACACCTGTGTATAGAATACCAATTTTTTTACTGCACCTAGTGAAGTAAAATCTTTTGGGCATAGCATCATTCTATTAGTCCATCTATACTGACCTCCATCAGGTTGCAAACTGAATATAATTTTTTTCAGCATCTAGCTCTGAAAAAATATTTGGGCTTCTAGCAGTGTGTGGGACTTGGTCTATTAGTCCATCTATACTGACCTCCATCAGGTTGCAAATTAAAAATAATTTTTTTCTTCATTTAGCTCTGAAAAAATATTTGGGCTTCTAGCAGTGTGTGGGACTTGTTCTATTAGTCCTTCTATACTGACCTCCAGCAGGTTGCAAATTGAATATAATTTTTTTCTGCATCTAGCTCTGAAAAAATAGTTGGGCTTCTAGCGGTGTGTGGGACTTGGTCTATTAGTCCATCTATACTGACCTCCATCAGGTTGCAAATTAAAAATAATTTTTTTCTGCATCTAGCTCTGAAAAAATATTTGGGCTTCTAGCAGTGTGTGGGACTTGGTCTATTAGTCCATCTATACTGACCTCCATCAGGTTGCAAATTAAAAATAATTTTTATCTGCATCTACAGTACCTCTGAAAAAATATTTGGGCTTCTAGCAGTGTGTGGGACTATTTGTATTAGTCCATCTATACTGACCTCCATCAGGTTGCAAATTCAAAATAATTTTTTTCTGCATCTAACCCAGCCAATAGTTTTGGCCTAATACCACAGTTTGGCCACTCAGCTCTGCTCGGTTACCATCCATTGTTTTTTTGTGCAAACAACTCCAGAGTTGTGAATTAGTTAACCACCAAAATGAGTGGAAAAAGGCCTGCTGCTGGTGGAAAGGGGAATAGGCGTGTTGGGAAGGGGAAAAAAGGTTGTGTCCGTGGGGTAGGTGTTAAAGCAACAGTAACATCTGCAGAAGAAAGACCATCTTCCAGCCAAACTAAAATGTCTACTTCTTTTAGCGGACAATGTGATAAGATCCCTTTCTTACGGCCACGCCAATCGCTACAAATTCCAGATGAGGCACAAAAACAGCAGGTGCTTCAACGGATATCAAGTGCTCCTTTAAGTGGGCTCTCCTCCACATCAACTTCAACATCACAAATACTCCAGTCCTCAAAGGTGTCACCCAAATCGCACTTGCTTCCTCACAGCTCCCAAATCTCCAGCTGCCCGTCTGAGTATGAGGTAGAACAGATGGTTGAGTCTGCAGAGCTGTTTACTCATACTATAGCCTGGGAATCAGAGGTCGACTCCAGCGCTTCTGTGAATCCAGACGAGGAAATGATCTGCACTGATGCCCAGAATCTTTATGAGTCGGATCCAGGACCAGACGCAGAAGGTTCTGACCATAATGTAGACCCTCATTCCCAAACTGTAACTCCTGTTGGTGGAGACAATGAGGAAGACGATGATAAGACTCAAATACCTGATTGGAGCGACAACTTTAGTTTTTTGTCAGGGCAGGAACAGGTTGGATCTGAGGACGACGGGTGTGATAACGCACAGGGTGATGATGATGAGGTCGGAGATCCCACTTACTGTCAACCCACAGTCAGCCAAGAGATGAGGTCAGCAGAGGAGGTGGAGGAAGATGCTAGTGACGACGAGGTCAGGTTGCGCCTTCCTGGACAGAGACGTAGTACTGGAAGCACGTCAACAACTGCATCCTCAAACACAACTCTGCCTCTCACCACAAGTCGTGGTGGCTCTTCAGGTCGCATGGGTGCTAAGCCTTGCATAGCCTGGGCATTTTTTCAGATCGATAAAGATGACCCAACTCGTGTTATCTTTAACATTTGTCAGCAAAAGCTAAGTAGAGGCCAAAAAATACATAGTTTGAGTACTTCATGCATGAACCGGCACATGGACATGAAGCATAAGTTGCAGTGGGAAGCTCAGTGTGCTACAATGCGGCCTAGCCGGCCGGGCCAATCACCGTCTGCCATATCTTGTGCATCCGCGGCCTCTTCATCCTCTGTGACTGGGGGGACAGCAGTCACACCTGTTTTGGGGCGCAGACCTGCCACCTCTTTACCCGCAACAGCCAGCGTGATTGGCAGGTCATCATTTTCTTTGGAGGTGGTAACACCAGCTGGTGTTGAGCGCTGTCCGACATCGATAGCACCACCTTTGGATCAAGGCAACCTAACATGTCCGCCTGCATCTTCCTCACAGACCGGCAGTTTGCCGGGGACACCCTTATCAACCCCGTCTAAGCACAATAGCCAGCCCTCGGTCCCTCAGATGTGGACAAGTAAAAGACCATTTCCTCCTAGCCATGAGAAAGCTAAGAGGTTGAATTTCACCATCTGCAAGCTCTTGGCTACAGAAATGCTGCCTTTCCGCCTGGTGGACACAGAGGATTTTCGAGACCTTATGTCCGTCGCAGTGCCCCAGTACCAGATGCCCAGTCGGCACTACTTCTCAAAGAAAGGTGTGCCTGCGCTCCACCAGCATGTCGCACACAACATCACCGCTTCTTTGAGAAACTCTGTGTGTGACAGGGTGCATTTCACCACAGACACTTGGACGAGTAGGCATGGACAGGGGCGTTACATGTCGCTGACTGGGCACTGGGTAACTATGGTGACAGCAGGACAAGGGGCTGCTGTCCAAGTCTTGCCGTCCCCACGAGTTGTGCGTCAATCCTCTTTATGTCAAAGTTCCTCCACTGCTTCTGCCTCCTCAACCTCCTCTCGGTCTTCCACCTGCACCCAAAGCCTGTCTGGTCATGCCACAAGCTTTCTAACTGCGCAGAAGGGATCCTGCACACCTCCTTACTATGCTGGCAGTAGGGCTCAACGTCATCAGGCGGTTTTTACATTGAAATGTCTGGGAAATGTGAGTCACACAGCTGAGGAGTTGTGGTCAGCTCTGGAGAACCAATTTCATGAATGGTTGTCTCCACTGGACCTGAAACCAGGGAAGGCCGTGTGCGACAATGCTGCAAACCTGGGTGCGGCCCTTCGCCGGGGCAATGTCACACACGTGCCTTGTATGGCTCACATGTTGAACCTGGTTGTCCAGCAATTTTTAGCCCACTATCCCAGACTAGATGGCCTTCTGCAGAGGGCACGGTCGCTGTGTGCTCACTTCCGCCGTTCGCATCCCGCAGCTCAGCGACTTACATCTCTACAGAAGTCGTTGGGCCTGCCACTTCACCGGCTAAAATGCGATGTGCCTACCCGGTGGAATTCAACTCTGCACATGTTGCAGCGACTGTGGCAGCACCGACAAGCCCTGGTGCAATACGTTCTGACGTATAGCCTGGGCCAACGAGATTCAGAGGTGGGGCAAATCACGCTGGAGGAGTGGTCTCAGATCAGGGACCTATGCACCCTTCTGCACAGTTTTGAAATGGCGACGAAGATGTTTAGTGCTGACGATGCCATTATCAGCATGACTATTCTGGTGATGTACATGCTGGAGCACATGTTAAACAGAATTCGGAGTCAGGTGGTGGCACAAGAGGAGGTGGAGGAAGTAGAGGAGGAGGAGTTGTATGCGGAAGGGCTAACATCTGCAAGGTCCAGACGGTCGGCAGCACCAAGGCGGCAGGCATGTGAGGGTGGGGGAGATGGTTTTACCAGGGCGCATGGTAGCAGCCAAACTAGTGAGGAAGGTGCAGGAGCCCAGGAAGAAGTGGAGGACGAACTGATGGAAGACTCATCAGATGAGGGAGACCTTGATCACATTTCTGTTGTGCGAGGTTGGGGGGAGAGGACAGAGGAAGGAAGCATGATTGTTACCTCGCCACCAACACAACAGGGACTTGGTGCTCCTGGATGCGCAACACACATGAGTGCCTTCTTGCTGCACTACCTGCAACATGACCCTCGAATTGTGAGAATTAGAAATAATCCTGACTACTGGGTTGCCACACTGTTAGATCCCCGGTACAAAAGTAAATTTGCAGAAATTATTCCTGCCATAGAAAGGGATGCACGCATGCAGGAGTATCAGCAGAGACTGTTGCAGAATCTTACATGTGCTTCTCCACAAAATACCAGTGGTGCACGTAGTGAATCTCACAGTTCCAACTTGCCAAACGTGGGACCGTCAAGTGTTCAGCACTCAAACCGTAACAGAACCACAGTACCTGCTGGTAACATCAATTTTGCGGAATCATTTCACCACTTTTTTAGCCCATCCTTTGCAAGGCCACAGGAGACAAGAAGTCTGACACATAGTCAACGCCTAGAGACGATGGTACAGGAGTATCTCCAAGTAAACATTGAAGCCACGACTGTGTCACTGGACCCTTGCTGTTTTTGGGCTTCCAATCTGGATAAATGGCCGGAGCTAGCCACTTACGCCTTGGAGATCTTGTCATGCCCCGCAGCCAGCGTTCTGTCTGAATGTGTGTTCAGCGCTGCTGGTGGTGTGCTGACAGATAAGCGCACGCGGCTCTCCACTGATAATGTAGACAGACTCACGTTCATAAAGATGAACAAATCATGGATCCGAAACGACTTTTCTACCCCTGTGTCATCCTGGGGAGAGTAAAAGCTTGATGATTGGTTAAAATCACCCTACCAACCGTTTTAAGCTTTCAAATTACTAATCATGTTTATCTGTATCTTGACTGGAAAATAATTTGGGCTTTGTAGCAGTGTGCAGCACTGATCCTATTAGGCCATCTATACTAAAGCTTCACCAGATTTAAAATTAAAAATAATTTTTAGCTGCATCTAGCCCGGAAAATAATTTTGGGGCTCCGAGATGCGCAAGGCACATAAGTGCCTTCTTGCTGCACTACCTGCAGCATGACCCTCATATTGTCAGAATTCGAAGTAATCATGACTACTGGGTTGCCACACTCTTAGATCCCCCAAACTTTTCGATCAACCTTTTCATTTTAATAAAGACCAAAAAAATGGTCATTTTTGAAATTATAAGCATTAGCAGGTTGTTAGAAACTGAAATCAAACAGTTTTCAACTCAAAACTTTATTCTAGGTGATGTTACATTTTCACATAGGACCCCTTGTTCGAAAGGAGCTTCTGAACTCTCTCGTCCATTGAATTTGTCAGGTTTTGGATGGTTTCTGCTTCAATTGTTTTGCATGAGGACAGAATACCCTCCCAGAGCTGTTGCTTAGATGTGAACTGCCTCCCGCCATCATAGACACTCCTTTTAATGATGCTCCAAAGGTTCTGAATGGGGTAGAGGTCAGGGGAGCATGGGGGTCACACCATAAGTTTGTCCCCTTTTATGCCCATATCAGCCAGAGATGCAGATGTTTTATGTGCAGCATGAGATGGTGCATTATCATGCAGAAAAATGATCTTGCTGTGAAATACACGGTTCTTCTTCTTGAACCATGGCAGGAAGTGCTGTTTGAGAAAATCCACATACATTATGGAGTTCATCTTTAGCGCCTTTAGGGATCCTAAAGGGGCCGACAATCTCTCTCCCCATGATTCCAGCCCAAAACATTACTCCACCTCCTCCTTGTTGGCGCTGTAGCCGTGTTTGCGTGGGGTGTCCATCAACCAGCCATCCTCCACTCCATCCATCTGGACCATCGAGCGCTGCACGGCACTCATCCGTGAACAAAACAGTTTTGAAATCAGTCTTCATGTAATGTTTGGCCCACTGGAGCCGTTTCTGCTTGTGTGAAGTGGATAGAGGAGGTCGACAGGATGGCGCATGCACAGCTGCAAACCTCTGAAGGACCCTGCATCTTGTTGTTCGGGGGACGTTGGAGGCACAAGCAGCTTCAAAAACTTGTCTGCTGCTATGACAAGGCTTTTTTGCCGCTGCTCTTTCAACCTGACGTAATTGCCTGTAGGAAAGAGTCCTCAATTTGCCCTTATCAGCACGCACACGTGTGTACTGTGAATCAGCTACATACTTCTTGATTGCCAAGACACTTCATCCTGATCATCGCACAATGTTGATTGTAGTCATGCCTTGACCTAAACACTCCACAATTTGTTGCTTCTCAGCAGCCGACACATCCTTTTTCTTTCCCATTTTGGCAGAAAATGTAGGCTGCTTAATAATGTGAGAGAGCCTTCTTAAGTAGTCTTGCCTTTCATTGGACACACCTGCCAAACTAATTAGCACAGGTGTCTGCAATTGCTTACAGTGATATAAAGAGCCCTGACACACATCACCATCAATGAGTTTAACTGACAAACAAACAAATTCTTCCCTTATCACTCCTAAACACTTTTTGTATAATAATTTGGAACGCAGTGTACATGTGCTTTTCCACAAAACACCAGTGGTTCACGTAGTGAATCTTACAGTTCTAACTTGCCAACCGTGGTCTGTATGGAGTTGTTCAATAAAGGGCCCAAAATTAAGATAACATAGATGGGAGAGGTCTCTATGAATAGGAATTCCTAAGTATTTGATACCCTGTGAGGGCCAGGCAAAGGGAAAGTTGGACTGGATGGAATCCTATATGGATTTGGGGAGGGAGACATCGAGGGCCTCAGACTTCGCTGCATTGATTTTAAAATTTTACCATGTAACAAAGTGATCTATTTCAGCCATAACAGCATGGATGGATATATGTGATTGAGTGATATATACTAGGACATCATCAGCAAATAGAGAGCACTTGTACTCGGTGCCTCCCACCTCAATCCACCTAATATTGGGGTTATGGCGAATTGATGAGAGCAGGTGCTCCGTCACTAGGATGTATAAGAGAGGGGACAGAGGACATCACTGCCTTGTCCCATTGGTGATTGTGAAAGGTGATGAAAATGTTCTGACGCACCCCCTGGGCCTTGGGACACCCGGAGCCGGACCCTTTTTGGTGGATGCTGGTGGTTGTAGTCTTCGTGGCGGCGACCCAGTTCCGTGGCTCAGGGCGGTCAAACCAGTGGCGGAACTATTTATGTGGTTTTCATGTTTAAATGTCCGACTACGCCACCCGTGGATTGCGGTCAGAGTGAACCGCCGCTACAGGGCAGACCACTGAGGCTGGTGTTGTGGGTGCAGCAGAGCGTAGCATAACTCCCCACGGGAGGAGTATAGCCTCAGGGCAGTGTATGCGGAGGATGGGGGTGATGGTGCAGGGCAGCAGCAGTAACGACACGGAGTCAGTGATGCAGTTCAGGGCCTTTACTCACAGTTCTTATTATCCAGACCACGTCTGCAGGTAACGGCTGCCCACGTCGTACTGTGCTCACCAGGTGAGGGGCTCAGACAACTCCCAGATAACTTTGGAGCACTTCACAGGACCCCCTTTGTGTGTCCTTTGTCTGGCCTTTCTTACCAACACTTCTGTCCGGCTGCCTCGGGCCTCCTCTTGGTAAACTTGGCGCCAGTTTCCCTGACCCTATGTGGTGCCTTCCTAGCGGGTGTAGCGAGGGGCTGCGCCACATAAAATGTCAGAGCCTCCGGTTTCTAGCTGAGGGTCGTTTCCTGCCTCCACTAGTTCGGGGACCGGTCTCCCCCTTTGGCCTGACCCCTCCACGCAGGTGGATTCGGGCGTGCGGTGGCGACTCGCCCGTCCGCACCCCTAGGATCTCTTCATTCCTCGTTCCTGGAGCCTTCTCCGCTCCTCTTCCTTCCTTCTCCCTCTTCCAGGCCTGGGCCTCTGTTACTAGGCCCGCCTCCGGAGCAGAGCTCATGCAGAGCCCCTGCTCCCTGCCACTTCTGCTCAGACTTCTCTGCACTGAACTAAGATGGTGCCCACCTTTTATACTCCCTTCTCAATGCACCCAGGAACTGCTTCCTCCCTGCTCCTGCACTACAGGGTTCCCCTTCCTCAGTGTTCCCTCCCCCCACTCCAGCCAGGGACAGGGACTGTCGTGCCCATCTCAGGGGCATATTGGTCGCCCTGCCCCACGGCAATGTGGTGTAATGCATGCAGGTGTCGGGTCCTGATCCACACTCCATCCTTACCTGAGAGTGAGATATCACACCTCTGGGTGAGGTGCAATACGTCTGTAGCAACCGAGCCCTCAGGGTGCTACAGTTCCATTTATCTTCAGCCTAGGTGACGTATTGCGATACAGTGCCGTGATTTTGGCTATAAAAGGGTCCCCTAGACCCCTACCCCAAGCTTTTTAAGAGAATCATATATGGCGTGCCAGGAGACTCTATGGAATGCTTTCTCAGCATCCAACGAGAGTATCTAATTACAAATTTTTAACTGCATCTAGCCCAGGAAATACTTTGTGCCTAGTAGCAGTGTCTGCTAGTGAGCGGATTATCCCGGCTGTTAAGCAAGCTGCACCACCTGTAGTTTAGACACTTAATTTTTTCAAAGGAAATGCTTCGGGACCATGGGATACTTAGTGAAGAGCATCAGGAGGCACCCCAAGGCATAGGGGCTGGGACTGGCAGTAGGATGCCTTGCGGTGGACAGCCGAGCTCGATCCTTATAAAAGCTTTTTAACTGCAGCAGCTTTAGTGGACGCTACTGGAGCTGGAATTACCGCGGCTGCTGGCATGAGACTTGCCCTCCAATAGATCCTTGTAAATGGATTTAAAGTGTATTCATTCAAATTAGAGAGACAATTTAAATTAAAAAGCTTAGAGCTGCCTCCACCACAGGGGGGCTCGCTCGACCCACCAGCGGACAGGCACCAGTATTGGGAGAGGGGGGCTGGCCGTCAGGGTTCACCGCGGCTCTGGCACAAACCCGGCAACACGGAGGTGGCACGGGCAGGAGCGGACTGGCCGTGTCGGCTTCTCACTTTTTGGATTTTAGAAGGGCATGACATGCCTATATCTGTGTCTCCCCCTCCTTTTACTCCTCCACCTCTTTTATTTTCGCATGACTATATGTACTTGTCACTTTTCCATGTGTTAGTTATGTCTTCTGAGCAGTTTGTCAGCTTTTGGACACCTTTGAAGGTGTTTTCTATGTGTTTCTATGTGTTTTTGTTTGCCTGCCATAGGTTTTAACGGTGTTCGAAGGTGTTCGACGAACAGTTCGACGAACAGTTCGGCGAACACACGGGTGTTCGACGAACCGAACCGAACTCGAACACTACGGGGGTGGCTCAACACTACTGGTCACCTGGGAAGAAGAGGACTGTCAGAGAGATACTAGCCTGGCTGAAAGACACATTTGATACCCAAACCTCAGCTGAAATAAAACTCAGATTTTACGGGTGCAAACAACGGGCACATGAAAGTATAAGGGAATATGCTCTAAACTTACAAGAGGCCCTGAGAGCCATTAAGCAGACAGACCCTGACAGCGTGGGAAATGAAGACAAGCTGTTGACCGAACAATTTATTGCGGGTCTACTGTGCAATGCCCACCAAACCCAGTTGCGAGCGATGGCCTTACAGGACCCTGACCTGGACTTTGCACAGTTCAAGGACAGAGCCATCCGGGTGCTCCGAGAACCGGCACCAGGTGGCGCTGTGGCCCACAGGCGCCCTGCTATCACTTATCACCAGGACGCGGCGCCCTTGTCTGCAGGGCCTGTGGGAGCTGATGCGCAGGCTTTGGACAATAACCCGGCTACGGACCTGCACCATCAGGTCCAAGAGTTGCCGAGCTAACCAGAACTGTGCAGTCTTTACAGGTCTCTTCTCCAGGAAAGATCCAGCTGGCATCCGGACCGGAGGAAGTCCCGTGGCGCCGACTGAGGAGGACCCCACCGGCCAGAGGGAGACCCAGCGACAGATACAACGAGGACGAATGACCCATCTGCCGCCGCTGCAATCAACCCGGACATATGGCAAGGTACTGTCATTTAAACGGGCACAACCTGGGGTAGCGGGCCAACCCCCAGGCATAAGATCATCAGGCCCATCGAACTGGCGTGATAAATACGTAGGGGGACATCCGGTCTTGCCTGTGGTACTGGATGGTATTCCTATGAGTGCCCTACTGGACACCGGGTCACAGGTCACCACCATCCCGTACGTGCTCTTCAAGCGGTACTGGAATGACTCGGACATAACCCGCTACCCAGATGACGACCTGAGCATTATCGCCAGCAATGGTCAGCCCGTGCCACAGATAGGATTTAAAGAAGTGACCATCAAGGTCGGTAAAGTTGAACTGCCGGCACAAGGACTGATCATTGTGGACATTGACCGTCGCGAGAGTCACCCAAAAATAACCCTAGGTACTAACGTAATTGAAAACTGTCTTGCAGAGGTGATTCTTATTTTGCAGCAGGTTGCCAAGAACGCCAGTTCCAGCCAGCAGCGTGTGCTCCAAAAAGAGATCCGGGCACTAATGAAGTGGCAACAAGTGGAACTATCTGGTGGTGAGATAGGTAGCGTGAGAATTTGTGACCCGTTCCCTATTGCCATGCCCCCAAAAAGTGAGATGATGATTTGGTGCCAGGCAGCTATTGGTCTAAGAGGTAGAGACTACCAAGCAATGGTAGAACCCGTCTACTCAGACAGTAGGCCCACCATTTTGACAGCACGGGGGGTGGTCGATGTATGCCATGGGAGGGTGCCCGTCCGCATCATAAATATCGGGGAGAGAGAAGTATACCTGCCTCGGTATGCCACGCTAGCCAAATTGTTCACCATCAACCAGAACTCTGTACAGGCCGTGGAACCCTTGCCTCCATCTCAACCAGAGGAAGGTAACGGCTCTAAGAAACCAATGGAGGACTGGTGTCAGCAACTGCATTTGGGTACTGACTCCACTCCCTCACACCAAAAACAAGGAGTCTATCGGGTGGTCCAAGAGTACGAGAGAGTGTTTAGTAAACACCCGCTGGACTTTGGGCGAGTAAAGGGGGTAGAACATCACATCCCCATGGGAGACCATCCTCCCATAAAGGAGAGATACCGACCCGTACCCCCTGCACACTATCAACACGCCAAGGGGATGTTAAAAGACATGAAGGAGGCTGGGGTAATCAGGGACAGCTGTAGCCCCTGGGCAGCTCCACTAGTCTTAGTGAAAAAGAAAGACAACACCATGAGAATGTGTGTAGACTACAGGAAGGTCAACCGTATCACACACAAAGATGCGTACCCGTTACCAAGGATAGAAGAGTCCTTAGCTGCATTAAAATCTGCTAACTTCTTCTCTACTTTGGATCTCACTAGCGGGTACTGGCAGGTTCCTGTAGCAGAGGCGGACCGGGAGAAGATCGCATTCACCACCCCGATGGGACTCAGCGAATTTAACTATATGCTGTTCGGGCTCTGCAACGCACCAGGAACCTTCCAACGGTTGATGGAATGCTGTCTGGGACACCGGAACTTCGAGACGCTCGTACTATACCTGGACGACGTCATCATCTATTCCAAGACCTATGAGGACCATCTGGAACACCTGGCAGAAGTGTTTGAAGCCCTGGCAAACTATGGCCTAAAGGTAAAACCCTCAAAGTGTCATCTACTGAAGGTACAGTACCTGGGACACGTGGTGAGTGCTGACGGAGTAGCCCCCGACCCTGACAAGATCACCGTGATTAAGGACTGGCCAAGACCATCCAGCATAAAGGAAGTGCGGCAGTTCCTCGGGTTGGTAGGCTACTACCGAAGATTCATTTGCGGTTTTACCAAGAAGGCAGCTCCTATGCAGGACCTCCTGATAGGCCAGTCCAGTAAGGCCAAAAACCAGAAGCCACCCTTCAAATGGGAAAATCTGGAAGAGGAGTCCTTCCGCCAGCTGAAGATGGCCCTCGCGGGGGATGAAATCCTGGCGTACCCTGATTACAGCCAGCTCTTTATCCTCCACACGGACGCAAGCAACATCGGGCTAGGGGCCGTACTGTCCCAGATCCAGCAGGGGAGAGAACGGGTAATTGCTTACGCCAGCCGAAAACTGCGACCCACGGAAAGAAACCCTGAGAATTACAGCTCGTTCAAGCTAGAGTTCCTGGCAGTGGTGTGGGCAGTAACCGAATGTTTCAAGCATTACCTTGCCTCTTCCAGGTTCACCGTGTACACGAACAACAACCCGTTGACACACCTGGACACTGCAAGACTGGGTGCCCTGGAGCAGAGATGGATGGCCCGCCTGTCCAATTATGAGTTCTCGATCAAATACCGGGCAGGACGCTCTAATACCAACGCGGACGCCCTGTCCAGGATGCCAAACCAACCGGACGAAGGGGAGGATCCAGAAGAATAGGAAGAGATCGAACTCCCTGCGTTTCACCGTCATGGGATTACCCATGGCATATACTGTACAGTAGAATTACCTGGGTATAATTTACATTTGATATAAATGGAATATACATGGAAATAGATAAATATGAAAATCAACTTGCAAATTATAAATGGTAAAAACTAATACGGAATCTTTAACATATTACATATTTTTTCCATAGCAAAATTTAAAAATAAGGCATATATTGTTTGTTAAGAATCACAAGCTTATGTTTTAATATCAATTTAACAAAGGGACTAATTGTTCTCTCCCCTTCATGTACTACAGCTCTACTACTCATTTTACACTGTGATGAATGTAATCATAATAATGGATGCATTTATTGTACAGTACGTAATAATCGCTGCATGACAAATTATGCTAAAGATAATTTGAGTAATGATAATAATTACATTTAAGGCATCTGTTACAGTTTACATATTTTCTATTATGCTCCATAAATCGTTTATTGCAAAACTGTGGACAGTAAGTGATCCCCTTCATTATGTTAGACCTTTACACTTAATGTTCGGTTTCTTGAAGTGATTTATTATAACATTATTTGTTGTTTGAACTTCAATCATCTAAACCGCTTTATAGTGGATGATGAGAGATATTATATCAATGAGACCAGTCACAATCACTACAGCTCTAAAGTGGTGAACTGTAGCAGTCTTTTTTGTGCAACAGTCATACGGATATTTCAGTGGCATGAAAAATTATTCTACGGTCATACCCCATGAACTTTTTCACATTTTTCCACTTTACACCCACAAACTTAAATGTGTTTTATTGGGATTTTATGTGACATACCAACACACAGTAGCAAGTGTTTGTGATGTGTAAAGAAAATTATATATGGTTTTATAAATATTTTAAAAATATAAATCTGACAACTGTGACATGGATTTGTGTTCCGCCCCCTGAATGGTTTTATAAATATTTTAAAAATATAAATCTGACAACTGTGACATGGATTTGAGTTCCGCCCCCTGTTACAAGCTGCAAGTCTTTTGGGGTATGTTTATACCAGCTTTGCACATCTAGAGGCTGAAAATTTTGCCCATTCTCCTTTTCGCATGAGCTCCAGCTCAGTGAGATTGGATGGAGAGCATCCGTGAACAGCAATTTTCAAGTCTTGCCACATATTCTCAATGGGATTTAGGTCTGGACTGTGACTGGGTCATTCACACACATGAATATGCTTTGATCTAAACTATTCCATTGTAGCTCTGGGAGTATGTTTAGGATCATTGTCCTGCTGGAAGATGAACCTACATCCCAGTCTCACGTCTTTTGTAGCCTCTAACAGGTTTTCCTCCAGGATTGCTCTGTATTTAGCTCCATCTTCCCATCAACTCTGACCAGCTTCCCTGTTCCTGCTGAAGAAAATCATCACCACAGCATGATGCTGCCACCACCATGTTTGATGGTGGGGATGGTGTTTTAGGATGATGTGCAGTGTTAGTTTTCTGCCACACATGGCGCTTTGAATTTAGCACAAAAAGTTCTATGACATTTAAGTTTGTGAGAGTAACGTGAAAAATTGCAGAAAAGTTAAAGGGATATGAATACTTTTTCAAGGCACTGTATAATTTCTTTTCTCAGGCATGTAATATACTAAAGAGGTTGTTTCAGAAGACATTGGTTTGGCTTCTCTAAACCTTGGACAGCTTTACATTAAAGAGATCGGCCATTTTCTCTTGCTAGTGCAGCTTGCTCCACAAACTGACAGATCTTCTGTCCATTTGGTAGCATCGGCGTCTCTGCCTCCTGCCTGGCAGAGACGCCGTTCCTCTCACCGCCGTGGTCCCGGTCCGGCATCTTCCTGCTCCCCTCCTGCTGCTGCTGTGACGTGCACCGCGCGCAGATTCCCGGGCATTGTGCTTAGGGCGCGCACGCTCCCTCCCTTTTAAAGGGGCCGTGTGTGCCGTCCTAAAGAGTCCTCGACCAATGGCTGGAGGACTTCCCCTATATAAGGCACCTCTTCCAAAATGGAGGTGCCTGTGCAAGGTTGTTGTTTTGTGTGCTAACACTTTCCTCAGCCCTCAGGTCCCTCTGCCTGTCAGCCTTGCCCGCCAGTCTGTCTGACAGTCCAGTCTGCCTTTCTGTCTATCAGCCGTGCCCACCAGCCTGCCTACCCAGAGCACCTGCCAGTTACCTGCCGTGCCCGCCAGACTGCCTACCCGGAGCACCTGCCAGTTACCTGCCGTGCCCGCCAGCCTGCCTACCCGGAGCACCTGCCAGTTACCTGCCGTGCCTGCCAGCCTGCCTACCCGGAGCACCTGTCTGGCTGGCAGCCGTACCTGCCTGATTATCTACCTGGATCACCCGCCAGCCTTCCTGCAGTGCTCAACCGCTGTACCGGTCAGCTCCTGTCATCTGACCCATGGGAGTCACCTCCTCTCACACAAGGTCGGTCCCAGAGTGGCACCTGGTTCACCTGCCCGGTCCCTCCCTGGTTCACTGAGTCGACTAAGCCGCCGCGTGACCTGGGTCGGTCCGAGTAGGCACTTAGTTACGCCTCTCTGGTCCCTCCTTGCACGGAAGCACAGAGGTTCCACCACCCGGATCCGTAACACATTTAATGGCTACTTGTGGAGGAACATGTAACCAGACCGGTCTATCAGCCTCCTAGAATTTTAAAACACCTTACATGGAAAAGCTACATTTCCATTAGAGACTGACAGACAGATCTGGTCAAATGCTCCTTTATAACCAGCTATTTTATGGACAGAAGTGCTGGTCAGCTTGTGACAAAGGCTACAACTAACAAGAGAAAGTGGTCAAGAACTTTAAGACCAATACAAATAAATAGCCATCTATATAATGCATGGATGTGCTGAATTTACAAGAATGAGAGCTGCTCTTACAAAAAAAGGGTCTAAGAAGATGAAAAGGGAAAACCCTTTAATAAGGAAAATAAGAAAATGCTTATTATGGAGAAGATTAAATTGTACTTGACCTTAACATAATGGGAATTTTGATAATAGATTATTATTTAGTTCAGAGGACCACAGCAAGTACACGTACAGAATTTTGTTTCTTTCCAGTAGCAAGAGTTAACTCTTTCCCTGTCTGCAGTTTTCTGTAAAAGTTTAAAAATCTCCCCTGTCCCCATAAATTCCATTAAAACTAATACATTAATAGAAAACATGAAGAAAGAATGAGGGAGATGCATAGAAAGAAAAACAAAGCAGGCAGATGGATGATATAAATAAACAGGGACATATAAGTAGCGTTTAAGATCATGTTTAATATTACAGTGGATGCCATAAACACAATTCTGCCCTGCAGATATTTCTTGAGATCATGAATTGGGCCTATAATTGCTCGGAATTTGATTGATTAGCTATTTAGTTAATAAAGGGTATTGCTTATCTTAGACATTTCTACTGTATTTACAGGACATGAATATGACTCCTGCCTCTGGGATACCGACCCAACAAGAGAACAGTTGTCCACTGATCTTCTATATGCCAGGTAAAGCGGAAGCTGGTCACCACATTCAGATGGAGAACGTATGGAAAGTTATATGTGCTCACAAAGATTATATCAATCAGATTAAAATTAGGGTCTTAGAAAAATCATGATCAAGGGATACAACATAAGCCTTGTTTAGTGATGACACTATAACAAAGCCGGAGTTAGTAAGTGGACTAGCTAATGTTCAGAGTGGATAGGAGAATTAGATGACCATGTTGATGAGAAGCCTCCTATACAGTACGAATTACTCTGCTCTCATGACTAGTGTTGAGCCACCCCCGTAGTGTTCGAGTTCGGTTCGGTTCGTCGAACACCTTCGAACACCGTTAAAACCAATGGCAGGCAAACAAAAACACATAGAAACACATAGAAAACACCTTCAAAGGTGTCCAAAAGCTGACAAACTGCTCAGAAGACACAACTAACACATGGAAAAGTGACAAGTACATATAGTCATGCGAAAAGAAAAGAGGTGGAGGAGTAAAAGGAGGGGGAGACACAGATATAGGCATGTCATGCCCTTCTAAAATCCAAAAAGTGAGAAGCCGACACGTTCAGTCCGCTCCTGCCCGTGCCACCTCCGTGTCGCCGGGTTTGTGCCAGAGCCGCGGTGAACCCTGACGGCCAGCCCCCCTCTCCCAATACTGGTGCCTGTCCGCTGGTGGGTCGAGCGAGCCCCCCTGAGGTGGAGGCAGCTCTAAGCTTTTTAATTTAAATTGTCTCTCTAATTTGAATAAATACACTTTAAATCCATTTACAAGGATCTATTGGAGGGCAAGTCTCATGCCAGCAGCCGCGTAATTCCAGCTCCAGTAGCGTCCACTAAAGCTGCTGCAGTTAAAAAGCTTTTATAAGGATCGAGCTCGGCTGTCCACCGCAAGGCATCCTACTGCCAGTCCGAGCCCCTATGCCTTGGGGTGCCTCCTGATGCTCTTCACTGAGTATCCCGTGGTCCCGAAGCATTTCCTTTGAAAAAATGAAGTGTCCAAACTACAGGTGGTGTAGCTTGCTTAACAGCCGGGATAATCCGCTGACTAGCAGACCCTGCTACTAGGCACAAAGTATTTCCTGGGCTAGATGCAGTTAAAAATTTGTAATTAGATACTCTCGTTGGATGCTGAGAAAGCATTCCATAGAGTCTCCTGGCACGCCATATATGATTCTCTTAAAAAGCTTGAGGTAGGGGTCTAGGGGACCCTTTTATAGCCAAAATCACGGCCCTGTATCGCAATACGTCACCTAGGCTGAAGATAAATGGAACTGTAGCACCCTGAGGGCTCGGTTGCTACAGAGGTATTGCACCTCACCCAGAGGTGTGATATCTCACTCTCAGGTAAGGATGTAGTGTGGATCAGGACCCGACACCTGCATGCATTACACCACATTGCCATGGGGCAGGGCGACCAATATGCCCCTGAGATGGGCACGACAGTCCCTGTCCCTGGCTGGAGTGGGGGGAGGGAACACTGAGGAAGGGGAACCCTGTAGTGCAGGAGCAGGGAGGAAGCAGTTCCTGGGTGCATTGAGAAGGGAGTATAAAAGGTGGGCACCATCTTAGTTCAGTGCAGAGAAGTCTGAGCAGAAGTGGCAGTGAGCAGGGGCTCTGCATGAGCTCTGCTCCGGAGGCGGGCCTAGTAACAGAGGCCCAGGCCTGGAAGAGGGAGAAGGAAGGAAGAGGAGCGGAGAAGGCTCCAGGAACGAGGAACGAAGGGATCTCAGGGGTGCGGACGGGCGAGTCGCCACCGCACGCCCGAATCCACCTGCGTGGAGGGGTCAGGCCAAAGGGGGAGACCGGTCCCCGAAACTAGTGGAGGCAGGAAACGACCCTCAGCTAGAAACAGGAGGCTGTGACATTTTATGTGGCGCAGCCCCTCGCTACACCCGCTAGGAAGGCACCACATAGGGTCAGGGAAACTGGCGCCAAGTTTACCAAGAGGAGGCCCGAGGCAGCCGGACAGAAGGGTTGGTAAGAAAGGCCAGACAAAGGACACACAAAGGGGGTCCTGTGAAGCACTCCAAAGTTATCTGGGAGTTGTCTGAGCCCCTCACCTGGTGAGCACAGTACGACGTGGGCAGCCGTTACCTGCAGACGTGGTCTGGATAATAAGAACTGTGAGTAAAGGCCCTGGACTGCATCACTGACTCCGTGTCATTACTGCTGCTGCCCTGCACCATCACCCCCATCCTCCGCATACACTGCCCTGAGGCTATACTCCTCCCGTGGGGAGTTATGCTACGCTCTGCTGCACCCACAACACCAGCCTCAGCGGTCTGCCCTGGAGCGGCGGTTCACTCTGACCGCAATCCACGGGTGGCGTAGTCGGACATTTAAACATCAAAACCACATAAATAGTTCCGCCACTGGTTTGACCGCCCTGAGCCACGGAACCGGGTTGCCGCCACGGAGACTACAACCACCAGCATCCACCAAAAAAGGTCCGGCTCCGGGTGTCCCAAGGCCCAGGGGGCGCGTCAGAACATTTTCATCACCTTTCACAATCACCAATGGGACAAGGCAGGGATGTTCTCTGTCCCCTCTCTTATACATCCTAGTGACGGAGCACCTGCTCTCATCAATTCGCCATAACCCCAATATTAGGTGGATTGAGGTGGGAGGCACCGAGTACAAGTGCTCTCTATTTGCTGATGATGTCCTAGTATATATCTCTCAATCACATATATCCATCCATGCTGTTATGGCTGAAATAGATCACTTTGTTACATGATCAAATTTTAAAATCAATGCAGCGAAGTCTGAGGCCCTCGATGTCTCCCTCCCCAAATCCATATAGGATTCCATCCAGTCCAACTTTCCCTTTGCCTGGCCCTCACAGGGTATCAAATACTTAGGAATTCCTATTCATAGAGACCTCTCCCATCTATGTTATCTTAATTTTGGGCCCTTTATTGAACAACTCCATACAGACCACGGTTGGCAAGTTAGAACTGTAAGATTCACTACGTGAACCACTGGTGTTTTGTGGAAAAGCACATGTACACTGTGTTCCAAATTATTATGCAAGAAGTGTTTAGGAGTGATAAGGTAAGAATTTGTTTGTTTGTCAGTTAAACTCATTGATGGTGATGTGTGTCAGGGCTCTTTATATCACTGTAAGCAATTGCAGACACCTGTGCTAATTAGTTTGGCAGGTGTGTCCAATGAAAGGCAAGACTACTTAAGAAGGCTGTCTCATATTATTAAGCAGCCTACATTTTCTGCCAAAATGGGAAAGAAAAAGGATGTGTCGGCTGCTGAGAAGCAACAAATTGTGGAGTGTTTAGGTCAAGGCATGACTACAATCAACATTGTGCGATGATCAGGATGAAGTGTCTTGGTAATCAAGAAGTATGTAGCTGATTCACAGTACACACGTGTGCGTGCTGATAAGGGCAAATTGAGGACTCTTTCCTACAGGCAATTACGTCAGGTTGAAAGAGCAGCGGCAAAAAAGCCTTGTCATAGCAGCAGACAAGTTTTTGAAGCTGCTTGTGCCTCCAACGTCCCCCGAACAACAAGATGCAGGGTCCTTCAGAGGTTTGCAGCTGTGCATACGCCATCCTGTCGACCTCCTCTATCCACTTCACACAAGCAGAAATGGCTCCAGTGGGCCAAACATTACATGAAGACTGATTTCAAAACTGTTTTGTTCACGGATGAGTGCCGTGCAGCGCTCGATGGTCCAGATGGATGGAGTGGAGGATGGCTGGTTGATGGACACCCCACGCAAACACGGCTACAGCGCCAACAAGGAGGAGGTGGAGTAATGTTTTGGGCTGGAATCATGGGGAGAGAGATTGTCGGCCCCTTTAGGATCCCTGAAGGCGCTAAAGATGAACTCCATAATGTATGTGGATTTTCTCAAGAAGAAGAACCGTGTATTTCACAGCAAGATCATTTTTCTGCATGATAATGCACCATCTCATGCTGCACATAAAACATCTGCATCTCTGGCTGATATGGGCATAAAAGGGGACAAACTTATGGTGTGACCCCCATGCTCCCCTGACCTCTACCCCATTCAGAACCTTTGGAGCATCATTAAAAGGAGTGTCTATGATGGCGGGAGGCAGTTCACATCTAAGCAACAGCTCTGGGAGGGTATTCTGTCCTCATGCAAAACAATTGAAGCAGAAACCATCCAAAACCTGACAAATTCAATGGATGAGAGAGTTCAGAAGCTCCTTTCGAACAAGGGGTCCTATGTGAAAATGTAACATCACCTAGAATAAAGTTTTGAGTTGAAAACTGTTTGATTTCAGTTTCTAACAACCTGCTAATGCTTATAATTTCAAAAATGACCATTTTTTTGGTCTTTATTAAAATGAAAAGGTTGATCGAAAAGTTTGGGGGATCTAAGAGTGTGGCAACCCAGTAGTCATGATTACTTCGAATTCTGACAATATGAGGGTCATGCTGCAGGTAGTGCAGCAAGAAGGCACTTATGTGTCTTGCGCATCTCGGAGCCCCAAAATTATTTTCCGGGCTAGATGCAGCTAAAAATTATTATTAATTTTAAATCTGGTGAAGCTTTAGTATAGATGGCCTAATAGGATCAGTGCTGCACACTGCTACAAAGCCCAAATTATTTTCCAGTCAAGATACAGATAAACATGATTAGTAATTTTAAATCTGGTGGAGCTTATTATAGATGGCCTAATAGAATCAGTGCTGCACACTGCTACAAAGCCCAAATTATTTTCCAGCCAAGATACAGATAAACATGATTAGTAATTTGAAAGCTTAAAACGGTTGGTAGGGTGATTTTAACCAATCATCAAGCTTTTACTCTCCCCAGGATGACACAGGGGTAGAAAAGTCGTTTCGGATCCATGATTTGTTCATCTTTATGAACGTGAGTCTGTCTACATTATCAGTGGAGAGCCGCGTGCGCTTATCTGTCAGCACACCACCAGCAGCGCTGAACACACGTTCAGACAGAACGCTGGCTGCGGGGCATGACAAGATCTCCAAGGCGTAAGTGGCTAGCTCCGGCCATTTAACCAGATTGGAAGCCCAAAAAGAGCAAGGGTCCAGTGACACAGTCGTGGCTTCAATGTTTACTTGGAGATACTCCTGTACCATCGTCTCTAGGCGTTGACTATGTGTCAGACTTCTTGTCTCCTGTGGCCTTGCAAAGGATGGGCTAAAAAAGTGGTGAAATGATTCCGCAAAATTGATGTTACCAGCAGATACTGTGGTTCTGTTACGGTTTGAGTGCTGAACACTTGACGGTCCCACGGTTGGCAATTTGGAACTGTGAGATTCACTACGTGCACCACTGGTATTTTGTGGAAAAGCACATGTAAGATTCTGCAACAGTCTCTGCTGATACTCCTGCATGCGTGCATCCCTTTCTATGGCAGGAATAATTTCTGCAAATTTACTTTTGTACCGGGGATCTAACAGTGTGGCAACCCAGTAGTCAGGATTATTTCTAATTCTCACAATTCGAGGGTCATGTTGCAGGTAGTGCAGCAAGAAGGCACTCATGTGTGTTGCGCATCCAGGAGCACCAAGTCCCTGTTGTGTTGGTGGCGAGGTAACAATCATGCTTCCTTCCTCTGTCCTCTCCCCCCAACCTCGCACAACAGAAATGTGATCAAGGTCTCCCTCATCTGATGAGTCTTCCATCAGTTCGTCCTCCACTTCTTCCTGGGCTCCTGCACCTTCCTCACTAGTTTGGCTGCTACCATGGGCCCTGGTAAAACCATCTCCCCCACCCTCACATGCCTGCCGCCTTGGTGCTGCCGACCGTCTGGACCTTGCAGATGTTAGCCCTTCCGCATACAACTCCTCCTCCTCTACTTCCTCCACCTCCTCTTGTGCCACCACCTGACTCCGAATTCTGTTTAACATGTGCTCCAGCATGTAAATCACCGGAATAGTCATGCTGATAATGGCATCATCAGCACTAAACATCTTCGTCGCCATTTCAAAACTGTGCAGAAGGGTGCATAGGTCCCTGATCTGAGACCACTCCTCCAGCGTGATTTGCCCCACCTCTGGATCTCGTTGGCCCAGGCTATACGTCAGAACGTATTGAACCAGGGCTTGTCGGTGCTGCCACAGTCGCTGCAACATGTGCAGAGTTGAATTCCACCGGGTAGGCACATCGCATTTTAGCCGGTGAAGTGGCAGGCCCAACGACTTCTGTAGAGATGTAAGTCGCTGAGCTGCGGGATCCGAACGGCGAAAGTGAGAACACAGCGACCGTGCCCTCTGCAGAAGGCCATCTAGTCTGGGATAGTGGGCTAAAAATTGCTGGACAACCAGGTTCAACACGTGAGCCATACAAGGCACGTGTGTGACATTGCCCCGGCGAAGGGCCGCACCCAGGTTTGCAGTATTGTCGCACACGGCCTTCCCTGGTTTCAGGTCCAGTGGAGACAAGCATTCATGAAATTGGTTCTCCAGAGCTGACCACAACTCCTCAGCTGTGTGACTCACATTTCCCAGACATTTCAATGTAAAAACCGCCTGATGACGTTGAGCCCTACTGCCAGCATAGTAAGGAGGTGTGCAGGATCCCTTCTGCGCAGTTAGAAAGCTTGTGGCATGACCAGACAGGCTTTGGGTGCAGGTGGAAGACCGAGAGGAGGTTGAGGAGGCAGAAGCAGTGGAGGAACTTTGACATAAAGAGGATTGACGCACAACTCGTGGGGACGGCAAGACTTGGACAGCAGCCCCTTGTCCTGCTGTCACCATAGTTACCCAGTGCCCAGTCAGCGACATGTAACGCCCCTGTCCATGCCTACTCGTCCAAGTGTCTGTGGTGAAATGCACCCTGTCACACACAGAGTTTCTCAAAGAAGCGGTGATGTTGTGTGCGACATGCTGGTGGAGCGCAGGCACACCTTTCTTTGAGAAGTAGTGCCGACTGGGCATCTGGTACTGGGGCACTGCGACGGACATAAGGTCTCGAAAATCCTCTGTGTCCACCAGGCGGAAAGGCAGCATTTCTGTAGCCAAGAACTTGCAGATGGTGAAATTCAACCTCTTAGCTTTCTCATGGCTAGGAGGAAATGGTCTTTTACTTGTCCACATCTGAGGGACCGAGGGCTGGCTATTGTGCTTAGACGGGGTTGATAAGGGTGTCCCCGGCAAACTGCCGGTCTGTGAGGAAGATGCAGGCGGACATGTTAGGTTGCCTTGATCCAAAGGTGGTGCTATCGATGTCGGACAGCGCTCAACACCAGCTGGTGTTACCACCTCCAAAGAAAATGATGACCTGCCAATCACGCTGGCTGTTGCGGGTAAAGAGGTGGCAGGTCTGCGCCCCAAAACAGGTGTGACTGCTGTCCCCCCAGTCACAGAGGATGAAGAGGCCGCGGATGCACAAGATATGGCAGACGGTGGTTGGCCCGGCCGGCTAGGCCGCATTGTAGCACACTGAGCTTCCCACTGCAACTTATGCTTCATGTCCATGTGCCGGTTCATGCATGAAGTACTCAAACTATGTATTTTTTGGCCTCTACTTAGCTTTTGCTGACAAATGTTACAGATAACACGAGTTGGGTCATCTTTATCGATCTGAAAAAATGCCCAGGCTATGCAAGGCTTAGCACCCATGCGACCTGAAGAGCCACCACGACTTGTGGTGAGAGGCAGAGTTGTGTTTGAGGATGCAGTTGTTGACGTGCTTCCAGTACTACGTCTCTGTCCAGGAAGGCGCAACCTGACCTCGTCGTCACTAGCATCTTCCTCCACCTCCTCTGCTGACCTCATCTCTTGGCTGACTGTGGGTTGACAGTAAGTGGGATCTCCAACCTCATCATCATCACCCTGTGAGTTATCACACCCGTCGTCCTCAGAGCCAACCTGTTCCTGCCCTGACAAAAAACTAAAGTTGTCGCTCCAATCAGGTATTTGAGTCTTATCATCGTCTTCCTCATTGTCTCCACCAACAGGAGTTACAGTTTGGGAATGAGGGTCTACATTATGGTCAGAACCTTCTGCGTCTGGTCCTGGATCCGACTCATAAAGATTCTGGGCATCAGTGCAGATCATTTCCTCATCTGGATTCACAGAAGCGCTGGAGTCGACCTCTGATTCCCAGGCTATAGTATGAGTAAACAGCTCTGCAGACTCAACCATCTGTTCTACCTCATACTCAGACGGGCAGCTGGAGATTTGGGAGCTGTGAGGAAGCAAGTGCGATTGGGGTGACACCTTTGAGGACTGGAGTATTTGTGATGTTGAAGTTGATGTGGAGGAGAGCCCACTTAAAGGAGCACTTGATATCCGTTGAAGCACCTGCTGTTTTTGTGCCTCATCTGGAATTTGTAGCGATTGGCGTGGCCGTAAGAAAGGGATCTTATCACATTGTCCGCTAAAAGAAGTAGACATTTTAATTTGGCTGGAAGATGGTCTTTCTTCTGCAGATGATACTGTTGCTTTAACACCTACCCCACGGACACAACCTTTTTTCCCCTTCCCAACACGCCTATTCCCCTTTCCACCAGCAGCAGGCCTTTTTCCACTCATTTTGGTGGTTAACTAATTAACAACTCTGGAGTTGTTTGCACAAAAAAACAATGGATGGGAACCGAGCAGAGCTGAGTGGCCAAACTGTGGTATTAGGCCAAAACTATTGGCTGGGTTAGATGCAGAAAAAAATTATATTCAATTTGCAACCTGATGGAGGTCAGTATAGATGGACTAATAGAGAAAGTCCCACACACTGCTAGAAGGCCAAATATTTTTTCAGAGCTAGATGCAGAAAAAAATATATTCAGTTTGCAACCTGATGGAGGTCTGTATAGATGGATTAATAGAACAAGTCCCACACACAGCTAGAAGCCCAATATTTTTTCAGAGGTAGATGCAGAAAAAAATATATTCAGTTTGCAACCTGATGGAGGTCAGTATAGATGGACTAATACAACAAGTCCCACACACAGCTAGAAGCCCAATATTTTTTCAGAGGTAGATGCAGAAAAAAATATATTCAGTTTGCAACCTGATGGAGGTCTGTATAGATGGATTAATAGAACAAGTCCCACACACAGCTAGAAGCCCAATATTTTTTCAGAGGTAGATGCAGAAAAAAATATATTCAGTTTGCAACCTGATGGAGGTCAGTATAGATGGACTAATACAACAAGTCCCACACACAGCTAGAAGCCCAATATTTTTTCAGAGGTAGATGCAGAAAAAAATATATTCAGTTTGCAACCTGATGGAGGTCTGTATAGATGGATTAATAGAACAAGTCCCACACACAGCTAGAAGCCCAATATTTTTTCAGAGGTAGATGCAGAAGAAAATATATTCAGTTTGCAACCTGATGGAGGTCTGTATAGATGGATTAATAGAACAAGTCCCACAAACAGCTAGAAGCCCAATATTTTTTCAGAGGTAGATGCAGAAAAAAATATATTCAGTTTGCAACCTGATGGAGGTCAGTATAGATGGACTAATACAACAAGTCCCACACACAGCTAGAAGCCCAATATTTTTTCAGAGGTAGATGCAGAAAAAAATATATTCAGTTTGCAACCTGATGGAGGTCTGTATAGATGGACTAATACAACAATTCCCACACACAGCTAGAAGCCCAATATTTTTTCAGAGGTAGATGCAGAAAAAAATATATTCAGTTTGCAACCTGATGGAGGTCAGTATAGATGGACTAATACAACAAGTCCCACACACAGCTAGAAGCCCAATATTTTTTCAGAGGTAGATGCAGAAAAAAATATATTCAGTTTGCAACCTGATGGAGGTCTGTATAGATGGATTAATAGAACAAGTCCCACACACAGCTAGAAGCCCAATATTTTTTCAGAGGTAGATGCAGAAAAAAATATATTCAGTTTGCAACCTGATGGAGGTCTGTATAGATGGATTAATAGAACAAGTCCCACACACAGCTAGAAGCCCAATATTTTTTCAGAGGTAGATGCAGAAAAAAATATATTCAGTTTGCAACCTGATGGAGGTCAGTATAGATGGACTAATACAACAAGTCCCACACACAGCTAGAAGCCCAATATTTTTTCAGAGGTAGATGCAGAAAAAAATATATTCAGTTTGCAACCTGATGGAGGTCTGTATAGATGGACTAATACAACAATTCCCACACACAGCTAGAAGCCCAATATTTTTTCAGAGGTAGATGCAGAAAAAAATATATTCAGTTTGCAACCTGATGGAGGTCAGTATAGATGGACTAATACAACAAGTCCCACACACAGCTAGAAGCCCAATATTTTTTCAGAGGTAGATGCAGAAAAAAATATATTCAGTTTGCAACCTGATGGAGGTCTGTATAGATGGATTAATAGAACAAGTCCCACACACAGCTAGAAGCCCAATATTTTTTCAGAGGTAGATGAAGAAAAAAATATATGCAGTTTGCAACCTGATGGAGGTCAGTATAGATGGACTAATACAACAAGTCCCACACACAGCTAGAAGCCCAATATTTTTTCAGAGCTAGATGCAGAAAAAAATTATATTCAATTTGCAACCTGATGGAGGTCAGTATAGATGGACTAATAGAATGATGCTATGCCCAAAAGATTTTACTTCACTAGGTGCAGTAAAAAAATTGGTATTCTATACACAGGTGGTATATCTTGCAACACAGATAGGCTACTCCACTGACTAACACACTCTGCAGTAGGCCAAAAAGGATTAGCTTTGCTAGATTCAGCCAAATGCTGTGAAAAAAACTTGCACAGCACTGGCACAGACCTGCCTGGCAAAAACTGATAGGAACTGATGTAACCTAGTCCTGAAAAGGACTCCAATTACAATTAGTCTTTACTCCCACAATCTATCTATTTAAGAGCACAGACCTGCCTGATAAACGTCGTAGGAAATGCTGTAACCTAGTCCTTAAAAGGACTGCAATCACAACTATTCCCTACTCCCAATCTATCTGTAGATTTGTGCGAAAATTGGCTTGAAATTAACAAGGTATAGCGCACACAGCAACAGCGGTGCCGTCTAACACGCAGCTGCAGCAGTGAGAAAATGGTGGCGACGGGGAAAATGGCTTGGTCTTATAGGGCAAGGACATGTGACATACACTGCCAATGACACATGCCCTTGCTTGTGTGAAAAAAAGCACTTCGCTCCGTGTGTGCGCTGCTGATAGGCTGACAGATTGCACCTCCCCACTGTAAATGCGGGAAAGAGAAAAAAAAATGGAGATCTTCATTGTTCCTGCAGAGATCCATCCCCTGCCCCTCCCCCCACCCCGCTGTACACTCAAACTGCGTATTAACATTAATTTTCATCATTACTGAGAAAAAATCCAGTTATGATTTTGGTGCACGAACAGTTATCGAACATAACCTCGAACAGCCGAATTTTTCTCAAATTGTTCGTGTTCGCCGAACGGCTCGAACACCGCCCAAAACAGCTCGAATTTGAGATTGGTGAACAGTTCGAGTAGAACAACGCTCATCTCTACTCATGACATAATTGAAAGTACTGGAGCTGATCTAAATGTTCCTATACACCTTAGATAACTGTTGGCTGCACATATATCTTTCCCAACCCTTTCATACTCATGAATATTCTGCCAAGCCAATGTTTTTTCAATGTAAATTAGGTGATCACCAGTCCTGCCGAAATTGCAAGGTACAGTTAACGTCAATCTAACGTGTATGGGGGGCTTTAGTATGTAACAGAAAACAGCACATTGATAACACTGACATCCAGGATTTATAGAAACAATATGACAACCAGTATCATGTACAGAGAGGCATGTCAACCATGTTTGCTAATATTCAAAATTTGTCTTGAAAAAGTTTTGAAAGAGCTTGCAACATAGATTTGGGTCTTGCACTAAGTTTCTGCTCTCTAGATAATTTTAAAAAGAAAGGCTTCCTTAATTTTATAAAAGTGAATATTGTAAGTGAACTGAATTCGAATGTCAAGAAAGCATTATCATCACCATTTAAGATAACTGACAATGGTAGTTTGATGTAAGACAAGCTGATCTCCAAAACAATGCTCAAAGGAGGATTTCTTGTAACACAGTTAACCAGACTTGGCAGCAAGTAATTTGACTATCATAGAAAAATCCTGTAGGGGAAGTTTCCATCAGAAGAGATTGATATGGCCATATATGATTTCAATACATTTGCTGAAGAACCTTTTAATACCATAAGGATTAGGATTAAATGATTCAAGAAATGAATCAAGAAAAATACCTTAAATTTTAGTTTTATTTTAAAGAATTCTTCCCTTATAATTTTGTGGAAAAAGTTTGAAAAATAATATTAAATAAAACTCAGCTGCTGAGTAAAAGGGGTTGTCTCCTTTTGTCTGAATATTCTGAAGTGCGCTATTTGGACTAAAGTTTTGAGACACATTCCACTTACCGGAACTATTGTGACTAGTGATGAGCGAGTATGTTCGGTTAACCCTTTCGGCGAGTATACTCTGGCGAGTATTGAGTATCTTCAGCGTACTCGGTGATATGTTTGAATCACTCCCTTGTGCATGATTTGTGACTGTTTGACAGCTTTAATACATGTGAGGAATGCTTATTTTTTAAGCATTCCTCACATGTATTAAAGCCGTCGAATAGTCGCAAATCATGCACACAGGAGTGATTCAAACATATCACCGAGCACGCTGAAGATACTCAATACTCACCCAAGCATACTCGCCGGAAGAGTTAACCGAACATACTCGCTCATCACTAATTATGACATTTTTTCATAAATCCGTAGGTAGGGGCGAGCGAATCTTCTGAAATTTTTTTAGTCGCGACTGAAAAGTACTCCTAAGCTTCCAATTGCCCTGACATGTATGATACTGCTCTTTTTTTCCTGACATTCTGATCTTCTTCACTTCTGTGCTGTCACACACTATCTGTACAGTTACTTCAGTGTTTATGGTTTTCTCTCCCTATGTCTACAACTAAGCTGTGTGCTTTGACGTGCTTTTGCTATCCTGATTCATCACAAAATGGCTGCAGCATTTGCCGCTTCTGCTTTTATAGAGACAATATTAATACCATCGGATTGGCTGTGCTGTATCATATGATGTTGTAGCTGCAGGGCAGAGAAGCCCATCCATCCTTGCTTGAGGTCATGATTTTAGCCTTCTCTGGCTAGTGCAATCTTCTGCAATGTGTACACTGGAGGCCGCAACCTTAGGTAACTTGTGTGAAGTGAATTACAATTTGGGTGCATTAGCTGGGTTCAGGCAATACCTAAACATTTGACACAAATATGATTTTCATCAAATCGATTTGCTCATTTCTATACAAAAGGTCTTCTTATGTTTAAACATTAAGATTTCACTTGAACTAAGATTCCCAGGCCAACCCTTAAAACCCAACCCCGTAGCATTAGCCCTTCTTAATTATACTTTACAATTGGCACAATGCAGGTAATGTTATCCTGGCATTTGCCAGACTTGTCAATTAGATTGCCAGACAGAGAAGCGTGATTTGTCTCTTCACAAAAGATATTTCCACTGTTCCAGAGTCCAGTGGTAGTGAGCCTTATACTACTCCATTTGACACATGGCATTGTGCTTGGTGATGTAAGGCTTGCATAGGGCTGCTGAGCTATGAAAACCTATGTCATAAAGCTCCCGGAGCCCAGTTTTTATGCTGATAGTAATGCCAGGTGAGGTTTGAAACTCTGCAGTCACTGAGAAGAAACCTTGCTACCTTGGGCTATAGTGAGTAAAGAAATTGTACACGTATGATCACTTCTTTCATAACTACTTACTCCTCAGCATCTCACCAACAACTGGTGATCTTAGCTCCAGTAAGATGAACTAGTTTAAAACCTGAGTCACAACCCTGATAGTACATGCCATACTGTGTAGGGGGTCCTTGTACTTGCATACTGTGCTTTCTATAGGTACAGTCCAATGTATGTTCACAGTATTGGCTGTACTTTGATGTACAAAAAGTTTAAGAGAATCTGCATGGTGTTCGATAGCGATAGTGTAGTCTGCCATATATCATCGTAAGTCAAAAATAACCCACACAAATTTTTCCCATAATATCCTTAGTTTTCAACACATTGCAGCGAAAAACAAATATAACACTGTCTTCACCTTTTCATCAGAAGTGAATCTTCATCCTCATAGGACTTCTTTCAGGGGACCAAGCAAGTCTGATGGGGCAAGAGCAGAACTATGCAGAGCATGCTACCTTTGTTACCAGTCATGGATGTGGATGGACGTCCACATGACTGATAACAATAACATCCACTGATGATCCCTTATGAAAGCTTCCTTGGATTTCTCTATCCATTCATATACACTACTTTGAGACAAAACACTTTCTCCATATTGTTCAAAAAAAGGTACAGCAATTGTTTATATGCACCACTGTCACAAATAACCTGATATAACATGCTCAAACTTGAGCAGCAGTAATTGGGGAGAAAGTGACCTTGTTCAGAAAGTAGCCAACAGAAGTTTTAATGTAACCAGAGTGCAGAATTTTTTGACTCAACCTCATAGTTTATGTAGTGCAGCCCCTTAATTCTTTATTAGAGCAGTCATGATGCGCGATATAGGCAAGAATGCTCGAAGTGCCAAATGAACTTTAGTTGCGTCTCAAGTGTTGCTAAATTTGTAATTAATTTGAGTAAGGGCATCTGTAAACTACCATAAGAATATTTTATATGCAAAAACTAGTAAAGATAATATTGAGGAGATATCTGGGTGATCAGATTTAAATAAAAGGAATTAGTAGCATCTACTATAACTTAGGTTGCTTTTGTTTCAAGAAATATTGAACGTTCCAACTGAATAGCCTGATCTATGGTGTAAGGAGAAAAACTCCCAGAAGGAATTAGTATCTACAGATGCATATCCCTTTAATATTCATTTTACAGCTGCCCTAAAATAATAATGTAATTTAATGTCTACCTAATTTGCCGTCTAACTTGTAATTTACAGTATCTCTGAATGGTTATAGCATGTTAAAATAAATTGTTTATATAAAGTTGTAATACCGTATAAATAATTACCATCTAATTTACGCATTCACCCTGCACTTAATTAGCTGTTTAATAACATTCTAGAATAGATGCTTCACTCATTTTAATTTGCAATGATCATTTTCTTCATTATTATCATTAGAAATAAAAGTTTGCATGCTCCGCTATTATACAGAAATAGATAATAGAGTGAAAAATAACCTGAGCTAATTTCACTAAATTATTTTTCCTGGGCTGCTATTACACTCGAAGAAAAAATCATTTTTAGCTTACATTTTACGTTGTTATTTCTGTGTTGCCTTCCCACATCAGTTGCATAACTGACCTTTACAAAGCCCTTTGTTTCTCACCCCAAGAGCCAAAAGGTGTTAAAATCTGTGTTTATTCAATTTGTAATGGCATGCAGTGTAATTACAAGCAGTTTGCTCCCTCAGTTGTAAAATATATTTTTAAGAGAGATCAATGAAATGAAATGTAGAACATTACAGCTGTGTGTACTGTATAATGAAAAAACTACCTAAACACACAAAAGACGCTGTGTACTATATTAGTCAGAATACACTCCTGTTAACACCTTAATTACCGCCGCAGATTCCACACTCCCGAATATACTAATTAGGGTGTAATTTAAATTTACATCTAAAAACTGGGAAATACTAATATATTGTATATATTTATAATATATATTAAATTATAAGGATGTTCAAAGATCTTGAGAGATATTCTATAACTTTATCAGTTCACTTGTGATTGTCTCATATTGCATTTGGATCTCACTGTGGTGGACTCAAGCCATTCCTTCATGACATAGTCAGTAAGGATGAGCAGAGGCTCAAGTTCAAGTCGAATTTCCTTAAATTTGCGGTTTCATGCGTATTCGAGCATTTTGAGATACCATTCGCAGTTTGCAAAACAAAGAAACAAACTTCCACTATTTCTCAGACTGCTGAAGAATCAGAAAGTGTGCTAACATCACAAGGCCACGTTCACACGTTCAGTATTTGGTCAGTATTTTACATCTGTATTTGTAAGCCAAAATCAGGAGTGGAACAGTCAGAGGAAAAGTGTAATAGAAACATGTGAACCACTTCTTCATTTTTCACCCACTCTTGGTTTTGACTTACAAAAACTGATGTAAAATTCTGACCAAATACTGAGCGTATGAATGTAGAACATGTGAACATGTCCTTGCTATTTTATTAGGATTTTTACTGGATGAAAATGGTAAAGTGGTAAAAAATTATGCTGAGAAGGCCGAACATTTAAATTCATATTTTGCATATGTTTTCTCTCAGAAAGTAAATGTGACATCAACTGATCTATAAACAGAGAGATAGTGAGGGAATACTTAGCTAACATAATTGACTTCAAGTCTCCAGGCCCAGAAGAATTACATCCTAGGGCACTGAAGGAGATCGCAGAGGAAACTATTGAACCACTCTCCATAATCTTTGAAAATTCTTGGAGATCAGGAGAAGTCCCAGAAGAATTGAAGAAGAGCGAATGATGTCCCTATCTTCAAAAAGCGGAAGAAGGTGGAACTAGGGAATTCTAGGCCTGTGAGCTTTACTTCTATACCAGGAAATATTTTTGAGCAAATTATTAAACAACATGTATGCAAGTACCTTTATGAGAGTGAAGTGATTAACCAGAGCCAGCATGGATTTGTAACTAATAAGTCATGTCAGATTAACTTAATTTCCTTCTATGACTGAATCACTGACTGGGTGGATCAGGGAAACACAGTAGATATAGTATATCTTGACTTCATCAAAGCATTTGACAAAGTATCTCATAGAATCCTTATTGAAAAAATGACCAACTATAGAATGGACAAGGCAATTGTTAGGTGGGTTCATAACTGGGTTAGTGATTGGACCCAAAGAGTGGTCATAAGTGTGGTACCACAAGGCTCTGTCCTGGGCCCTGTGTTGTTCAATATCTTTATCAACAATTTAAATGAAGGAATTGAGGGTAAACTGATTAAATTAGCTGATGACACAAAGCTAGGAGGGATAGTTAATACTAGAGAAGAGAGAGAGGATTCAAAAATATAAACAAACTGAAACTGTGGGCAGCAACTAACAGAATGGTTTTTAACAGGGATAAATACAAAGTCCTACATCTGGGCAACAAAAATGAAAAAGCATGTACAGAATGGGAGAAATAGGGCTAAGTAACAGCACGTGTGAAAAAGACTTGGGTATACTAAAAGATCATAGACTGAACATGAGTCAACAGTGTGATGCAGCAGCAACAAAGGCAAATACAAACCTGGGTTGCATTAATAGAAGTATATGTAGCACCCTGAGGATTCGGCTGCTACAGGGGTATTGCACCTCAGCCAGAGGTGTGGTATTCCACTCCCGGGTAAGGATGGAGTGTGGAACTGAGCTCAGTTAGCTGCATGCACTACACACATCCCATTTCCGGGGAACAGACCGACGGTACTCCCACTAGAGAAATGTGCAGGTACGACAGTGTCTGTTCCTGGCTGGAGTGGGAGGGGGGTGGAACATCCCAGTAGTGTAGGGGCAGATAGGGGGAGCAGTCTGGGTAGTGCTAGGAGCTCATTGGGTGCTGGTCACCTGAGCTCACACATAGAGGGAGTATATAAGGTGGGCACCATCTTAGGACAGAGTCTTTTGCAGAGTGAGGTCAGTCTGTCAGAGCAGAGGAGAAGAGCAGCTCCAAGGCCAAGAGAGAGAGAGAGGAGAAAGAAAGACCCAGAGGGGGAGAAAGAAGGAACTCCAAGAGCCCAAATTAGACCAGAGGGTGAAGAGTTGGCAACAGGGTACCGGATCCCAAGCTGGCAGAGGCTACAGCACACCTTAGCCAGGAACCGGAGGTCGTGGGCAGGATCGATCTGCCACGATCACCCACTAAATCCACCCGGAAGGCAGACCAGGAATCGGGTCAGGGAACCCAGAGACAAGGGTTTACCACCAAGAGGCCCGAGGGAGCCGGACATAGGTGGATCCCTGGTGGGGAAGGCCAGAGAAGAGGACAGGACAGAAAGGGAGCTCAGGACCACGCTCCAGAATCACCTGGGGGTTGGCCGAGTCCAGGACCTGGTGGACGCAGCACGGCTCGGGTGGTCACTTAAGGCCGGAGTGACCAGAACAACTGCAGTAAGTAAACAAACCCTGAACTGCACAGCCCGACTCTGAGTCTCATTTCCATCCCCGCTGCACCACCACAACCCCCATCCTCTGCAACTGACCCCCTGAGGCTATACCCCTCCCGTTGGGGGTTATACTACCTGAGCTGCACATACATCACCAGCCTCAGCGGACCCTGCTGCAGCGGCGGCCGTATTGACCGCAAATCAACGGGTGGCGTAGTCGACACAAAAGAACATCTAGTAACATCATAAGGACTGCCACCCACTGAGTTTGACACCCTGGGCACGGACCGGGTCACAGCCACTCGGAGACTACAACCCCCATCTGATCCGGCTCCGGGTATCCCTAACAACACTGGCCCAGGGGGCGCGTCAACTTTGGCGTAGTCGGCAGGATAACGTGCCCGCAACAACCGGGTACTGCGTGCCTGAAGAAAAGTTCGTTACCTTAAAAAGAAGTCTCCTGCCGGTTCCGGAGGGTCCCCGCCAACGGACCCCATCACAGGTCGTTTCCCGCCGGTTGTCCGCCATTTGCAGCTTTTTCCCGCCATCCATGGAGTTTCCCGCCACTGGGAGACGATTCCCGCCATTTCCAAAGATTTCCCGCCTTGGAAGAGCGGACGCCATTATGGGCGTGCCAGAGGGTGGCAAGAGGCCACCTCCCATCGTGGGCCAGGTCGAAGAATGGCGCCAAAAGCGGAAACCGCCCCCACCAACAGAGACTGTGATGCTAGAAGTGTCCATCAGCGTGAGAGAACTGCCCCTGGAACTGAAGTTGCCCCGGGACCACCCTCGATGTGGGCGGAGACAGAAGAAGAGAACAAAGATGGGTGTCGCCTGGAGCAGTCTGGAGAGAGCGCACCCGGAGACAAGACATCTGGAAGAGAGTCCAGAGAGAGCCTACCCGGAGATGGAGGGAGAGTCAGGCAGCACCGACCCAGTGGTCAGAAGCCTGTTGCAGGTCGCCACTCCAGAAGGCCTGCTGGAGATCCTAGCACAGCTCCCCCGAGACCGGGAGTGTGCACAGACCGCGCTGGAGGGCCTCGCACGGAGGATGGCCCGGGTGCAGCGAGAGACGTTGGCGGAGTGGAGCCGAGAGATGGCCCAGCAGACCGGCACCCGTCAGCGGAGCACGCCACCCGAGACGAGGAGACAGACCGCCTCTGAGGATGGCGCAGGAGGAATGAAGGCAGGAGACGGCGCCGAGAAGGGAGCTGAACGGACGGAGGCAGGTAAAGGGGACGTCTCTACCCCGAGCCGGGAAACCGCGTGCCTGCCCCAGCTCCCCATCGCAGAGCCCGAAATTCCCCCTGCCGTGCCCGTCGCTGCATCGTCACCGCCGCCGACTAGGCCTCAACCGGAAACCGCGGCCGCGACCCCTGTGACGTCACACGCCTCGACCCCGAGCGTGGCCAAGCAGGAAGTACCATCGGCCTGGTCGCAAGGCCTAGTACCCCCGGGCGACGCAATACCAACAGCGCCCTCTACCTCCGCGGAGCCCCCGGCCTGGTCGCAGGGCCAAGTAACACAGGGCGCCGCCGTTCTTACGGTGCCCTTTACTTTCAAGGTGCCCCAGGCCTGGTCGCAAGGCCTGGTTAACCCGGGCGCTTCTACCACCACGGCGCCCATAACACCTAAAGTACCGCACCTGGGTGAGGACCTGTTCGCCCAGCATACGTGCCCGGATGGGCAGCCCTTCATATGGCCACCGGAGTTTCACCATCCCCGACTCCGGATAGAGAGACCCCTAGACGAGCCCCTGATTCCGGCTCCGAAGCCTGTAAAGAGGACCTCGCCCCCGCTGGAGGAGGCACAGTTCGAGTGGGACCCCACCGGAGAAGACCTCATGGGGTTCACTCAGGAGACTCGGGCGGCCGCAGCGGAGCGTGCAGAGTGCTGCCGGCAGCAGCTCGAGGTCTTCGAGAGGGAGCGGAGAGAGAGGCGGGTCCGGGAACAACAAGCCCAAATAAGGAGCGCGGAGCAGAAGAGCCGGACCAGGAGAAACCCCCGTGCAGCGCATGGTCCCCGTACCATCGGGACTGTGATAAAGTTCAATCTGCAGCATGGGTGGGGTTTCATCAGGGATCACCGCACCCCAGGCGACGTCTTCGTGACCAGGAGAGACGTTGAGTCCCACCTACCGGAGGGACACAGAGGTCGTGACCTGTATTTAGGGGACGAGGTCACCTTCACCCGGCACAAGTGTGCCAAAGGACCCTACGCCCTCCATGTGCATCGCCTGACGGAGGAGGAGCTGCGGTGTGAGGAGGAGCAAGAGGACCCGGACGGGTCTGAAACTGAAACCAACCAACAAGAAAGAGCAGGAGGACGCCGTCGTTGAAGTACGGTAGAGAGAGACTGTATAAAGTTGCCCGTCGGGGTACCAAGAACTGTTGCTGCTTAAAATATGTCCCCGTTGGGACCAGCCAATTGAACTGTTAACCCCGTGTGTCCCTATTCCCACTGACCGAGGACTGAGAGCGGTCAATCCTCCCTAATACCTGGCCGAGGACTGAGAGCGGCCATATCCCCTTGTATATAGTTGCGCTTCCTAAAGCGCCCCCTACCGGTTTTATAGGAAACTGTTTTCTTCAAGAGACTGTAGCACTTTACCCGGTCACAAGTTGCACAGTGACCGGAGGAACCAGAAACAAGAATGTTTATATGAAAAGTTTATTGCTGCTGATGATGTATATGATGTTTTATATGTTTTATATGTTTATGTTTATGAAAAAAATTGTATGTTTTGGATGTTTATATCTTACAGCCCGAGGGCGTGCTGTGATTTACCAGGGGGGAATGTAGCACCATGAGGATTTGGCTGCTACAGGGGTATTGCACCTCAGCCAGAGGTGTGGTATTCCACTCCCGGGTAAGGATGGAGTGTGGAACTGAGCTCAGTTAGCTGCATGCACTACACACATCCCATTTCCGGGGAACAGACCGACGGTACTCCCACTAGAGAAATGTGCAGGTACGACAGTGTCTGTTCCTGGCTGGAGTGGGAGGGGGGTGGAACATCCCAGTAGTGTAGGGGCAGATAGGGGGAGCAGTCTGGGTAGTGCTAGGAGCTCATTGGGTGCTGGTCACCTGAGCTCACACATAGAGGGAGTATATAAGGTGGGCACCATCTTAGGACAGAGTCTTTTGCAGAGTGAGGTCAGTCTGTCAGAGCAGAGGAGAAGAGCAGCTCCAAGGCCAAGAGAGAGAGAGAGGAGAAAGAAAGACCCAGAGGGGGATAAAGAAGGAACTCCAAGAGCCCAAATTAGACCAGAGGGTGAAGAGTTGGCAACAGGGTACCGGATCCCAAGCTGGCAGAGGCTACAGCACACCTTAGCCAGGAACCGGAGGTCGTGGGCAGGATCGATCTGCCACGATCACCCACTAAATCCACCCGGAAGGCAGACCAGGAATAGGTTCAGGGAACCCAGAGACAAGGGTTTACCACCAAGAGGCCCGATGGAGCCGGACATAGGTGGATCCCTGGTGGGGAAGGCCAGAGAAGAGGACAGGACAGAAAGGGAGCTCAGGACCACGCTCCAGAATCACCTGGGGGTTGGCCGAGTCCAGGACCTGGTGGACGCAGCACGGCTCGGGTGGTCACTTAAGGCCGGAGTGACCAGAACAACTGCAGTAAGTAAACAAACCCTGAACTGCACAGCCCGACTCTGAGTCTCATTTCCATCCCCGCTGCACCACCACAACCCCCATCCTCTGCAACTGACCCCCTGAGGCTATACCCCTCCCGTTGGGGGTTATACTACCTGAGCTGCACATACATCACCAGCCTCAGCGGACCCTGCTGCAGCGGCGGCCGTATTGACCGCAAATCAACGGGTGGCGTAGTCGACACAAAAGAACATCTAGTAACATCATAAGGACTGCCACCCACTGAGTTTGACACCCTGGGCACGGACCGGGTCACAGCCACTCGGAGACTACAACCCCCATCTGATCCGGCTCCGGGTATCCCTAACAACACTGGCCCAGGGGGCGCGTCATATACAGTCAACATCACATGAAGTAATTATCCCCCTCTACTCCTCTTTGGTCAGCCCTCATCTGGAATACTGTGTACTGTGAGGAGACTTAATAGCTGTCTACAAATATCTGAAGGAATGTCACACTGTAGAAGGATTAGCTTTATTCTCATTTGCACAAAGAAAGACTAGAAGCAAAGGGATGAAACTGAATGGGAGAAGATACAGATTAGATATTAGAAAAACATTTTTGACAGTGAGGGTGATCAATGAGTGGAATAGACGGCCACGAAAGGTGGTGAGTTCTCCTTCAATGAAAGTCTTCAAACAGAGGCTGGACAGATATCTGTCTGAGATGGTTTAGTGAATTCTGCATTGAGCAGGGGGTTGGACATGATGACCCTGGAGGTCCCTTCCAACTCTAAAAGTCCCCATTGTGACTCACAATCTAAATTCCCTATCAGTATGTCTTTAGAGTGTGGGAAGAAACCCACTCAAATGTAATAATGATGCATTGTTCTGCTGCGTTTTTACCTCTGAATCCAACAATTGCACTATGTGTACAATGTTATGCAGTTTCATATGTATTATGAATAGTTATGTGCGTCTTTCATATCGTATGAAGTTAATGTACAGTGCATAAGACTGTAGAGTGTTAATGTATAATGTGAGTAGTGCACAGTACAGGGTAAGCACACAGTTAGACCTGAGATGGTATGAGTACTATTCACATAGTTAAGTGGCTTAACAGCGGCATAGGACATAAGATAAGGAAAATAGGTTTAGTTTATAGGATAGGATAGGAAAGGATAGGATAGAGTTAATGGATAGAATTAGCCCAGTGGATGTGAACTAGTGTTAGTGAAGAGAGGGCACTTTCTGGTAGTAGGTCAGTTAAGGAAGTGCCATGACAAGTTCAAGTTTAGCTGGAGTGAAGGACCAGCATGAGCCAATCGTTCGAGGCAGTGGGAGGGCGTACTTAAATCTGTGGTGGACATTACTACAATGTCTGGAGCCTGGGACTCAGGTCAGTTACTAGGGAGCGGGCCTGGTCTTCTGACATCTTGAGGTTGGTGGACATGGAATCACCTTAAGGATCAGGTGGCTGGTCGCGGGTGCACTGCTGGAGTGGACAGGAAATTCCTAAGGCTGACGGAGTCAGTTGGCTTAGGGATAGTCCAGTACGAACGAGTGGTAGGGCTGAAGATACTATGAAAGTAAGAAACTGCTGTGCCCTATCCCACTTGTTATACCCTGTTGAACTTGAACTGACCAGTTCTGCTGAACAGGTGTCACGGGTGTGTCAGGTGTGACAGACAGTCATTCTGGATCCAACTGTAGACGGTCATTGTGCTTAGCTCTGCAGGCACCTTCTTGATCTTTTCATCTCTGTAGTGTAGTGATATCCTTCTCCTTCTAGGACCTAGAAGTGACCTCCACCTTCTGCTGCTAATTGACACACCCTTGCTGAATGTTTAATTGCCTTCAGTCTCTCCAGAGAGTAGCTGGTAATAGCTCTATTTTTCTCTGTCCAGGCTTGAAGTACTAGTAGTCGGCTAGCATCGTCTTGGAGTTCCCTTGGAGGATAATTGGCGTGATCTCTCTGGTGCCTTCTCAAGCTAAGTGTTTCCCTTGTCTGTTTACTTGTTTGTCTTTAGTTGCAGTAGGGGCTGACTAGTGCTCACCCCATCCCCTCCCTATCTAAGGCCTATCACTAGTGGCAGTCAGGGATTAAGTTTCCTGCTCAGCAATAGGTGCAGAGCCTATTTAGGGATGTTAGTGGAGCCAGGGCGTTGTCAGATCTGCCTAGGGGTCTCCACTCCCCCTTTCCCTAGTGTTTGGGCTTCCTCCCCCTCTTCCCGTTGTTGTCCACTTAGTCTTTCCCTCACCTTGTGTGACAAAAGGAGTTCTCTGGGAATAAAAAAAAAAAATAACTAAAGAAATTGTAATTATAAAAAAGCACCTAAATACATTTAATTAGCAAATCATGCTTGTTTTGTCTATGAAACAATCACTGTAGAATTAAAATGGCCCCACCTTGGTATACTGACAGAAAACTGCTAATAAGACAGGTGCCTGTGAGCATGTGCAGTAGGAATTTCTACTATGGTGACTTGGAGATAACCTACACCACGTGTTGTCAAGCTATCTCCAGGTCAGAGCAGCTCTTCAGGATTCAGAAATACAGTGTTGACAGCATTGTGAGCAGCCTCTTTTTTTACCTCAGCACCCCTTAAATCTCTAGTATTAGATCAAAAAGATACTCCTGTTATCTCCAGTATTAGATCACATAGACAGGGTGGACAGCAGTGTGAGCAGCCTCTTCTTACATCAGCACTCAAATTATCTCCAGTATTAGATCAAATAGACATGGTGGACAGCAGTGTGAGCAGCCTCTTCTTATCTTAGCACCCGAGATATTGCAAGTATTACATCAGAAAGACAAGGGGTGGCCTCTTCTTACCTCAGCACTCCTGGTATCTCCAGTATTAGATCAGATGGACAGGATGGACAGCAGTGTGAGCAGCCTCTATTTATCTCAGCACCCCTGGTATTTCCAGTATTAGATCAGATAGACAGGGTGGTCAGCAGTGTGGCCAGCCTCTTCTTACCTCAGCACCCCTGGTGTCTTCAGTATTAGATCAGATAGACAAGGTGGACAGCAGTGTGAGCGGCCTTGACTCACCTCAGCATTTCTGGTATTTGCACTATTTGATCAGGTAGACAGAGTGGACAGCAGTTTGAGCAGCCTCTTCTTACATCAGCACTCCTGTTATCTTCAGTATTAGACCAGATAGACAGAATGGACGGCAGTGTGAGCAGCCTCTTCTTATTTTATCACACCAGGTATCGCCAGTATTAGATCAGAAAGACAGGAGGAAGAGCAGTGTAAGTGGCCTCTTCTTACCTCAGCACTCCTGGCATCTCCAGTATTAGATCAGATATACAAGGTGGACAGCAGTGTAAGCAGTTTCTTCTTACCTCAGCACTACTGTTATCTCCAGTATTTGATCAATAAGACAGAGTGGGTAGAAATGTGAGCAGCCTCTTCTTATCTTAGCATCCCTGGTATCTCCAGTATTAGATCAGAAAGAATAGAATACAAACAATAGCAATTCCATTTTTGTCATGAAAATATATGATAAAGTGGATGCTGTCATTCAAAATTACTACTTGTCCTGCCAGAAGTAAGCGCTCATATGTCTGTCAGTTATGATGCCTCATTTCAGTAAGTGCTGATCAGTGCTGTAAATGCACGCTACAGATTCCCATAGACAAAGAACATGCAGACGAACAGACAGAGGAACAAGGTATAAAAGATGGTGATCGCTTCTATTAAAGTAAATAAAGATATATTAGGAAAATACTTGTTGTCATATAAAATACAATCTATAACTAACGACATCAATAACTTTACAGAAACCCTTGACAAAATAATGTTAATTTAGAAGTGTGTTTTTTCTTACTTCCAAAATATACTTCTCCTTTATTTACAATGAATGTAAAATTGATGTAATCATTTTATTTTTTATAGATAAGTCAAAATAGGATAAATCTTCTTCTGTAAACAAGAATGTTTCTAAAGGAAGCTAAGAACAAAGTCCAGCTTTATATTCCAGTGAAAGGCAAAGGTACGAAGTCTTTAGATTAATTCTGCGTAACAGAACAGGCTCAGCAAATATTCTTAAAAATAACTCCTCGACTAATTTATGACCTTATGGGAGCATAATCAATAGATGTGCGAGGAGAAGCAGCCAGACAGCTCTCTGTGCTAGCAGAAAGTTCCATGTCTTTGGTAATGTTTGCATTCTGTCTGCTTACATGCAATACAGCAGACTGCTAGGGATCTCATACCCTTCTACTCTCACCAAGTTAGGAGACATACATTTTTGTTGTCAATTTCACCGTCTCGTCTGTTATACAGTACTGTATCTGATTTCCACACAGGCAGGATTTCCTTGGTTCACAGAGCTCATTCAGTGGCGTTCTTGTCTCACAACTGGGAAAGTTTGACTACATAATAGAAAAATAAAGATAATACTAAATAGGATCTATGCAAAGATTATACCATACTCAAAGCTAATATTAAAATTTGAGTGCTACTTTTAAGTAAAAATACATACATAAATAAATACGTAATACATAAATATTAGACATGAGCAAATCTTTTGAAGTTTGAATTCTCCAGCTTTGCTAATTTAAAAAATAAAAAATTAGACTTGCAATGAATTGAATTGGTATAAATCATAAATACTTCAATTGCCCTGAAAAGTTAAGAATAAAATTCTGTGCTCCCCCAGGAATGTATTGAACTCCTTTCACACTCTTTAAAAGGAATCTGTCACCAGATTTGTGCTACCCCATCTGATAGCAGCATGATGTAGGGGCAAAAACCCTGATTTCAGCTATGTATCACTTACTGGGCTGCCTTTTGTATTTTTTTTTTATAAAAATCACTTTTTGTGATCACCTCAGACTCAATACCTTCTTTGTAGAGGTGCAGAAAGCACAATCCCTTATACTCTACTCCATGGATTAGAATTGCTTATCTTTGCATGAAAGGTCAGACATTTTCATTTAAGACTGTGGAACCAGTGGCATAACATGGGGCTGCTACGGGATCGAAGGACCTGCTACTGTGTATCAACTGTCTAGAACAGCAGTCTGATATCGTAAAGGTTGATCACCCGCATAATGGTTGTTACTCAGCTTTCTCAGTAACATAGGTCTAAGGGCAGGTACAGATGACCTTATGTTCTCCATTCCTGAAAAACGGTCAGATTATGCTTATCTCACTCTGATCAGACTCTAATCAGAGTTTGATCTGATTTTCTCAGATGTGGAGAATTTAAAAAAAAAAAAAGTTTCTCCATCTTCTCCATTCTGTCTGTCTGTGAAAATGAGACCGCACTCGAATATCATCTGCATGCTGCATTTTTTTTTTTTCTTGGACTACTTGGTCCAAAGAAAAAATCGGACAGGTGCACTGCCTAACATTGGTCCGAGTTCAATCCGATGGTTCAACAGATCGCACTCGTCTACTACTGTCATCTGCACGAGCCCTTATTGTTATTGTATTATTAAAAATCTGTCAGTCAGTGTGTATTGCATTTCCATTTTTTTTTTTACTCTTTAAAGATATACAGAAAGATTTACATAATTTCTCCTGTAATTAATTTTGTATCAGCCAAGAAAGCTCTTTGGGTATATTAAATATAATATGTCTAGGCAAGCCTGCTATAATTACTGGAGTTAACGTCTCATTTCAGGATTTTTATTAATGCATAAATCTCATATGCTATCTGTTAAATATAAATATTTATCCTGATTAATTTTATTAATTCTTAGGATTAGATTACACATTTTCCAATCCTGCTTAATACAACACAATAAAGTAATTAAACGGCTAGCGACATTTTCTTCAACCTTCACCTTAGTAATTCTTTGTATGACTTTATTACACATTGTTTCATGAGAAAATAGCAAATTCCTTTCTGTGGAACCTGCTTAGAGGCATGAGAAGTAACCTTCACTTATATTTTTGTGACCTCTGGAATAAATTTAATTCATTACCGTCAAAAAAAACGCTCATAATGCTCATGTCATGTGAAAATTATAGTCAGCTATTATGTTAAGTCACATCACATCACGAGGGCAGCAATCAAACATTCAAAGTTAATGTGGAGTAGGTTGTGCTTTGCCATGGAAAAGTGAAATACCTTTTGCATGCTTGAGGAAAGTTGATATTAGATCACCAGCAATGCAGGGTAATATTATGTTAAAAATGAAGCAGTGGTAATTGTAGCACATTAAACATTTGCATTTACTTTCCAATCAAGTGGCCAGATGTTATAACATTACATTACAGGTTGAAGAACAGTTGTAACAGCTAGCTTTTGACTTCAGAATTTACAGCTGCTAATTTGCCACTGTCAATCTAATGGTGAAGCTGGTTTGGTTACAATTACACATTCAGTCACCTACCATGTTGTACATGCTGTCCGATCTGTGGGCTTTCAGTTATAGAATACTAGCTATTGAGCCCGTTCTACGTCCGGGTGTCGAGCATTTTTATTGGTATATGGTCTCCCATGCTGGTATGTGCTGTTCCCATCCCAGTATTTGTGTTGCCCCCATCCTGGTATTTGTGCTCCCCAATCCTGTTCCCCCATCCTGTTATGTGCTGCCCTCATCCCTATCCTGGTATGCATGGCATGCCTCATCCCTATCCTGGTATGCATGGCACCCCTCACCCTCAATCCTGGTACGCATGGCACCCCTCACCCTCAATCCTGGTACGCATGGCACCCCTCACCCCAATCCTGGTATGCATGACACCTCTCACCACTAATCCTGGTATGCATGGCACCCCTCATCCCTATTCTGGTATGCATGGCACACCTCATCCCTATCCTGGTATGCATGGCACCCCTCACCCCCAATCCTGTATCCATGGCACCCCTCACCCACAATACTGGTATGCATGGCACCCCCTCATCCCCAGTCCTGATATGCATGGCACCCCTCATCCCTATCCTGGTATGCATGCCACCCCTCACCCCCAATCTTGGTATGCATGGCACCTCTCACCCTCAATCCCGGTACGCATGGCACCCCTCACCCTCAATCCTGGTACGCATGGCACCCCTCACCCCAATCCTGGTATGCATGGCACCTCTCACCACTAATCCTGGTATGCATGGCACCTCTCACCACTAATCCTGGTACGCATGGCACCCCTCATCCCTATCCTGGTATGCATGGCACCCCTCATCCCTATCCTGGTATGCATGGCACACCTTATCCCTATCCTGGTATGCATGGCACCCCTCACCCCCAATCCTTTATGCATGACACCCCTCACCCACAATCCTGGTATGCATGGCACCCCTCATCCCCAATCCTGATATGCATGGCACCCCTCATCCCCAATCCTGGCATGCATGGCAACCCTCATACCCAATCCTGGCATGCATGGCGCCCCTCATCCTGGTATACATGGCTCCCTCATCTCTCATCCTGGTATGCATGGTACCACTCATCCCTATCCTGTATGCATGGCCCCTCATCCTGGTATGCATGCCCCCCCAGATCCCTATCCTGGTATGCATGGTACCCTTTATCCCCCAATCCTGGTATGCATGGTACCCCCCATCCCCTATCCTGGTATGCATGGCACTCCCCATCCCCCAATCCTGGTATGCATGGTACCCCTCATCCCCCAATCCTGGTATGCATGGTATCCCTCATCCCCCAATCCTGGTATGCATGGTACCCCTCATTCCCCAATCCTGGTATGCGTGACCCCCTTATTCCCCAATCCTGGTATGCATGGTCCCCTCATCCACACAATCCTGGTATGTCTGGCCCCCTCATCCCTCAATCCTGGTATGTATGGTACCCCTCATCCCCCAATCCTGGTATGTGTGGCCCCGCTCACCCCCCAATTCTGGTATGCATAGTACTCCTCTGCACACATACAAAAAAAATAAACACTTATACTCACCTTTCTGCCCTGTGCTCCAGCGCTGCTGTGTCCTATTCTGCTGGAGGCCGGAGGAGGAGTGCGGTGCCGGAGCACCCGGCTGTCTGGCGCCATTTTGCTGAAGACACACTGCAAATGTGTCTTCAGTAAAATGGCACCGGATAGCGCTATGTGCATGTGCCGATTCCGACGCCTTCACTCCGCCCCCGGTCTCCGGGGCAATGCTCCTTCTGGTCAGGTAAGTATGTAAGTATGGTGCCTGAGATCGCGGTATGCGTTCAGTGTTTACGCATACCGCGATCTTCGGCGCCATACACTCCTCTTACCTGTAACGGCTCTATGACTTCTTCTGTCTTGAGCCAGACTGCGCGTCGCCCATACGCAGTCTATTGAGGCTTCAGACAGAGGGATGCTTGGCCGGTTATATTATAGATGAGGAGATGAGCAGGTTAATATACAGGGGTTACTTCTTTTTGTGGAAAAGCGTTTAGTAGATCTTGTCATTTCTTATTTCAATTCTTGCTCATTCTGGGCTTTGGTGTTCATTGGGTGGTTCTGATTGACAGACTTCCTAATATAAATGTGAATATAGAAATAGTAGTCAATCACTAAGTAGGACCTACCACTGGACTCCTAAGCCCAGAATGACTGTGGAATTAACATAAATTAGAATATCATTTTTACTAAATCTTGTCCTCGCCACAAAACTAATCTCAGCTTCTCCTTCTTTATAACATGATGGTGGACAGGCCAGGTTTAGTGATGCGAGAACATGCTTGGATCAGGAGTTATCTGAGCACTCTGGAGTCCTAACCGAGTATCTTCTGCGTTCTCATCAAATATGTCTGCATTGCCACTGCTGCATGTTTTGTGGCTGTTAGAAATTCGCACACATACAGGGATTGCTTGTTTGTTAGGCAATCCCTGCATGCGGTGCGGCTTGGAAAACACCTTATCTGAGCAGGTTCACGCATAACTAGTCAGGTTACCTTTAAGCTTAGTAGCTTCCTCCTGAAAAAGACATTGTGTGCACAAACGTGTACAAAAGGCTATGTTCACATGGAGATTTTTTGGGGAGTTTTTTTAAGTAGATTTGGTCTCCAAAAACTGCTTCAAAACTACTTTAGAAAATATGTCCTATTCATTTATAAAGGAAATCTACTTTGTTGTTCATATGAGGAGTTTTTTTAAACTTTTTTGTTTCTAAAGAGGATTTGAAAAATTTATCGTAGAAAAAAGTACAAGTCACTTCTTTTAAGCAGATTCATTTGGAATCCTCTCCAGACTATGCACTGTCAAATCAGCATACAAGGTTTCAAAAAGGCTTAAATGCTTCTTAAAAGAAAAACAAAGATGATCAGGAGAGAAAAATCTTCTCTTTTAGGGTATGTGCCCACGATACGTCCGGGCCTGTGGCCCAAACGCTGCGGAAGATCCGCTGGCGGCTTCCTCTCATTTTATGCAAATGAGTCGCAGCATTAAACCCGCAGCGGCTCTGGATCGTGGGCACACAGCCTTTGGGCAGATTGGTTCATGCATTATGGTTGGACACATTACCCTTTCTTATATCCTCCCTTATCCTTCACTTGAACTTTATGGAAATGAGTCTTTTACCAATGGTACTAGCTATGTAACCAGTAAAAAGCTTTGAAAAATGCTTCCTGAAGAAAACTCTTCAAAACATCCTCAAAACTGGTTCTGGAAACAATTTAAGAAAAAAGAAAATTTACTAAATTGTATTGCATTTGAAAACTTTATCGTTTTTGAATACTTAAAAAAAATACAGGTGAATATTGCTTACGATTGACCTTAAACCCTTCTGGATCGAGCTATTTTCTGTTATTTTTTTTCTCCCTTTCTTCCAAGAGCTATAACATTTTTGCTTTTCTGATAACATAGCTCTATGACAGCTTGTTTTTTGCAGGACAAGTTATCCTTTGAATGACACTATTCATTTTATCATGTGATGTACTAGAAAAGCAGGAAGAAAATTTAAAGTACAGTAAAATTGAAAAAAAAAGTGCTATTAAACCATTGTTTTTCTTTCTTTTTACAATGTTCATTATACTGTATAAATGACCTGGATATATGATTCTCCAGGTCAGTATGATTGCAATGATGGCAGTAATACCAAACATGCATAGCTTTTTTTATTTACCGTAGTGATGAAAAAAAACAGAAATTCTTAAAAAACATTCCCTTGTGTTATTTTCTATTTCCATTTTCCGAAGCCCATCAGGTTTTCAATTTTCTGTCGATGCAGCTGTGAAAGGGCTTGTTTTTTTGTGCCCTGAGCTGCTGTTTTAATTGATACCATTTTGGAATAGATACAATGTTTTGATTGCCTCTTATTGCAATTTTTGCTCGGTTGCTGCTGCCAAAAACATGGGATTAGTTTTTTTTCCTTTTTAATGTATTTTTTAGTCCCCAAAGTAGAATTTAACCTGCAAAAATCTGATCATTTGTCCTATACAGTGAATGAAAAAAGTATTCATACCTCATGATGTTTTCTACATTTTTTCACATTACACCCAAAAACGTAAATGTATTTTATTAAGATTTTTTGTGATATACCAACACAAAGTAACAAGTATTTGTGAAGTGTAAAGGAGATTATACATGGTTTTCTAATTATTTAAAAAATATAGATCTGAAAATTGTGATGTGAATTTGTATTCAGCCCCCTGTAGACTGATTCAACTAAATAAAATCCTGAATGACCAATTGCCTCCAGAAGTCACATATCGTATTTTTCGGACTATAAGACGTACTTTTTCCCCCCAAATTTGGGAGGAAAATGAGAGGGTGCGTCTTATGGTCTGAACGTAACTTACCGGGGCGCTGCGATGGTGGTGAAGCCGGATCACAGGAAGCAGGGTCCCTCAGGGATGCGGTGGCAGCAGAAGCGGTGAGATGCTGCGGGGCCAGTGTCGGTGGTCAGGCAGAGTGGCGTGCATTGCTTTTCTGGCGGCCGTGGCCATCTTCCTGAAGGGAATTGGTCGCCCGAGCCAATGCATGAGCTGACTGGGATCTTGGTGGCTAGTTCCCTGAGGCCCACGGCTTCAGGATGGGAGAAGCATGTGCATGGACAATGTACTCTGCTCTGCCTTACCGCTGACATCAGCCTCGCAGCATCTCACCGCTTCTGCTGCCGCTGGGTTCCTAAGGGAGGGACCCTGCTTCCTGCAATCCTGCTTGACCACCACCACAACCCCCCACTGCTGTGGCACCCTCTTCTTCCACCCAGGGCCCGCAGCATTGCTCCACTTCTGCCACCGCCGGCTTCCTGATGGACTATGCCTCCTGTGACCCCCGCTCCACCACCCCCCAGGTAAGATACCTATTCGGACTTAAAGACGGACCCTCATCTTATAAAAAATATTTTTTTCCCATTTTCCACCCCAAAATTTGGGGTGTGTGTTATGGTTCGGTGCATCTTATAGTCCTGAAAAATATGGTAAATAGTAAATGGAGTCCACCTGTGTGTAATTTAATCTGTTCTGTGAAGGCCTCAGAGGTTTGGTTGAAAACATAACGGATCAAACAGCATCATGAAAATCAAGTAACACACCAGACAAGTTAGGGCTAAAGTTGTGGGGAAAAGTAAAGCATGGTTAAGTTATAAAAAATATAGCCCAAGCTCTGAACATCTTACTGTTCAGTCCATCATCCAAAAATGGCAGGAGAATGGCTCAACTGAAAACTTATCAAGACATGGCTGTCCACCTAAACTGACATCTAAAGCAAGAAGAACACTAATTAGAGGAGTAGCCAAGAGGCCCATGGACAATCTGGAGGAGTTTCAGAGATCTACAGCTCAGGTGGGAGAATCTGTCTAGAGGACAACTATTAGGGCAGAGACACACTGCTGTACTTCTCTTGCGAGAATCGCATCATAAACCACATACTGGCCGGCATCTCTCCTGACTTGAGCTTGACAGCTGCATAGAAATCCATCAAGCTGTCATGCTCAGGTCAGGAGGGGTGTCGGGCCAGTCCATTCAATGTGTTGCGATCATCGTACAAGTCATACTGCGGTGAGTCCCTGCCCTTAGTCGTATACTCCACCATCCCCACTATCAAACATGGTGGTGACAGCATCATGCTGTTTTGATGCTTTTCTTCAGCAGAGAAAGAGAAGCTGGTCAGAGCCGATGGGAAAATGGATGGAGATAAATACAGATCAATCCTTGAGGAAAACCTGTTGGGGGCTGCAGAAGACTTGAGACTGGGTTGCAGGTTCACCTTCCAACACAACAATAACCCTAAACTTATTGCCAGAGCTACAATGGAATGTTTTATATCAAAGCATATTCATGTGTGTGAATGACTTACTCAAAATCCAGAGATAAGTCCCATTGAAAATATATGGCGAGACTTGAAAATTGCTGTTCACAGACGCCTCCATGGGCACAAATTTCTGCCTTTAGCCGTGCAAAGGGAAGGTGATCAGAGTTGATGGAGAAGATTGCATGAGAGAATCGCAGCACAGGTGCGGAGGAGACGGAGAAAGTAATTTTTCCATCTCCTCCATTGCCAGCGTCCGCTCGGAATTGCACTGCACTCAGGTGACATCCGAGTGCAGTGCGATGTTTCACACGCACTCATAGACTCGTATGGGTTTGTGCAATCTGATTCTTACAGCCAATCGCAGCATTCTGCGATTGTTTTCTCATGCCGAATCGGCATGAAGAAATAATGTCAGATGTGCACTCGCCCAAATCATGCATTGGCACAGTCAGCATCAAACACAGAGGGTCAACATATGATGTACCAATACATCATATGTCAGTAAGGGATAAAAGAACTGAATAAATTCTATGAGATAGTAATACTAATAGAAGCAGTCCTTCAACAAACCTTTATTTCATAAACCTTTCTAACTACATATGTAGTGTAGTGTAGTGTAGTTATATTAAAATACTCACCGAGCGCCATCTAAAGGTTTTATTGGGTGTGCTTTTTTAATGAAGTTCTCAAATATAGAATCCATGTGATCACCCGTTCATTAGTAACTAGAAATGTTCTCATAATGTCTAGTAGTACAGTGTGCATGTGATAATCACACTTTCTGACTGAAGTCAGTTTAACTGGTAATGTAACTTGGGTTCATTGAACCATAAGTAAAAATTGCTAATGTACCCAAACGGTTATGTTGAATTTTCTGAATGAAAGGAGAGCAAAGTGTAAAGACTTGTTTCAAATGTAGCTTTTTTATGCATTTTTTTCTGCATGAAAAATGCTGACTTACCAAAAAAATTTTTATGCGTTTTGAATAAAGTTTTTGGTGTGTTTTTTTGCGGCTGCTAACCCATTTTAAACTCAATGGGGGAAAACTTCGGTATAAATGCTGAAAGAATTAACATGCTGCATTTTTTAACAAATCCACGTCAGGTCAAAAAGAAGAAAACAAAATGCACCATGTGAATGAGATTTTAGAAATCCTATTCATTTTTCTGTTAGAGTATGTGCACATGACATCTTTTTTAGGTGGATTCTGTAGCGAAAACCGCCTGAACAACTTAGCAACAAACGGTCCAAAAAATGAACATTTGACTTTCCATGAAAAAAACTACTTGCAGTGTTCGGCTTTTAAACGTGTTTTAACTGTTTTAGTACTCGAAAGCCACCATGCGGTCAAATGAAGTGACATGTCCATTCGTTTGGTGTTTTTCACTCAGAAGTCAATGGTACAGCAAAACAAAAACGCTCGGAAGATGCCTGGGTGTCTTTTGGAGCATTTTGAGTTTCCACCTATAAAAGCGACCGTGGTTTATTCATGGTTAATTCAAATTTCACACTGTCCAAAAAGTTTCTTACCACCTCATACAGAAAGGGAGGTTTTTCAATAAATCATTACCTTTCTGGACTAGTTGAAAAGATATCAAAGGAGTGAGGACCAACATGGCAGCCAGAGTTTCATACCAGAGAATGGACATTGTTGGGGCACTCACAGCAGAGGCAAAGTGTCATTGTCATATACATGTATTAATATGGCTCATATGTGGAAGATAAATCATAGTTATTTTTATTTCGTCCACCTATGCATTGTTTGCTATGTGGCATTCTACAGGTTGTTTTTTTTAAGTTTTTTTGTGGGTGGTAGTGTGGTTTGCTCTTAAATTGACATGGTCTGAATGTGTACATTTTATAGTTTATGACATGTTTGTCTTTAATCTGTAATGCTATGGGATCTTCACTTTTTGCCACACAATGCAGAGACGTGTCTTTCCATGAATTGCTTGTGATATAGAATGATTGTGCTTGCAGCTGTACATTTTGCCAATTTGCAATAGCAGTGTTCTGTTTGGATAGTATCTATAAGGCTATGTGCCCACGATGCAGAAATGCTCAGGATTTTTCCTGAGCGTTTCTGCATCTCCCTGGCAGAAAAAAACGCATGCGGATTGTACATGCGGATTGTACATGCGTTTTCCTGCCAGGGACAAGCGGATGTGGAGCGTTATTCACTGACATTTCCGCATGCGGATTGACAAGCGCTTTCCAAGCGATTAGCATCACTTGGAAAGTGCTTGACAACTAGGTCACACTATATAAATCCATGCAAACGGCATGGATTTATATAGTGTGACCCGAGAGAGTGGTTAAAAATAAAAAAAATAAACCAATACTTACCTTCCGATGGCCCCACCAGTCTTGCTGCGCTCCTGTGCTGGCTGCCGGCAGATCGCAGTACGCTGTACTGAAAGACCTGCCGTCACATGACTGTGAGGTCGACGCAGGTCCTTCAGTCCTGCGCGATCTGTCAGCAAGCGAAGAGAAGGAGTCTGGGGGCCGTCGGAAGGTGAATGTTATCTTTATTTTTTATTTTATTCTTTTTTTTATGGTACCTGGGTGTGGAGGAGAGTCTCCTGTCTCCGGGTACCATCCGCACATTAGAACGCCAATTACGCAAGTTCAGATGCAGTCTTGCAGAATTGGCGCGTTCTAATGCAAGTCAATGGCGGCGAAAATGCAGCGCTTCCGCAAAATTAATGGACATGCTTGAGCGCAGCATAAACGCTGCAGAAAAATCCGCAGCATGGGCATTGAAAGTGCGGAATTGCATTGGAGACCATGGGGGAAGGTTTCCTAAGCGTTTCCCAAGCGTTTACGCTGTGGAAATTCCGCAGCGTAAACGCTTGAAAAACACATCATGGGCACATAGCCTTAGAGATGAGAGAATTGATCCACAGAGGACTGAGTTTGAGTAGAATTTCCCCAAATTTTTCATTTCCAGAGTCACTGGGTAAGTCTCTCTCATCTGTAGAGTGTAAGCTCTTATGTTCAGCTTGGTCACCTCTCTCTCCTGTTGATTGTAAGCTCTTCTGGTCAGTGGGGTCCTCGTTTTCATTCTAAGCGGGGTCCTCTCTCTTTTTGTATCCCCTGTGGAGTGTAAGCTCTTATGGTCAGCGGGGTCCTTACTTTCAATCTCACCAGGGTCCTCTCTCTTTATTTCTCATGTAGAGTGTAAGCTCTTATGGTCAGCCGGGTCCCCTCTCTCTCTCCTGTTGAGTGTAAGCTCTTATGGTCAGTGTGGTCCTCGCTTTCATTCTCAGCAGGGTCCTCTATCTCTTTGTATCTCCTGTGGAGTGTAAGCTCTTATGGTCAGCGGGGTCCTTACTTTCCATCTCACCAGGGTCCTCTCTCTTTATTTCTCATGTAGAGTGTAAGCTCTTATGGTCAGCAGGGTCCCCTCTCTCTCTCCTGTTGAGTGTAAGCTCTTATGGTCAGTGGGGTTCTCGCTTTCATTCTCAGCGGGGTCCTTTCTCTCTATAAACCTCCTGTGGCGTGCAAGCTCTTATGGTCAGCAAGGTGCCCTCTCTCTCTCCTGTTGAGTGTAAGCTCTTATGGTCAAGTTGGGTCCTCGTTTACATTCTCAGTGGGGTCCTTTCTCTCTTTATATCTCCCGTGTAGTGTAACCTCTTATGGTCAGCAGGGTCCTCTCTCTGTTGCCTGTAAAGTGTAAGTTCTTATGCCCAGCAGTGTGTTTTCTGAGCAATTACAAGCTTTCCAGTATTGAGATTCATGCAAATTTATTTGCTGCAAATCAAATTTTTTTGGGAAAATTTAGTGAAGTCGGCAATTTCGAATTTCAAAATATCTTCTCATCTCTGATGTCTTTTTTGTCTGTTGCTATTTAGCAAAAGTATCTTTTCTTGTGCAGAGCCACCTTATTGTATGTACATTCTATATGCTGAAGTCTCGTACACTACCTTTCTTTTTTTTTCCAATAAAAGCCATTTTCAAATGTATTTATTAAGTCCATTTTTGTTTTTTTTCTTGTTGGTTCAGGTCCATGCTCACCCCCATCTTTGGGATAAAAGATCTCATGGGTACAGTGACCGGACTATAGCCATCAAGGTTGGACAGCAGTGTGTCTTTCAAGAAATGGGCCAGGTATAACAAAGCCCAGTAACAGGTTCTTGGTATGTTTTTATGAACTTGTTTATAAAATTGTTTGGGATTATTTGCTGTGAAATTGTTCACAAATAACATTTCTAATATGACAACCACCTTTTCAAATCCATTTGCTTTATATGAAAAATCCAAAGAAATAACGTACAGTATAGGCAAGGCTACACATTTCATTTGAACAAACTTTAATTTTCTTTGTCTTTAGACCCATGTGATTTATCCATCAAATATTTTTTTTTTGTTAAATGTTTAAGCAACACTTTTGTTGGTAATAAGTTGTTAATTTTCTAACATTTCATACAGACCTGGACATCAGAACATGGTGGAAGTAAGTACAGTACCACTTCTAGAAACAGATGTGGCCTTACCATAGAAGTAGCTCAGCTAATTCATTGCGTAGCACATTAATATTTCCACGTTCTGCCCGGCAGGGTCCAGCGTGCTTAATTTATCAATTTTGTGTTCACATTCATGCTTTGCTAAATTCACATATTATCATTTTTTTTAATTTTAGCAGCTTACAAACTACAATACACTAAATTAGAATAGGCGTGAAAGTGCAGTACCCGACTGCGGCCACTAGGCATTTGATGGAACTGTGCTTTTCCTCTCTGCAACTAAGCACATCCAGCTGCCACCGGCCCTGGAAACACCGGAGAAATGTATTCATCAAAATAGAAACAGTTGATCAGCGGGGGTGTTGAATCCATAGTGATCTTGTATAAATGACCTATCCTAAAGATAGCCCATCAAGATTAAAGTACCGGACAAAACCCAAATGATAGTTAGGCTAATAGTAGACACTTTATAATTCATACATCACAAATGCTTATCCATAAACCTTGTGACAGTAATTTGATGGATGAATCACAAGCTGGAAATTATGTATGTAAGTTATGCATTAATGTGTATTTAAATACATTTAAAAAAGCCAGCAGCTAGCACAGCAAGTCCAGGTCGGTATGTCAGAGTGGTTTCACACTCTCTAAAATCTCATATAAATTGAAACACCTGACAAATGTTTTCTTCAAAATAGAATTCTTTTTATCTGATAAATTCAAAAAATACAGTCCAGCAAGACATATATACAAAAAGTTGTTCACTTTCAGAGCATATCGCTGTTTTAGGCCTCATTCACACCTCTGTGTTGCACGTACGTGTTGTATCAAGTTTTTTTTCATGGATATAACATACCCATTATAATATATTATACCCATACTAGCAGCCCGAGTTCCGAAACAAATACGTTTCGGAAGCTAGAAAAGTGTTCTCTACATAATAAAAACTAACTGAAATTACCCATGTCTATTTACTTTCAGCCTATTTACACGATAAATAACAAAGTTGTCATAATTAATAAATTAGTAAATGGCATTACGGAAAACAAAAATAAAATTTAGAAGATTACAGTAGCGTTCGCCAATTCAAAAAGTGAATTGCCCAGGGTAGATGGCATGGAAATCTCTGTATGCCTTATCACCTTCAGCTGATCCTGTTAAAATCTCGGCCTCAAGAACATTTCTATTCAATGATGTTACAACTAATCGTGTACCATTGCCGAGTCCTCGTTTGTATTCAAATTTCTCAACAACATAATCATGCTGCCCACCTTAAGTCTAAGGCAATGACTTGCCATACCTGATGGGGTTAAGCTATTTAAAAATTCAATAGGGAAATGTTCCCTTTCATCGTCGTCATCTGCAACAACAGAGTCATCGCTCCAACGTCAGCTGATGTTTTTCTCGGACTCACCTCAACATTAAGCTCTTTATGTAGTAAGATAATATTATCCTATTATAATCTATACCCATTATAATCTATCTAATCTCATATAAATCTAATCTATCTAATCTCTATTGTAAAAATATATAAAAAAAAAAAATAAAAAATAATCCACCAAAAATAAAAATATAATGTACCCATCAATAAATATTATTATGAAAAAACAAACAAACAAACAATAAAAGTACACATATTCGGTATCACCGCGTCCGGACCGACCTGACCTATAAAACTGTAGCACTAGTTAACCAATTCAGTGAACACGGTAAAAAAATAAAATAAAAAACGAAGCAAAAAACAATGCTTTATCATCATACTGCCAAACAAAAATTGGAATAACACGCGATTAAAAAGACGAATATAAATAAAAATGGTACCCCTGAAAACGTCATCTTGTCCCGCAAAAAACAAGCCACCATACAGCTCCATCATCCAAAAAATCAAAAAGTTATAGCTCTCAGAATAAAGCGATGCAAAAAATTATTTTTTCTATAAAATAGCTTTTATTGTGTAAAAGCGCCAAAACATAGAAAAACGATATAAATGTGGTACCGCTGTAAACATACTGACCCGAAGAATAAAGCTACCTTATCAATTTTACCACATGCAGAGTAGAATAAAAAAATTAAAAAGAAAACAATTCCTGAATTGTTGGTTTTTGTTTATTCTGCCTCCAAAAAGCTGAAACAGAAAGTGATCAAAAAATATCACGTGCCTGAAAATGGTACCAATAAAAACGTCAACTCATCCCGCAAAAAACAAGCCATCATATGACTCTGTCAGCCAAAATATGGAAAAATTATAGCTCTCAAAATATGGCGATGCAAAAACTAGATTTTACAAAATATGTGTCTTTTAGTGTGTGACAGCTGTCATAAAAACCCGATATGATTCTGGTATCTCTGTAGTCGCACCGACCCGAAGAATAAAGTCGTCTAATCACTTATACCGCACTAGGAACGGCGTAAAAAATAAACGCTAGGGCTGGGGTTGGGGTTAGGGTTGGGCTAGGGTAGGGTTAGGGTTGTTTTTAAAGAAAAAAAAAAAAAAGATGACGATATGGCAACTAATGTTGAACGCAAGTGCTCGCTACTTGAGTTTGCATCGGGTGCTCGGGTATGCATTGAGTATCGCGGGTGCTCAAGTCTCTGCCCCATATGCTTCGCGGCCAAAAAAACCTTGCGGGGATTGCGTGCCATGCACGAGCGATCCCCGCATGTTTTTTTTGGGTGTCTAATAAGCGTGAAACATGCGGGCGGGGACTCGAGCATTTCACTTGATCACCCGTGATACATGGTGCATACCTGAGTACCCGATGGAAACTCAAGTAGTGAGCACGCAAGACTAATGACAACTTATTCAATATGATGACCTAATGTTATCAAATTCTGTGTCGTACCTCTGGCTTCAAAATGTTAACTGTACCACTTGATAAAATCCTTGAGGGGTGTAGTTTCCAAAATAGGGTCACTTGTGGGGGGCTTCCACTATTTAGGCACATCAGGGGCTCTCCAAACGCGACATGGCGTCCGCTCTCGATTCCAGCCGATTTTGCGTTCAAAAAGTCACACAGTGCTCCCTCCCTTCTGAACTCTGCCGTGCACCCAAACACTGTATTTTCCCCACATATGGGGTATTGGCGTACTCAGGAGAAATTGCACAAAAGTTTTTGGGGTCCATTTTCTCCTCTTACTCTTGTGAAAATAAAAAAATTGGGGCTAAAACATCATTTTTGTGGAAAAAGTTAGATTTTTTTATTTTCACGGCTCCATGTTATAAACTTCTGTAAAGGACTTGGGGGTTCAAGGTGCTCACCACACATCTAGATAAGTTCCCTGAGGGGTCTAGTTTCCAAAATGGTGTCACTTGTGGGAGGTTTCCACTGTTTAGGCACATCAGGGGCACATCCGCTAATTATTCAAGCAAATTTTACATTCAAAAAGTCAAATGGCGCTCCTTCCCTTCCGAACCCTGCCGTGTGCCCAAACAGTGGTTTTCCACCACATATGGGGTATCTGCTTACTCAGAAGAAATTGCACAACAAACTGCATGGTGCAATTTCTCCTGTTACCCTTATGAAAATGCAAAAGTGGGGGCTGAAAAACATTTTTGTGGGATAAATGTGAAAATTTTATTTTTACGGCTCAATGTTATAAACTTCTGTGAAGCACCTGGGGGTTCAAGGTGCTCACCACAAATCTACATAAGTTCCCTGAGGGGTCTAGTTTCCAAGATGGTGTCACTTGTGGGGGGTTTCCACTGTTTAGGCACATCAGGGGCTCCCCAAATGCAACATGGCATCCGCTAATTATTCAAGCAAATTTTACATTCAAAAAGTCAAATGGCGCTCCTTCCCTTCTGAACCTTGCCGTGCGCCCAAACAGTGGTTTTTCCCCACATATGGGGTATCTACGTGCCCAGGGGAAATTGCACAACAAATTTTGAGGTCCATATTTTCCTGTTACCTCTGGGAAAATAAAAAAAAATGGGTCTAAATTAACATTTTTGTGAAAAAAGTTAAATGTTAATTTTTTTCTTCCACATTCCAAAAATTCCCGTGAACCACCTGAAGGGTTAATAAAGTTCTTGAATGTGGTTTTGAGCACCTAGAGGGGTGCAGTTTTTAGAATGGTGTCACTTTTGGGTATTTTCTGTGATAAAGACCCCTCAAAGTGACTTTAAATATGATGTGGTCCCTAAAAAAATGGTTTTGTAAATTTTGTTGGCAAAATGAGAAATCGCTGGTAAACTTTTAACCCTTATAGCTCCCCAATAAAAAAAATTTTGGTTCCAAAATTGTGCTGATGTAAAGTAGACATGTGGGAAATGTTATTTATTAATTATTTTGTGTGACATATCTCTCTGATTTAAGGGCATAAAAATTCAAATTTTGAAAATTGCAAAATTTTCAAAATTTTTGCCAAATTTCCATTTTTTTCACAAATAAATGCAAGTGATATCGAAGAAATTTTACCACAATCATGAAGTACAATATGTCATGAAAAAACATTCTCAGAATCAGGGGGATCCGTTGAATCGTTCCAGAGTAATTACCTCATAAAGTGACAGTAGTCAGAATTGTAAAAATTGGCCTGGTCATTAAAGAGCAAACCACCTTATGTTGTAAAGGGGTTAAAAATAGTTGTGTGAATGAGGCCTTAAATGGACATTTCTGTAGATCCAATGGAGGAACTCCTACATGCTGAGACGCTGCAGGTGGGAACAAGACACCTGCACACCTTGATACCGAAGCAATTTGTACCAAACACTCAAAGCAAAAATGTTAGTAAATAGAATAAAAAACAACATTGCCATCATAAACATGAGACAGTTTTGAACTAATTCATTTTAAAAGGTATGTCACACACATACACAAAATGTGCCTAAAACCCACCCAAAATAAAAACAAACATACTGTATGTATACACATGAATAAAAGTAGAACATGGGTAAACAAAAGGCAGGATAGCAGTCATGCCTCAGCTAAATGAGCAGATGATCTGCATAATTACTCTGAGATTGACCAGGCACAGCACTTTCAGGACCCAAGAAGAAGTCAGTGGAGGCATCTCTCACCTGTGTAGCATATTTGAGTGAGTATCCCAAGCCCTAATAGACATGGTGACCTTCAAAGCCAGTATGTGTCTCCACTTCCCTGTCTGTGTTTTTATAACTACGAACATAGTTGTGGAGAGCACATGTAGCTTTGATGACCATGTTTTTTATGGCGTTATCAAACTTTATAGCACCAGTTGATACCCTCCACATACTCATCAGTATCCCAAAGTTGCACTCCACAAAGCAATACGTTTGGCTTAGCATTGGTTAAATACTTTTTTTCTGGGCATCTAATCCTTCATGTGGGTTTGGATGCAACAGGTTAAGCAAAAGTGGGAAAGCTTCATTCCCTACCATCATATAATGGACTGGATGTGTGGATCCCACAAGAGTCTTCAGAGGAAGAAGAGTCACCTGGTCTAAAAGTACATTGCAACCAAATTCTGATGTAAGTTGCACCCTGGAGTTCATAGTAGATGCCATAGGTATTAACTTTGATAGCTACAAACTTGTACATAGCATCAGCCACTGCCATCAGGACTACAAAGAAATATCTCTTGTAATTAAAGAAATGTGATCTTGATCATGGGGGCTGATGGATACATATGTATGTGCTTACTGTTGAAAGTACCTATACAGTTGGAGAAATTTGTCAAGGGAGTTGAGGGAAGCCTGCTACCACCTGCAACCAAATCTCCGGGGTCAGACCAAGCATCACAACCGGCTGAAAATACTGCCATGTCACGGGGCACACATTCTGTACTATTTGGGAAATGGTGGACATTCCCACATAGATCTGCATGTGGAGTGCTGCATACCTCTTTCCCATGGAAAAGAATCTGCAAAGAGAATTTGTGAAAAAACAATTAATTTAAATTAAATATATGTCACACTTCACAAAAAGAAAAAATAAAACACCAACAAATAAAAACTTATCTCAAAAAACTTAGCAGCCTTTGATCTGAAGAAATAGCTTGGCGCATGACTGTATCCTGCCATTGAAGGTGCTCAGAAAGGGTGTTGTTCACTAAATCCAATGCGGCCATGGGCATCCAGACAAAGTATTTAAACTTCTCAAGAAAACTGTGTTTTGAAAATCAATAAAAATAAAACAATATGACAAACACAAAAGATATACAAAAAATTTAATTACATCAACTGCCTCCTCACAGAAAGTGGGGCATGTAAGGAATCTTTACCATAAGCCTAGAAGCTAATTGATTGGATAGACCTAGCATCGCCATCTGTGTCTATTTCCTTGGTCCTTTAAATAAATATACAAAAGTAACACAACACAGTTCAAACTCTTTAAACAATATGTAATAAAGATCAGAGACACATACAGTCCTGCGCATCGTTTTTAGCACCCATGAAGATTAAGTACATAATGTGGAATTTTTCCTGAAAAAAATGAATCAGGTGAAACAAATTTTTTGTATAGAGCACTCGTGTTAAATACAAAGGAGCAAATGATAAACAATAATTTAACACAAAAAACAATGGGAGAGAAAAATAGAAAAACCTAAAGCTTGCTGTGACACTGGTATTGGCACCCTTTAATTTAGTATGGAAAAATATTTTGTGGTAAATTACAAAAGAGATTCTCCTGTGATTAATTGTCGGTGCCCATGTGACATGAATAAGCCAATGAATGATGACTTCGTTGTTTTAAAAAGCCACAAGATAGGCCCTGTTCCTTTGTCACAAGGATGAAGACAAAGGAGCTGTATGAGGACATCAGAACTGCTATTATTATCAAACACAAGACTTCCAAATGGTATAAGGCCATCTCCAAAGACCATGGTATCCCAGTTTCAACCATGCGCAATGTTATTAAGAAGTTTGCCAAGCATGAAACCATCAAAAACCTCCCTGGGGGAAAGAGGAAAATTGACAAGTGATGTCTTCGAAGATTGGTGCGAATGGTGGAAAAAACACCACGACAAACATCCAAAGACTTGAAGGTCAACCTGGAACTGTCCGGGGTCATGGTTTCAACAAGTACCATATGCCGCATGCTAAACCAAGCAGAACTTTATGGGCGAAGGCTAAGGAAGAAACCATTGCTGAAGAAAAGACATAAAAAGGAATGACTGATCTTTGCCAAAGAGTACCTTGACAAACCACAATCCTTCTGGAAAAATATTCTGTGGACATATGAAACAGAAATAGAGGTTTTTAGCAATGCAAAGCAACAGTTTTTTTTTACAGACGGCGCAAAGAAGCGTATAAGGAAAAAGCACCTTACCAACAGTTAAACATGGTGGAGGATCCATAATGCTGTGGGGTTGCTTTGCTGTGTCTGGTACTGGAGGTCTTGACGGTTTCACAGGAATCATGAAATCAGAGAATTATCAAGAGAATTTAGAGTGAAATGTCCTATCCAGTGTAAGAAAACTTGGTTTGATTCGAAGATGGTGGATCCTCCAGCAAGACAATGACCCAAAGCACACATCCAAAAGTACACAGGAATGGTTGAAAAAGAAAAAATGGACTGTTTTAAAATGGCCAACAATGAGTCCTGACTAGTGTTGAGCGAGCACTAAAATGCTCGGGTGCTCGAAGCTCGGGCCGAGCTCACCGTGATACTCGGGTGCTCGACCCGAGCAACGAGCCCAATGTTAGTCTATGGGAGACCCGAGCATTTTTGCAGCGGCACCCCCGGCAGTCTGTAGAAAACCTAAAAAGTGCCCAAAACGATAGTGACAGTGCTCAAATGACATGGGGACAGCATGGGGATCGCCCCAGGAAGCATTTCTGACCCCCAGGTCACTGCTGTCAACAACGTGGTCAGAGGTATTAAGCCACTTTTACGGGCTCACAATAAAACGTTCAAATATGAAACTGAAAGTGCTTTCCTGTGAAATATGTTAAGTAACATCCTTTCCAGGGTAAAGACTTGTGTATAAGGTAAAATAAATAACCAAAACGAAAAATACTCCTCCACACCTTGAGCTATGTTCACAAGTAGCATTTTTTATGCGTTTTTGCACTTTTGTATTGCTTTCAACCATGACAAATGCATTCACCGGGAAATGTCATTTTAACATTTTACAACCTTATCTGCCCATGTGCTGTGTGACACATGCATACAGTGCTGAAAAGACATGGGAACAGCATGGGGAAGACCACTGGAAGCATCTCTGGCACCCAGGTCACTGCCTAAAAGTGTGCCCATCAGAAGTGATTCTTGCCGCATCAGACTTGCAAGTCCTTGTCCCAGGGCAGTGTTCAATTGTACCTCCCCCATTCCTTGCAATGCAAGCGCAAGTATGCAGCCTGCCACCCACCCACCCCCAGGCTGCAATACCATACTGCTTGCTTGCTTGCACTTGAAATTGGCCCTTTTAGGCATGTGGAGGCGGAATCTGGCCACCACGTCATGGCTGCATCAGCGGCCTGGTATCCATACTCAGTCCCCAGCCCCCCGGTGGCCGGGTGTCCACGCTTGGTCCCCAGCCGCCAGGGGGCGGCCGGGTGTCCATAAACGGTCCCCAGCTGCCCCTATTTGAAGGACAGCCTAACCACAAACATGTGGACAAGTGAATGTGGCCAGGGATGGTCCATCTGACTGAGGCCGTGACACTGGGTTAATATTGTGGAAGCCGGGACATAGTTGGACACTGGGATGCAACACATCCTCCAGACATAGAGGATTGCGGGTCCTGGGTCAATCAGGCTTCAACACAAAGTTCAGAAGGTAGACAGCAGCAGTGGTCGGCCTCCTACACAATGAGTAAATTATTCATGATCATGAGGCCATCCATCTCCTTAGCTTTCTGTTACTTGGAATGCAAGCGCATGTATGTAGTAACGGCTAGGCCTGAGGTGGTCAGCGTTTTGGCGCATATCCTACCTTCTCTGAGGATTGCTGAATGATTTCCTGCTACTATCCCAGTTCTATGACTCCCGTTAAAACAAAGCTTCAGGTAATGAATGATGGATGAGGTGGTGGCAAAGGAGAAAGAGCAGGAGGAACAGGAACCATTCACATCAATATCAGGCCAGTCAACCACACATGTATTGTAGGATATGTTTCTGTACCAAAAGGAGCGGTTCGGCTACACAGTTATAGGGCATACGTTGAGTGCAATGCCTACCAAAAATTTTGAGGCACTCCAATGCCCCTTGGAAGTGACATGGAGGTCAAAGGGCCTTAACTAAACCGTTTTTTCCATTTATAGCAACTGGGTCTCCTGCACACTGTTGGCCTAAGCAGTGAATGGAAGGCTTTCCAAAAATTAAGAGGAAATGCAATGCCCCTTGAAACAGACGTGGATTACAGCGTACTAAAAACCTTCTACCCATTATTGGGGAGTGGGTCTCCCTTAGTGTTCGCCTATGCATTGAAAAGCAAAAGCTGACTAAAATTAGGAGGAAATGAAATGCCCGTTGGAAGAGTCGTGGAGGTTAGATTGAATTAAAAACAACATTTCAATGCCCCTTGGAAGAGATGTGGATTTCAGAGTGGTTCAACAAGACGGTTTAAATGCCCCTTGGAAGAGACATGGAGGTCACAGTAGCTTAACAAAACGGTTTTAATGCTCCTTGGAAGAGACGTGGAGTCCAGAGTGGTTTAACAAGACGGTTTTAATGCCCCTTGAAAGAGAGGTGGGGGTCACAGTGGAATAAAAAGACAATATCAATGCCCCTTGGAAGAGTAGTAGAGGTCGCAGTAGCTTAACAAGATGGTTTTAATGCCCCTTGGAAGAGTGGTGGAGGTCGCAGTAGCTTAATAACACGGTTTTAATGCCCCTTGGAAGAGTGGTGGGGGTCGCAGTAGCTTAACAAGACGGTTTAATGCCCATTGGAAGAGATGTGGAGGTCACAGTAGCTTAACAAGACGGTTTTAATGCCACTTGGAAGAGACGTGGAGGTCACAGTGGTTTAACAAGACAGTTTTAATGCCCCTTGGAACACACGTGGAGTTCAGAGTGGTTTAACAAAACGGTTTTAATGCCCCCTGGAATAGACGTGGAGGTCACAGTAGCTTAACAAGACGGTTTTAATGCACCTTGGAAGAATGGTGGAGGTCGCAGTAGCTTAACAAGACGGTTTTAATGCCCCTTGGAAGACACGTGGAGGTCAGAGTGGTTTAGCAAGACGGTTTTAATGCCCCTTGGAAGAATGGTGGAGGTCGCAGTAGCTTAACAAGACGGTTTTAATGCCCCTTGGAAGAGACGTGGAGGTCAGAGTGGTTTAACAAGACGGTTTTAATGCCCCTTGGAAGAGATGTGGAGGTCGCAGTAGCTTAACAAGATGGTTTTAATGCCCCTTGGAGGAGTGGTGGAGGTCGCAGTAGCTTAACAAGATGGTTTTAATGCCTCTTGGAAGAGACGTGGAGTTCAGAGTGGTTTAACAAGATGGTTTTAATGCCCCTTGGAAGAGACGTGGAGTTCAGAGTGGTTTAACAAGACGGTTTTAATGCCCCTTGAAAGAGACGTGGAGGTCACAGTGGAATAAAAAGACAATATCAATGCCCCTTGGAAGAGTGGTGGAGGTCGCAGTAGCTTAAAAAGACGGTTTTAATGCCCCTTGGAAAAGTGGTGGAGGTCACAGTAGCTTAACAAGATCATTTTAATGCCCCTTGGAAGAGACATGGAGGTCACAGTAGCTTAACAAGATGGTTTTATAGCCCCTTGGAAGAGTGGTGGAGGTCGCAGTAACTTAACAAGATGGTTTTAATGCCCCCTTGAAGAGTGGTGGAGGCCGCAGTAGCTTAACAAGACGGTTTTAATGCCCCTTGGAAGAGACGTGGAGGTCACAGTAGCTTAACAAGTCGGTTTTAATGCCCCTTGGAAGAGACATGGAGGTCACAGTGGAATAAAAAGACATTATCAATGCCCCTTGGAAGAGTGGTGGAGGCCGCAGTAGCTTAACAAGGCAGTTTTAATGCCCCTTGGAAGAGACGTGGAGGTCAGAGTGGTTTAACAAGACGGTTTTAATGCCCCTTGGAAGAGACATGGAGTTCAGAGTGGTTTAACAAGACGGTTTTAATGCCCCATGGAAGAGACGTGGAGGTCAGAGTGGTTTAAGGCTATGTGCCCACGATGCAGAAATGAAGCAGAAAATTTCTGCAACATTTCTGCATCTCCCTTGCAGAAAAAACGCATGCAGATTGTGCATGCGTTTTTCCTGCAGAATACATGCGGAGTACATGCGGATTCACATGCGGATTCACATGCGTTTCCGCATGCAGATTGACAAGCGCTTTCCAGGCGATTAGCATCACTTGGAAAGTGCTTGTCAACTAGATCACACTATATAAATCCATGCAGACAACATGGATTTATATAGTGTGACCGTAAAGCAATGCTTAAAATAAAGCTATACTCACCCCCGATGCCCCGGCGCGTGCTGCAGCGTTCGTTCCTGTCTGGTTCCTGGCTGCCGGCATATTGCGAGACACAGCGTTGAATGGCCTGCGGTCACATGACTGTGACGTCACCGAAGGTCCTTCAGCGCTGCCGGCATGCAGAGAGAGCCGTCGGAAAGGTAAATATAAACTTTATTTGTTATTTTATTCTTTTTTTCAAAGGTAGAATGGTACCCAGGTCTGGATGAGAGTCTTCTCTCCTCCAGAACTGGGTACCATACGCACATAGAAACGCATATTATCCGCGTGTACAAATGTACAGACACGGATTATATGCGTCTCAATGCAAGTCAATGGCGGCAATTCCGCTGCGCTTACGCAAAATTTATGAACATGCTGCGAATTTATGAGCGCTGCAGAAATGCTGCGGAAAAATCCGCAGCATGTGCATTGACATTGCGGAATGCCATTGGGGACCATGTGGTGCGGATTACCAAGCGTTTTTGATGCGTTTCCGCTGCGGAAATTCCGCAGCGGAAACGCATGAAAAACGGATAGTGGGCACGCAGCCTAACAAGACAGTTTTAATGCCCCTTGGAAGAGACGTGGAGGTCACAGTAGCTTAACAAGACAGTTTTAATGCCCCTTGGAAGAGACATGGAGGTCACAGTAGCTTAACAAGACAGTTTTAATGCCCCTTGGAAGAGACGTGGAGGTCACAGTAGCTTAACAAGACAGTTTTAATGCCCCTTGTAAGAGTGGTGGAGGTCATAGTAGCTTAACAAGACAGTTTTAATGCCCCTTGGAAGAGACGTGGAGGTCACAGTGGAATAAAAAGACAATATCAATGCCGCTTGGAAGAGTGGTGGAGGTCGCAGAAACTTAACAAGACAGTTTTAATGCCCCTTGGAAGAGACGTGGAGTTCACAGTAGCTTAACAAGATGGTTTTAATGCCCCTTGGAAGAGACGTGGAGGTCACAGTGGAAAAAAAAGACAATATCAATGCACCTTGGAAGAGTGGTGGAGGTCGCAGTAGCTTAACAAGACGGTTTTAATGCCCCTTGGAAGAGTGGTGGGGGTCGCAGTAGCTTAACAAGACGGTTTTAATGCCCCTTGGATGAGACGTGGAGGTCAGAGTGGTTTGACAAGATGGTTTTAATGCCCCTTGGAAGAGACGTCGAGGTCACAGTAGCTTAACAAGACGGTTTTAATGCCCCTTGGAAGAGATGTGGAAGTCACAGTGGAATAAAAAGACAATATCAATGCCCCTTGGAAGAGTGGTGGAGGTCGCAGTAGCTTAACAAGACGGTTTTAATGCCCCTTGGAAGAGTGGTGGAGGTCGCAGTAGGTAAACAAGACGGTTTTAATGTCCCTTGGAACAGACGTGGAATTCAGAGTGGTTTAACATGACGGTTTTAATGCCCCTTGGAAGAGACGTGGAGGTCACAGTAGCTTAACAAGACTGTTTTAATGCCCCTTGGAAAAGACGTGGAGGTCAAAGTAGCTTAGCAAGACGGTTTTAATGCCCCTTGGAAGAGTGGTGGAGGTCACAGTAGCTTAACAAGACGGTTTTAATGTCCCTTGGAACAGACGTGGCCATCACAGTGGAATAAAAAGACAATATCAATGCCCCTCAGAAGAATGATGGAGGTCGCAGTAGCTTAACAACACGGTTTTAATGCCCCTTGGAAGAGTGGTGGAGGTCACAGTAGCTTAACAAGATCGTTTTAATGCCCCTTGGAAGAGACGTGGAGGTCAGAGGGGTTTAAAAAGACGGTTTTAATGCCCCTTGGAAGAGACGTGGAGGTCACAGTAGCTTAGCAAGACGGTTTTAAAGCCCCTTGGAAGAGTGGTAGAGGTCGCAGTAGCTTAACAAGACGGTTTTAATGCCCCTTGGAAGACACGTGGAGGTCAGAGTGGTTTAACAAGACGGTTTTAATGCCCCTTGGAAGAATGGTGGAGGTCGCAGTAGCTTAACAAGATGGTTTTAATGCCCCTTGGAAGAGACGTGGAGGTCAGAGTGGTTTAACAAGACGGTTTTAATGCCCCTTGGAAGAGACGTGGAGGTCGCAGTAGCTTAACAAGATGGTTTTAATGCCCCTTGGAGGAGTGGTGGAGGTCGCAGTAGCTTAACAAGATGGTTTTAATGCCTCTTGGAAGAGACGTGGAGTTCAGAGTGGTTTAACAAGATGGTTTTAATGCCCCTTGGAAGAGACGTGGAGTTCAGAGTGGTTTAACAAGACGGTTTTAATGCCCCTTGGAAGAGACGTGGAGGTCACAGTGGAATAAAAAGACAATATCAATGCCCCTTGGAAGAGTGGTGGAGGTCGCAGTAGCTTAAAAAGACGGTTATAATGCCCCTTGGAAAAGTGGTGGAGGTCACAGTAGCTTATCAAGATCATTTTAATGCCCCTTGGAAGAGACATGGAGGTCACAGTAGCTTAACAAGATGGTTTTATAGCCCCTTGGAAGAGTGGTGGAGGTCGCAGTAACTTAACAAGATGGTTTTAATGCCCCCTTGAAGAGTGGTGGAGGCCGCAGTAGCTTAACAAGACGGTTTTAATGCCCCTTGGAAGAGACGTGGAGGTCACAGTAGCTTAACAAGTCGGTTTTAATGCCCCTTGGAAGAGACATGGAGGTCACAGTGGAATAAAAAGACATTATCAATGCCCCTTGGAAGAGTGGTGGAGTCCGCAGTAGCTTAACAAGGCAGTTTTAATGCCCCTTGGAAGAGACGTGGAGGTCAGAGTGGTTTAACAAGACGGTTTTAATGCCCCTTGGAAGAGACATGGAGTTCAGAGTGGTTTAACAAGACGGTTTTAATGCCCCATGGAAGAGACGTGGAGGTCAGAGTGGTTTAAGGCTATTTGCCCACGATGCAGAAATGAAGCAGAAAATTTCTGCAACATTTCTGCATCTCCCTTGCAGAAAAAACGCATGCAGATTGTGCATGCGTTTTTCCTGCAGAATACATGCGGAGTACATGCGGATTCACATGCGGATTCACATGCGTTTCCGCATGCAGATTGACAAGCGCTTTCCAGGCGATTAGCATCACTTGGAAAGTGCTTGTCAACTAGATCACACTATATAAATCCATGCAGACAGCATGGATTTATATAGTGTGACCGTAAAGCAATGCTTAAAATAAAGCTATACTCACCCCCGATGCCCCGGCGCGTGCTGCAGCGTTCGTTCCTGTCTGGTTCCTGGCTGCCGGCATATTGCGAGACACAGCGTTGAATGGCCTGCGGTCACATGACTGTGACGTCACCGAAGGTCCTTCAGCGCTGCCGGCATGCAGAGAGAGCCGTCGGAAAGGTAAATATAAACTTTATTTGTTATTTTATTCTTTTTTTCAAAGGTAGAATGGTACCCAGGTCTGGATGAGAGTCTTCTCTCCTGCAGAACTGGGTACCATACGCACATAGAAACGCATATTATCCGCGTGTACAAATGTACAGACACGGATTATATGCGTCTCAATGCAAGTCAATGGCGGCAATTCCGCTGCGCTTACGCAAAATTTATGAACATGCTGCGAATTTATGAGCGCTGCAGAAATGCTGCGGAAAAATCCGCAGCATGTGCATTGACATTGCGGAATGCCATTGGGGACCATGTGGTGCGGATTACCAAGCGTTTTTGATGCGTTTCCGCTGCGGAAATTCCGCAGCGGAAACGCATGAAAAACGGATAGTGGGCACGCAGCCTAACAAGACAGTTTTAATGCCCCTTGGAAGAGACGTGGAGGTCACAGTAGCTTAACAAGACAGTTTTAATGCCCCTTGGAAGAGACATGGAGGTCACAGTAGCTTAACAAGACAGTTTTAATGCCCCTTGGAAGAGACGTGGAGGTCACAGTAGCTTAACAAGACAGTTTTAATGCCCCTTGTAAGAGTGGTGGAGGTCATAGTAGCTTAACAAGACAGTTTTAATGCCCCTTGGAAGAGACGTGGAGGTCACAGTGGAATAAAAAGACAATATCAATGCCGCTTGGAAGAGTGGTGGAGGTCGCAGAAACTTAACAAGACAGTTTTAATGCCCCTTGGAAGAGACGTGGAGTTCACAGTAGCTTAACAAGATGGTTTTAATGCCCCTTGGAAGAGACGTGGAGGTCACAGTGGAAAAAAAAGACAATATCAATGCACCTTGGAAGAGTGGTGGAGGTCGCAGTAGCTTAACAAGACGGTTTTAATGCCCCTTGGAAGAGTGGTGGAGGTCGCAGTAGCTTAACAAGACGGTTTTAATGCCCCTTGGATGAGACGTGGAGGTCAGAGTGGTTTGACAAGATGGTTTTAATGCCCCTTGGAAGAGACGTGGAGGTCACAGTAGCTTAACAAGACGGTTTTAATTCCCCTTGGAAGAGATGTGGAAGTCACAGTGGAATAAAAAGACAATATCAATGCCCCTTGGAAGAGTGGTGGAGGTCGCAGTAGCTTAACAAGACGGTTTTAATGCCCCTTGGAAGAGTGGTGGAGGTCGCAGTAGGTAAACAAGACGGTTTTAATGTCCCTTCGAACAGACGTGGAATTCAGAGTGGTTTAACATGACGGTTTTAATGCCCCTTGGAAGAGACGTGGAGGTCACAGTAGCTTAACAAGACTGTTTTAATGCCCCTTGGAAAAGACGTGGAGGTCAAAGTAGCTTAGCAAGACGGTTTTAATGCCCCTTGGAAGAGTGGTGGAGGTCACAGTAGCTTAACAAGACGGTTTTAATGTCCCTTGGAACAGACGTGGCCATCACAGTGGAATAAAAAGACAATATCAATGCCCCTCAGAAGAGTGATGGAGGTCGCAGTAGCTTAACAACACGGTTTTAATGCCCCTTGGAAGAGTGGTGGAGGTCACAGTAGCTTAACAAGATCGTTTTAATGCCCCTTGGAAGAGACGTGGAGGTCAGAGGAGTTTAAAAAGACGGTTTTAATGCCCCTTGGAAGAGACGTGGAGGTCACAGTAGCTTAGCAAGACGGTTTTAAAGCCCCTTGGAAGAGTGGTAGAGGTCGCAGTAGCTTAACAAGACGGATTTAATGCCCCTTGGAAGAGAGGTGAAGGTCAGAGTGGTTTAAGAAGACGGTTTTAATGCCCCTAGGAAAAGACGTGGAGGTCACAGTGGAATAAAAAGACAATATCAATGCCCCTTGGAAGAGTGGTGGAGGTCATAGTAGCATAACAAGACGGTTTTAATGCCCCTTGGAAGAGACGTGGAGGTCACAGTGGAATAAAAATACAATATCAATGCCCCTTGGAAGAGTGGTGGAGGTCGCAGTAGCTTAACAAGACAGTTTTAATGCCCCTTGGAAGAGACCTGGAGGTCACAGTAGCTTAACAAGACGGTTTTAATACACCTTGGAAGAGACATTGAGGTCACAGTGGAATAAAAAGACAATATCAATGCCCCTTGGAAGACTGGTGACGGTCGCAGTAGCTTAACAAAACGGTTTTAATGTCCCTTGGAAGAGTGGTGGAGGTCGCAGAAGCTTAACAAGATGGTTTTAAAGCCCCTTCGAAGAGACGTGGAGTTCAGAGTGGTTTACCAAGATGGTTTTAATGCCTCTAAAAAGAGAGGTGAAGGTCAGAGTGGTTTAAGAAGACGGTTTTAATGCCCCTTGGAAAAGAAGTGGAGGTCACAGTGGAATAAAAAGACAATATCAATGACCCTTGGAAGAGTGGTGGAGGTCATAGTAGCATAACAAGACGGTTTTAATGCCCCTTGGAAGAGACGTGGAGGTCACAGTGGAATAAAAAGACAATATCAATGCCCCTTGGAAGAGTGGTGGAGGTCGCAGTAGCTTAACAAGACAGTTTTAATGCCCATTGGAAGAGACCTGAAGGTCACAGTAGCTTAACAAGACGGTTTTAATACCCCTTGGAAGAGACGTGGAGGTCACAGAGGAATAAAAAGACAATATCAATGCCCCTTAAAAAGAGTGGTGACGGTCGCAGTAGCTTAACAAGACGATTTTAATGCCCCTTGGAAGAGTGGTGGAGGTCGCAGTAGCTTAACAAGATGGTTTTAAAGCCCCTTCGAAGAGACGTGGAGTTCAGAGTGGTTTAACAAGACGGTTTTAATGCCCCTTGAAAGAGACGTGGAGGTCAGAGTGGTTTAACAAGACGGTTTAAATGCCCCTTTGAAGAGTGGTGGAGGTCACAGTAGCTTAACAAGACGGTTTTAATGCCCCTTGGAAGAGACGTGGAGGTCACAGTGGAATAAAAAGACAATATTAATGCCACTTGGAAGAGTGGTGGAGGTCGCAGTAGGTTAACAAGACAGTTTTAATGCCCCTTGGAAGAGACGTGGAGGTCGCAGTAGCTTTACAAGACGGTTTTAATGCCCCTTGGAAGAGACGTGGAGGTCACAGTAGCTTAACAAGACGGTTTTAATGCCCCCTGGAAGAGACGTGGAGGTCACAGTGGAATAAAAAGACAATATCAATGCCCTTTGGAAAAGTGGTGGAGGTCGCAGTAGCTTAACAAGACGCTTTTAATGCCCCTTGAAAGAGTGGTGGAGGTCACAGTAGCTTAACAAGACAGTTTTAATGCCCCTTGGAAGAGACGTGGAGGTCAGAGTGGTTTAACAAGACGGTTTTAATGCCCCTTGGAAGAGACGTGGAAGTCACAGTAGATTAACCAGATGGTTTTAAAGCCCCTTGGAAGAGTGGTGGAGGTCGCAGTAGCTTAACAAGATGGTTTTAATGCCCCTTGGAAGAGTGGTGGAGGTCGCAGTAGCTTATCAAGATGGTTTTAATGCCCCTTGGAAGAGACGTGGAGTTCAGAGTGGTTTAACAAGACGGTTTTAATGCCCCTTGGAAGAGACGTGAAGGTCACAATGGAATAAAAAGACAATATCAAGGCCCCTTCGAAGAGGTGTAGAGGTCGCAGTAGCTTAAAAAGATGGTTTTAATGCCCCTTGGAAGAGTGGTGGATGTCGCAGTAGCTTAATAATATGGTTTTAATGACCCTTTGAAGAGACGTGGAGGTCGCAGTAGCTTAACAAGATGGTTTAATGCCCCTTGGAAGAGACGTGTAGGTCACAGTGGAACAAAAAGACAATATCAATGCCCCTTGGAAGAGTGGTGGAGGTCGCAGTAGCTTAACAAGACAGTTTTAATGCCCCTTGGAAGAGACTGGAGGTCACAGTAGCTTAACAAGACGGTTTTAATACCCCTTGGAAGAGACATGGAGGTCACAGTGGAATAAAAAGACAATATCAATGCCCCTTGGAAGAGTGGTGGAGGTCGCAGTAGCTTAACAAGTTGGTTTTAAAGCCCCTTCGAAGAGACGTGGAGTTCAGAGTGGTTTAACAAGATGGTTTTAATGCCCCTTGGAAGAGACGTGGAGGCCAGAGTGGTTTAACAAGACGGTTTTAATGCCCCTTTGAAGAGATGTGGAGGTCACAGTAGCTTAACAAGACGGTTTTAATGCCCCTTGGAAGAGACGTGGAGGTCACAGTGGAATAAAAAGACAATATCAATGCCCCTTGGAAGAGTGGTGGAGGTCGCAGTAGCTTAACAAGACAGTTTTAATGCCCCTTGGAAGAGACCTGGAGGTCACAGTAGCTTAACAAGACGGTTTTAATACCCCTTGGAAGAGACATGGAGATCACAGTGGAATAAAAAGACAATATCAATGCCCCTTAGAAGAGTGGTGACGGTCGCAGTAGCTTAACAAGACGGTTTTAATGCCCCTTGGAAGAGTGGTGGAGGTCGCAGTAGCTTAGCAAGATGGTTTTAAAGCCCCTTCCAAGAGACGTGGAGTTAAGAGTGGTTTAACAAGACGGTTTTAATGCCCCTTGGAAGAGACATGGAGGTCAGAGTGGTTTAATAAGACGGTTTTAATGCCCCTTTGAAGAGATGTGGAGGTCTCAGTAGCTTAACAAGACGGTTTTAATGCCCCTTGGAAGAGACGTGGAGGTCACAGTGGAATAAAAAGACAATATCAATGCCACTTGGAAGAGTGGTGGAGGTCGCAGTAGTTTAACAAGACAGTTTTAATGCCCCTTGGAAGAGACGTGGAGGTCGCAGTAGCTTTACAAGACGGTTTTAATGCCCCTTAGAAGAGACGTGGAGGTCTCAGTGGAATAAAAAGACAATATCAATGCCCCTTGGAAAAGTGGTGGAGGTCGCAGTAGCTTAACAAGACGCTTTTAATGCCCCTTGGAAGAGTGGTGGAGGTCGCAGTAGCTTATCAAGATGGTTTTAATGCCCCTTGGAAGAGACGTGGAGTTCAGAGTGGTTTAACAAGACGGTTTTAATGCCCCTTGGAAGAGACGTGGAGATCACAATGGAATAAAAAGACAATATCAAGGCCCCTTCGTAGAGTGGTAGAGGTCGCAGTAGCTTAAAAAGATGGTTTTAATGCCCCTTGGAAGAGTGGTGGAGGTCGCAGTAGCTTAATAACATGGTTTTAATGACCCTTTGAAGAGACGTGGAGGTCGCAGTAACTTAACAAGATGGTTTAATGCCCCTTGGAAGAGACGTGGAGGTCACAGTGGAATAAAAAGACAATATCAATGCCCCTTGGAAGAGTGGTGGAGGACGCAGTAGCTTAACAAGACAGTTTTAATGCCCCTTGGAAGAGACCTGGAGGTCACAGTAGCTTAACAAGACGGTTTTAATACCCCTTGGAAGAGACATGGAGATCACAGTGGAATAAAAAGACAATATCAATGCCCCTTGGAAGAGTGGTGACAGTCGCAGTAGCTTAACAAGACGGTTTTAATGCCCCTTGGAAGAGTGGTGTAGGTCGCAGTAGCTTAACAAGATGGTTTTAAAGCCCCTTCGAAAAGTCGTGTAGTTTAGAGTGGTTTAACAAAACGGTTTTAATGCCCCTTGGAAGAGACATGGAGGTCAGAGTGGTTTAATAAGACGGTTTTAATGCCCCTTTGAAGAGATGTGGAGGTCACAGTAGCTTAACAAGACGGTTTTAATGCCCCTTGGAAGAGACGTGGAGGTCACAGTGGAATAAAAAGACAATATCAATGCCACTTGGAAGAGTGGTGGAGGTCGCAGTAGTTTAACAAGACAGTTTTAATGCCCCTTGGAAGAGACGTGGAGGTCGCAGTAGCTTTACGAGACGGTTTTAATGCCCCTTGGAAGAGACGTGGAGGTCACAGTAGCTTAACAAGACGGTTTTAATGCTCCCTGGAAGAGACGTGGAGGTCACAGTGGAATAAAAAGACAATATCAATGCCCCTTGGAAGAGTGGTGGAGGTTGCAGTAGCTTAACAAGACAGTTTTAATGCCCCTTGGAAGAGACCTGGAGGTCACAGTAGCTTAACAAGACGGTTTTAATACCCCTTGGAAGAGACATGGAGATCACAGTGGAATAAAAAGACAATATCAATGCCCCTTGGAAGAGTGGTGACGGTCGCAGTAGCTTAACAAGACGGTTTTAATGCCCCTTGGAAGAGTGGTGGAGGTCGCAGTAGTTTAACAAGATGGTTTTAAAGCCCCTTCGAAGAGACGTGGAGTTCAGAGTGGTTTAACAAGACGGTTTTAATGCCCCTTGGAAGAGACATGGAGGTCAGAGTGGTTTAATAAGACGGTTTTAATGCCCCTTTGAAGAGATGTGTAGGTCACAGTAGCTTTACAAGACGGTTTTAATGCCCCTTGGAAGAGACGTGGAGGTCACAGTGGAATAAAAAGACAATATCAATGCCCCTTGGAAAAGTGGTGGAGGTCGCAGTAGCTTAACAAGACGCTTTTAATGCCTCTTGGAAGAGTGGTGGAGGTCACAGTAGCTTAACAAGACGGTTTTAATGCCCCTTGGAAGAGACGTGGAGGTCAGAGTGGTTTAACAAGACGGTTTTAATGCCCCTTGGAAGAGACGTGGAAGTCACAGTAGAATAACCAGACGGTTTTAAAGCCCCTTGGAAGAGTGGTGGAGGTCGCAGTAGCTTAAAAAGACGGTTTTTATGCCCCTTGGAAGAGTGGTGGAGGTCGCAGTAGCTTATCAAGATGGTTTTAATGCCCCTTGGAAGAGATGTGGAGGTCACAATGGAATAAAAAGACAATATCAAGGCCCCTTCGAAGAGTGGTAGAGGTCGCAGTAGCTTAAAAAGATGGTTTTAATGCCCCTTGGAAGAGTGGTGGAGGTCGCAGTAGCTTAATAACATGGTTTTAATGACCCTTTGAAGAGACGTGGAGGTTGCAGTAGCTTAACAAGATGGTTTATTGCCCCTTGGAAGAGACGTGGAGGTCACAGTGGAATAAAAAGACAATATCAATGCCACTTGGAAGAGTGGTGGAGGTCGCAGTACTTTAACAAGACAGTTTTAATGCTCCTTGGAAGAGACGTGGAGGTCGCAGTAGCTTTACAAGACGGTTTTAATGCCCCTTGGAAGAGACTGGAGGTCACAGTAGCTCAACAAGACGGTTTTAATACACCTTGGAAGAGACATTGAGGTCACAGTGGAATAAAAAGACAATATCAATGCCCCTTGGAAGACTGATGACGGTCGCAGTAGCTTAACAAAACGGTTTTCATGTCCCTTGGAAGAGTGGTGGAGGTCGCAGAAGCTTAACAAGATGGTTTTAAAGCCCCTTCGAAGAGACGTGGAGTTCAGAGTGGTTTACCAAGAGGGTTTTAATGCCTCTAGAAAGAGAGGTGAAGGCCAGAGTGGTTTAAGAAGACGGTTTTAATGCCCCTTGGAAAAGAAGTGGAGGTCACAGTGGAATAAAAAGACAATATCAATGACCCTTGGAAGAGTGGTGGAGGTCATAGTAGCATAACAAGACGGTTTTAATGCCCCTTGGAAGAGACGTGGAGGTCACAGTGGAATAAAAAGACAATATCAATGCCCCTTGGAAGAGTGTTGGAGGTCGCAGTAGCTTAACAAGACAGTTTTAATGCCCATTGGAAGAGACCTGAAGGTCACAGTAGCTTAACAAGACGGTTTTACTACCCCTTGGAAGAGACGTGGAGGTCACAGAGGAATAAAAAGACAATATCAATGCCCCTTGGAAGAGTGGTGACGGTCGCAGTAGCTTAACAAGACGATTTTAATGCCCCTTGGAAGAGTGGTGGCGGTCGCAGTAGCTTAACAAGATGGTTTTAAAGCCCCTTCGAAGAGACGTGGAGTTCAGAGTGGTTTAACAAGACGGTTTTAATGCCCCTTGAAAGAGACGTGGAGGTCAGAGTGGTTTAACAAGACGGTTTAAATGCCCCTTTGAAGAGTGGTGGAGGTCACAGTAGCTTAACAAGACGGTTTTAATGCCCCTTGGAAGAGACGTGGAGGTCACAGTGGAATAAAAATACAATATTAATGCCACTTGGAAGAGTGGTGGAGGTCGCAGTAGGTTAACAAGACAGTTTTAATGCCCCTTGGAAGAGACGTGGAGGTCGCAGTAGCTTTACAAGACGGTTTTAATGCCCCTTGGAAGAGACGTGGAGGTCACAGTAGCTTAACAAGACGGTTTTAATGCCCCCTGGAAGAGACGTGGAGGTCACAGTGGAATAAAAAGACAATATCAATGCCCCTTGGAAAAGTGGTGGAGGTCGCAGTAGCTTAACAAGACGCTTTTAATGCCCCTTGAAAGAGTGGTGGAGGTCACAGTAGCTTAACAAGACAGTTTTAATGCCCCTTGGAAGAGACGTGGAGGTCAGAGTGGTTTAACAAGACGGTTTTAATGCCCCTTGGAAGAGACGTGGAAGTCACAGTAGATTAACCAGACGGTTTTAAAGCCCCTTGTAAGAGTGGTGGAGGTCGCAGTAGCTTAACAAGATGGTTTTAATGCCCCTTGGAAGAGTGGTGGAGGTCGCAGTAGCTTATCAAGATGGTTTTAATGCCCCTTGGAAGAGACGTGGAGTTCAGAGTGGTTTAACAAGACGGTTTTAATGCCCCTTGGAAGACGTGGTTTTAAAGCCCCTTGGAAGAGACCTGGAGGTCGCAGTAGCTTAACAAGATGGTTTTAATGCCCCTTGGAAGAGTGGTGGAGGTCGCAGTAGCTTATCAAGATGGTTTTAATGCCCCTTGGAAGAGACGTGGAGTTCAGAGTGGTTTAACAAGACGGTTTTAATGCCCCTTGGAAGAGACGTGAAGGTCACAATGGAATAAAAAGACAATATCAAGGCCCCTTCGAAGAGGTGTAGAGGTCGCAGTAGCTTAAAAAGATGGTTTTAATGCCCCTTGGAAGAGTGGTGGATGTCGCAGTAGCTTAATAATATGGTTTTAATGACCCTTTGAAGAGACGTGGAGGTCGCAGTAGCTTAACAAGATGGTTTAATGCCCCTTGGAAGAGACGTGTAGGTCACAGTGGAACAAAAAGACAATATCAATGCCCCTTGGAAGAGTGGTGGAGGTCGCAGTAGCTTAACAAGACAGTTTTAATGCCCCTTGGAAGAGACTGGAGGTCACAGTAGCTTAACAAGACGGTTTTAATACCCCTTGGAAGAGACATGGAGGTCACAGTGGAATAAAAAGACAATATCAATGCCCCTTGGAAGAGTGGTGGAGGTCGCAGTAGCTTAACAAGTTGGTTTTAAAGCCCCTTCGAAGAGACGTGGAGTTCAGAGTGGTTTAACAAGATGGTTTTAATGCCCCTTGGAAGAGACGTGGAGGCCAGAGTGGTTTAACAAGACGGTTTTAATGCCCCTTTGAAGAGATGTGGAGGTCACAGTAGCTTAACAAGACGGTTTTAATGCCCCTTGGAAGAGACGTGGAGATCACAGTGGAATAAAAAGACAATATCAATGCCCCTTGGAAGAGTGGTGGAGGTCGCAGTAGCTTAACAAGACAGTTTTAATGCCCCTTGGAAGAGACCTGGAGGTCACAGTAGCTTAACAAGACGGTTTTAATACCCCTTGGAAGAGACATGGAGATCACAGTGGAATAAAAAGACAATATCAATGCCCCTTAGAAGAGTGGTGACGGTCGCAGTAGCTTAACAAGACGGTTTTAATGCCGCTTGGAAGAGTGGTGGAGGTCGCAGTAGCTTAGCAAGATGGTTTTAAAGCCCCTTCCAAGAGACGTGGAGTTAAGAGTGGTTTAACAAGACGGTTTTAATGCCCCTTGGAAGAGACATGGAGGTCAGAGTGGTTTAATAAGACGGTTTTAATGCCCCTTTGAAGAGATGTGGAGGTCTCAGTAGCTTAACAAGACGGTTTTAATGCCCCTTGGAAGAGACGTGGAGGTCACAGTGGAATAAAAAGACAATATCAATGCCACTTGGAAGAGTGGTGGAGGTCGCAGTAGTTTAACAAGACAGTTTTAATGCCCCTTGGAAGAGACGTGGAGGTCGCAGTAGCTTTACAAGACGGTTTTAATGCCCCTTAGAAGAGATGTGGAGGTCTCAGTGGAATAAAAAGACAATATCAATGCCCCTTGGAAAAGTGGTGGAGGTCGCAGTAGCTTAACAAGACGCTTTTAATGCCCCTTGGAAGAGTGGTGGAGGTCGCAGTAGCTTATCAAGATGGTTTTAATGCCCCTTGGAAGAGACGTGGAGTTCAGAGTGGTTTAACAAGACGGTTTTAATGCCCCTTGGAAGAGACGTGGAGATCACAATGGAATAAAAAGACAATATCAAGGCCCCTTCGTAGAGTGGTAGAGGTCGCAGTAGCTTAAAAAGATGGTTTTAATGCCCCTTGGAAGAGTGGTGGAGGTCGCAGTAGCTTAATAACATGGTTTTAATGACCCTTTGAAGAGACGTGGAGGTCGCAGTAGCTTAACAAGATGGTTTAATGCCCCTTGGAAGAGACGTGGAGGTCACAGTGGAATAAAAAGACAATATCAATGCCCCTTGGAAGAGTGGTGGAGGACGCAGTAGCTTAACAAGACAGTTTTAATGCCCCTTGGAAGAGACCTGGAGGTCACAGTAGCTTAACAAGACGGTTTTAATACCCCTTGGAAGAGACATGGAGATCACAGTGGAATAAAAAGACAATATCAATGCCCCTTGGAAGAGTGGTGACGGTCGCAGTAGCTTAACAAGACGCTTTTAATGCCCCTTGGAAGAGTGGTGTAGGTCGCAGTAGCTTAACAAGATGGTTTTAAAGCCCCTTCGAAAAGTCGTGGAGTTTAGAGTGGTTTAACAAGACGGTTTTAATGCCCCTTGGAAGAGACATGGAGGTCAGAGTGGTTTAATAAGACGGTTTTAATGCCCCTTTGAAGAGATGTGGAGGTCACAGTAGCTTAACAAGACGGTTTTAATGCCCCTTGGAAGAGACGTGGAGGTCACAGTGGAATAAAAAGACAATATCAATGCCACTTGGAAGAGTGGTGAAGGTCGCAGTAGTTTAACAAGACAGTTTTAATGCCCCTTGGAAGAGACGTGGAGGTCGCAGAAGCTTAACAAGACAGTTTTAATGCCCCTTGGAAGAGACCTGGAGGTCACAGTAGCTTAACAAGACGGTTTTAATACCCCTTGGAAGAGACATGGAGATCACAGTGGAATAAAAAGACAATATCAATGCCCCTTGGAAGAGTGGTGACGGTCGCAGTAGCTTAACAAGACGGTTTTAATGCCCCTTGGAAGAGTGGTGGAGGTCGCAGTAGCTTAACAAGATGGTTTTAAAGCCCCTTCGAAGAGACGTGGAGTTCAGAGTGGTTTAACAAGACGGTTTTAATGCCCCTTGGAAGAGACATGGAGGTCAGAGTGGTTTAATAAGACGGTTTTAATGCCCCTTTGAAGAGATGTGTAGGTCACAGTAGCTTTACAAGACGGTTTTAATGCCCCTTGGAAGAGACGTGGAGGTCACAGTGGAATAAAAAGACAATATCAATGCCCCTTGGAAAAGTGGTGGAGGTCGCAGTAGCTTAACAAGACGCTTTTAATGCCTCTTGGAAGAGTGGTGGAGGTCACAGTAGCTTAACAAGACGGTTTTAATGCCCCTTGGAAGAGACGTGGAGGTCAGAGTGGTTTAACAAGACGGTTTTAATGCCCCTTGTAAGAGACGTGGAAGTCACAGTAGAATAACCAGACGGTTTTAAAGCCCCTTGGAAGAGTGGTGGAGGTCGCAGTAGCTTAAAAAGACGGTTTTAATGCCCCTTGGAAGAGTGGTGGAGGTCGCAGTAGCTTATCAAGATGGTTTTAATGCCCCTTGGAAGAGATGTGGAGGTCACAATGGAATAAAAAGACAATATCAAGGCCCCTTCGAAGAGTGGTAGAGGTTGCAGTAGCTTAAAAAGATGGTTTTAATGCCCCTTGGAAGAGTGGTGGAGGTCGCAGTAGCTTAATAACATGGTTTTAATGACCCTTTGAAGAGACGTGGAGGTTGCAGTAGCTTAACAAGATGGTTTAATGCCCCTTGGAAGAGACGTGGAGGTGGCAGTGGAATAAAAAGACAATATCAATGCCACTTGGAAGAGTGGTGGAGGTCGCAGTACTTTAACAAGACAGTTTTAATGCTCCTTGGAAGAGACGTGGAGGTCGCAGTAGCTTTACAACACGGTTTTAATGCCCCTTGGAAGAGACTGGAGGTCACAGTAGCTTAACAAGACGGTTTTAATACCCCTTGGAAGAGACATGGAGGTCACAGTGGAATAAAAAGACAATATCAATGCCCCTTGGAAGAGTGGTGACGGTCGCAGTAGCTTAACAAGACAGTCTTAATGCCCCATGGAAGAGTGGTGGAGGTCGCATTAGCTTAGCAAGATGGTTTTAAAGCCCCTTCGAAGAGACGTGGAGTTCAGAGTGGTTTAACAAGACGGTTTTAATGCCCCTTGGAAGAGACGTGGAGGTCAGAGTGGTTTAAAAAGACGGTTTTAATGCCCCTTTGAAGAGATGTGGAGGTCACAGTAGCTTAACAAGACGGTTTTAATGCCCCTTGGAAGAGACGTGGAGGTCACAGTGGAATAAAAAGACAATATCAATGCCCCTTGGAAGAGTGGTGGAGGTCGCAGTAGCTTAACAAGACAGTTTTAATGCCCCTTAGAAGAGACCTAGAGGTCACAGTAGCTTAACAAGACGGTTTTAATACCCCTTGGAAGAGACATGGAGATCACAGTGGAATAAAAAGACAATATCAATTCCCCTTGGAAGAGTGGTGACGGTCGCAGTAGCTTAACAAGACGGTTTTAATGCCCCTTGGAAGAGTGGTGGAGGTCGCAGTAGCTTAACAAGATGGTTTTAAAGCCCCTTCGAAGAGACGTGGAGTTCAGAGTGGTTTAACAAGACGGTTTTAATGCCCCTTGGAAGAGACATGGAGGTCAGAGTGGTTTAATAAGACGGTTTTAATGCCCCTTTGAAGAGATGTGGAGGTCACAGTAGCTTAACAAGACGGTTTTAATGCCCCTTGGAAGAGACGTGGAGGTCACAGTGGAATAAAAAGACAATATCAATGCCACTTGGAAGAGTGGTGGAGGTCGCAGTAGTTTAACAAGACAGTTTTAATGCCCCTTGGAAGAGACATGGAGGTCGCAGTAGCTTTACAAGACGGTTTTAATGCCCCTTTGAAGAGACGTGGAGGTCACAGTAGCTTAACAAGACGGTTTTAATGCCCCCTGGAAGAGACGTGGAGGTCACAGTGGAATGAAAAGACAATATCAATGCCCCTTGGAAAAGTGGTGGAGGTCGCAGTAGCTTAACAAGACGGTTTTAATGCCCCTTGGAAGAGTGGTGGAGGTCACAGTAGCTTAACAAGACGGTTTTAATGCCCCTTGGAAGAGACGTGGAGGTCAGAGTGGCTTAACAAGACGGTTTTAATGCCCCTTGGAAGAGACGTGGAAGTCACAGTAGATTAACCAGATGGTTTAAAAGCCCCTTGGAAGAGTGGTGGAGGTCGCAGTAGCTTAACAAGACGGTTTTAATGCCCCTTGGAAGAGTGGTGGAGGTCGCAGTAGCTTATCAAGATGGTTTTAATGCCCCTTGGAAGAGACGTGGAGTTCAGAGTGGTTTAGCAAGACGGTTTTAATGCCCCTTGGAAGAGACGTGGAGGTCACAGTGGAATAAAAAGACAATATCAAGGCCCCTTCAAAGAGTGGTAGAGGTCGCAGTAGCTTAAAAAGATGGTTTTAATGCCCCTTGGAAGAGTGGTGGAGGTCGCAGTAGCTTAATAACATGGTTTTAATGCCTCTTTGAAGAGACGTGGAGGTCGCAGTAGCTTAACAAGACGGTTTAATGCCCCTTGGAAGAGATGTGGAGGTCACAGTGGAATAAAAAGACAATATCAATGCCCCTTGGAAGAGTGGTGTAGGTCGCAGTAGCTTAACAATACAGTTTTAATGCCCCTTGGAAGAGACCTGGAGGTCACAGTAGCTTAACAAGATGGTTTTAATACCCCTTGGAAGAGACATGGAGGTCACAGTGGAATAAAAAGACAATATCAATGCCCCTTGGAAGAGTGGTGGAGGTCGCAGTAGCTTAACAAGATGGTTTTAACGCCCCTTCGAAGAGACGTGGAGTTCAGAGTGGTTTAACAAGACGGTTTTAATGCCCCTTGGAAGAGACGTGGAGGCCAGAGTGGTTTAACAAGACGGTTTTAATGCCCCTTGGAAGAGACGTGGAGGTCACAGTGGAATAAAAAGACAATATCAATGCCACTTGGAAGAGTGGTGGAGGTCGCAGTAGTTTAACAAGACAGTTTTAATGCCCCTTGGAAGGGACGTGGAGGTCGCAGTAGCTTTACAAGACGGTTTTAATGCCCCTTGGAAGAGAGGTGGAGGTCACAGTAGCTTAACAAGACGGTTTTAATGCCCCCTGGAAGAGACGTGGAGGTCACAGTGGAATTAAAAGACAATATCAATGCCCCTTGGAAAAGTGGTGGAGGTCGCAGTAGCTTAACAAGACACTTTTAATGCCCCTTGGAAGAGTGGTGGAGGTAACAGTAGCTTAATAAGATGGTTTTAATGCCCCTTGGAAGAGACGTGGAGGTCAGAGTGGTTTAACAAGATGGTTTTAATGCCCCATAGAAGAGATGTGGAGGTCACAGTAGATTAACCAGACGGTTTTAAAGCCCCTTGGAAGAGTGGTGGAGGTCGCAGTACCTTAACAAGACGGTTTTAATGCCCCTTGGAAGAGTGGTGGAGGTCGCAGTAGCTTATCAAGATGGTTTTAATGCCCCTTGGAAGAGACGTGGAGTTCAGAGTGGTTTAACAAGACGGTTTTAATGCCCCTTGGAAGAGACGTGGAGGTCACAGTGGAATAAAAAGACATTATCAAGGCCCCTTCGAAGAGTGGTAGAGGTCGCAGTAGCTTAAAAAGACGGTTTTAATGCCCCTTGGAAGAGTGGTGGAGGTCGCAGTAGCTTAATAACATGGTTTTAATGTCCCTTTGAAGAGACGTGGAGGTCACAGTAGCTTAACAAGATGGTTTAATGCCCCTTGGAAGAGACGTGGAGGTCACCATAACTTAACAAGACGGTTTTAAAGCCCCTTGGAAGAGTGGTGGAGGACGCAGTAGCATAACAAGATGGTTTTAATGCCCCTTCGAACAGTGGTGGAGGTCACAGTAGCTTAACAAGACGGTTATAATTCCCCTTGGAAGAGACGTGGAGTTCACAGTAGCTTAACAAGGCGGTTTTAATGCCCCTTGCAAGAGACGTGGAGGTCACAGTGGAATAAAAAGACAATATCATTGCCCCATGGAAGAGTGGTGGAGGTCGCAGTAGCTTAACAAGATAGTTTTAATGCCCTCTGGAAGAGACGTGGAGGTCGCAGTAGCTTAACAAGACGCTTTTAATGCCCCTTGTAAGGGACATAGAGTTCAGAGTGGTTTAAAAAGACGGTTTTAATGCCCCTTGGAAGAAACGTGGAGGTCAGAGTGGTTTAAAAAAATGGTTTTAATGCCCCTTGGAAGAGACGTGGAGTTCAGAGTGGTTTAGCAAGACGGTTTTAATGCCACTTGGAAGAGACGTGGAGGTCACAGTAGCTTAAGAAGACGGTTTTAATGCCCCTTGGAAGAGTGGTGGAGGTCGTAGTAGCTTAACAAGATGGTTTTAATGCCCCTTGGAAGAGATGTGGAGGTCACAGTGGAATAAAAAGACAATATCAATGCCCCTTGGAAGAGTGGTGGAGGTCGCAGTAGCTTAACAAGATGGTTTTAATGCCCCTTGGAAGAGACGTGGAGTTCAGAGTAGTTTAGCAAGACGGTTTTAATGCCCCTTGGAAGAGACGTGGAGGTCACAGTAGCTTAACAAGACGGTTTTAATGCCCCTTGGAAGAGTGGTGGAGGTCGTAGTAGCTTAACAAGACGGTTTTAATGCCCCTTGGAAGAGACGTGGAGGTCACATTGGCATAAAAAGACAATATCAATGCCCCTTGGAAGAGTGGTGGAGGTCTCAGAAGCTTAGCAAGACAGTTTTAATGCCCCTTGGAAGAGACGTGGAGGTCACAGTAGCTTAACAAGACAGTTTTAATGCCCCTTGGAAGAGACGTGGAGGTCACAGTGGAATAAAAAGTCAATATCAATGCCCCTTGGAAGAGTGGTGGAGGTCGCAGTGGCTTAACAAGAAGGTTTTAATGCCCCATTGAAGAGACGTGGAGTTCAGAGTGGTTTAACAAGACGTTTTTAATGCCCTTTGGAAGAGACGTGGAGGTCAGAGTGGTTTAACAAGATTGTTTTAATGCCCCTTGGAAGAGACGTGCAGGTCACAGTAGCTTAACAAGACTGTTTTAATGCCCCTTAGAAGAGTGGTGGAGGTCGCAGAAGCTTAACAAGATGGTTTTAATGCCCCGTGGAAGAGATGTGGAGGTCACAGTAGCTTAACAAGATGGTTTTAATGCCCCTTGGAAGAGATGTGGAGGTCACAGTGGAATAAAAAGACAATATCAATGCCCCTTGGAAGAGTGGTGGAGGTCGCAGTAGCTTAACAAGATGGTTTTCATGCCCCTTGGAAGAGTGGTGGAGGTCAGAGTGGTTTAACAAGATGGTTTTAATGCCCCTTGAAAGAGACATGGAGGTCGCAGTAGCTTAACAAGACGGTTTTAATGCCCCTTGGAAGAGACGTGGAGATCAGAGTGGTTTAACAAGATGGTTTTAATGCCCCTTGGAAGAGACATGGAGATCAGGGTGGTTTAGCAAGACGGTTTTAATGCCCCTTGGAAGAGACGTGTGCGTCAGAGTGGTTTAGCAAGACGGTTTTAATGCCCCTTGGAAGAGACGTGGAGGTCACAGTGGTTTAACAAGACTGTTTTAATCCCCCTTGGAAGAGACGTGGAGGTCACAGTAGCTTAAAAAGATGGTTTTAATGCCCCTTGGAAGAGTGGTGGAGGTCGCAGTAGCTTAACAAGACGGTTTTAATGCCCCTTCGAAGTGTCGTGGAGGTCACAGTAGGTTAACAAGACGGTTTTAAAGCCCCTTGGAAGAGTGGTGGAGGTCACAGTAGCTTAGCAAGACGGTTATAATGGCCCTTGGAAGAGACGTGGAGGTCACATTGGAATAAAAAGTCAATATTAATGCCCCTTGGAAGAGTGATGGAGGTCGCAGTAGCTTAACAAGACGGTTTTAATGCCCCTTCGCAGAGATGTAATGTTCAGAGTGGTTTAACTAGATGATTTTAATGCCCCTTGGAAGAGACGTGAAATTCAGAGTGGTTTAACAAGACGGTTTTAATGCCCCTTGGAAGAGACCTGGAGGTCAGAGTGGTTTAGCAAGACAGCTTTAATGCCCCTTGGATGAGACGTGGAGGTCACAGTAGCTTAACAAGACGGTTTTTATGCCCCTTGGAAGAGACGTGGAGGTCACAGTAGCTTAACAAGACGGTTTTAAAGCCCCTTTCAAGAGTGGTGGAGGTCACAGGAGCTTAGCAAGACGGTTTTAATGCCCCCTGGAAGAGACATGGAGGTCACAGTGAAATAAAAAGACAATATTAATGCACTTTGGAAGAGTGGTGGAGGTCGCAGTAGCTTAACAAGACTGTTTTAATGCCCCTTTGTAGAGATGTGGAGTTCAGAGTGGTTTAACAAGACGATTTTAATGCCCCTTGGAAGAGATTTGGAGTTCAGAGTGGTTTAACAAGACAGTTTTAATGCCCCTTGGAATAGACGTGGAGGTCAGAGTGGTTTAACAAGACAGCTTTAATGCCCCTTGGAAGAGACGTGGAGGTCGCAGTAGCTTAACAAGACGGTTTTAATTCCCATGGAAGCGTGGTGGAGGTCGCAGTAGCTTAAACAGACGGTTTTAATGCTCCTTGGAAGAGACGTGGAGGTCACTGTAGCTTAACAAGGCAGTTTTAATGCCCCTTGGAAGAGACATGGAGGTCACAGTGGAATAAAAAGACAATATCAATGCCCCTTGGAAGAGTGGTGGAGGTCATAGTATCTTAACAAGACGGTTTTAATGCCCCTTGGAAGAGTGGCGGAGGTCGCAGTAGCTGAACTAGATGGTTTTAATGCCCCTTCGAAGAGACGTGGAGTTCAGAGTGGTTTAACAAGACAGTTTTAATATCCCTTGGAAGAGATGTGGAGGTCAGCGTGGTTTAACAAGACGATTTTAGTGCCCCTTCGAAGAGACGTGGAGTTCAGAGTGGTTTAAAAAGACGGTTTTAATGACCCTTGGAAGAGATGTGGAGGTTAGAGTGGTATAACAAGATGGTTTTAATGCCCCTTGGAAGAGACGTGGAGGTCACAGTAGCTTAACAAGATGGTTTTAATGCCCCTTGGAAGAGACGTAGAGGTCACAGTGGTTTAACAAGACTGTTTTAATTCCCCTTGGAAGAGACGTGGAGGTCACAGTAGCTTAACAAGATGGTTTTAATGCCCCTTGGAAGAGTGGTGGAGGTCGCAGTAGCTTAACAAGACGGTTTTAATGCCCCTTCGAAGAGACGTGGAGGTCACAGTAGGTTAACAAGACGGTTTTAAAGCCCCTTGGAAGAGTGATGGAGGTCACAGTAGCTTAGCAAGACGGTTTTAATGCCCCTTGGAATAGACGTGGAGGTCACATTGGAATAAAAGTCAATATTAATGCCCCTTGGAAGAGTGATGGAGGTCGCAGTAGCTTAACAAGACGGTTTTAATGCCCGTTCGCAGAGATATAAAGTTCAGAGTGGTTTAACTAGATGATTTTAATGCCCCTTGGAAGAGACGTGAAATTCAGAGTGGTTTAACAAGACGGTTTTAATGCCCCTTGGAAGAGACGTGGAGGTCAGAGTGGTTTAGCAAGACAGCTTTAATGCCCCTTGGATGAGACGTGGAGGTCACAGTAGCTTAACAAGACGGTTTTTATGCCCCTTGGAAGAGACGTGGAGGTCACAGTAGCTTAACAAGACGGTTTTAAAGCCCCTTTGAAGAGTGGTGTAGGTCACAGGAGCTTAGCAAGACGATTTTAATGCCCCCTGGAAGAGACATGGAGGTCACAGTGAAATAAAAAGACAAAATTAATGCCCCTTGGAAGAGTGGTGGAGGTCGCAGTAGCTTAACAAGACTGTTTTAATGCCCCTTTGTAGAGATGTGGAGTTCAGAGTGGTTTAACAAGACGATTTTAATGCCCCTTGGAAGAGATTTGGAGTTCAGAGTGGTTTAACAAGACAGTTTTAATGCCCCTTGGAATAGACGTGGAGGTCAGAGTGGTTTAACAAGACAGCTTTAATGCCCCTTGGAAGAGACGTGGAGGTCGCAGTAGCTTAACAAGACGGTTTTAATTCCCATGGAAGCGTGGTGGAGGTCGCAGTAGCTTAACAAGACAGTTTTAATGCTCCTTGGAAGAGACGTGGAGGTTACAGTAGCTTAGAAGGCGGTTTTAATGCCCCTTGGAAGAGACATGGAGGTCACAGTGGAATAAAAAGACAATATCAATGCCCCTTGGAAGAGTGGTGGAGGTCATAGCATCTTAACAAGACGGTTTTAATGCCCCTTGGAAGAGTGGTGGAGGTCGCAGTAGCTGAACTAGATGGTTTTAATGCCCCTTCGAAGAGACGTGGAGTTCAGAGTGGTTTAACAAGACAGTTTTAATATCCCTTGGAAGAGACGTGGAGGTCAGCGTGGTTTAACAAGACGATTTTAGTGCCCCTTCGAAGAGACGTGGAGTTCAGAGTGGTTTAAAAAGACGGTTTTAATGACCCTTGGAAGAGATGTGGAGGTTAGAGTGGTATAACAAGATGGTTTTAATGCCCCTTGGAAGAGACGTGGAGGTCACAGTAGCTTAACAAGACGGTTTTAATGCCGCTTGGAAGAGACGTGGAGGTCACAGTGGAATAAAAAGACAATATCAATGCCCCTTGGAAGAGTGGTGGAGGTCACAGTAGCTTAAAAAGACTATTTAATGCCCCTTACAAGAGCCATGCAGTACAGCATATTCAAAACATTATTCCCTTTATTGGGGAGTGGGTCTCCCATAGTCTTTGCCTATGCCTTCCAAGCAAAAGCTGCCAAAAATTAGGACGGAGGAACTTGCAATGCTGGCAAACAAGAGCCATGCAGTACAGCATATTCAAAACATTATTCTCATTATTGGGGAGTGGGTCTCCCATAGTCTTTGCCTATGCCTTCCAAGCAAAAGCTGCCAAAAATTAGGACGGAGGAACTTGCAATGCTGGCAAACAAGAGCCATGCAGTACAGCATATTCAAAACATTATTCTCATTATTGGGGAGTGGGTCTCCCATAGTCTTTGCCTATGCCTTCCAAGCAAAAGCTGCCAAAAATTAGGATGGAGGAACTTGCAATGCTGGAAAACAAGAGTCATGCAGTACAGCATAATATTCAAAACATTATTCCCATTATTGGGGAGTCGGTCTCCCATAGTCTTTGCCTATGCCTTCCAATCAAAAGCTGCCAAAAATTAGGACGGAGGAGCTTGCAATGCTGGCAAACAAGAGCCATGCAGTACAGCATATTCAACACATTATTCCTATTATTGGGGAGTGGGTCTCCCATAGTCTTTGCCTATGCCTTCCAAGCAAAAGCTGCCAAAAATTAGGACGGAGGAACTTGCAATGCTGGCAAAGAAGAGTCATGCAGTACAGCATATTCAAAACATTATTCCCATTTTTGGGGAGTGGGTCTCCCATAGTCTTTGCCTATGCCTTCCAAGCAAAAGCTGCCAAAAATTGGGACAGAGGAACTTGCAATGCTGGCAACACGGACCACGGTCACCCTGGTGGTATAGTGGTGGTGGAGGCTGAGGATAAGGAGAAGAGCAAAATACAGCCGAAATGAGGAAGTGTTAGAACCTTGTTCTTAGTTTTTTTCCTTTGCTGGTCACATGACCTTGTTGGCCTATTTAATCCTGCTCCGCCCTTCTGGCTTTGCTAGACTTCATTGTTTAACTACTTTCTAGCTAGCCTGTGCCCTGTATCTAACTCTGTTAGTTTGCTTGGTCTACGGACCTCTATGTTCTATATATTTTGTTTGTTCGTCTGTCTGCTACTATTTCTGTTAGGAGGTGTCCCATTTTCCTCCCAGTCCTTAGTACTTGTAGGGATTCCTTCCCCACATCTATAGGTCTCCGTACAGACTAGCTTAGGACTTTAGCAGGTCTGATCGCAGGATCAGGTCCCCTGTTACATCGTAGGGATTAAGCTGAGTTCTATCGTAGGGACAGATCTCCTCTCTTTCCTTAGCTTTGGTAGCAGAACATAACAGTAAGTCCAGCCCAGCAAATGCTCTAAGGAAAGATTTTTTTTTCTGTTTCATCATGGTGTCGGTTCTGGATTTGGCTAAACACCTGCAGGGACTCTCTTTGGAGGTGACTGAGCTCCGTCAGCATGTGAGTAACTGTCCTGGAGCACATTTCTTGGAGCCTAAGGTACGTTTGCCGGATTTATTTTTTGGTGAACACCGAGAATTTTTTTCATTTAAAAATGCTTGCTTATTGTATTTTCGTTTGAGACCCAAGTCCTCTGGGGATGATTCCCAGCGCATAGGGTTTATAATGTCACTTTTGCGCAAAGAGCCTCAGGAGTGGGCCTTTTCTTTGCAACCTAGTGATACATGCTTCAGATCAGTGGATAGTTTTTTTTCTGCTTTGGGACTATTATATGATGATCCTGACCGTGTCGCATCAGCTGAGACTGAGTTAAGACGTTTGAGACAGGGATCAGGTAATGTGTAAAAATATTGTACTCATTTCCGTCGATGGTCTACTCAAACAGGGTGGAACGATTCTGCTCTCAAAAGTCTATTTCTTGCTGGGCTCAGTGAAAGGGTTAAAGACCTGCTAATTGCTTATCCTACACCTGAAGATTTGCAACAGGCTATGCAATTAGCTATACGGGTGGATAGGAGACTGCGTGCAAGGGTTAATGAGAGCAAATCCTCTGCTATGTCAGTTTCTGGTTATGAGAATGTGTGTACTAACAGTGGTGAATCGATGGAGATTGGAGCGATGGCACCTCGCTCTCAAGAAAAAGATCGCAGATTTTCTGAAGGCTTGTGTTTCTATTGCGGAAAATCTGGTCATTTGATTAAAGACTGTGAGCTTCGTATCAAGAAAGAAAAAAAAATTGTCAGTCATGCCCGTATTGCCTGTTTAAATTCCAAGGGTGTATTTTTAGCTGCTTCCACGATTGCTCAGGAAAAATTAATGGAATTTTGGGTGTTTGTTGATTGTGGGTCTACTCTGAATGTAATTGATGGGGGATTCTTGGAAAGACTCAATTTAAAACCCGAACCTTTATCATCCCCCATTGCTGTGGTCTCTGTGGATGGTTCCCCTTTGAAGAATAATACTCTCAAGGTCTGTGAATTTCCTCTCACTATTAATGGTGTTCACCATGAGAAATTGGATTTGGTAGTGTTGAATAACTTGCCTTCTCCAGTAATATTGGGATTGCCCTGGTTAAAATTTCACAATCCTGTACTGGATTGGTCTACCAGTGAAATTAAATCCTGGAGCCATAAATGTTATGACAAGTGTTGTAACGGGCGTATTGCAGCTTTGGATAGGGGAGAATTGCCTGTTCCTATTCAGGATTTTTGGAGAGTTTTTTCTGAGAAGGAATCGCAGGTTTTGCCTCCCCATAGAGACTATGATTGTTCTATTGAATTTGTCCCTGGAGCGACTCTTCCTAAAAGTCGTTTATTTAACCTTACTATTCCTGAGAGAAAGGCTTTGGAGGAATACATACAGACAAGTTTGGCCGCCGGTCACATTAGGCCCTCTAAGTCTCCTGTGGCGGTTGGATTTTTTTTTGTAAAAAAAAAGGACGGCGGTTTACGTCCTTGTCTGGATTTTCGTGAGATTAACAAAATTACTGTACGCAATCCTTACCCACTGCCATTGATTCCTGATCTGTTTAACCAGTTAATGGGGGCCAAGTGGTTCTCTAAAATTGACCTTAAGGGGGCATACAATCTGTTGCGCATGAAGGAGGGTGACGAATGGAAGACTGCTTTTAACACTCCTGTGGGTCATTTTGAGAATCTGGTTATGCCTTTTGGTCTTACTAATGCTCCTGCATTTTTTCAGAATCTTATTAATGACATCCTTAGACCTTTGATCGGCAAAAATGTGGTTGTGTATTTGGATGACATTTTGATTTATTCGCCGGATCTGGAGTCTCATTGGCGGAGCGTACGTGAGGTATTACAGTTGTTAATGGACAATTCGCTTTTTGCTAAGCTGGAGAAATGTGAGTTCGCTGTACAGAGAATTAGTTTTTTGGGCTACATTATCTCCAGCGAAGATTTTGAGATGGACCCGGTTAAAGTTCAAGCTGTACAGGAATGGCCTAGGCCTATTGGTTTGAAATCGATACAGAGGTTTTTGGGTTTCGCCAATTATTACAGAAAATGCATAAAAATTTTTTCTAGTATTGTCAAACCTCTGACCGATCTCACCAGGAAAGGTGCTGATGCGGTTCAGTGGTCTTCTGAGGCCATTGAAGCTTTTGTGTATCTCAAGGAGAGGTTCACCTCTGCTCCCATCCTTATGCAGCCTGATGTGACTAAGCCGTTTTTGGTTGAGGTTGATGCTTCCTCTGTGGGGGTTGGCGCAGTATTGTCTCAGGATAACGGGGATGGATTACATCCCTGTGCCTTTTTTTCAAAAAATTTTTCGGAGACTGAACTGAATTACGATATTGGTAATCGGGAATTATTGGCTATTAAACTCACATTTGAACACTGGCGCCACTTCTTGGAAGGTGCGGAATTTCCCGTTCAGGTTCTTACGGATCATAAAAATCTGATATATCTTGATGCTGCCAAGCGCCTGAATGCCCGTCAGGCTAGGTGGGCACTGTTTTTCTCGCGGTTTAATTTCTCCGTTACTTACATCCCTGGTACTAAGAATGTTAAGGCGGATGCCTTGTCTCGCAGTTTTTCTCCCATAGTCGGTGCTGAGAAAGAGGAGAACATTTTACAAGAAGGTGTTGTGATAGCTGCTTTGGACTCCGTTTTGGAAGATGAGATTCTTAAAGCACAGGAGAATGCCCCATCTAACACTCCTCATGGGAGGTTGTTTGTGCCTGGGACCTTTAGGAGAGATTTGTTTGTTGAGTGTCACGAATCTCGGTTGGCAGGTCATCCCGGAATCTCTGAGACCAAGAGACTGGTGGGTCGCAGTTTTTGGTGGCCTGGATGGCAGAAGGAAGTCATTAAGTGGGTGCGCCAATGTACTATTTGTGCTAGATCTAAGTCCTCACATACTCCTGCTGCGGGGTTGCTTTGTCCTTTGGAGGTTCCCAGTGCTCCTTGGACACATTTGGCTATGGACTTTATAACTGACCTTCCCCCCTCTGAGGGTTTTACTGTCATCTGGGTGGTCGTGGACCGTTTTAGCAAGATGTGTCACTTGGTTCCCTTCGTCAAACTGCCCTGCGCTAAAACTCTCGCTAAGGCCTTTGTCAAGGAAATTGTCAGACTTCATGGTGTTCCTACTGACATTGTTTCTGATAGAGGTCCTCAGTTCGTGGCTCGTTTTTGGCGTGCCTTTTGTGACAGGTTGGGAGTTCATTTGTCGTTCTCGTCCGGATATCATCCTGAATCTAATGGCCAGACAGAAAGGAAAAACCAGGATGTTGAGCAGTTCTTGCGTTGTTTTGTGGCAGACAATCAAGAGGGGTGGTCTGAGTTTCTGCCACTTGCTGAATTTGCTCTGAACAATCATACATCTTCTTCTGCTGGTTGTTCGCCTTTTTTTTGTTGTTCTGGGAGACATCCGTCGTTTGGGTCGTTCTCCAAGTTGGGATCTGCTGTGCCTGAGGAGGAGAATTTTTCCGGTGATTTGGAGAGAGTTTGGACGGATGTGCGTGGTAATCTTCAGGAGGCCAACAGAAAATCTAAAGACTACTTTGATAGGAAACGACAGGAGGTTTTGTTCGCTGTTGGTGACATGGTTTGGTTGTCCTCTAGGAATCTGCGGTTGAGGATTCCTTCTAAGAAATTGGGTCCCAAGTTTGTAGGGCCCTTTAAGGTGCTTCAGGTTGTCAACCAATCTGCTGTTTGGTTGGAGGTTCCTACCTCCTGGAGAATTAATCCGGTATTTCATGTCTCTCTGTTGAAAAAAGCTGTTGTATCGGATTGTGACGCCTCTGCCTCTGTTCCTCCGGTGGTGGAGGACGGGGAATATGAAATTTCTCGCATCCTTAACTCTAGACAGTATAGAGGTAGTTTGCAGTATCTTGTGGCCTGGAAAGGTTTCGGACCCGAGGATAACTCTTGGGTGAGGTCGGATGATGTTTCCGCGTCCAGACTTATCAGAGCATTTCACAGGAGATTTCCTGATAAGCCTGGTCCTAGGGGATCCAGAGGATCCTCTTAGAAGGGGGGGTACTGTTAGAACCTTGTTCTTAGTTTTTTTCCTTTGCTGGTCACATGACCTTGTTGGCCTATTTAATCCTGCTCCGCCCTTCTGGCTTTGCTGGACTTCATTGTTTAACTACTTTCTAGCTAGCCTGTGCCCTGTATCTAACTCTGTTAGTTTGCTTGGTCTACGGACCTCTATGTTCTATATATTTTGTTTGTTCGTCTGTCTGCTACTATTTCTGTTAGGAGGTGTCCCATTTTCCTCCCAGTCCTTAGTACTTGTAGGGATTCCTTCCCCACATCTATAGGTCTCCGTACAGACTAGCTTAGGACTTTAGCAGGTCTGATCGCAGGATCAGGTCCCCTGTTACATCGTAGGGATTAAGCTGAGTTCTATCGTAGGGACAGATCTCCTCTCTTTCCTTAGCTTTGGTAGCAGAACATAACAGGAAGCGTATACCCATGTGTGGGTGTGAAGATGTGCATGGGAATACACCTCCCGAAATAACACAGTGGATTTGACTTTATGTTACTCTGCTGTCATTTGGTGGTGATGAGAAGTCTGGCCCAATCCAGCCCTTGTTCATTTTGATAAGGGTCAGCATGATCCATCTCATCATACTCTGGCTGCAATGCCTCCTCTTTAATTCTCTGCAGAGAGCATTGCAAAAGACAGACAAGTGGGATGCTGACGCTAATCGTGGCGTCATCGCCACTCACTATCTTGGTGGACTCCTCAAAGTTTGTCAGGATGGTACATATCAAGAAAGAAGGAATTGTGCGGTGTTAGTGAAGCGCTAGAACAACTAGACAGGAGATTAGGTTATAACACACAAACCTTTTATTGTTTAGTACGCTCTCTAACGCCACAACGCGTTTCGATAGCAGAAGCTATCTTCCTCAGGTAGATTGGAGAGCAAATGAAAGAGCAACCATTATATAGGGTAGGTGAACCAATCAAAGGACACTAACAATTATGACAACACAGAAAATACAAAACAGGAAGTAAAAAAAAAAAAAAAAAGAGGAAGTAAAAGAAATGAGTATCATATAAATATGAATATAAAAACTACATTAGATCAAAAGATTAAAAAAGAGGATAAAAGATGCCACAGTATACCCAATAGTGTCATGATGTACTAAAAGCAGGGATTAAAAATAAAATATAAAATGAATAAAAACTAGTAATGCTTGAATAAGAACCAAGAGAGAAATAGGGTTAATGAATCGCATTCTCAATCGTTAAATTAAGGCCCTCAGGGGACAGAGTGCCCAATCTAAAAATCCAATAACTCTCACGATTAATTAAACGACCCTAGCGGTCAGTCGTGGTTTCAGCAATCTGATCAATGATTTTAAGCCTTAAGTCAGTAGGATCCTTATTATGTGCAACAGAAAAATGTTTAGAAACGCTATGCAGAAGGAAACCACTACGAATGTTAGACCTATGCTTATTCTTCCGTGCATGCATGGCCTGTATCGTACGGCCCACGTATTGTAGGCCGCACGTACATTCAAGAAGATATACCACGAACATGGAGTGACAGTTTAAAAATTGTCTAATGGTATATGTTTTGCCAGTGATATTCGAGGAGAAAGTCTTTGAACCACTCAAGATGCTCTGGCAACACATGCATTTTGGGGACCCACAAGAGAAACAACCACTGATCAAATTGCCCATACAGATAGGTTGGGTTGGAGAGGATTCACATAGCGTGGTGCTAGGAGCCACCATATTGCGGAGGTTCTTACCCCTTCTGAACACCACCCTTGGTTTATCAGGAAGGTGCCTAGACCAAGGGTGGTGTTCAGAAGGGGTAAGAACCTCCACAATATGGTGGCTCCTAGCAACACGTTATGTGAATCCTCTCCAACGCAACCTATCTCGAAGGTGGCACCAACTTATGCAAATTTGTTCATGGCCATCTTCGAGTCCATCTTCATATACAGTTGCATACATGCACCCAATATCATCATTTACAAACGTTACATAGACAATTTATTTTTTATTTATGATAATTCAAAGGATGATGTGGGCTCCTTCCTCAGGAACATTGAAGATAATACCTGGGGTTTGGGTTTCACCCCCGTAGTAAATCCTGACATAGTCGACTTCCTTGACCTCACTTTCTTTCATGACAATAAAGAAATTCACACAAGAACCTACTTTAAACCTGTGGATGCGAACAGTTATGTTCATTATCAAAGTGGACACTACACTAAATGGTTGAGGAATATTCCGCTCAACCAATACAAAAGAATTAAGAGGAAATGTAGTATGGACATAGATTTCATCAACCAATCAAAAGTTTTATCACATAGATTTCTTGAAAGAAGTTACCCGAAAAAATTGATCCAGAGAGCATTCTCTGAAAGCAAAAAAATGGAACAGACAGACTTAATCTCTAATAATAAAAAAACAAAAAAATCAGCATCCAATACTACGTTCAATTTTAATTTTATCACCACTTTTTCAGCCCAGAACAAGAGAATTCATTTAGTTCTGAAAAAACATTGGGGTATACTTCTCAATGATCCCATATTGGGGAGGCTTCTACCCAACAATCCCCTGATAACCTTCCGAAGGGCCCCGACATTAAAAAATATGTTGGCCCCAAGTCGGCTAAAGAAAAAAGAGGATTTTAATCCCTCTGTAGAAAAGCCCAGACAAGGCTCCTATAGATGTGGCATTCCGAGATGCCTATGTTGCTCCAGCATAATTCATAATGCAAAAACTTTTTCAACAGACAGTGAAAATTCCGATGCGTTCCAAATCAAATATCATTTGACTTGCCAATCCAGTTTCATCATCTATGTCATTATATGCGAATGTAAGAAATTATATGTGGGAAGGACAACGCAACATCTACATAAAAGAATAAACTCGCACAGGTATAATATAAAAAAAGGATTTTTACAACATGGCCTTTCTAGGCATTATGCGATATATCACAATAAAAGGATCTCCTTTAGGGTGATCCCCATTGACCATGTCCCCCATGAGACCTCCAACCGAGTCCAGACTCTTAACAGGAAAGAGATCTTTTGGATTCATAAGCTGAACACTATAAATCCACATGGACTCAACGAAACAACTGATTTGTTCAATTAATTAAGATATATCTATGGATTCTGCTTTGTTCTTCTGTACAACCCACCTCCTTTTTCTCTGTATTTTGTAATGATGAATGTTACTGACAAACATCTGCTCTTTCTATGAAGGTGTCTCATCCCTTCATTGTGGTTTGTCTTTGCTTACTTTGTTCTAACCCCCGTTTTTTCCATTAGTTTTGACCCATCAATTGCTACGTGATTTTTATAAGGATCACCGAACTGCAATTTCTCATATTATTGCACATTCCTTCTTTTAAACTAGTCTAAGAGCTTTGGAGCTTCTTTTATCCATTATTATTATTTATTTTATTTTTTTGATCTCATAGATTCTTGTGAAATTATCACCAAATAAAAAGATCAAATCAAATTCACCCATGGCTCAATTGTTTAAAACATCAGCAGCAGGGTGCTGACAAAGAATGAATAGGTCAATATCATAGGTTCAAGCACTCCCCTAGCTTGTAAAATTTGTTTATTCATTTAACTACTTTTTAAATATATTTAAAAAAAAAACTAAAAAAAAAAATCTGCATTTATATTTTTAAATGTTTAAGTGATACACTCTATTATGCTTTATGATTGTTTTGTGTGTGCTTTACGGTGTATACATGCATTTTGTCTGATTCCCCGCCCACTGGGTGTGGTGATTTTTTTGAAAGGAGGCATCTCCATGTGCATTCTTTTGCTATAAATAACAGACCCTGTATGTGTATGTGTATGTGTATAGACTGTCCTGAGGAAGTGGTGGGATCACCACGAAACGCGTAGAAATAAAGTCTATTTCATCATTATATCGATTTGGATTCCTCTGGTACATTATTCTGACAGGCGAGTAGTGCAGTCTGATGCCCCATTCTCTTCACCCAACAAAGGATCAGTGCTTCCAGCTTGTGACTGATGTGGTGATATCTGAGATGCAGGCTGAACATTAGGAGGAGGATGATGCGCAGGAGCTGTACACTGTGGGGGCAACTCTGACTGACATAGGGCCCGCAATCCTTGGTGTGTGGAGGATGTGTTCCGTCCCAAGGTCTGACTGGATCCCGGCTTCCACTATGTTTACCCAGTGTGCTGTCAGGGAGATGTACCGTCCCTGGCCACAAGCATTTGTCCACGTGTCCGTTGTCAGGTGGACTCTCCAGTAACTGCGTTGTTGATGGCACGGCATATGTTTTGGGACACGTGCTTGTGTAGTGTGGGGATGGCACACCGGGCAAAATAGTGTCGGCTGGGGACCGAGTACCGAGGGACGGCCACCGCAATAAGGTTGCGGAAGGATTCCGTCTCCATCAGCCTATAAGGCAGCATTTCCAGCGCAAGCAGTCGTGAAATGTGCGAATTTAGGACTGTGGCCTGTGGGGCGTTGGCTGCGAATTTACACTTTCATTCAAAGGTCTGGGATATGGACAATTGAACGCTGTGGTGGGACGTGGACGTTGTTGCTGTTTCTTGAGAAACTGCCATAACAAGTGAAGACTGAGAGGAGGGGGCATCTTTACATGCAGTATGGACAGGGGATTGCCTTGCACGCACAACAGGGGGTTCTCTTACATGCACAACAGCGGAAGAAGCAGTGGTGACACCCGCTGACACTGGTCGTGGACCCTGGGGTTCGCCCCACAAAGTCGGGTGCTTTGCTGACATGTGCCTGATCATGCTGGTGGTGGTCAGGCTGGTAGTTTTGTCACCCCTGCTGATGCTGGCATGGCAGGTGGTACAAGTGGCCTTTTTGGGGTTATCAGCAGAGTCTTTAAAAAAATTCCAGACTCTCGAAGACCTACTGGTTGTATTGGCAACATCCCTCGTGTTGGTGTTACGGGGAACTGTTGCCCGCCTTCTGTGTGCGGCCACCACACTGCTTCTTCCTGCCTGTTTGGGTACTCTGTCTCCCTACCCCTATATGCTGCTGGCCTCACTCTGCGTGTCCTCCTGCCACGTTGGGTCAGTTACTAGATCATCCACCACCTCCTCCTCTTCCACTTGCGCACCACGATCCTCGTCCTCACTTCGTGGCAATTGTGTCTCGTCATCATCCACCTCTTGTGACAAATTGCCAGCGTCAACTTCCTCTGGCCGTGGCTGTTCAAATATTTGGGCATCGCTACATGGGATCTCCTCTTCCACCACTTCAAGCGGAGCAGGCGAGGGGCACAAATATGGAAATGGACCAGTGAACAGCTCTTCAGAGTGTCCAAGTGTGGGATCAGTTGCTCTCTGACGACACTCGGCATGGTGGGAGGAAGGAGCATCTGGGTGAGGAGGAGTATGCGGTCGAGACTCACGGCTACTAAAACATGACCGTGTGGAAGACAGACCGGAGGTGGTGGTGCCCAGGTAACTGGAAGTATTATCTGCTATCCAATTAATAACCTGTTCACACTGATCAGTTCGCAATACTGGTGTTGTAGTGTGCTTCCCTAATAATTCGGTCAAGAAGTGGGAGCGAGAAGATGTGGCTGTTGGTTGTGGCACATTTTCACCTTGGCCACGGCCCAGTCCTCTACACGCACCATCACCAGAACGTCCAGTTCCACGTCCCTTGCCACGCGCCTTGCCCATTGTAAATGAAGTAAAATAGCTTACACTTGCACTATCAATGGAAAAAGGGTAATAAAAAGGAGATTAGAACCGTGGAAGAGGAAAACCACAGTTCTATTTCTCTGGCCTACACCAGAATCTTTTAAACAGATATATTTGTGTCTGAACACTGAGCGAGACACTGAATTTCTTTATTTTTTATGTAAAAAAGGCAAAAAGGTGGATAACACAGAGATTTGAACCGTGGAACTGCAAAACCACAGTTATAGTTATGTGGCGTACACCAGAATCTTTTAAACAGATATATTTGTGTCTGAACAGTGCCAAAAGCAGGATAATACAGAGATTTCAACCGTGGAACTGCAAAACCACAGTTCTAGTTATCTGGCCTACACCAGAATCTTTTAAACAGATATATTTGTGTCTGAACAGTCAGGGAGACACTATTACTTTTTTTTTTTTACGGAAAAAATGCCAAAAGCTGGATAATACAGAGATTTGAACCGTGGATCTGCAAAACCACAATTCTAGTTATCTGGCCTACACCAGAATCTTTTAAACAGATATATTTGTGTCTGAACAGTCAGCGAGACACTATTACTGTTTTTTTTTTACGGAAAAACGGCCAAAAGCTGGATAATACAGAGATTTGAACCGTGGAACTGCAAAACCCAAGTTCTAGTTATATGGCCTACACCAGACTCTTTTAAACAGATATATTGGTGTCTGAACAGTCACAGACACACTTAATTTTTTTTTGGGGAGGGGGGAATACCAAAAGGTTAATAAGACGCGTATTTGTACAGTCTGACTGAGGAAAAATAAAAATACAGGATTTAGATGAAAAAAAAAAGGATTTTTCCTGACCCCTGAGACTGGGGGATAAGTCTAGCAATTTGACCAGCAGGAGCACAAAGGACTGTTATGCACTGTTTGTTGGTATAACCACTGCGTCTCCTTTCCAGCCTGCCTGCCTGTCTGATATCTGGGATGGATATTAGTCCTGAGAAGGACTGTTTGTTTGATTTGGCAGGCTTTAAAGATCCTACACTACCTATTTCGCACTATATATCTCTCCCTAACTCAGCAGCACTGACCCTACACTGTCTGATCCCGGGCGACAGTGTTCAAGATGGCGGCGCCCGGTTTTAAATACTCGAGGTGACGCTGTGCGGCCAGCCAATCACTGTAATGCCCACAAACAACATGGCTGAGGCATTACAGTGACTAGCTGGCAATCCCTGCATGTTCATTGGTTCTGTAAAGAGCGGCAAACGTGCAGAGTGGAGACCTGAGCTCCCGCCCGAGTAACCCGGAAATGCTCGGTGCTCGCCGAACATCCCGAGTAGTGAGATGCACGGGCGAGTACCGAGCAGTGTCAAGCATGCTCGCTCAACACTAGTCCTGACCTCAATCCCATTGAAAATCTTAAGGGTGAGCTGAAATCTGCCATTGGGAAAAAGAACCCTGAAAATATTCAAGAGCTTGAACAAACTGCAAAGGAAGAGTGGGAGCAAATTCCAGCTGAGAAGTGCAAGAAGCTTATAGATACAAGAAACATTTGGAGGCTGTCAGCAATGCCAAAGGGTGTGCAACCAGGTATTACTTAGGTGTGCTTTTACTGCTGCACGTGCTGTTTATTCTGTTTCTTCTTTGAAACTGCAACATGGAAGTTGAAAAACAATGTTTTATTGTTGTATTACTTTGGACCACTAAATCCTAAGGATATAACTTTGGTACATTTCCATTTATTTCTGAAGATAATGTACAGTCTCTGAAAAAAATGAAGGGGTGCCAATAATGGTGAGCAGGACTGTACTTCAATCCAATGTTGATGGGTGATGAGACTAAAGATCACACCAACCAGGATTGATATGTATCACCGCTGGAAATGAATGTACCAGCTGCTCTGGCGGTTGTTAGACGACAAAAACTGAGGTGTTGACATAACCGAAAATTGAAATGCTCAAAAAAAAACCCAGGCACAAAAAGTAGCACAATAAAGGCTGGTAGTTACACAACAGCCTAAGAGGGCTTGTTTAGGGTGGAGTTTTAAAGTGTTATAGTGAGACATTACCTCCAGAGGATTGTAACCTAACAACGATGTAAAAATCAAAACAAAAGACAGGCACAAAAGACTTCAGTACAAAAAACGATAATGAAAAACGCTTCAGGACCCGCTGCAAAGAAAGGATGAAAAAATGGTTAAAAAGAGAAAAATTGAGTTGTTCACTAGGAAAACTCAATACTTACGTTCATCTGAAAAAGACAGCATGTGCACATACCCTTACTGTAAAATACTATTTTTTCTGCACTAAAACCAACATAGAAAAAAACACCAAGAATGCAACATGTGAACAAGCTCTAATACTTATATCTGTTACTAGATATCTGCACAAAATATAATTAAAGAAAGAAAGAAAACAAACAAAATGTTGCTAAAAAATATACCTTTTAAAAATGTGTTTTTTACTCTAAGAATACTTGTATGTTCACATGTGGTCTTTTAGAAGAATGCTCGATGGGAAATCATCCTATAGTCTTCTGGAAGTGTATGTGCACATGGTGTCTTTTACACGCCTATGCATCTGCATTGTTTTTGAAGTAGAAGACCCTTCAGGAAAACACTGATGCTGTTTTTCTTGGAGTGCATTTTCTGATATAATTTTCAACGTCTTTTATGATGGCTTTGCTGTCAATGTTCCTTTTCTACATTCTTTAAATAAAATGTCAGCCTGCAAGCACAAGCCTACAGAAGAACATACACTTCTTTTAGTGGCTTCTTGCCTTTCAAAGCATAAAGAAGTGACAAAATCCGGAACATATAAATAGCAAGTTGTATTTACATTACAGTGTATTTTGTTCATTCTTTGTGGCGTTATTTTTAAAGAAGCACTCCCATCAAAATTTTTATCCTCTTAATATACTGCAATCATCATATTACAAAGCACTATATGCTTACAATTGCTCATTTTGCCCTTCTACTCAGCTAATTCTTCTCTTTTCCATTAGGTGTGTGAGATCAGGTGATTAAAAACTGACTAGCTGAATCCTTCTGAACTCTATGCAGAAACAGGATGTCATTTTTGCCTGCATGACTCATGAATCACTGCAATACTCCCTAGCAATGGGGAGTAGAGAGCAGCTGGGCCAGGAGGTGAAGAGGGGAATGATAAATGATGGGAAAAGCGAGTTCCTGTTTCTACATAGAGCAGAGAAAAGAGAAGAATTAGCTCAGTAGAAGTGCAAAATGAGCAATTGTAAGTACACAGTGCTATGTAATATGATGATTGCAATATATTAAGAAGATATAACCTTTGATGGGAGGAGGAGTGCTTCTTTAATGCTTTTTCAGGAGGGTTCCAGGCAGAATCCACCATAAAAGATGTTGTGTGCACATCCCCTAAAGATGGTGTAATCAATTGCTCCAATTTATAATTCTTGTTTTCAAAATAAATAATTGCCAGTGTGTCTTTTTCTTCAATTACATATTTATTTACTGTTTGAATAAAGATTGGATATTGTCCTTTCTTTTTCATATGACTATGTAACGAGAGGTGTTCTATTAAATTGGCAGTACTGAAAATTTTCAACTGAAGAGAGATATATAATACATGTCCCTTTGAGGAAACATCTTCAGTTTCCCTTGTTTTGACATATTTAACCTTATTTATGTGATGTTCCACATACTTTATTCAAATTTACACTACATAGAAGTGTTCTCCAAACAGTGTTTTGGAAGCTACATGTGACTGTTAAATCCTTTGTATGTGAAGTTCAAAGCTGCAAATACTATGGTGCAGCAGCGTCATCTGCGAGTTCATATGTAATTTTGATGAACCTTATGTGCTCCTTTACATGAACTGAAAGATGTATGCTTAAAAATGTTTGCATGTTTCTTAAATGGATTTGATACTTATCTGCGCAACAGCTCAGTGGTTTTATGTTTTCACTTGTAAATACATGTAAATTGTTTGTGTTATATGTACATAATATGTAATTTAGATGATGGATCATGATACTTGGCAGCGCTGACAGGTTGTTGTACAGACTTTTTGTATGTCAGTGGAGACACCAGCGCACTGCGCCAACAAGCTGAGAGAAGCAGTGAAATACCACTCCCTGAGGAAGCAAAGAGTGAAACGCGCGTTGGAGTGTGAGGTCATAGCGGACAGCATTCACAGTATGAATTCAGGTTAGTAACTTCCTCTTGCCCTATGTGTGGAGTTTCATGAATTATAATGGATTTCTATTTATTTATTAAGATCACTTTTCATTATTCCCTGATCTCGCTATTACTCATCTTATAATATATGGGTAATATATTACCTTTTCATATATTGCACGTCATCACTTTAGATTTCATTCCCTTTGTGCACTGCACTTTATATATTCTAAGTATTATCATGAATGTGCCTGATTTATTTTTTGATATTATCATGCTATGCGTTCTGCTCTGCCCCTCTTTTTAACAATTCATGTTGCCTGGTTCATGTCTTTGTCTTAATGTTTTTTAATATTGACGTTTTGGTGTCCTTAATAAAAATTCTATTGTAATTAACTTATTTGCTTTTTCGAGCAGTTCTTTTTTGGTTGTTTAGTCTGTTGTACCTGCTTGAATAGTGCCCTTGATGCCACTTTATTTGATGATGTGATTCTATTGGGACAATATTCCTTCTTTATTTTTGGTTAAAATACCAGGACAGACCCAGTCCGGCACTGTTTGTTATAGAAGCCAGCTGATAGAAGTTGGGACTAAGTTATAGCCTGATTAGTTCAGTTGTAATCATGCTATGATTAAGAGTGTGGTAGTTCTCAAAACGCGTAAGCCTAATGCTATGTTTTTTCTTATTTTTAAAGCATTCAAATAAATTATATTTTTAATAATATTTTTTTTTTTTTTTTTTCGCTGTACCTGGACTTTTTTGCCTTTGTCTGTTTAAACTGAATTTGGTTTGTGATTGTCTTTTTTTAGGTGTAACTATATGAGAATTTCCATGTATTAACAGAAGCATACAGTCTAGATCACGTGAAGTCATTATCGGTCTTTACTCCTCTTTGGTCAGACCTCATCTGGAATACTGTGTACAGTTTTGGGCACCACATTTTAAAAAAGACATCGACAAACTGGAGCAAGTTCAGAGAAGAGCGACCAGAATGGTGACTGGTCTGCAAACCATGTCCTATGAGGAACGGTTGCAGGATTTGGGAATGTTTAGCTTGCAAAAAAGAAGACTGAGAGGAGACTTAATAGCTGTCTACAAATATGTCAAGGGCTGTCACATTGTAGAAGGATCATCTTTATTCTCATTTGCACAAGGAAAGACTAGAAGCAATGGGATGAAACTAAATGGGAGGAGACACAGATTAGATATTAGAAAAAACTTTTTGACAGTTAGGGTGATTAATGAGTGGAACAGGCTGCCACGAGAGGTGGTGAGTTCCCCTTCAATGGACGTCTTCAAACAGAGGCTGGACAGACATCTGTCTGAGATGATCTAGTGAATCCTGCTTTGAGCAGGGGGTTGGACCAGATGACCCAGGAGGTCCCTTCCAACTCTACCATTCTATGATTCTATGATTCTATGATTCTATTTTTAAACTGTCTGTTCACCTTTTGGGTCATTTGTGAACCATATCTTGTCCAAATAGTTGACAGCGGGATTGGAAGTCTCCTGGCTGCTGGCTAACTGTATAAGGTGTTAGACCCCATGAATGAAAACAGCCCTTGGATATAACAGATAGGGAAAGTCTGTATGGCACAGTGTGGAATGAAAGTACCTTCAGCTCTGGGAAAGTTCAGCTCTGGAAGATCTGTGAATACTATTAGGGACTTCAAGTGCATGTGGAACCATTGTGTTAGACCTTGGGCTGTGTTCCCATTTGGGAATTCAGCTCTGAGAGAATAGGTCATTTGTGTGGGATTTTAGATTTTTAGTCCCTAGAAGATTTGTAGCTGAGTGAAATAAGTACTAACAGTACTAAGATAAATGCAAGACTCACCAAAACACCATGAGAAGTGTCAGGGGCAAAAATATTCTCTATCTCTCGATCCTACCTGTTTGGTGAGAGTGACAACATATAAAATGATGTTTCTTTATATTTTTAATATTCTCCCTATTAATGTCTCCCCTGTTTAACTCCACAAATTACAAGACAAGTTTAATTTATATGAATGTCCAAACGTCCCAGAATAGCCAATTATATCTATCATTTGTAAAAATAAATTATTTGGTTGCTGAAGTGATCCTTATATTACAAATTATCAGGCTTCTATTTTCAAGAATTAAACTCTGTCTATACCCACAGAACTTCACTTATTGGATTAAAATCGATAGCGAACTTTCTCAGTTACTGCCCCTTGATATTTTTCTCTGGGCACACTTAGAAAATCACGATCGTCCGCTCGCTCACTCACCCATTTTATCAGTTACTATTTCCATCTGGAAGTCACTAGCTCCCCCCCCCTATTGTTTCTCTCCCAGTGTCTGCCCTTGCCATTATCTCTGATTTTAATAAAGCAAATTGGAGTCGGCTTGTTATCTCTTCTGTAATACTACTTTATGACTCTAAATTACTTCATTTACATAGTGTGACAAAGTCACTGGCAAAGGGAGAATATTTCACTGAGTCTATTAGCTTCAGTGGTTTGAAACCTAGACGTTTGCTCCAGCAGTACTGTGAGGGGTTAATCAGACATTTTTAATGGGCTAGGTTTTATGTGAACAGCTGTAGAGCGGGTGGGAGGCTATTCACCATATCTCCACCCTGGGGTGTGGTCTGGGATATAAAAAGCCAGCCTGTTGAATCCTGTGTTGTTCAGGGTATTTTGAGAGGCTAGCTCCATACAGAGAAGCTTGTGTTTGTATAACATGAACCATGTGTTGTGCTAAACCCTGAGTGGCCGGATTCCTGCGGATGTATGGACTATGATGTACAGTTATTTTTGTTTTGCTATTATGCCAGAAGGGCCATGTTTGATTTGATGAACTTCATGTTGGTTTATGTCATTTTTTAATAAACCAACAACATATTTAAAGAAACAGTGTTCCTGAATCTACCTTCGTGTGCAGCTGAGTGAGCCAATCTACCACAATAGTTACATAGTTAAATAGGTTGAAAAAAGACCTAGGTCCAACAAGTTCATCAACCTTTTTCCACCAATTATATCACTAAAATTCTTTCAACGTCTTTCAGCTTTATACAACATCTCGAAAAATGGCATTTGTTAAATACATTTGCTGGTTGGAGAACTACAAGTTCCAGAGACTCGCTGCGAGGCTGCTGAGAGGAGCAAGAACTGAATTTTAATTGCGGGGCGGCAGATAAGTGCATAGTTAAAAACAATGTCATAGTTTAACACAGGAGCATAATTTGGTGTTTTCCTTACTAGTTTTCCATTTTTTTTCTGCTTTTATCTGTACTGTTTATCCCCATTTAATATGTGCTCCATGGACAATGCTACCAGGTGTGCATGAAATGTATGTATGCCTTGAACAGCCATTTGAGGGTGAATATTTCTGCGCTCGAAGTCAGTGACTTACATGTTTCAAAGCCAAGATACTGGATCTACTGTAAATATGATGCTTGCAACACTCAAGAGCATTGCAAACCTTGAGAGGAGTTTAGAGCTCACTGAGCATGCGATGGCTGGGGCCAGTGATATGGAGAAGGGTGGAGGTGGGGATGATCAGGACCCAGAAGAAGGTAGCTGGGTAACAGAAGAAGGGGTAGGGGGAAAAGTGCCAGGGAGCCCAGTCCTGAACTGGCACAACCTAGTAAATGTACCAGTTTGGCTGATATTATGAATACAAGCCCAGGACTGGGATCACTACAGCAGGATGTTGCGGTAATAACTGCTGTAAGAAGGAGTGCAGCAAAGGCCAAACAAATGTTGGTGGTAGGGGACTCTATAATTAGGCAGACAGACAGGGTCATCTGCCGCCGAGACTGTGAATGCCGAACAGTGTGTTGCCGGGTGCTCGGATTCGGCACATTGCGGATCGGATAGACAGGTTGCTGGGTGGGACTGGGGAAAATCCAGCGGTCATGTTACACATTGGTAACAATGACAAAGTTAGAAGAAGGTGGATGGTCCTTAAAAATGATTACAGAAAGCTAGGAGAGAAGCTAAAGGCCAGTACGTCCAAGGAGGTGTTTTCAGAAATACTGCCGGTGCCACGAGTGTCATTAGAAAAACAGAGGGAGCTTCGGGAGATAGATAAGTGGCTTAGAAATTGGTGCAGGAAAGAATGGTGTAATGCTGCTGCCAGCGCCCATACATGGTGTCCCCTTCTCACCCCTGCAGTGACACAGGCTTACTCGTGGCCATCAGCGTGGTTCCCTGCTTGCTCCTTGTCCTCAGTTCTTGTGTGTGCACCGCAGTTCCCGGGGGTGTCTAGTGCACATGCTCTACTGCTCTTAAAGGGGCAGCGCACGCATATGTTAAATGCTCTCAGCTTGTTGCTGAGAGGCATTTAGCATAAGTAGTACACCTGGAAGAGGGCTCGCAGCCAATAGCTGGGAGGCATCTTGTATAAAAGACTCCCTCTCCCCTAGGGAGTCACCAAGCTACGAGTTAAATCATTAGTTAGTAAGGTGTACTGCAAGTCAGTTGAAAGGTCCCCTGGTCCTGAAGAGGCCAGAGTCCTGAGTCCATAATCCCCTGGTCGGTCCTGGAGTGGCCAGAGTCCAGAGGCCTTAGTTCTCTGGTCCCGGTGTGGTCAGAGTCCTGTACCCGAATCCCTGGTCCTGGAGTGGCCATTCCTGTGCCGAAGTCTGATCCCTTGTCCCCTGGTCCCAGAGCAGCCAGGGCCTGAACCATTGCCTTCCTGTTTCTGGTGCCACCAGTTCTGTCCCTGAAGTTCCTATCCCTTTGTTGTGGTGTAGCCAGTCCTGCTCCCAAAGTTCCCTGGTCCCGGTGAGGCCAGTATCTGAACATTCCCCTATCTAAGCCTCCATGTCAGTGATTCTGAACTGTAGTTACTGAATCTGAACGGAGCCCTAATCAGTGTCATCTAACCTGACCCTGGCGGTCAGAAGTACTGCCGGACACTACCCTGGAGTGGTACCTGGCAACTACCTGCCGCACAAGCCTTACCTCACCACTAGAGGCTCCAGTGAACACCAAGGTAGCTGCTTAGTTATGCTCCTCCAGGGTAGTCTCTGTCTGTAGCACAGTGGGTCCACAATCCACATGCACCACTGGGTGGCGTAACAAATGGTTTGGGTTCATGGACAACTGGGCCGACTTCTCTGTTGGCTACAGGCTCTATGGTAGGGATGGGTTGCACCTGAATGGGGAGGGTGCAGCTGTGTTGGGGGAAAAATGTTCAGATGGATGGAGGACCTTTTAAACTAGGATCTGGGAGGAGTGAGGGTAGTTGTGCTAATAAGGGATAGAATAAGTAGACAAAGAGAGTGAGACAGTAGGGGGTCATGATGATTTAGGGGGCTGGAATATGCAAGGAAAGTAGTGAGGCGAGTAGGAGTAATAAATGTGCTAATAGTATTAAATGTCTGATGGCAAATGCAAGAAGTCTTGCAAACAAAATGAATGAATTGGAGACTCTTATGTCAGCCACAGAATACGATGTGGTGGGCATTACGGAAAGCCATGACTAGGTGACAAACATAAAGGGTTACACCACATTCAGAAAGGATAGGCAAGACAAAAAAGGTGGAGGGGTGTGTATTTTCATTAAATATAACTTAAGACCTGTTCTCAATGATGACATTGGGG